>NW_026783597.1:0-731733 GCF_949774975.1 Lagenorhynchus albirostris | reverse complement strand
TATGCGTTTTTTCCTGAATATATTCAGGAAAAAACGCATACGCCCTTTTTGGCCAAGTGCATCATTGTGGACGTTCTGCCTCTTTTCCTATGCTTTAAATGCAATTCCAGTCTACCTCCTGAAATCGGTTTCCTGCAATTCTGCCCCGCTTTCAAGTCCTCTTGGCAGCTTTACTTCAGTATATTTTTGGACGATAGCTGTCATTTATAACTCTGCAGGTTTGTGAATTACAGTGCCCCTGAGCTCCTTTCTTCAACTCGCTTTCTCGTGAGCTGGCCGCAACACCGCAGGATGGCTTCAGGCCCTAATCTGGTTCCGGCACGGCACGCTGAGCCTTTGGTTAATTCCTCTTCCTGGTGGGAAATGAGAGTTAAATTTGCCCGTCCAGACACCTCCAGCTAGTCTCTCATTGGTTCTCCCTATTCCTGTTCATCTTCCGCAGAAATTGCAAACTGGGCCAAACAGGAGGTTAAAGGCACTGACTCTCCAAGTCGGGAGAGTGTTAGTAAAGCGTCTGGAATGTTGCACCCGAGTACCAGGGGACGAAAACTGAGACATATTGGAACACGTCTCCCGATCACACGGTTGATCATACTCTGGGTTCCACATGCATGTTTTAGCTGAAGGAAGAATACCTTAAACCTGGAGAGTTGAGACCCGTGGAATGGGTACCATGCAATATGACTTCAAAGGGTCTTCATTTGCTCACCGAACCTCTCCAATCCTATCACTGCTGCGTTTATGCCCCTGTACACACACTTGATTCTCTTTCAGAGACATAGCAATCCATAGGTTTTAAGATACTTCCTAGTCAGGTACACTCTTAGGCATTTAATATGGGGTGTTGAGTCCATTTCGTTGAGCAAGGAGTAGCTCTTGTCTATTCCATATTTGGCTTAAGGAACTTTATCTGTGCTCATTTCAATCTCTGGTTTTATGCAGCACCCCAACTCACCTTTCCCCTTAAGCAAGCATAAGTTGGGTTTCTAAATTTGAGACCCTGTTCTGTTTTGTAATTCAGTTCCTGTGTAGCCAAGTTTACATTCCGTGTATTAGTGATATCTTATGATGTTTCTTTTCCTGTGTGACTTATTTCAGTTAGAATCATCGTACCTGAATCCACTCATTATGCTGCTACGGGCCTGATGACATAGATTTCATTGCTGAGTGATACTGCATTGTACGTAAGTACCACAACTTCTTTATCCATTTTTCACTTTCTGCGATACTGAACTTGTACCGTAAACCAGGTTCTTGTAAACAGAGCCGTCCCAACCTTTGGGGTGGCTGTGTCTTTTGATTTTAATTTCCCTAAGCTATAGGACCATAAGTGGAAGTGCCCTAGGCTCTGTTGCTTTGTTTTTTAGATGTTTCAGGAAACACCATACACTTCTCCCGAGTGGCTGCTGGCAATTTACATCCCGCCCATCAGCATAACAAGGCTCCCAGTTCTCCATGGCCTGTCCTGCCTTTCTGGATTTTACACTTTTTTCAGATGGCCCTTTTGACCGGGGGGAAGTGAGACTTCATTGTAGTGCAGATTTCCTTTGCAAGCTTGCTTGGTTGGCCAAAAAGGGCGTATGCGTTTTTTCCTGAATATATTCAGGAAAAAACGCATACGCCCTTTTTGGCCAAGTGCATCATTGTGGACGTTCTGCCTCTTTTCCTATGCTTTAAATGCAATTCCAGTCTACCTCCTGAAATCGGTTTCCTGCAATTCTGCCCCGCTTTCAAGTCCTCTTGGCAGCCTTACTTCAGTATATTTTTGGACGATAGCTGTCATTTATAACTCTGCAGGTTTGTGAATTACAGTGCCCCTGAGCTCCTTTCTTCAACTCGCTTTCTCGTGAGCTGGCCGCAACACCGCAGGATGGCTTCAGGCCCTAATCTGGTTCCGGCACGGCACGCTGAGCCTTTGGTTAATTCCTCTTCCTGGTGGGAAATGAGAGTTAAATTTGCCCGTCCAGACACCTCCAGCTAGTCTGTCATTGGTTCTCCCTATTCCTGTTCATCTTCCGCAGAAATTGCAAACTGGGCCAAACAGGAGGTTAAAGGCACTGACTCTTCAAGTCGGGAGAGTGTTAGTAAAGCGTCTGGAATGTTGCACCCGAGTACCAGGGGACGAAAACTGACACATATTGGAACACGTCTCCCGATCACACGGTTGATCATACTCTGGGTTCCACATGCATGTTTTAGCTGAAGGAAGAATACCTTAAACCTGGAGAGTTGAGACCCGTGGAATGGGTACCATGCAATATGACTTCAAAGGGTCTTCATTTGCTCACCGAACCTCTCCAATCCTATCACTGCTGCGTTTATGCCCCTGTACACACGCTTGATTCTCTTTCAGAGACATAGCAATCCATAGGTTTTAAGATACTTCCTAGTCAGGTACACTCTTAGGCATTTAATATGGGGTGTTGAGTCCATTTCGTTGAGCAAGGAGTAGCTCTTGTCTATTCCATATTTGGCTTAAGGAACTTTATCTGTGCTCATTTCAATCTCTGGTTTTATGTAGCACCCCAACTCACCTTTCCCCTTAAGCAAGCATAAGTTGGTTTTCTAAATTTGAGACCCTGTTCTGTTTTGTAATTCAGTTCCTGTGTAGCCAAGGTTACATTCCGTGTATTAGTGATATCTTATGATGTTTCTTTTCCTGTGTGACTTATTTCAGTTAGAATCATCGTACCTGAATCCACTCATTATGCTGCTACGGGCCTGATGACATAGATTTCATTGCTGAGTGATACTGCATTGTACGTAAGTACCACAACTTCTTTATCCATTTTTCACTTTCTGCGATATTGAACTTGTACCGTAAACCAGGTTCTTGTAAACAGAGCCGTCCCAACCTTTGGGGTGGCTGTGTCTTTTGATTTTAATTTCCCTAAGCTATAGGACCATAAGTGGAAGTGCCCTAGGCTCTGTTGCTTTGTTTTTTAGATGTTTCAGGAAACACCATACACTTCTCCCGAGTGGCTGTTGGCAATTTACATCCCGCCCATCAGCATAACAAGGCTCCCAGTTCTCCATGGCCTGTCCTGCCTTTCTGGATTTTACACTTTTTTCAGATGGCCCTTTTGACCGGGGGGAAGTGAGACTTCACTGTAGTGCAGATTTCCTTTGCAAGCTTGCTTGGTTGGCCAAAAAGGGCGTATGCGTTTTTTCCTGAATATATTCAGGAAAAAACGCATACGCCCTTTTTGGCCAAGTGCATCATTGTGGACGTTCTGCCTCTTTTCCTATGCTTTAAATGCAATTCCAGTCTACCTCCTGAAATCGGTTTCCTGCAATTCTGCCCCGCTTTCAAGTCCTCTTGGCAGCCTTACTTCAGTATATTTTTGGACGATAGCTGTCATTTATAACTCTGCAGGTTTGTGAATTACAGTGCCCCTGAGCTCCTTTCTTCAACTCGCTTTCTCGTGAGCTGGCCGCAACCCCGCAGGATGGCTTCAGGCCCTAATCTGGTTCCGGCACGGCACGCTGAGCCTTTGGTTAATTCCTCTTCCTGATGGGAAATGAGAGTTAAATTTGCCCGTCCAGACACCTCCAGCTAGTCTGTCATTGGTTCTCCCTATTCCTGTTCATCTTCCGCAGAAATTGCAAACTGGGCCAAACAGGAGGTTAAAGGCACTGACTCTCCAAGTCGGGAGAGTGTTAGTAAAGCGTCTGGAATGTTGCACCCGAGTACCAGGGGACGAAAACTGAGACATATTGGAACACGTCTCCCGATCACACGGTTGATCATACTCTGGGTTCCACATGCATGTTTTAGCTGAAGGAAGAATACCTTAAACCTGGAGAGTTGAGACCCGTGGAATGGGTACCATGCAATATGACTTCAAAGGGTCTTCATTTGCTCACCGAACCTCTCCAATCCTATCACTGCTGCGTTTATGCCCCTGTACACACACTTGATTCTCTTTCAGAGACATAGCAATCCATAGGTTTTAAGATACTTCCTAGTCAGGTACACTCTTAGGCATTTAATATGGGGTGTTGAGTCCATTTCGTTGAGCAAGGAGTAGCTCTTGTCTATTCCATATTTGGCTTAAGGAACTTTATCTGTGCTCATTTCAATCTCTGGTTTTATGCAGCACCCCAACTCACCTTTCCCCTTAAGCAAGCATAAGTTGGGTTTCTAAATTTGAGACCCTGTTCTGTTTTGTAATTCAGTTCCTGTGTAGCCAAGTTTACATTCCGTGTATTAGTGATATCTTATGATGTTTCTTTTCCTGTGTGACTTATTTCAGTTAGAATCATCGTACCTGAATCCACTCATTATGCTGCTACGGGCCTGATGACATAGATTTCATTGCTGAGTGATACTGCATTGTACGTAAGTACCACAACTTCTTTATCCATTTTTCACTTTCTGCGATACTGAACTTGTACCGTAAACCAGGTTCTTGTAAACAGAGCCGTCCCAACCTTTGGGGTGGCTGTGTCTTTTGATTTTAATTTCCCTAAGCTATAGGACCATAAGTGGAAGTGCCCTAGGCTCTGTTGCTTTGTTTTTTAGATGTTTCAGGAAACACCATACACTTCTCCCGAGTGGCTGCTGGCAATTTACATCCCGCCCATCAGCATAACAAGGCTCCCAGTTCTCCATGGCCTGGCCTGCCTTTCTGGATTTTACACTTTTTTCAGATGGCCCTTTTGACCGGGGGGAAGTGAGACTTCATTGTAGTGCAGATTTCCTTTGCAAGCTTGCTTGGTTGGCCAAAAAGGGCGTATGCGTTTTTTCCTGAATATATTCAGGAAAAAACGCATACGCCCTTTTTGGCCAAGTGCATCATTGTGGACGTTCTGCCTCTTTTCCTATGCTTTAAATGCAATTCCAGTCTACCTCCTGAAATCGGTTTCCTGCAATTCTGCCCCGCTTTCAAGTCCTCTTGGCAGCCTTACTTCAGTATATTTTTGGACGATAGCTGTCATTTATAACTCTGCAGGTTTGTGAATTACAGTGCCCCTGAGCTCCTTTCTTCAAGTCGCTTTCTCGTGAGCTGGCCGCAACACCGCAGGATGGCTTCAGGCCCTAATCTGGTTCCGGCACGGCACGCTGAGCCTTTGGTTAATTCCTCTTCCTGGTGGGAAATGAGAGTTAAATTTGCCCGTCCAGACACCTCCAGCTAGTCTCTCATTGGTTCTCCCTATTCCTGTTCATCTTCCGCAGAAATTGCAAACTGGGCCAAACAGGAGGTTAAAGGCACTGACTCTCCAAGTCGGGAGAGTGTTAGTAAAGCGTCTGGAATGTTGCACCCGAGTACCAGGGGACGAAAACTGAGACATATTGGAACACGTCTCCCGATCACATGGTTGATCATACTCTGGGTTCCACATGCATGTTTTAGCTGAAGGAAGAATACCTTAAACCTGGAGAGTTGAGACCCGTGGAATGGGTACCATGCAATATGACTTCAAAGGGTCTTCATTTGCTCACCGAACCTCTCCAATCCTATCACTGCTGCGTTTATGCCCCTGTACACACACTTGATTCTCTTTCAGAGACATAGCAATCCATAGGTTTTAAGATACTTCCTAGTCAGGTACACTCTTAGGCATTTAATATGGGGTGTTGAGTCCATTTCGTTGAGCAAGGAGTAGCTCTTGTCTATTCCATATTTGGCTTAAGGAACTTTATCTGTGCTCATTTCAATCTCTGGTTTTATGTAGCACCCCAACTCACCTTTCCCCTTAAGCAAGCATAAGTTGGTTTTCTAAATTTGAGACCCTGTTCTGTTTTGTAATTCAGTTCCTGTGTAGCCAAGTTTACATTCCGTGTATTAGTGATATCTTATGATGTTTCTTTTCCTGTGTGACTTATTTCAGTTAGAATCATCGTACCTGAATCCACTCATTATGCTGCTACGGGCCTGATGACATAGATTTCATTGCTGAGTGATACTGCATTGTACGTAAGTACCACAACTTCTTTATCCATTTTTCACTTTCTGCGATATTGAACTTGTACCATAAACCAGGTTCTTGTAAACAGAGCCGTCCCAACCTTTGGGGTGGCTGTGTCTTTTGATTTTAATTTCCCTAAGCTATAGGACCATAAGTGGAAGTGCCCTAGGCTCTGTTGCTTTGTTTTTTAGATGTTTCAGGAAACACCATACACTTGTCCCGAGTGGCTGTTGGCAATTTACATCCCGCCCATCAGCATAACAAGGCTCCCAGTTCTCCATGGCCTGTCCTGCCTTTCTGGATTTTACACTTTTTTCAGATGGCCCTTTTGACCGGGGGGAAGTGAGACTTCACTGTAGTGCAGATTTCCTTTGCAAGCTTGCTTGGTTGGCCAAAAAGGGCGTATGCGTTTTTTCCTGAATATATTCAGGAAAAAACGCATACGCCCTTTTTGGCCAAGTGCATCATTGTGGACGTTCTGCCTCTTTTCCTATGCTTTAAATGCAATTCCAGTCTACCTCCTGAAATCGGTTTCCTGCAATTCTGCCCCGCTTTCAAGTCCTCTTGGCAGCCTTACTTCAGTATATTTTTGGACGATAGCTGTCATTTATAACTCTGCAGGTTTGTGAATTACAGTGCCCCTGAGCTCCTTTCTTCAACTCGCTTTCTCGTGAGCTGGCCGCAACCCCGCAGGATGGCTTCAGGCCCTAATCTGGTTCCGGCACGGCACGCTGAGCCTTTGGTTAATTCCTCTTCCTGATGGGAAATGAGAGTTAAATTTGCCCGTCCAGACACCTCCAGCTAGTCTGTCATTGGTTCTCCCTATTCCTGTTCATCTTCCGCAGAAATTGCAAACTGGGCCAAACAGGAGGTTAAAGGCACTGACTCTCCAAGTCGGGAGAGTGTTAGTAAAGCGTCTGGAATGTTGCACCCGAGTACCAGGGGACGAAAACTGAGACATATTGGAACACGTCTCCCGATCACACGGTTGATCATACTCTGGGTTCCACATGCATGTTTTAGCTGAAGGAAGAATACCTTAAACCTGGAGAGTTGAGACCCGTGGAATGGGTACCATGCAATATGACTTCAAAGGGTCTTCATTTGCTCACCGAACCTCTCCAATCCTATCAATGCTGCGTTTATGCCCCTGTACACACACTTGATTCTCTTCCAGAGACATAGCAATCCATAGGTTTTAAGATACTTCCTAGTCAGGTACACTCTTAGGCATTTAATATGGGGTGTTGAGTCCATTTCGTTGAGCAAGGAGTAGCTCTTGTCTATTCCATATTTGGCTTAAGGAACTTTATCTGTGCTCATTTCAATCTCTGGTTTTATGCAGCACCCCAACTCACCTTTCCCCTTAAGCAAGCATAAGTTGGGTTTCTAAATTTGAGACCCTGTTCTGTTTTGTAATTCAGTTCCTGTGTAGCCAAGTTTACATTCCGTGTATTAGTGATATCTTATGATGTTTCTTTTCCTGTGTGACTTATTTCAGTTAGAATCATCGTACCTGAATCCACTCATTATGCTGCTACGGGCCTGATGACATAGATTTCATTGCTGAGTGATACTGCATTGTACGTAAGTACCACAACTTCTTTATCCATTTTTCACTTTCTGCGATATTGAACTTGTACCGTAAACCAGGTTCTTGTAAACAGAGCCGTCCCAACTTTTGGGGTGGCTGTGTCTTTTGATTTTAATTTCCCTAAGCTATAGGACCATAAGTGGAAGTGCCCTAGGCTCTGTTGCTTTGTTTTTTAGATGTTTCAGGAAACACCATACACTTCTCCCGAGTGGCTGCTGGCAATTTACATCCCGCCCATCAGCATAACAAGGCTCCCAGTTCTCCATGGCCTGGCCTGCCTTTCTGGATTTTACACTTTTTTCAGATGGCCCTTTTGACCGGGGGGAAGTGAGACTTCATTGTAGTGCAGATTTCCTTTGCAAGCTTGCTTGGTTGGCCAAAAAGGGCGTATGCGTTTTTTCCTGAATATATTCAGGAAAAAACGCATACGCCCTTTTTGGCCAAGTGCATCATTGTGGACGTTCTGCCTCTTTTCCTATGCTTTAAATGCAATTCCAGTCTACCTCCTGAAATCGGTTTCCTGCAATTCTGCCCCGCTTTCAAGTCCTCTTGGCAGCCTTACTTCAGTATATTTTTGGACGATAGCTGTCATTTATAACTCTGCAGGTTTGTGAATTACAGTGCCCCTGAGCTCCTTTCTTCAACTCGCTTTCTCGTGAGCTGGCCGCAACACCGCAGGATGGCTTCAGGCCCTAATCTGGTTCCGGCACGGCACGCTGAGCCTTTGGTTAATTCCTCTTCCTGGTGGGAAATGAGAGTTAAATTTGCCCGTCCAGACACCTCCAGCTAGTCTGTCATTGGTTCTCCCTATTCCTGTTCATCTTCCGCAGAAATTGCAAACTGGGCCAAACAGGAGGTTAAAGGCACTGACTCTCCAAGTCGGGAGAGTGTTAGTAAAGCGTCTGGAATGTTGCACCCGAGTACCAGGGGACGAAAACTGAGACATATTGGAACACGTCTCCCGATCACACGGTTGATCATACTCTGGGTTCCACATGCATGTTTTAGCTGAAGGAAGAATACCTTAAACCTGGAGAGTTGAGACCCGTGGAATGGGTACCATGCAATATGACTTCAAAGGGTCTTCATTTGCTCACCGAACCTCTCCAATCCTATCACTGCTGCGTTTATGCCCCTGTACACACACTTGATTCTCTTTCAGAGACATAGCAATCCATAGGTTTTAAGATACTTCCTAGTCAGGTACACTCTTAGGCATTTAATATGGGGTGTTGAGTCCATTTCGTTGAGCAAGGAGTAGCTCTTGTCTATTCCATATTTGGCTTAAGGAACTTTATCTGTGCTCATTTCAATCTCTGGTTTTATGTAGCACCCCAACTCACCTTTCCCCTTAAGCAAGCATAAGTTGGTTTTCTAAATTTGAGACCCTGTTCTGTTTTGTAATTCAGTTCCTGTGTAGCCAAGTTTACATTCCGTGTATTAGTGATATCTTATGATGTTTCTTTTCCTGTGTGACTTATTTCAGTTAGAATCATCGTACCTGAATCCACTCATTATGCTGCTACGGGCCTGATGACATAGATTTCATTGCTGAGTGATACTGCATTGTACGTAAGTACCACAACTTCTTTATCCATTTTTCACTTTCTGCGATATTGAACTTGTACCGTAAACCAGGTTCTTGTAAACAGAGCCGTCCCAACCTTTGGGGTGGCTGTGTCTTTTGATTTTAATTTCCCTAAGCTATAGGACCATAAGTGGAAGTGCCCTAGGCTCTGTTGCTTTGTTTTTTAGATGTTTCAGGAAACACCATACACTTCTCCCGAGTGGCTGTTGGCAATTGACATCCCGCCCATCAGCATAACAAGGCTCCCAGTTCTCCATGGCCTGTCCTGCCTTTCTGGATTTTACACTTTTTTCAGATGGCCCTTTTGACCGGGGGGAAGTGAGACTTCACTGTAGTGCAGATTTCCTTTGCAAGCTTGCTTGGTTGGCCAAAAAGGGCGTATGCGTTTTTTCCTGAATATATTCAGGAAAAAACGCATACGCCCTTTTTGGCCAAGTGCATCATTGTGGACGTTCTGCCTCTTTTCCTATGCTTTAAATGCAATTCCAGTCTACCTCCTGAAATCGGTTTCCTGCAATTCTGCCCCGCTTTCAAGTCCTCTTGGCAGCCTTACTTCAGTATATTTTTGGACGATAGCTGTCATTTATAACTCTGCAGGTTTGTGAATTACAGTGCCCCTGAGCTCCTTTCTTCAACTCGCTTTCTCGTGAGCTGGCCGCAACCCCGCAGGATGGCTTCAGGCCCTAATCTGGTTCCGGCACGGCACGCTGAGCCTTTGGTTAATTCCTCTTCCTGATGGGAAATGAGAGTTAAATTTGCCCGTCCAGACACCTCCAGCTAGTCTGTCATTGGTTCTCCCTATTCCTGTTCATCTTCCGCAGAAATTGCAAACTGGGCCAAACAGGAGGTTAAAGGCACTGACTCTCCAAGTCGGGAGAGTGTTAGTAAAGCGTCTGGAATGTTGCACCCGAGTACCAGGGGACGAAAACTGAGACATATTGGAACACGTCTCCCGATCACACGGTTGATCATACTCTGGGTTCCACATGCATGTTTTAGCTGAAGGAAGAATACCTTAAACCTGGAGAGTTGAGACCCGTGGAATGGGTACCATGCAATATGACTTCAAAGGGTCTTCATTTGCTCACCGAACCTCTCCAATCCTATCACTGCTGCGTTTATACCCCTGTACACACACTTGATTCTCTTCCAGAGACATAGCAATCCATAGGTTTTAAGATACTTCCTAGTCAGGTACACTCTTAGGCATTTAATATGGGGTGTTGAGTCCATTTCGTTGAGCAAGGAGTAGCTCTTGTCTATTCCATATTTGGCTTAAGGAACTTTATCTGTGCTCATTTCAATCTCTGGTTTTATGCAGCACCCCAACTCACCTTTCCCCTTAAGCAAGCATAAGTTGGGTTTCTAAATTTGAGACCCTGTTCTGTTTTGTAATTCAGTTCCTGTGTAGCCAAGTTTACATTCCGTGTATTAGTGATATCTTATGATGTTTCTTTTCCTGTGTGACTTATTTCAGTTAGAATCATCGTACCTGAATCCACTCATTATGCTGCTACGGGCCTGATGACATAGATTTCATTGCTGAGTGATACTGCATTGTACGTAAGTACCACAACTTCTTTATCCATTTTTCACTTTCTGCGATATTGAACTTGTACCGTAAACCAGGTTCTTGTAAACAGAGCCGTCCCAACCTTTGGGGTGGCTGTGTCTTTTGATTTTAATTTCCCTAAGCTATAGGACCATAAGTGGAAGTGCCCTAGGCTCTGTTGCTTTGTTTTTTAGATGTTTCAGGAAACACCATACACTTCTCCCGAGTGGCTGTTGGCAATTTACATCCCGCCCATCAGCATAACAAGGCTCCCAGTTCTCCATGGCCTGTCCTGCCTTTCTGGATTTTACACTTTTTTCAGATGGCCCTTTTGACCGGGGGGAAGTGAGACTTCACTGTAGTGCAGATTTCCTTTGCAAGCTTGCTTGGTTGGCCAAAAAGGGCGTATGCGTTTTTTCCTGAATATATTCAGGAAAAAACGCATACGCCCTTTTTGGCCAAGTGCATCATTGTGGACGTTCTGCCTCTTTTCCTATGCTTTAAATGCAATTCCAGTCTACCTCCTGAAATCGGTTTCCTGCAATTCTGCCCCGCTTTCAAGTCCTCTTGGCAGCCTTACTTCAGTATATTTTTGGACGATAGCTGTCATTTATAACTCTGCAGGTTTGTGAATTACAGTGCCCCTGAGCTCCTTTCTTCAACTCGCTTTCTCGTGAGCTGGCCGCAACCCCGCAGGATGGCTTCAGGCCCTAATCTGGTTCCGGCACGGCACGCTGAGCCTTTGGTTAATTCCTCTTCCTGGTGGGAAATGAGAGTTAAATTTGCCCGTCCAGACACCTCCAGCTAGTCTGTCATTGGTTCTCCCTATTCCTTTTCATCTTCCGCAGAAATTGCAAACTGGGCCAAACAGGAGGTTAAAGGCACTGACTCTCCAAGTCGGGAGAGTGTTAGTAAAGCGTCTGGAATGTTGCACCCGAGTACCAGGGGACGAAAACTGAGACATATTGGAACACGTCTCCCGATCACACGGTTGATCATACTCTGGGTTCCACATGCATGTTTTAGCTGAAGGAAGAATACCTTAAACCTGGAGAGTTGAGACCCGTGGAATGGGTACCATGCAATATGACTTCAAAGGGTCTTCATTTGCTCACCGAACCTCTCCAATCCTATCACTGCTGCGTTTATGCCCCTGTACACACACTTGATTCTCTTCCAGAGACATAGCAATCCATAGGTTTTAAGATACTTCCTAGTCAGGTACACTCTTAGGCATTTAATATGGGGTGTTGAGTCCATTTCGTTGAGCAAGGAGTAGCTCTTGTCTATTCCATATTTGGCTTAAGGAACTTTATCTGTGCTCATTTCAATCTCTGGTTTTATGCAGCACCCCAACTCACCTTTCCCCTTAAGCAAGCATAAGTTGGTTTTCTAAATTTGAGACCCTGTTCTGTTTTGTAATTCAGTTCCTGTGTAGCCAAGTTTACATTCCGTGTATTAGTGATATCTTATGATGTTTCTTTTCCTGTGTGACTTATTTCAGTTAGAATCATCATACCTGAATCCACTCATTATGCTGCTACGGGCCTGATGACATAGATTTCATTGCTGAGTGATACTGCATTGTACGTAAGTACCACAACTTCTTTATCCATTTTTCACTTTCTGCGATATTGAACTTGTTCCGTAAACCAGGTTCTTGTAAACAGAGCCATCCCAACCTTTGGGGTGGCTGTGTCTTTTTGATTTTAATTTCCCTAAGCTATAGGACCATAAGTGGAAGTGCCCTAGGCTCTGTTGCTTTGTTTTTTAGCTGTTTCAGGAAACACCATACACTTCTCCCGAGTGGCTGTTGGCAATTTACATCCCGCCCATCAGCATAACAAGGCTCCCAGTTCTCCATGGCCTGTCCTGCCTTTCTGGATTTTACACTTTTTTCAGATGGCCCTTTTGACCGGGGGGAAGTGAGACTTCACTGTAGTGCAGATTTCCTTTGCAAGCTTGCTTGGTTGGCCAAAAAGGGCGTATGCGTTTTTTCCTGAATATATTCAGGAAAAAACGCATACGCCCTTTTTGGCCAAGTGCATCATTGTGGACGTTCTGCCTCTTTTCCTATGCTTTCAATGCAATTCCAGTCTACCTCCTGAAATCGGTTTCCTGCAATTCTGCCCCGCTTTCAAGTCCTCTTGGCAGCCTTACTTCAGTATATTTTTGGACGATAGCTGTCATTTATAACTCTGCAGGTTTGTGAATTACAGTGCCCCTGAGCTCCTTTCTTCAACTCGCTTTCTCGTGAGCTGGCCGCAACACCGCAGGATGGCTTCAGGCCCTAATCTGGTTCCGGCACGGCACGCTGAGCCTTTGGTTAATTCCTCTTCCTGGTGGGAAATGAGAGTTAAATTTGCCCGTCCAGACACCTCCAGCTAGTCTGTCATTGGTTCTCCCTATTCCTGTTCATCTTCCGCAGAAATTGCAAACTGGGCCAAACAGGAGGTTAAAGGCACTGACTCTCCAAGTCGGGAGAGTGTTAGTAAAGCCTCTGGAATGTTGCACCCGAGTACCAGGGGACGAAAACTGAGACGTATTGGAACACGTCTCCCGATCACACAGTTGATCATACTCTGGGTTCCACATGCATGTTTTAGCTGAAGGAAGAATACCTTAAACCTGGAGAGTTGAGACCCGTGGAATGGGTACCATGCAATATGACTTCAAAGGGTCTTCATTTGCTCACCGAACCTCTCCAATCCTATCACTGCTGCGTTTATGCCCCTGTACACACACTTGATTCTCTTTCAGAGACATAGCAATCCATAGGTTTTAAGATACTTCCTAGTCAGGTACACTCTTAGGCATTTAATATGGGGTGTTGAGTCCATTTCGTTGAGCAAGGAGTAGCTCTTGTCTATTCCATATTTGGCTTAAGGAACTTTATCTGTGCTCATTTCAATCTCTGGTTTTATGTAGCACCCCAACTCACCTTTCCCCTTAAGCAAGCATAAGTTGGTTTTCTAAATTTGAGACCCTGTTCTGTTTTGTAATTCAGTTCCTGTGTAGCCAAGTTTACATTCCGTGTATTAGTGATATCTTATGATGTTTCTTTTCCTGTGTGACTTATTTCAGTTAGAATCATCGTACCTGAATCCACTCATTATGCTGCTACGGGCCTGATGACATAGATTTCATTGCTGAGTGATACTGCATTGTACGTAAGTACCACAACTTCTTTATCCATTTTTCACTTTCTGCGATATTGAACTTGTACCATAAACCAGGTTCTTGTAAACAGAGCAGTCCCAACCTTTGGGGTGGCTGTGTCTTTTGATTTTAATTTCCCTAAGCTATAGGACCATAAGTGGAAGTGCCCTAGGCTCTGTTGCTTTGTTTTTTAGATGTTTCAGGAAACACCATACACTTCTCCCGAGTGGCTGTTGGCAATTTACATCCCGCCCATCAGCATAACAAGGCTCCCAGTTCTCCATGGCCTGTCCTGCCTTTCTGGATTTTACACTTTTTTCAGATGGCCCTTTTGACCGGGGGGAAGTGAGACTTCACTGTAGTGCAGATTTCCTTTGCAAGCTTGCTTGGTTGGCCAAAAAGGGCGTATGCGTTTTTTCCTGAATATATTCAGGAAAAAACGCATACGCCCTTTTTGGCCAAGTGCATCATTGTGGACGTTCTGCCTCTTTTCCTATGCTTTAAATGCAATTCCAGTCTACCTCCTGAAATCGGTTTCCTGCAATTCTGCCCCGCTTTCAAGTCCTCTTGGCAGCCTTACTTCAGTATATTTTTGGACGATAGCTGTCATTTATAACTCTGCAGGTTTGTGAATTACAGTGCCCCTGAGCTCCTTTCTTCAACTCGCTTTCTCGTGAGCTGGCCGCAACCCCGCAGGATGGCTTCAGGCCCTAATCTGGTTCCGGCACGGCACGCTGAGCCTTTGGTTAATTCCTCTTCCTGGTGGGAAATGAGAGTTAAATTTGCCCGTCCAGACACCTCCAGCTAGTCTGTCATTGGTTCTCCCTATTCCTGTTCATCTTCCGCAGAAATTGCAAACTGGGCCAAACAGGAGGTTAAAGGCACTGACTCTCCAAGTCGGGAGAGTGTTAGTAAAGCGTCTGGAATGTTGCACCCGAGTACCAGGGGACGAAAACTGAGACATATTGGAACACGTCTCCCGATCACACGGTTGATCATACTCTGGGTTCCACATGCATGTTTTAGCTGAAGGAAGAATACCTTAAACCTGGAGAGTTGAGACCCGTGGAATGGGTACCATGCAATATGACTTCAAAGGGTCTTCATTTGCTCACCGAACCTCTCCAATCCTATCACTGCTGCGTTTATGCCCCTGTACACACACTTGATTCTCTTCCAGAGACATAGCAATCCATAGGTTTTAAGATACTTCCTAGTCAGGTACACTCTTAGGCATTTAATATGGGGTGTTGAGTCCATTTCGTTGAGCAAGGAGTAGCTCTTGTCTATTCCATATTTGGCTTAAGGAACTTTATCTGTGCTCATTTCAATCTCTGGTTTTATGCAGCACCCCAACTCACCTTTCCCCTTAAGCAAGCATAAGTTGGGTTTCTAAATTTGAGACCCTGTTCTGTTTTGTAATTCAGTTCCTGTGTAGCCAAGTTTACATTCCGTGTATTAGTGATATCTTATGATGTTTCTTTTCCTGTGTGACTTATTTCAGTTAGAATCATCGTACCTGAATCCACTCATTATGCTGCTACGGGCCTTATGACATAGATTTCATTGCTGAGTGATACTGCATTGTACGTAAGTACCACAACTTCTTTATCCATTTTTCACTTTCTGCGATATTGAACTTGTACCGTAAACCAGGTTCTTGTAAACAGAGCCGTCCCAACATTTGGGGTGGCTGTGTCTTTTGATTTTAATTTCCCTAAGCTATAGGACCATAAGTGGAAGTGCCCTAGGCTCTGTTGCTTTGTTTTTTAGATGTTTCAGGAAACACCATACACTTCTCCCGAGTGGCTGTTGGCAATTTACATCCCGCCCATCAGCATAACAAGGCTCCCAGTTCTCCATGGCCTGTCCTGCCTTTCTGGATTTTACACTTTTTTCAGATGGCCCTTTTGACCGGGGGGAAGTGAGACTTCACTGTAGTGCAGATTTCCTTTGCAAGCTTGCTTGGTTGGCCAAAAAGGGCGTATGCGTTTTTTCCTGAATATATTCAGGAAAAAACGCATACGCCCTTTTTGGCCAAGTGCATCATTGTGGACGTTCTGCCTCTTTTCCTATGCTTTAAATGCAATTCCAGTCTACCTCCTGAAATCGGTTTCCTGCAATTCTGCCCCGCTTTCAAGTCCTCTTGGCAGCCTTACTTCAGTATATTTTTGGACGATAGCTGTCATTTATAACTCTGCAGGTTTGTGAATTACAGTGCCCCTGAGCTCCTTTCTTCAACTCGCTTTCTCGTGAGCTGGCCGCAACCCCGCAGGATGGCTTCAGGCCCTAATCTGGTTCCGGCACGGCACGCTGAGCCTTTGGTTAATTCCTCTTCCTGGTGGGAAATGAGAGTTAAATTTGCCCGTCCAGACACCTCCAGCTAGTCTGTCATTGGTTCTCCCTATTCCTGTTCATCTTCCGCAGAAATTGCAAACTGGGCCAAACAGGAGGTTAAAGGCACTGACTCTCCAAGTCGGGAGAGTGTTAGTAAAGCGTCTGGAATGTTGCACCCGAGTACCAGGGGACGAAAACTGAGACATATTGGAACACGTCTCCCGATCACACGGTTGATCATACTCTGGGTTCCACATGCATGTTTTAGCTGAAGGAAGAATACCTTAAACCTGGAGAGTTGAGACCCGTGGAATGGGTACCATGCAATATGACTTCAAAGGGTCTTCATTTGCTCACCGAACCTCTCCAATCCTATCACTGCTGCGTTTATGCCCCTGTACACACACTTGATTCTCTTCCAGAGACATAGCAATCCATAGGTTTTAAGATACTTCCTAGTCAGGTACACTCTTAGGCATTTAATATGGGGTGTTGAGTCCATTTCGTTGAGCAAGGAGTAGCTCTTGTCTATTCCATATTTGGCTTAAGGAACTTTATCTGTGCTCATTTCAATCTCTGGTTTTATGCAGCACCCCAACTCACCTTTCCCCTTAAGCAAGCATAAGTTGGTTTTCTAAATTTGAGACCCTGTTCTGTTTTGGAATTCAGTTCCTGTGTAGCCAAGTTTACATTCCGTGTATTAGTGATATCTTATGATGTTTCTTTTCCTGTGTGACTTATTTCAGTTAGAATCATCATACCTGAATCCACTCATTATGCTGCTACGGGCCTGATGACATAGATTTCATTGCTGAGTGATACTGCATTGTACGTAAGTACCACAACTTCTTTATCCATTTTTCACTTTCTGCGATATTGAACTTGTTCCGTAAACCAGGTTCTTGTAAACAGAGCCATCCCAACCTTTGGGGTGGCTGTGTCTTTTTGATTTTAATTTCCCTAAGCTATAGGACCATAAGTGGAAGTGCCCTAGGCTCTGTTGCTTTGTTTTTTAGCTGTTTCAGGAAACACCATACACTTCTCCCGAGTGGCTGTTGGCAATTTACATCCCGCCCATCAGCATAACAAGGCTCCCAGTTCTCCATGGCCTGTCCTGCCTTTCTGGATTTTACACTTTTTTCAGATGGCCCTTTTGACCGGGGGGAAGTGAGACTTCACTGTAGTGCAGATTTCCTTTGCAAGCTTGCTTGGTTGGCCAAAAAGGGCGTATGCGTTTTTTCCTGAATATATTCAGGAAAAAACGCATACGCCCTTTTTGGCCAAGTGCATCATTGTGGACGTTCTGCCTCTTTTCCTATGCTTTCAATGCAATTCCAGTCTACCTCCTGAAATCGGTTTCCTGCAATTCTGCCCCGCTTTCAAGTCCTCTTGGCAGCCTTACTTCAGTATATTTTTGGACGATAGCTGTCATTTATAACTCTGCAGGTTTGTGAATTACAGTGCCCCTGAGCTCCTTTCTTCAACTCGCTTTCTCGTGAGCTGGCCGCAACACCGCAGGATGGCTTCAGGCCCTAATCTGGTTCCGGCACGGCACGCTGAGCCTTTGGTTAATTCCTCTTCCTGGTGGGAAATGAGAGTTAAATTTGCCCGTCCAGACACCTCCAGCTAGTCTGTCATTGGTTCTCCCTATTCCTGTTCATCTTCCGCAGACATTGCAAACTGGGCCAAACAGGAGGTTAAAGGCACTGACTCTCCAAGTCGGGAGAGTGTTAGTAAAGCGTCTGGAATGTTGCACCCGAGTACCAGGGGACGAAAACTGAGACATATTGGAACACGTCTCCCGATCACACGGTTGATCATACTCTGGGTTCCACATGCATGTTTTAGCTGAAGGAAGAATACCTTAAACCTGGAGAGTTGAGACCCGTGGAATGGGTACCATGCAATATGACTTCAAAGGGTCTTCATTTGCTCACCGAACCTCTCCAATCCTATCACTGCTGCGTTTATGCCCCTGTACACACACTTGATTCTCTTCCAGAGACATAGCAATCCATAGGTTTTAAGATACTTCCTAGTCAGGTACACTCTTAGGCATTTAATATGGGGTGTTGAGTCCATTTCGTTGAGCAAGGAGTAGCTCTTGTCTATTCCATATTTGGCTTAAGGAACTTTATCTGTGCTCATTTCAATCTCTGGTTTTATGCAGCACCCCAACTCACCTTTCCCCTTAAGCAAGCATAAGTTGGTTTTCTAAATTTGAGACCCTGTTCTGTTTTGTAATTCAGTTCCTGTGTAGCCAAGTTTACATTCCGTGTATTAGTGATATCTTATGATGTTTCTTTTCCTGTGTGACTTATTTCAGTTAGAATCATCATACCTGAATCCACTCATTATGCTGCTACGGGCCTGATGACATAGATTTCATTGCTGAGTGATACTGCATTGTACGTAAGTACCACAACTTCTTTATCCATTTTTCACTTTCTGCGATATTGAACTTGTACCGTAAACCAGGTTCTTGTAAACAGAGCCGTCCCAACCTTTGGGGTGGCTGTGTCTTTTTGATTTTAATTTCCCTAAGCTATAGGACCATAAGTGGAAGTGCCCTAGGCTCTGTTGCTTTGTTTTTTAGATGTTTCAGGAAACACCATACACTTCTCCGGAGTGGCTGTTGGCAATTTACATCCCGCCCATCAGCATAACAAGGCTCCCAGTTCTCCATGGCCTGTCCTGCCTTTCTGGATTTTACACTTTTTTCAGATGGCCCTTTTGACCGGGGGGAAGTGAGACTTCACTGTAGTGCAGATTTCCTTTGCAAGCTTGCTTGGTTGGCCAAAAAGTGCGTATGCGTTTTTTCCTGAATATATTCAGGAAAAAACGCATACGCCCTTTTTGGCCAAGTGCATCATTGTGGACGTTCTGCCTCTTTTCCTATGCTTTCAATGCAATTCCAGTCTACCTCCTGAAATCAGTTTCCTGCAATTCTGCCCCGCTTTCAAGTCCTCTTGGCAGCCTTACTTCAGTATATTTTTGGACGATAGCTGTCATTTATAACTCTGCAGGTTTGTGAATTACAGTGCCCCTGAGCTCCTTTCTTCAACTCGCTTTCTCGTGAGCTGGCCGCAACACCGCAGGATGGCTTCAGGCCCTAATCTGGTTCCGGCACGGCACGCTGAGCCTTTGGTTAATTCCTCTTCCTGGTGGGAAATGAGAGTTAAATTTGCCCGTCCAGACACCTCCAGCTGGTCTGTCATTGGTTCTCCCTATTCCTGTTCATCTTCCGCAGAAATTGCAAACTGGGCCAAACAGGAGGTTAAAGGCACTGACTCTCCAAGTCGGGAGAGTGTTAGTAAAGCGTCTGGAATGTTGCACCCGAGTACCAGGGGACGAAAACTGAGACATATTGGAACACGTCTCCCGATCACACGGTTGATCATACTCTGGGTTCCACATGCATGTTTTAGCTGAAGGAAGAATACCTTAAACCTGGAGAGTTGAGACCCGTGGAATGGGTACCATGCAATATGACTTCAAAGGGTCTTCATTTGCTCACCGAACCTCTCCAATCCTATCACTGCTGCGTTTATGCCCCTGTACACACACTTGATTCTCTTCCAGAGACATAGCAATCCATAGGTTTTAAGATACTTCCTAGTCAGGTACACTCTTAGGCATTTAATATGGGGTGTTGAGTCCATTTCGTTGAGCAAGGAGTAGCTCTTGTCTATTCCATATTTGGCTTAAGGAACTTTATCTGTGCTCATTTCAATCTCTGGTTTTATGCAGCACCCCAACTCACCTTTCCCCTTAAGCAAGCATAAGTTGGTTTTCTAAATTTGAGACCCTGTTCTGTTTTGGAATTCAGTTCCTGTGTAGCCAAGTTTACATTCCGTGTATTAGTGATATCTTATGATGTTTCTTTTCCTGTGTGACTTATTTCAGTTAGAATCATCGTACCTGAATCCACTCATTATGCTGCTACGGGCCTGATGACATAGATTTCATTGCTGAGTGATATTGCATTGTACGTAAGTACCACAACTTCTTTATCCATTTTTCACTTTCTGCGATATTGAACTTGTACCGTAAACCAGGTTCTTGTAAACAGAGCCGTCCCAACCTTTGGGGTGGCTGTGTCTTTTTGATTTTAATTTCCCTAAGCTATAGGACCATAAGTGGAAGTGCCCTAGGCTCTGTTGCTTTGTTTTTTAGCTGTTTCAGGAAACACCATACACTTCTCCGGAGTGGCTGTTGGCAATTTACATCCCACCCATCATCATAACAAGGCTCCCAGTTCTCCATGGCCTGTCCTGCCTTTCTGGATTTTACACTTTTTTCAGATGGCCCTTTTGACCGGGGGGAAGTGAGACTTCATTGTAGTGCAGATTTCCTTTGCAAGCTTGCTTGGTTGGCCAAAAAGGGCGTATGCGT
This sequence comes from Lagenorhynchus albirostris, assembly GCF_949774975.1. Lineage (NCBI taxonomy): Eukaryota > Metazoa > Chordata > Mammalia > Artiodactyla > Delphinidae > Lagenorhynchus > Lagenorhynchus albirostris. The sequence goes on along the minus strand of NW_026783597.1, from coordinate 711,195 downwards.
TTTTTCCTGAATATATTCAGGAAAAAACGCATACGCCCTTTTTGGCCAAGTGCATCATTGTGGACGTTCTGCCTCTTTTCCTATGCTTTAAATGCAATTCCAGTCTACCTCCTGAAATCGGTTTCCTGCAATTCTGCCCCGCTTTCAAGTCCTCTTGGCAGCCTTACTTCAGTATATTTTTGGACGATAGCTGTCATTTATAACTCTGCAGGTTTGTGAATTACAGTGCCCCTGAGCTCCTTTCTTCAACTCGCTTTCTCGTGAGCTGGCCGCAACACCGCAGGATGGCTTCAGGCCCTAATCTGGTTGCGGCACGGCACGCTGAGCCTTTGGTTAATTCCTCTTCCTGGTGGGAAATGAGAGTTAAATTTGCCCGTCCAGACACCTTCAGCTAGTCTCTCATTGGTTCTCCCTATCCCTGTTCATCTTCCGCAGAAATTGCAAACTGGGCCAAACAGGAGGTTAAAGGCACTGACTCTCCAAGTCGGGAGAGTGTTAGTAAAGCGTCTGGAATGTTGCACCCGAGTACCAGGGGACGAAAACTGAGACATATTGGAACACGTCTCCCGATCACACGGTTGATCATACTCTGGGTTCCACATGCATGTTTTAGCTGAAGGAAGAATACCTTAAACCTGGAGAGTTGAGACCCGTGGAATGGGTACCATGCAATATGACTTCAAAGGGTCTTCATTTGCTCACCGAACCTCTCCAATCCTATCACTGCTGCGTTTATGCCCCTGTACACACACTTGATTCTCTTCCAGAGACATAGCAATCCATAGGTTTTAAGATACTTCCTAGTCAGGTACACTCTTAGGCATTTAATATGGGGTGTTGAGTCCATTTCGTTGAGCAAGGAGTAGCTCTTGTCTATTCCATATTTGGCTTAAGGAACTTTATCTGTGCTCATTTCAATCTCTGGTTTTATGCAGCACCCCAACTCACCTTTCCCCTTAAGCAAGCATAAGTTGGTTTTCTAAATTTGAGACCCTGTTCTGTTTTGGAATTCAGTTCCTGTGTAGCCAAGTTTACATTCCGTGTATTAGTGATATCTTATGATGTTTCTTTTCCTGTGTGACTTATTTCAGTTAGAATCATCATACCTGAATCCACTCATTATGCTGCTACGGGCCTGATGACATAGATTTCATTGCTGAGTGATACAGCATTGTACGTAAGTACCACAACTTCTTTATCCATTTTTCACTTTCTGCGATATTGAACTTGTACCGTAAACCAGGTTCTTGTAAACAGAGCCGTCCCAACATTTGGGGTGGCTGTGTCTTTCGATTTTAATTTCTCTAAGCTATAGGACCATAAGTGGAAGTGCCCTAGGCTCTGTTGCTTTGTTTTTTAGATGTTTCAGGAAACACCATACACTTCTCCCGAGTGGCTGTTGGCAATTGACATCCCGCCCATCAGCATAACAAGGCTCCCAGTTCTCCATGGCCTGTCCTGCCTTTCTGGATTTTACACTTTTTTCAGATGGCCCTTTGGACCGGGGGGAAGTGAGACTTCATTGTAGTGCAGATTTCCTTTGCAAGCTTGCTTGGTTGGCCAAAAAGGGCGTATGCGTTTTTTCCTGAATATATTCAGGAAAAAACGCATACGCCCTTTTTGGCCAAGTGCATCATTGTGGACGTTCTGCCTCTTTTCCTATGCTTTAAATGCAATTCCAGTCTACCTCCTGAAATCGGTTTCCTGCAATTCTGCCCCGCTTTCAAGTCCTCTTGGCAGCCTTACTTCAGTATATTTTTGGACGATAGCTGTCATTTATAACTCTGCAGGTTTGTGAATTACAGTGCCCCTGAGCTCCTTTCTTCAACTCGCTTTCTCGTGAGCTGGCCGCAACCCCGCAGGATGGCTTCAGGCCCTAATCTGGTTCCGGCACGGCACGCTGAGCCTTTGGTTAATTCCTCTTCCTGGTGGGAAATGAGAGTTAAATTTGCCCGTCCACACACATTCAGCTAGTCTGTCATTGGTTCTCCCTATTCCTGTTCATCTTCCGCAGAAATTGCAAACTGGGCCAAACAGGAGGTTAAAGGCACTGACTCTCCAAGTCGGGAGAGTGTTAGTAAAGCGTCTGGAATGTTGCACCCGAGTACCAGGGGACGAAAACTGAGACATATTGGAACACGTCTCCCGATCACACGGTTGATCATACTCTGGGTTCCACATGCATGTTTTAGCTGAAGGAAGAATACCTTAAACCTGGAGAGTTGAGACCCGTGGAATGGGTACCATGCAATATGACTTCAAAGGGTCTTCATTTGCTCACCGAACCTCTCCAATCCTATCACTGCTGCGTTTATGCCCCTGTACACACACTTGATTCTCTTTCAGAGACATAGCAATCCATAGGTTTTAAGATACTTCCTAGTCAGGTACACTCTTAGGCATTTAATATGGGGTGTTGAGTCCATTTCGTTGAGCAAGGAGTAGCTCTTGTCTATTCCATATTTGGCTTAAGGAACTTTATCTGTGCTCATTTCAATCTCTGGTTTTATGCAGCACCCCAACTCACCTTTCCCCTTAAGCAAGCATAAGTTGGTTTTCTAAATTTGAGACCCTGTTCTGTTTTGGAATTCAGTTCCTGTGTAGCCAAGTTTACATTCCGTGTATTAGTGATATCTTATGATGTTTCTTTTCCTGTGTGACTTATTTCAGTTAGAATCATCATACCTGAATCCACTCATTATGCTGCTACGGGCCTGATGACATAGATTTCATTGCTGAGTGATACTGCATTGTACGTAAGTACCACAACTTCTTTATCCATTTTTCACTTTCTGCGATATTGAACTTGTACCGTAAACCAGGTTCTTGTAAACAGAGCCGTCCCAACCTTTGGGGTGGCTGTGTCTTTTTGATTTTAATTTCCCTAAGCTATAGGACCATAAGTGGAAGTGCCCTAGGCTCTGTTGCTTTGTTTTTTAGCTGTTTCAGGAAACACCATACACTTCTCCGGAGTGGCTGTTGGTAATTTACATCCCGCCCATCAGCATAACAAGGCTCCCAGTTCTCCATGGCCTGTCCTGCCTTTCTGGATTTTACACTTTTTTCAGATGGCCCTTTTGACCGTGGGTAAGTGAGACTTCATTGTAGTGCAGATTTCCTTTGCAAGCTTGCTTGGTTGGCCAAAAAGGGCGTATGCGTTTTTTCCTGAATATATTCAGGAAAAAACGCATACGCCCTTTTTGGCCAAGTGCATCATTGTGGACGTTCTGCCTCTTTTCCTATGCTTTAAATGCAATTCCAGTCTACCTCCTGAAATCGGTTTCCTGCAATTCTGCCCCGCTTTCAAGTCCTCTTGGCAGCCTTACTTCAGTATATTTTTGGACGATAGCTGTCATTTATAACTCTGCAGGTTTGTGAATTACAGTGCCCCTGAGCTCCTTTCTTCAACTCGCTTTCTCGTGAGCTGGCCGCAACACCGCAGGATGGCTTCAGGCCCTAATCTGGTTGCGGCACGGCACGCTGAGCCTTTGGTTAATTCCTCTTCCTGGTGGGAAATGAGAGTTAAATTTGCCCGTCCAGACACCTTCAGCTAGTCTCTCATTGGTTCTCCCTATCCCTGTTCATCTTCCGCAGAAATTGCAAACTGGGCCAAACAGGAGGTTAAAGGCACTGACTCTCCAAGTCGGGAGAGTGTTAGTAAAGCGTCTGGAATGTTGCACCCGAGTACCAGGGGACGAAAACTGAGACATATTGGAACACGTCTCCCGATCACACGGTTGATCATACTCTGGGTTCCACATGCATGTTTTAGCTGAAGGAAGAATACCTTAAACCTGGAGAGTTGAGACCCGTGGAATGGGTACCATGCAATATGACTTCAAAGGGTCTTCATTTGCTCACCGAACCTCTCCAATCCTATCACTGCTGCGTTTATGCCCCTGTACACACACTTGATTCTCTTCCAGAGACATAGCAATCCATAGGTTTTAAGATACTTCCTAGTCAGGTACACTCTTAGGCATTTAATATGGGGTGTTGAGTCCATTTCGTTGAGCAAGGAGTAGCTCTTGTCTATTCCATATTTGGCTTAAGGAACTTTATCTGTGCTCATTTCAATCTCTGGTTTTATGCAGCACCCCAACTCACCTTTCCCCTTAAGCAAGCATAAGTTGGTTTTCTAAATTTGAGACCCTGTTCTGTTTTGGAATTCAGTTCCTGTGTAGCCAAGTTTACATTCCGTGTATTAGTGATATCTTATGATGTTTCTTTTCCTGTGTGACTTATTTCAGTTAGAATCATCATACCTGAATCCACTCATTATGCTGCTACGGGCCTGATGACATAGATTTCATTGCTGAGTGATACAGCATTGTACGTAAGTACCACAACTTCTTTATCCATTTTTCACTTTCTGCGATATTGAACTTGTACCGTAAACCAGGTTCTTGTAAACAGAGCCGTCCCAACATTTGGGGTGGCTGTGTCTTTCGATTTTAATTTCTCTAAGCTATAGGACCATAAGTGGAAGTGCCCTAGGCTCTGTTGCTTTGTTTTTTAGATGTTTCAGGAAACACCATACACTTCTCCCGAGTGGCTGTTGGCAATTGACATCCCGCCCATCAGCATAACAAGGCTCCCAGTTCTCCATGGCCTGTCCTGCCTTTCTGGATTTTACACTTTTTTCAGATGGCCCTTTGGACCGGGGGGAAGTGAGACTTCATTGTAGTGCAGATTTCCTTTGCAAGCTTGCTTGGTTGGCCAAAAAGGGCGTATGCGTTTTTTCCTGAATATATTCAGGAAAAAACGCATACGCCCTTTTTGGCCAAGTGCATCATTGTGGACGTTCTGCCTCTTTTCCTATGCTTTAAATGCAATTCCAGTCTACCTCCTGAAATCGGTTTCCTGCAATTCTGCCCCGCTTTCAAGTCCTCTTGGCAGCCTTACTTCAGTATATTTTTGGACGATAGCTGTCATTTATAACTCTGCAGGTTTGTGAATTACAGTGCCCCTGAGCTCCTTTCTTCAACTCGCTTTCTCGTGAGCTGGCCGCAACCCCGCAGGATGGCTTCAGGCCCTAATCTGGTTCCGGCACGGCACGCTGAGCCTTTGGTTAATTCCTCTTCCTGGTGGGAAATGAGAGTTAAATTTGCCCGTCCACACACATCCAGCTAGTCTGTCATTGGTTCTCCCTATTCCTGTTCATCTTCCGCAGAAATTGCAAACTGGGCCAAACAGGAGGTTAAAGGCACTGACTCTCCAAGTCGGGAGAGTGTTAGTAAAGCGTCTGGAATGTTGCACCCGAGTACCAGGGGACGAAAACTGAGACATATTGGAACACGTCTCCCGATCACACGGTTGATCATACTCTGGGTTCCACATGCATGTTTTAGCTGAAGGAAGAATACCTTAAACCTGGAGAGTTGAGACCCGTGGAATGGGTACCATGCAATATGACTTCAAAGGGTCTTCATTTGCTCACCGAACCTCTCCAATCCTATCACTGCTGCGTTTATGCCCCTGTACACACACTTGATTCTCTTTCAGAGACATAGCAATCCATAGGTTTTAAGATACTTCCTAGTCAGGTACACTCTTAGGCATTTAATATGGGGTGTTGAGTCCATTTCGTTGAGCAAGGAGTAGCTCTTGTCTATTCCATATTTGGCTTAAGGAACTTTATCTGTGCTCATTTCAATCTCTGGTTTTATGCAGCACCCCAACTCACCTTTCCCCTTAAGCAAGCATAAGTTGGTTTTCTAAATTTGAGACCCTGTTCTGTTTTGGAATTCAGTTCCTGTGTAGCCAAGTTTACATTCCGTGTATTAGTGATATCTTATGATGTTTCTTTTCCTGTGTGACTTATTTCAGTTAGAATCATCATACCTGAATCCACTCATTATGCTGCTACGGGCCTGATGACATAGATTTCATTGCTGAGTGATACTGCATTGTACGTAAGTACCACAACTTCTTTATCCATTTTTCACTTTCTGCGATATTGAACTTGTACCGTAAACCAGGTTCTTGTAAACAGAGCCGTCCCAACCTTTGGGGTGGCTGTGTCTTTTTGATTTTAATTTCCCTAAGCTATAGGACCATAAGTGGAAGTGCCCTAGGCTCTGTTGCTTTGTTTTTTAGCTGTTTCAGGAAACACCATACACTTCTCCGGAGTGGCTGTTGGTAATTTACATCCCGCCCATCAGCATAACAAGGCTCCCAGTTCTCCATGGCCTGTCCTGCCTTTCTGGATTTTACACTTTTTTCAGATGGCCCTTTTGACCGTGGGTAAGTGAGACTTCATTGTAGTGCAGATTTCCTTTGCAAGCTTGCTTGGTTGGCCAAAAAGGGCGTATGCGTTTTTTCCTGAATATATTCAGGAAAAAACGCATACGCCCTTTTTGGCCAAGTGCATCATTGTGGACGTTCTGCCTCTTTTCCTATGCTTTCAATGCAATTCCAGTCTACCTCCTGAAATCGGTTTCCTGCAATTCTGCCCCGCTTTCAAGTCCTCTTGGCAGCCTTACTTCAGTATATTTTTGGACGATAGCTGTCATTTATAACTCTGCAGGTTTGTGAATTACAGTGCCCCTGAGCTCCTTTCTTCAACTCGCTTTCTCGTGAGCTGGCCGCAACACCGCAGGATGGCTTCAGGCCCTAATCTGGTTCCGGCACGGCACGCTGAGCCTTTGGTTAATTCCTCTTCCTGGTTGGAAATGAGAGTTAAATTTGCCCGTCCAGACACCTCCAGCTAGTCTGTCATTGGTTCTCCCTATCCCTGTTCATCTTCCGCAGAAATTGCAAACTGGGCCAAACAGGAGGTTAAAGGCACTGACTCTCCAAGTCGGGAGAGTGTTAGTAAAGCGTCTGGAATGTTGCACCCGAGTACCAGGGAACGAAAACTGAGACATATTGGAACACGTCTCCCGATCACATGGTTGATCATACTCTGGGTTCCACATGCATGTTTTAGCTGAAGGAAGAATACCTTAAACCTGGAGAGTTGAGACCCGTGGAATGGGTACCATGCAATATGACTTCAAAGGGTCTTCATTTGCTCACCGAACCTCTCCAATCCTATCACTGCTGCGTTTATGCCCCTGTACACACACTTGATTCTCTTTCAGAGACATAGCAATCCATAGGTTTTAAGATACTTCCTAGTCAGGTACACTCTTAGGCATTTAATATGGGGTGTTGAGTCCATTTCGTTGAGCAAGGAGTAGCTCTTGTCTATTCCATATTTGGCTTAAGGAACTTTATCTGTGCTCATTTCAATCTCTGGTTTTATGCAGCACCCCAACTCACCTTTCCCCTTAAGCAAGCATAAGTTGGTTTTCTAAATTTGAGACCCTGTTCTGTTTTGTAATTCAGTTCCTGTGTAGCCAAGGTTACATTCCGTGTATTAGTGATATCTTATGATGTTTCTTTTCCTGTGTGACTTATTTCAGTTAGAATCATCATACCTGAATCCACTCATTATGCTGCTACGGGCCTGATGACATAGATTTCATTGCTGAGTGATACTGCATTGTACGTAAGTACCACAACTTCTTTATCCATTTTTCACTTTCTGCGATATTGAACTTGTACCGTAAACCAGGTTCTTGTAAACAGAGCCGTCCCAACCTTTGGGGTGGCTGTGTCTTTTGATTTTAATTTCCCTAAGCTATAGGACCATAAGTGGAAGTGCCCTAGGCTCTGTTGCTTTGTTTTTTAGATGTTTCAGGAAACACCATACACTTCTCCCGAGTGGCTGTTGGCAATTGACATCCCGCCCATCAGCATAACAAGGCTCCCAGTTCTCCATGGCCTGTCCTGCCTTTCTGGATTTTACACTTTTTTCAGATGGCCCTTTTGACCGGGGGGAAGTGAGACTTCATTGTAGTGCACATTTCCTTTGCAAGCTTGCTTGGTTGGCCAAAAAGGGCGTATGCGTTTTTTCCTGAATATATTCAGGAAAAAACGCATACGCCCTTTTTGGCCAAGTGCATCATTGTGGACGTTCTGCCTCTTTTCCTATGCTTTCAATGCAATTCCAGTCTACCTCCTGAAATCGGTTTCCTGCAATTCTGCCCCGCTTTCAAGTCCTCTTGGCAGCCTTACTTCAGTATATTTTTGGACGATAGCTGTCATTTATAACTCTGCAGGTTTGTGAATTACAGTGCCCCCGAGCTCCTTTCTTCAACTCGCTTTCTCGTGAGCTGGCCGCAACCCCGCAGGATGGCTTCAGGCCCTAATCTGGTTCCGGCACGGCACGCTGAGCCTTTGGTTAATTCCTCTTCCTGGTGGGAAATGAGAGTTAAATTTGCCCGTCCAGACACCTCCAGCTAGTCTGTCATTGGTTCTCCCTATTCCTGTTCATCTTCCGCAGAAATTGCAAACTGGGCCAAACAGGAGGTTAAAGGCACTGACTCTCCAAGTCGGGAGAGTGTTAGTAAAGCGTCTGGAATGTTGCACCCGAGTACCAGGGGACGAAAACTGAGACATATTGGAACACGTCTCCCGATCACACGGTTGATCATACTCTGGGTTCCACATGCATGTTTTAGCTGAAGGAAGAATACCTTAAACCTGGAGAGTTGAGACCCGTGGAATGGGTACCATGCAATATGACTTCAAAGGGTCTTCATTTGCTCACCGAACCTCTCCAGTCCTATCACTGCTGCGTTTATGCCCCTGCACACACGCTTGATTCTCTTTTGGAGACATAGCAATCCATAGGTTTTAAGATACTTCCTAGTCAGGTACACTCTTAGGCGTTTAATATGGGGTGTTGAGTCCATTTCGTTGAGCAAGGAGTAGCTCTTGTCTATTCCATATTTGGCTTAAGGAACTTTATCTGTGCTCATTTCAATCTCTGGTTTTATGCAGCACCCCAACTCACCTTTCCCCTTAAGCAAGCATAAGTTGGGCTTCTAAATTTGAGACCCTGTTCTGTTTTGTAATTCAGTTCCTGTGTAGCCAAGTTTACATTCCGTGTATTAGTGATATCTTATGATGTTTCTTTTTCTGTGTGACTTATTTCAGTTAGAATCATCATACCTGAATCCACTCATTATGCTGCTACGGGCCTGATGACATAGATTTCATTGCTGAGTGATATTGCATTGTACGTAAGTACCACAACTTCTTTATCCATTTTTCACTTTCTGCGATATTGAACTTGTACCGTAAATGAGTTTCTTGTAAACAGAGCCGTCCCAACCTTTTGGGTGGCTCTATCTTTTTGATTTTAATTTCCCTAAGCTATAGGACCATAAGTGGTAGTGCCCTAGGCTCTGTTGCTTTGTTTTTTAGATGTTTCAGGAAACACCATACACTTCTCCCGAGTGGCTCTTGGCAATTTACATCCCACCCATCAGCATAACAAGGCTCCCAGTTCTCCATGGCCTGTCCTGCCTTTCTAGATTTTACACTTTTTTCAGATGGCCCTTTTGACCGGGGGGAAGTGAGACATCATTGTAGTGCAGATTTCCTTTGCAAGCTTGCTTGGTTGGCCAAAAAGGGCGTATGCGTTTTTTCCTGAATATATTCAGGAAAAAACGCATACGCCCTTTTTGGCCAAGTGCATCATTGTGGACGTTCTGCCTCTTTTCCTATGCTTGAAATGCAATTCCAGTCTACCTCCTGAAATCGGTTTCCTGCAATTCTGCCCCGCTTTCAAGTCCTCTTGGCAGCCTTACTTCAGTATATTTTTGGACGATAGCTGTCATTTATAACTCTGCAGGTTTGTGAATTACAGTGCCCCTGAGCTCCTTTCTTCAACTCGCTTTCTCGTGAGCTGGCCGCAACACCGCAGGATTGCTTCAAGCCCTAATCTGGTTCCGGCACGGCACGCTGAGCCTTTGGTTAATTCCTCTTCCTGGTGCGAAATGAGAATTAAATTTGCCCATCCAGACACCTCCATCTAGTCTGTCATTGGTTCTCCCTATTCCTGTTCATCTTCCGCAGAAATTGCAAACTGGGCCAAACAGGAGGTTAAAGGCACTGACTCTCCAAGTCGGGAGAGTGTTAGTAAAGCGTCTGGAATGTTGCACCCGAGTACCAGGGGACGAAAACTGAGACATATTGGAACACGTCTCCTGATCACACGGTTGATCATACTCTGGGTTCCACATGCATGTTTTAGCTGAAGGAAGAATACCTTAAACCTGGAGAGTTGAGACCCGTGGAATGGGTACCATGCAATATGACTTCAAAGGGTCTTCATTTGCTCACCGAACTTCTCCAATCCTATCACTGCTGCGTTTATGCCCCTGTACACACGCTTGATTCTCTTTCGGAGACATAGCAATTCATAGGTTTTAAGATACTTCCTAGTCAGGTACACTCTTAGGCATTTAATATGGGGTGTTGAGTCCATTTCGTTGAGCAAGGAGTAGCTCTTGTCTATTCCATATTTGGCTTAAGGAACTTTATCTGTGCTCATTTCAGTCTCTGGTTTTATGCAGCACCCCAACTCACCTTTCCCCTTAAGCAAGCATAAGTTGGTTTTCTAAATTTGAGACCCTGTTCTGTTTTGTAATTCAGTTCCTGTGTAGCCAAGGTTACATTCCGTGTATTAGTGATATCTTATGATGTTTTTTTTCCTGTGTGACTTATTTCAGTTAGAATCATCGTACCTGAATCCACTCATTATGCTGCTACGGGCCTGATGACATAGATTTCATTGCTGAGTGATACTGCATTGTACGTAAGTACCACAACTTCTTTATCCATTTTTCACTTTCTGCGATATTGAACTTGTACCGTAAACCAGGTTCTTGTAAACAGAGCCGTCCCAACCTTTGGGGTGGCTGTGTCTTTTGATTTTAATTTCCCTAAGCTATAGGACCATAAGTGGAAGTGCCCTAGGCTGTGTTGCTTTGTTTTTTAGCTGTTTCAGGAAACACCATACACTTCTCCGGAGTGGCTGTTGGCAATTTACATCCCGCCCATCAGCATAACAAGGCTCCCAGTTCTCCATGGCCTGTCCTGCCTTTCTGGATTTTACACTTTTTTCAGATGGCCCTTTTGACCGGGGGGAAGTGAGACTTCATTGTAGTGCAGATTTCCTTTGCAAGCTTGCTTGGTTGGCCAAAAAGGGCGTATGCGTTTTTTCCTGAATATATTCAGGAAAAAACGCATACGCCCTTTTTGGCCAAGTGCATCATTGTGGACGTTCTGCCTCTTTTCCTATGCTTTAAATGCAATTCCAGTCTACGTCCTGAAATCGGTTTCCTGCAATTCTGCCCCGCTTTCAAGTCCTCTTGGCAGCCTTACTTCAGTATATTTTTGGACGATAGCTGTCATTTATAACTCTGCAGGTTTGTGAATTACAGTGCCCCTGAGCTCCTTTCTTCAACTCGCTTTCTCGTGAGCTGGCTGCAACACCGCAGGATGGCTTCAGGCCCTAATCTGGTTCCGGCACGGCACGCTGAGCCTTTGGTTAATTCCTCTTCCTGGTGGGAAATGAGAGTTAAATTTGCCCGTCCAGACACCTCCAGCTAGTCTGTCATTGGTTCTCCCTATTCCTGTTCATCTTCCGCAGAAATTGCAAACTGGGCCAAACAGGAGGTTAAAGGCACTGACTCTCCAAGTCGGGAGAGTGTTAGTAAAGCGTCTGGAATGTTGCACCCGAGTACCAGGGGACGAAAACTGAGACATATTGGAACACGTCTCCTGATCACACGGTTGATCATACTCTGGGTTCCACATGCATGTTTTAGCTGAAGGAAGAATACCTTAAACCTGGAGAGTTGAGAACCGTGGAATGGGTACCATGCAATATGACTTCAAAGGGTCTTCATTTGCTCACCGAACTTCTCCAATCCTATCACTGCTGCGTTTATGCCCCTGTACACACGCTTGATTCTCTTTCGGAGACATAGCAATCCATAGGTTTTAAGATACTTCCTAGTCAGGTACACTCTTAGGCATTTAATATGGGGTGTTGAGTCCATTTCGTTGAGCAAGGAGTAGCTCTTGTCTATTCCATATTTGGCTTAAGGAACTTTATCTGTGCTCATTTCAATCTCTGGTTTTATGCAGCACCCCAACTCACCTTTCCCCTTAAGCAAGCATAAGTTGGGTTTCTAAATTTGAGACCCTGTTCTGTTTTGTAATTCAGTTCCTGTGTAGCCAAGGTTACATTCCGTGTATTAGTGATATCTTATGATGTTTCTTTTCCTGTGTGACTTATTTCAGTTAGAATCATCATACCTGAATCCACTCATTATGCTGCTACGGGCCTGATGACATGGATTTCATTGCTGAGTGATACTGCATTGTACGTAAGTACCACAACTTCTTTATCCATTTTTCACTTTCTGCGATATTGAACTTGTACCGTAAACCAGGTTCTTGTAAACAGAGCCGTCCCAACCTTTGGGGTGGCTGTGTCTTTTTGATTTTAATTTCCCTAAGCTATAGGACCATAAGTGGAAGTGCCCTAGGCTCTGTTGCTTTGTTTTTTAGATGTTTCAGGAAACACCATACACTTCTCCCGAGTGGCTGTTGGCAATTTACATCCCGCCCATCAGCATAACAAGGCTCCCAGTTCTCCATGGCCTGTCCTGCCTTTCTGGATTTTACACTTTTTCAGATGGCCCTTTGGACCGGGGGGAAGTGAGACTTCATTGTAGTGCAGATTTCCTTTGCAAGCTTGCTTGGTTGGCCAAAAAGGGCGTATGCGTTTTTTCCTGAATATATTCAGGAAAAAACGCATACGCCCTTTTTGGCCAAGTGCATCATTGTGGACGTTCTGCCTCTTTTCCTATGCTTTCAATGCAATTCCAGTCTACCTCCTGAAATCGGTTTCCTGCAATTCTGCCCCGCTTTCAAGTCCTCTTGGCAGCCTTACTTCAGTATATTTTTGGACGATAGCTGTCATTTATAACTCTGCAGGTTTGTGAATTACAGTGCCCCTGAGCTCCTTTCTTCAACTCGCTTTCTCGTGAGCTGGCCGCAACACCGCAGGATGGCTTCAGGCCCTAATCTGGTTCCGGCACGGCACGCTGAGCCTTTGGTTAATTCCTCTTCCTGGTGGGAAATGAGAGTTAAATTTGCCCGTCCAGACACCTCCAGCTAGTCTCTCATTGGTTCTCCCTATTCCTGTTCATCTTCTGCAGAAATTGCAAACTGGGCCAAACAGGAGGTTAAAGGCACTGACTGTCCAAGTCGGGAGAGTGTTAGTAAAGCGTCTGGAATGTTGCACCCGAGTACCAGGGGACGAAAACTGAGACATATTGGAACACGTCTCCCGATCACACGGTTGATCATACTCTGGGTTCCACATGCATGTTTTAGCTGAAGGAAGAATACCTTAAACCTGGAGAGTTGAGACCCGTGGAATGGGTACCATGCAATATGACTTCAAAGGGTCTTCATTTGCTCACCGAACTTCTCCAATCCTATCACTGCTGCGTTTATGCCCCTGTACACACTCTTGATTCTCTTTCGGAGACATAGCAATCCATAGGTTTTAAGATACTTCCTAGTCAGGTACACTCTTAGGCATTTAATATGGGGTGTTGAGTCCATTTCGTTGAGCAAGGAGTAGCTCTTGTCTATTCCATATTTGGCTTAAGGAACTTTATCTGTGCTCATTTCAATCTCTGGTTTTATGCAGCACCCCAACTCACCTTTCCCCTTAAGCAAGCATAAGTTGGTTTTCTAAATTTGAGACCCTGTTCTGTTTTGTAATTCAGTTCCTGTGTAGCCAAGGTTACATTCCGTGTATTAGTGATATCTTATGATGTTTCTTTTTCTGTGTGACTTATTTCAGTTAGAATCATCGTACCTGAATCCACTCATTATGCTGCTACGGGCCTGATGACAGATTTCATTGCTGAGTAATACTGCATTGTACGTAAGTACCACAACTTCTTTATCCATTTTTCACTTTCTGTGATATTGAACTTGTACCGTAAACCAGGTTCTTGTAAACAGAGCCGTCCCAACCTTTGGGGTGGCTGTGTCTTTTTGATTTTAATTTCCCTAATCTATAGGACCATAAGTGGAAGTGCCCTAGGCTCTGTTGCTTTGTTTTTTAGATGTTTCAGGAAACACCATACACTTCTCCCGAGTGGCTGTTGGCAATTGACATCCCGCCCATCAGCATTACAAGGCTCCCAGTTCTCCATGGCCTGTCCTGCCTTTCTGGATTTTACACTTTTTTCAGATGGCCCTTTTGACCGGGGGGAAGTGAGACTTCATTGTAGTGCAGATTTCCTTTGCAAGCCTTCTTGGTTGGCCAAAAAGGGCGTATGCGTTTTTTCCTGAATATATTCAGGAAAAAACGCATACGCCCTTTTTGGCCAAGTGCATCATTGTGGACGTTCTGCCTCTTTTCCTATGCTTTAAATGCAATTCCAGTCTACCTCCTGAAATCGGTTTCCTGCAATTCTGCCCCGCTTTCAAGTCCTCTTGGCAGCCTTACTTCAGTATATTTTTGGACGATAGCTGTCATTTATAACTCTGCAGGTTTGTGAATTACAGTGCCCCTGAGCTCCTTTCTTCAACTCGCTTTCTCGTGAGCTGGCCGCAACACCGCAGGATGGCTTCAGGCCCTAATCTGGTTCCGGCACGGCACGCTGAGCCTTTGGTTAATTCCTCTTCCTGGTGGGAAATGAGAGTTAAATTTGCCCGTCCAGACACCTCCAGCTAGTCTCTCATTGGTTCTCCCTATTCCTGTTCATCTTCTGCAGAAATTGCAAACTGGGCCAAACAGGAGGTTAAAGGCACTGACTCTCCAAGTCGGGAGAGTGTTAGTAAAGCGTCTGGAATGTTGCACCCGAGTACCAGGGGACGAAAACTGAGACATATTGGAACACGTCTCCCGATCACACGGTTGATCATACTCTGGGTTCCACATGCATGTTTTAGCTGAAGGAAGAATCCCTTAAACCTGGAGAGTTGAGACCCGTGGAATGGGTACCATGCAATATGACTTCAAAGGGTCTTCATTTGCTCACCGAACCTCTCCAATCCTATCACTGCTGCGTTTATGCCCCTGTACACACACTTGATTCTCTTTCAGAGACATAGCAATCCATAGGTTTTAAGATACTTCCTAGTCAGGTACACTCTTAGGCATTTAATATGGGGTGTTGAGTCCATTTCGTTGAGCAAGGAGTAGCTCTTGTCTATTCCATATTTGGCTTAAGGAACTTTATCTGTGCTCATTTCAATCTCTGGTTTTATGCAGCACCCCAACTCACCTTTCCCCTTAAGCAAGCATAAGTTGGGTTTCTAAATTTGAGACCCTGTTCTGTTTTGTAATTCAGTTCCTGTGTAGCCAAGGTTACATTCCGTGTATTAGTGATATCTTATGATGTTTCTTTTTCTGTGTGACTTATTTCAGTTAGAATCATCGTACCTGAATCCACTCATTATGCTGCTACGGGCCTGATGACATAGATTTCATTGCTGAGTGATATTGCATTGTACGTAAGTACCACAACTTCTTTATCCATTTTTCACTTTCTGCGATATTGAACTTGTACCGTAAACCAGGTTCTTGTAAACAGAGCCGTCCCAACCTTTGGGGTGGCTGTGTCTTTTTTATTTTAATTTCCCTAAGCTATAGGACCATAAGTGGAAGTGCCCTAGGCTCTGTTGCTTTGTTTTTTAGATGTTTCAGGAAACACCATACACTTCTCCCGAGTGGCTGTTGGCAATTTACATCCCGCCCATCAGCATAACAAGGCTCCCAGTTCTCCATGGCCTGTCCTGCCTTTCTGGATTTTACACTTTTTTCAGATGGCCCTTTTGACCGGGGGGAAGTGAGACTTCATTGTAGTGCAGATTTCCTTTGCAAGCTTGCTTGGTTGGCCAAAAAGGGCGTATGCGTTTTTTCCTGAATATATTCAGGAAAAAACGCATACGCCCTTTTTGGCCAAGTGCATCATTGTGGACGTTCTGCCTCTTTTCCTATGCTTTAAATGCAATTCCAGTCTACCTCCTGAAATCGGTTTCCTGCAATTCTGCCCCGTTTTCAAGTCCTCTTGGCAGCCTTACTTCAGTATATTTTTGGACGATAGCTGTCATTTATAACTCTGCAGGTTTGTGAATTACAGTGCCCCTGAGCTCCTTTCTTCAACGCGCTTTCTCGTGAGCTGGCCGCAACACCGCAGGATGGCTTCAGGCCCTAATCTGGTTCCGGCACGGCACGCTGAGCCTTTGGTTAATTCCTCTTCCTGGTGGGAAATGAGAGTTAAATTTGCCCGTCCAGACACCTCCAGCTAGTCTCTCATTGGTTCTCCCTATTCCTGTTCATCTTCTGCAGAAATTGCAAACTGGGCCAAACAGGAGGTTAAAGGCACTGACTCTCCAAGTCGGGAGAGTGTTAGTAAAGCGTCTGGAATGTTGCACCCGAGTACCAGGGGACGAAAACTGAGACATATTGGAACACGTCTCCCGATCACACGGTTGATCATACTCTGGGTTCCACATGCATGTTTTAGCTGAAGGAAGAATCCCTTAAACCTGGAGAGTTGAGACCCGTGGAATGGGTACCATGCAATATGACTTCAAAGGGTCTTCATTTGCTCACCGAACCTCTCCAATCCTATCACTGCTGCGTTTATGCCCCTGTACACACACTTGATTCTCTTTCAGAGACATAGCAATCCATAGGTTTTAAGATACTTCCTAGTCAGGTACACTCTTAGGCATTTAATATGGGGTGTTGAGTCCATTTCGTTGAGCAAGGAGTAGCTCTTGTCTATTCCATATTTGGCTTAAGGAACTTTATCTGTGCTCATTTCAATCTCTGGTTTTATGCAGCACCCCAACTCACCTTTCCCCTTAAGCAAGCATAAGTTGGGTTTCTAAATTTGAGACCCTGTTCTGTTTTGTAATTCAGTTCCTGTGTAGCCAAGGTTACATTCCGTGTATTAGTGATATCTTATGATGTTTCTTTTTCTGTGTGACTTATTTCAGTTAGAATCATCGTACCTGAATCCACTCATTATGCTGCTACGGGCCTGATGACATAGATTTCATTGCTGAGTGATATTGCATTGTACGTAAGTACCACAACTTCTTTATCCATTTTTCACTTTCTGCGATATTGAACTTGTACCGTAAACCAGGTTCTTGTAAACAGAGCCGTCCCAACCTTTGGGGTGGCTGTGTCTTTTTGATTTTAATTTCCCTAAGCTATAGGACCATAAGTGGAAGTGCCCTAGGCTCTGTTGCTTTGTTTTTTAGATGTTTCAGGAAACACCATACACTTCTCCCGAGTGGCTGTTGGCAATTGACATCCCGCCCATCAGCATAACAAGGCTCCCAGTTCTCCATGGCCTGTCCTGCCTTTCTGGATTTTACACTTTTTTCAGATGGCCCTTTTGACCGGGGGGAAGTGAGACTTCACTGTAGTGCAGATTTCCTTTGCAAGCTTGCTTGGTTGGCCAAAAAGGGCGTATGCGTTTTTTCCTGAATATATTCAGGAAAAAACGCATACGCCCTTTTTGGCCAAATGCATCATTGTGGACGTTCTGCCTCTTTTCCTATGCTTTAAATGCAATTCCAGTCTACCTCCTGAAATCGGTTTCCTGCAATTCTGCCCCGCTTTCAAGTCCTCTTGGCAGCCTTACTTCAGTATATTTTTGGACGATAGCTGTCATTTATAACTCTGCAGGTTTGTGAATTACAGTGCCCCTGAGCTCCTTTCTTCAACTCGCTTTCTCGTGAGCTGGCCGCAACACCGCAGGATGGCTTCAGGCCCTAATCTGGTTCCGGCACGGCACACAAAGCCTTTGGTTAATTCCTCTTCCTGGTGGGAAATGAGAGTTAAATTTGCCCGTCCAGACACCTCCAGCTAGTCTGTCATTGGTTCTCCCTATTCCTGTTCATCTTCCGCAGAAATTGCAAACTGGGCCAAACAGGAGGTTAAAGGCACTGACTGTCCAAGTCTGGAGAGTGTTAGTAAAGCATCTGGAATGTTGCACCCGAGTACCAGGGGACGAAAACTGAGACATATTGGAACACGTCTCCCGATCACACGGTTGATCATACTCTGGGTTCCACATGCATGTTTTAGCTGAAGGAAGAATCCCTTAAACCTGGAGAGTTGAGACCCGTGGAATGGGTACCATGCAATATGACTTCAAAGGGTCTTCATTTGCTCACCGAACTTCTCCAATCCTATCACTGCTGCGTTTATGCCCCTGTACACACGCTTGATTCTCTTTCGGAGACATAGCAATTCATAGGTTTTAAGATACTTCCTAGTCAGGTACACTCTTAGGCATTTAATATGGGGTGTTGAGTCCATTTCGTTGAGCAAGGAGTAGCTCTTGTCTATTCCATATTTGGCTTAAGAACTTTATCTGTGCTCATTTCAGTCTCTGGTTTTATGCAGCACCCCAACTCACCTTTCCCCTTAAGCAAGCATAAGTTGGTTTTCTAAATTTGAGACCCTGTTCTGTTTTGTAATTCAGTTCCTGTGTAGCCAAGTTTACATTCCGTGTATTAGTGATATCTTATGATGTTTCTTTTTCTGTGTGACTTATTTCAGTTAGAATCATCATACCTGAATCCACTCATTATGCTGCTACGGGCCTGATGACATAGATTTCATTGCTGAGTGATATTGCATTGTACGTAAGTACCACAACTTCTTTATCCATTTTTCACTTTCTGCGATATTGAACTTGTACCGTAAACCAGGTTCTTGTAAACAGAGCCGTCCCAACCTTTGGGGTGGCTGTGTCTTTTGATTTTAATTTCCCTAAGCTATAGGACCATAAGTGGAAGTGCCCTAGGCTCTGTTGCTTTGTTTTTTAGATGTTTCAGGAAACACCATACACTTCTCCCGAGTGGCTGTTGGCAATTTACATCCCGCCCATCAGCATAACAAGGCTCCCAGTTCTCCATGGCCTGTCCTGCCTTTCTGGATTTTACACTTTTTTCAGATGGCCCTTTTGACCGGGGGGAAGTGAGACTTCACTGTAGTGCAGATTTCCTTTGCAAGCTTGCTTGGTTGGCCAAAAAGGGCGTATGCGTTTTTTCCTGAATATATTCAGGAAAAAACGCATACGCCCTTTTTGGCCAAGTGCATCATTGTGGACGTTCTGCCTCTTTTCCTATGCTTTAAATGCAATTCCAGTCTACCTCCTGAAATCGGTTTCCTGCAATTCTGCCCCGCTTTCAAGTCCTCTTGGCAGCCTTACTTCAGTATATTTTTGGACGATAGCTGTCATTTATAACTCTGCAGGTTTGTGAATTACAGTGTCCCTGAGCTCCTTTCTTCAACTCGCTTTCTCGTGAGCTGGCCGCAACACCGCAGGATGGCTTCAGGCCCTAATCTGGTTCCAGCACGGCACGCTGAGCCTTTGGTTAATTCCTCTTCCTGGTGGGAAATGAGAGTTAAATTTGCCCGTCCAGACACCTCCAGCTAGTCTGTCATTGGTTCTCCCTATTCCTGTTCATCTTCTGCAGAAATTGCAAACTGGGCCAAACAGGAGGTTAAAGGCACTGACTCTCCAGTCGGGAGAGTGTTAGTAAAGCCTCTGGAATGTTGCACCCGAGTACCAGGGGACGAAAACTGAGACATATTGGAACACGTCTCCCGATCACACGGTTGATCATACTCTGGGTTCTACATGCATATTTTAGCTGAAGGAAGAATACCTTAAACCTGGAGAGTTGAGACCCGTGGAATGGGTACCATGCAATATGACTTCAAAGGGTCTTCATTTGCTCACCGAACCTCTCCAATCCTATCACTGCTGCGTTTATGCCCCTGTACAAACGCTTGATTCTCTTTCAGAGACATAGCAATCCATAGGTTTTAAGATACTTCCTAGTCAGGTACACTCTTAGGCATTTAATATGGGGTGTTGAGTCCATTTCGTTGAGCAAGGAGTAGCTCTTGTCTATTCCATATTTGGCTTAAGGAACTTTATCTGTGCTCATTTCAATCTCTGGTTTTATGCAGCACCCCAACTCACCTTTCCCCTTAAGCAAGCATAAGTTGGTTTTCTAAATTTGAGACCCTGTTCTGTTTTGTAATTCAGTTCCTGTGTAGCCAAGGTTACATTCCGTGTATTAGTGATATCTTATGATGTTTCTTTTTCTGTGTGACTTATTTCAGTTAGAATCATCGTACCTGAATCCACTCATTATGCTGCTACGGGCCTGATGACATAGATTTCATTGCTGAGTAATACTGCATTGTACGTAAGTACGACAACTTCTTTATCCATTTTTCACTTTCTGTGATATTGAACTTGTACCGTAAACCAGGTTCTTGTAAACAGAGCCGTCCCAACCTTTGGGGTGGCTGTGTCTTTTTGATTTTAATTTCCCTAAGCTATAGGACCATAAGTGGAAGTGCCCTAGGCTCTGTTGCTTTGTTTTTTAGATGTTTCAGGAAACACCATACACTTCTCCCGAGTGGCTGTTGGCAATTGACATCCCGCCCATCAGCATAACAAGGCTCCCAGTTCTCCATGGCCTGTCCTGCCTTTCTGGATTTTACACTTTTTTCAGATGGCCCTTTTGAGCGGGGGGAAGTGAGACTTCATTGTAGTGCAGATTTCCTTTGCAAGCTTGCTTGGTTGGCCAAAAAGGGCGTATGCGTTTTTTCCTGAATATATTCAGGAAAAAACGCATACGCCCTTTTTGGCCAAGTGCATCATTGTGGACGTTCTGCCTCTTTTCCTATGCTTTCAATGCAATTCCAGTCTACCTCCTGAAATCGGTTTCCTGCAATTCTGCCCCGCTTTCAAGTCCTCTTGGCAGCCTTACTTCAGTATATTTTTGGACGATAGCTGTCATTTATAACTCTGCAGGTTTGTGAATTACAGTGCCCCTGAGCTCCTTTCTTCAACTCGCTTTCTCGTGAGCTGGCCGCAACACCGCAGGATGGCTTCAGGCCCTAATCTGGTTCCGGCACGGCACGCTGAGCCTTTGGTTAATTCCTCTTCCTGGTGGGAAATGAGAGTTAAATTTGCCCGTCCAGACACCTCCAGCTAGTCTCTCATTGGTTCTCCCTATTCCTGTTCATCTTCTGCAGAAATTGCAAACTGGGCCAAACAGGAGGTTAAAGGCACTGACTGTCCAAGTCGGGAGAGTGTTAGTAAAGCGTCTGGAATGTTGCACCCGAGTACCAGGGGACGAAAACTGAGACATATTGGAACACGTCTCCCGATCACACGGTTGATCATACTCTGGGTTCCACATGCATGTTTTAGCTGAAGGAAGAATACCTTAAACCTGGAGAGTTGAGACCCGTGGAATGGGTACCATGCAATATGACTTCAAAGGGTCTTCATTTGCTCACCGAACTTCTCCAATCCTATCACTGCTGCGTTTATGCCCCTGTACACACGCTTGATTCTCTTTCGGAGACATAGCAATCCATAGGTTTTAAGATACTTCCTAGTCAGGTACACTCTTAGGCATTTAATATGGGGTGTTGAGTCCATTTCGTTGAGCAAGGAGTAGCTCTTGTCTATTCCATATTTGGCTTAAGGAACTTTATCTGTGCTCATTTCAATCTCTGGTTTTATGCAGCACCCCAACTCACCTTTCCCCTTAAGCAAGCATAAGTTGGTTTTCTAAATTTGAGACCCTGTTCTGTTTTGTAATTCAGTTCCTGTGTAGCCAAGGTTACATTCCGTGTATTAGTGATATCTTATGATGTTTCTTTTCCTGTGTGACTTATTTCAGTTAGAATCATCATACCTGAATCCACTCATTATGCTGCTACGGGCCTGATGACATGGATTTCATTGCTGAGTGATACTGCATTGTAAGTAAGTACCACAACTTCTTTATCCATTTTTCACTTTCTGCGATATTGAACTTGTACCGTAAACCAGGTTCTTGTAAACAGAGCCGTCCCAACCTTTGGGGTGGCTGTGTCTTTTTGATTTTAATTTCCCTAAGCTATAGGACCATAAGTGGAAGTGCCCTAGGCTCTGTTGCTTTGTTTTTTAGATGTTTCAGGAAACACCATACACTTCTCCCGAGTGGCTGTTGGCAATTTACATCCCGCCCATCAGCATAACAAGGCTCCCAGTTCTCCATGGCCTGTCCTGCCTTTCTGGATTTTACACTTTTTCAGATGGGCCTTTGGACCGGGGGGAAGTGAGACTTCATTGTAGTGCAGATTTCCTTTGCAAGCTTGCTTGGTTGGCCAAAAAGGGCGTATGCGTTTTTTCCTGAATATATTCAGGAAAAAACGCATACGCCCTTTTTGGCCAAGTGCATCATTGTGGACGTTCTGCCTCTTTTCCTATGCTTTCAATGCAATTCCAGTCTACCTCCTGAAATCGGTTTCCTGCAATTCTGCCCCACTTTCAAGTCCTCTTGGCAGCCTTACTTCAGTATATTTTTGGACGATAGCTGTCATTTATAACTCTGCAGGTTTGTGAATTACAGTGCCCCTGAGCTCCTTTCTTCAACTCGCTTTCTCGTGAGCTGGCTGCAACACCGCAGGATGGCTTCAGGCCCTAATCTGGTTCCGGCACGGCACGCTGAGCCTTTGGTTAATTCCTCTTCCTGGTGGGAAATGAGAGTTAAATTTGCCCGTCCAGACACCTCCAGCTAGTCTGTCATTGGTTCTCCCTATTCCTGTTCATCTTCCGCAGAAATTGCAAACTGGGCCAAACAGGAGGTTAAAGGCACTGACTGTCCAAGTCGGGAGAGTGTTAGTAAAGCGTCTGGAATGTTGCACCCGAGTACCAGGGGACGAAAACTGAGACATATTGGAACACGTCTCCCGATCACACGGTTGATCATACTCTGGGTTCCACATGCATGTTTTAGCTGAAGGAAGAATACCTTAAACCTGGAGAGTTGAGACCCGTGGAATGGG
The DNA here is from genome assembly GCF_949774975.1 of Lagenorhynchus albirostris. NCBI lineage: Eukaryota > Metazoa > Chordata > Mammalia > Artiodactyla > Delphinidae > Lagenorhynchus > Lagenorhynchus albirostris. The sequence continues at coordinate 688,424 of NW_026783597.1, read as the reverse complement.
TACCATGCAATATGACTTCAAAGGGTCTTCATTTGCTCACCGAACTTCTCCAATCCTATCACTGCTGCGTTTATGCCCCTGTACACACGCTTGATTCTCTTTCGGAGACATAGCAATCCATAGGTTTTAAGATACTTCCTAGTCAGGTACACTCTTAGGCATTTAATATGGGGTGTTGAGTCCATTTCGTTGAGCAAGGAGTAGCTCTTGTCTATTCCATATTTGGCTTAAGGAACTTTATCTGTGCTCATTTCAATCTCTGGTTTTATGCAGCACCCCAACTCACCTTTCCCCTTAAGCAAGCATAAGTTGGTTTTCTAAATTTGAGACCCTGTTCTGTTTTGTAATTCAGTTCCTGTGTAGCCAAGGTTACATTCCGTGTATTAGTGATATCTTATGATGTTTCTTTTTCTGTGTGACTTATTTCAGTTAGAATCATCGTACCTGAATCCACTCATTATGCTGCTATGGGCCTGATGACAGATTTCATTGCTGAGTAATACTGCATTGTACGTAAGTACCACAACTTCTTTATCCATTTTTCACTTTCTGTGATATTGAACTTGTACCGTAAACCAGGTTCTTGTAAACAGAGCCGTCCCAACCTTTGGGGTGGCTGTGTCTTTTTGATTTTAATTTCCCTAATCTATAGGACCATAAGTGGAAGTGCCCTAGGCTCTGTTGCTTTGTTTTTTAGATGTTTCAGGAAACACCATACACTTCTCCCGAGTGGCTGTTGGCAATTTACATCCCGCCCATCAGCATAACAAGGCTCCCAGTTCTCCATGGCCTGTCCTGCCTTTCTGGATTTTACACTTTTTTCAGATGGCCCTTTTGACCGGGGGGAAGTGAGACTTCATTGTAGTGCAGATTTCCTTTGCAAGCTTGCTTGGTTGGCCAAAAAGGGCGTATGCGTTTTTTCCTGAATATATTCAGGAAAAAACGCATACGCCCTTTTTGGCCAAGTGCATCATTGTGGACGTTCTGCCTCTTTTCCTATGCTTTAAATGCAATTCCAGTCTACCTCCTGAAATCGGTTTCCTGCAATTCTGCCCCGCTTTCAAGTCCTCTTGGCAGCCTTACTTCAGTATATTTTTGGACGATAGCTGTCATTTATAACTCTGCAGGTTTGTGAATTACAGTGCCCCTGAGCTCCTTTCTTCAACTCGCTTTCTGGTGAGCTGGCCGCAACACCGCAGGATTGCTTCAGGCCCTAATCTGGTTCCGGCACGGCACGCTGAGCCTTTGGTTAATTCCTCTTCCTGGTGGGAAATGAGAGTTAAATTTGCCCGTCCAGACACCTCCAGCTAGTCTGTCATTGGTTCTCCCTATTCCTGTTCATCTTCCGCAGAAATTGCAAACTGGGCCAAACAGGAGGTTAAAGGCACTGACTCTCCAAGTCGGGAGAGTGTTAGTAAAGCGTCTGGAATGTTGCACCCGAGTACCAGGGGACGAAAACTGAGACATATTGGAACACGTCTCCCGATCACACGGTTGATCATACTCTGGGTTCCACATGCATGTTTTAGCTGAAGGAAGAATACCTTAAACCTGGAGAGTTGAGACCCGTGGAATGGGTACCATGCAATATGACTTCAAAGGGTCTTCATTTGCTCACCGAACCTCTCCAATCCTATCACTGCTGCGTTTATGCCCCTGTACACACACTTGATTCTCTTTCAGAGACATAGCAATCCATAGGTTTTAAGATACTTCCTAGTCAGGTACACTCTTAGGCATTTAATATGGGGTGTTGAGTCCATTTCGTTGAGCAAGGAGTAGCTCTTGTCTATTCCATATTTGGCTTAAGGAACTTTATCTGTGCTCATTTCAATCTCTGGTTTTATGCAGCACCCCAACTCACCTTTCCCCTTAAGCAAGCATAAGTTGGGTTTCTAAATTTGAGACCCTGTTCTGTTTTGTAATTCAGTTCCTGTGTAGCCAAGTTTACATTCCGTGTATTAGTGATATCTTATGATGTTTCTTTTCCTGTGTGACTTATTTCAGTTAGAATCATCGTACCTGAATCCACTCATTATGCTGCTACGGGCCTGATGACATAGATTTCATTGCTGAGTGATATTGCATTGTACGTAAGTACCACAACTTCTTTATCCATTTTTCACTTTCTGCGATATTGAACTTGTACCGTAAACCAGGTTCTTGTAAACAGAGCCGTCCCAACCTTTGGGGTGGCTGTGTCTTTTGATTTTAATTTCCCTAAGCTATAGGACCATAAGTGGAAGTGCCCTAGGCTCTGTTGCTTTGTTTTTTAGATGTTTCAGGAAACACCATACACTTCTCCCGAGTGGCTGTTGGCAATTTACATCCCGCCCATCAGCATAACAAGGCTCCCAGTTCTCCATGGCCTGTCCTGCCTTTCTGGATTTTACACTTTTTTCAGATGGCCCTTTTGACCGGGGGGAAGTGAGACTTCATTGTAGTGCAGATTTCCTTTGCAAGCTTGCTTGGTTGGCCAAAAAGGGCGTATGCGTTTTTTCCTGAATATATTCAGGAAAAAACGCATACGCCCTTTTTGGCCAAGTGCATCATTGTGGACGTTCTGCCTCTTTTCCTATGCTTTCAATGCAATTCCAGTCTACCTCCTGAAATCGGTTTCCTGCAATTCTGCCCCGCTTTCAAGTCCTCTTGGCAGCCTTACTTCAGTATATTTTTGGACGATAGCTGTCATTTATAACTCTGCAGGTTTGTGAATTACAGTGCCCCTGAGCTCCTTTCTTCAACTCGCTTTCTCGTGAGCTGGCCGCAACCCCGCAGGATGGCTTCAGGCCCTAATCTGGTTCCGGCACGGCACGCTGAGCCTTTGGTTAATTCCTCTTCCTGGTGGGAAATGAGAGTTAAATTTGCCCGTCCAGACACCTCCAGCTGGTCTGTCATTGGTTCTCCCTATTCCTGTTCATCTTCCGCAGGAATTGCAAACTGGGCCAAACAGGAGGTTAAAGGCACTGACTCTCCAAGTCGGGAGAGTGTTAGTAAAGCGTCTGGAATGTTGCACCCGAGTACCAGGGGACGAAAACTGAGACATATTGGAACACGTCTCCCGATCACACGGTTGATCATACTCTGGGTTCCACATGCATGTTTTAGCTGAAGGAAGAATCCCTGAAACCTGGAGAGTTGAGACCCGTGGAATGGGTACCATGCAATATGACTTCAAAGGGTCTTCATTTGCTCACCGAACCTCTCCAATCCTATCACTGCTGCGTTTATGCCCCTGTACACACACTTGATTCTCTTTCAGAGACATAGCAATCCATAGGTTTTAAGATACTTCCTAGTCAGGTACACTCTTAGGCATTTAATATGGGGTGTTGAGTCCATTTCGTTGAGCAAGGAGTAGCTCTTGTCTATTCCATATTTGGCTTAAGGAACTTTATCTGTGCTCATTTCAATCTCTGGTTTTATGCAGCACCCCAACTCACCTTTCCCCTTAAGCAAGCATAAGTTGGGTTTCTAAATTTGAGACCCTGTTCTGTTTTGTAATTCAGTTCCTGTGTAGCCAAGTTTACATTCCGTGTATTAGTGATATCTTATGATGTTTCTTTTCCTGTGTGACTTATTTCAGTTAGAATCATCGTACCTGAATCCACTCATTATGCTGCTACGGGCCTGATGACATAGATTTCATTGCTGAGTGATACTGCATTGTACGTAAGTACCACAACTTCTTTATCCATTTTTCACTTTCTGTGATATTGAACTTGTACCGTAAACCAGGTTCTTGTAAACAGAGCCGTCCCAACCTTTGGGGTGGCTGTGTCTTTTGATTTTAATTTCCCTAAGCTATAGGACCATAAGTGGAAGTGCCCTAGGCTCTGTTGCTTTGTTTTTTAGCTGTTTCAGGAAACACCATACACTTCTCCCGATTGGCTGTTGGCAATTTACATCCCGCCCATCAGCATAACAAGGCTCCCAGTTCTCCATGGCCTGTCCTGCCTTTCTGGATTTTACACTTTTTTCAGATGGCCCTTTTGACCGGGGGGAAGTGAGACTTCATTGTAGTGCAGATTTCCTTTGCAAGCTTGCTTGGTTGGCCAAAAAGGGCGTATGCGTTTTTTCCTGAATATATTCAGGAAAAAACGCATACGCCCTTTTTGGCCAAGTGCATCATTGTGGACGTTCTGCCTCTTTTCCTATGCTTTCAATGCAATTCCAGTCTACCTCCTGAAATCGGTTTCCTGCAATTCTGCCCCGCTTTCAAGTCCTCTTGGCAGCCTTACTTCAGTATATTTTTGGACGATAGCTGTCATTTATAACTCTGCAGGTTTGTGAATTACAGTGCCCCTGAGCTCCTTTCTTCAACTCGCTTTCTCGTGAGCTGGCCGCAACACCGCAGGATGGCTTCAGGCCCTAATCTGGTTCCGGCACGGCACGCTGAGCCTTTGGTTAATTCCTCTTCCTGGTGGGAAATGAGAGTTAAATTTGCCCGTCCAGACACCTCCAGCTAGTCTCTCATTGGTTCTCCCTATTCCTGTTCATCTTCCGCAGAAATTGCAAACTGGGCCAAACAGGAGTTTAAAGGCACTGACTCTCCAAGTCGGGAGAGTGTTAGTAAAGCGTCTGGAATGTTGCACCCGAGTTCCAGGGGACGAAAACTGAGACATATTGGAACACGTCTCCCGATCACACGGTTGATCATACTCTGGGTTCCACATGCATGTTTTAGCTGAAGGAAGAATACCTTAAACCTGGAGAGTTGAGACCCGTGGAATGGGTACCATGCAATATGACTTCAAAGGGTCTTCATTTGCTCACCGAACCTCTCCAATCCTATCACTGCTGCATTTATGCCCCTGTACACACGCTTGATTCTCTTTCGGAGACATAGCAATCCATAGGTTTTAAGATACTTCCTAGTCAGGTACACTCTTAGGCATTTAATATGGGGTGTTGAGTCCATTTCGTTGAGCAAGGAGTAGCTCTTGTCTATTCCATATTTGGCTTAAGGAACTTTATCTGTGCTCATTTCAATCTCTGGTTTTATGCAGCACCCCAACTCACCTTTCCCCTTAAGCAAGCATAAGTTGGTTTTCTAAATTTGAGACCCTGTTCTGTTTTGTAATTCAGTTCCTGTGTAGCCAAGGTTACATTCCGTGTATTAGTGATATCTTATGATGTTTCTTTTCCTGTGTGACTTATTTCAGTTAGAATCATCGTACCTGAATCCACTCATTATGCTGCTACGGGCCTGATGACATAGATTTCATTGCTGAGTGATACTGCATTGTACGTAAGTACCACAACTTCTTTATCCATTTTTCAGTTTCTGCGATATTGAACTTGTACCGTAAACCAGGTTCTTGTAAACAGAGCCGTCCCAACCTTTGGGGTGGCTGTGTCTTTTTGATTTTAATTTCCCTAAGCTATAGGACCATAAGTGGAAGTGCCCTAGGCTCTGTTGCTTTGTTTTTTAGCTGTTTCAGGAAACACCATACACTTCTCCGGAGTGGCTGTTGGCAATTTACATCCCGCCCATCAGCATAACAAGGCTCCCAGTTCTCCATGGCCTGTCCTGCCTTTCTGGATTTTACACTTTTTGCAGATGTCCCTTTTGACCGGGGGGAAGTGAGACTTCATTGTAGTGCAGATTTCCTTTGCAAGCTTGCTTGGTTGGCCAAAAAGGGCGTATGCGTTTTTTCCTGAATATATTCAGGAAAAAACGCATACGCCCTTTTTGGCCAAGTGCATCATTGTGGACGTTCTGCCTCTTTTCCTATGCTTTCAATGCAATTCCAGTCTACCTCCTGAAATCGGTTTCCTGCAATTCTGCCCCGCTTTCAAGTCCTCTTGGCAGCCTTACTTCAGTATATTTTTGGACGATAGCTGTCATTTATAACTCTACAGGTTTGTGAATTACAGTGCCCCTGAGCTCCTTTCTTCAACTCGCTTTCTCGTGAGCTGGCCGCAACACCGCAGGATGGCTTCAGGCCCTAATCTGGTTCCGGCACGGCACGCTGAGCCTTTGGTTAATTCCTCTTCCTGGTGGGAAATGAGAGTTAAATTTGCCCGTCCAGACACCTCCAGCTAGTCTGTCATTGGTTCTCCCTATTCCTGTTCATCTTCCGCAGGAATTGCAAACTGGGCCAAACAGGAGGTTAAAGGCACTGACTCTCCAAGTCGGGAGAGTGTTAGTAAAGCGTCTGGAATGTTGCACCCGAGTACCAGGGGACGAAAACTGAGACATATTGGAACACGTCTCCCGATCACACGGTTGATCATACTCTGGGTTCCACATGCATGTTTTAGCTGAAGGAAGAATCCCTTAAACCTGGAGAGTTGAGACCCGTGGAATGGGTACCATGCAATATGACTTCAAAGGGTCTTCATTTGCTCACCGAACCTCTCCAATCCTATCACTGCTGCGTTTATGCCCCTGTACACACACTTGATTCTCTTTCAGAGACATAGCAATCCATAGGTTTTAAGATACTTCCTAGTCAGGTACACTCTTAGGCATTTAATATGGGGTGTTGAGTCCATTTCGTTGAGCAAGGAGTAGCTCTTGTCTATTCCATATTTGGCTTAAGGAACTTTATCTGTGCTCATTTCAATCTCTGGTTTTATGCAGCACCCCAACTCACCTTTCCCCTTAAGCAAGCATAAGTTGGTTTTCTAAATTTGAGACCCTGTTCTGTTTTGTAATTCAGTTCCTGTGTAGCCAAGTTTACATTCCGTGTATTAGTGATATCTTATGATGTTTCTTTTCCTGTGTGACTTATTTCAGTTAGAATCATCGTACCTGAATCCACTCATTATGCTGCTACGGGCCTGATGACATAGATTTCATTGCTGAGTGATATTGCATTGTACGTAAGTACCACAACTTCTTTATCCATTTTTCACTTTCTGCGATATTGAACTTGTACCGTAAACCAGGTTCTTGTAAACAGAGCCGTCCCAACCTTTGGGGTGGCTGTGTCTTTTGATTTTAATTTCCCTAAGCTATAGGACCATAAGTGGAAGTGCCCTAGGCTCTGTTGCTTTGCTTTTTAGATGTTTCAGGAAACACCATACACTTCTCCCGAGTGGCTGTTGGCAATTTACATCCCGCCCATCAGCATAACAAGGCTCCCAGTTCTCCATGGCCTGTCCTGCCTTTCTGGATTTTACACTTTTTTCAGATGGCCCTTTTGACCGGGGGGAAGTGAGACTTCATTGTAGTGCAGATTTCCTTTGCAAGCTTGCTTGGTTGGCCAAAAAGGGCGTATGCGTTTTTTCCTGAATATATTCAGGAAAAAACGCATACGCCCTTTTTGGCCAAGTGCATCATTGTGGACGTTCTGCCTCTTTTCCTATGCTTTAAATGCAATTCCAGTCTACCTCCTGAAATCGGTTTCCTGCAATTCTGCCCCGCTTTCAAGTCCTCTTGGCAGCCTTACTTCAGTATATTTTTGGACGATAGCTGTCATTTATAACTCTGCAGGTTTGTGAATTACAGTGCCCCTGAGCTCCTTTCTTCAACTCGCTTTCTCGTGAGCTGGCCGCAACACCGCAGGATGGCTTCAGGCCCTAATCTGGTTCCGGCACGGCACGCTGAGCCTTTGGTTAATTCCTCTTCCTGGTGGGAAATGAGAGTTAAATTTGCCCGTCCAGACACCTCCAGCTAGTCTGTCATTGGTTCTCCCTATTCCTGTTCATCTTCCGCAGAAATTGCAAACTGGGCCAAACAGGAGGTTAAAGGCACTGACTCTCCAAGTCGGGAGAGTGTTAGTAAAGCGTCTGGAATGTTGCACCCGAGTACCAGGGGACGAAAACTGAGACATATTGGAACACGTCTCCCGATCAAACGGTTGATCATACTCTGGGTTCCACATGCATGTTTTAGCTGAAGGAAGAATACCTTAAACCTGGAGAGTTGAGACCCGTGGAATGGGTACCATGCAATATGACTTCAAAGGGTCTTCATTTGCTCACCGAACCTCTCCAATCCTATCACTGCTGCGTTTATGCCCCTGTACACACACTTGATTCTCTTTCAGAGACATAGCAATCCATAGGTTTTAAGATACTTCCTAGTCAGGTACACTCTTAGGCATTTAATATGGGGAGTTGAGTCCATTTCGTTGAGCAAGGAGTAGCTCTTGTCTATTCCATATTTGGCTTAAGGAACTTTATCTGTGCTCATTTCAATCTCTGGTTTTATGCAGCACCCCAACTCACCTTTCCCCTTAAGCAAGCATAAGTTGGTTTTCTAAATTTGAGACCCTGTTCTGTTTTGTAATTCAGTTCCTGTGTAGCCAAGTTTACATTCCGTGTATTAGTGATATCTTATGATGTTTCTTTTCCTGTGTGACTTATTTCAGTTAGAATCATCGTACCTGAATCCACTCATTATGCTGCTACGGGCCTGATGACATAGATTTCATTGCTGAGTGATACTGCATTGTACGTAAGTACCACAACTTCTTTATCCATTTTTCAGTTTCTGCGATATTGAACTTGTACCGTAAACCAGGTTCTTGTAAACAGAGCCGTCCCAACCTTTGGGGTGGCTGTGTCTTTTTGATTTTAATTTCCCTAAGCTATAGGACCATAAGTGGAAGTGCCCTAGGCTCTGTTGCTTTGTTTTTTAGCTGTTTCAGGAAACACCATACACTTCTCCGGAGTGGCTGTTGGCAATTTACATCCCGCCCATCAGCATAACAAGGCTCCCAGTTCTCCATGGCCTGTCCTGCCTTTCTGGATTTTACACTTTTTTCAGATGGCCCTTTTGACCGGGGGGAAGTGAGACTTCATTGTAGTGCAGATTTCCTTTGCAAGCTTGCTTGGTTGGCCAAAAAGGGCGTATGCGTTTTTTCCTGAATATATTCAGGAAAAAACGCATACGCCCTTTTTGGCCAAGTGCATCATTGTGGACGTTCTGCCTCTTTTCCTATACTTTAAATGCAATTCCAGTCTACCTCCTGAAATCGGTTTCCTGCAATTCTGCCCCGCTTTCAAGTCCTCTTGGCAGCCTTACTTCAGTATATTTTTGGACGATAGCTGTCATTTATAACTCTGCAGGTTTGTGAATTACAGTGCCCCTGAGCTCCTTTCTTCAACTCGCTTTCTCGTGAGCTGGCCGCAACCCCGCAGGATGGCTTCAGGCCCTAATCTGGTTCCGGCACGGCACGCTGAGCCTTTGGTTAATTCCTCTTCCTGGTGGGAAATGAGAGTTAAATTTGCCCGTCCAGACACCTCCAGCTGGTCTGTCATTGGTTCTCCCTATTCCTGTTCATCTTCCGCAGGAATTGCACACTGGGCCAAACAGGAGGTTAAAGGCACTGACTCTCCAAGTCGGGAGAGTGTTAGTAAAGCGTCTGGAATGTTGCACCCGAGTACCAGGGGACGAAAACTGAGACATATTGGAACACGTCTCTCGATCACACGGTTGATCATACTCTGGGTTCCACATGCATGTTTTAGCTGAAGGAAGAATCCCTTAAACCTGGAGAGTTGAGACCCGTGGAATGGGTACCATGCAATATGACTTCAAAGGGTCTTCATTTGCTCACCGAACCTCTCCAATCCTATCACTGCTGCGTTTATGCCCCTGTACACACACTTGATTCTCTTTCAGAGACATAGCAATCCATAGGTTTTAAGATACTTCCTAGTCAGGTACACTCTTAGGCATTTAATATGGGGTGTTGAGTCCATTTCGTTGAGCAAGGAGTAGCTCTTGTCTATTCCATATTTGGCTTAAGGAACTTTATCTGTGCTCATTTCAATCTCTGGTTTTATGCAGCACCCCAACTCACCTTTCCCCTTAAGCAAGCATAAGTTGGTTTTCTAAATTTGAGACCCTGTTCTGTTTTGTAATTCAGTTCCTGTGTAGCCAAGTTTACATTCCGTGTATTAGTGATATCTTATGATGTTTCTTTTCCTGTGTGACTTATTTCAGTTAGAATCATCGTACCTGAATCCACTCATTATGCTGCTACGGGCCTGATGACATAGATTTCATTGCTGAGTGATATTGCATTGTACGTAAGTACCACAACTTCTTTATCCATTTTTCACTTTCTGCGATATTGAACTTGTACCGTAAACCAGGTTCTTGTAAACAGAGCCGTCCCAACCTTTGGGGTGGCTGTGTCTTTTGATTTTAATTTCCCTAAGCTATAGGACCATAAGTGGAAGTGCCCTAGGCTCTGTTGCTTTGTTTTTTAGATGTTTCAGGAAACACCATACACTTCTCCCGAGTGGCTGTTGGCAATTTACATCCCGCCCATCAGCATAACAAGGCTCCCAGTTCTCCATGGCCTGTCCTGCCTTTCTGGATTTTACACTTTTTTCAATGGCCCTTTTGACCGGGGGGAAGTGAGACTTCATTGTAGTGCAGATTTCCTTTGCAAGCTTGCTTGGTTGGCCAAAAAGGGCGTATGCGTTTTTTCCTGAATATATTCAGGAAAAAACGCATACGCCCTTTTTGGCCAAGTGCATCATTGTGGACGTTCTGCCTCTTTTCCTATGCTTTAAATGCAATTCCAGTCTACCTCCTGAAATCGGTTTCCTGCAATTCTGCCCCGCTTTCAAGTCCTCTTGGCAGGCTTACTTCAGTATATTTTTGGACGATAGCTGTCATTTATAACTCTGCAGGTTTGTGAATTACAGTGCCCCTGAGCTCCTTTCTTCAACTCGCTTTCTCGTGAGCTGGCCGCAACACCGCAGGATGGCTTCAGGCCCTAATCTGGTTCCGGCACGGCACGCTGAGCCTTTGGTTAATTCCTCTTCCTGGTGGGAAATGAGAGTTAAATTTGCCCGTCCAGACACCTCCAGCTAGTCTGTCATTGGTTCTCCCTATTCCTGTTCATCTTCCACAGAAATTGCAAACTGGGCCAAACAGGAGGTTAAAGGCACTGACTCTCCAAGTCGGGAGAGTGTTAGTAAAGCGTCTGGAATGTTGCACCCGAGTACCAGGGGACGAAAACTGAGACATATTGGAACACGTCTCCCGATCTCACGGTTGATCATACTCTGGGTTCCACATGCATGTTTTAGCTGAAGGAAGAATCCCATCAACCTGGAGAGTTGAGACCCGTGGAATGGGTACCATGCAATATGACTTCAAAGGGTCTTCATTTGCTCACCGAACCTCTCCAATCCTATCACTGCTGCGTTTATGCCCCTGTACACACACTTGATTCTCTTTCAGAGACATAGCAATCCATAGGTTTTAAGATACTTCCTAGTCAGGTACACTCTTAGGCATTTAATATGGGGTGTTGAGTCCATTTCGTTGAGCAAGGAGTAGCTCTTGTCTATTCCATATTTGGCTTAAGGAACTTTATCTGTGCTCATTTCAATCTCTGGTTTTATGCAGCACCCCAACTCACCTTTCCCCTTAAGCAAGCATAAGTTTGGTTTCTAAATTTGAGACCCTGTTCTGTTTTGTAATTCAGTTCCTGTGTAGCCAAGTTTACATTCCGTGTATTAGTGATATCTTATGATGTTTCTTTTCCTGTGTGACTTATTTCAGTTAGAATCATCGTACCTGAATCCACTCATTATGCTGCTACGGGCCTGATGACATAGATTTCATTGCTGAGTGATACTGCATTGTACGTAAGTACCACAACTTCTTTATCCATTTTTCACTTTCTGTGATATTGAACTTGTACCGTAAACCAGGTTCTTGTAAACAGAGCCGTCCCAACCTTTGGGGTGGCTGTGTCTTTTGATTTTAATTTCCCTAAGCTATAGGACCATAAGTGGAAGTGCCCTAGGCTCTGTTGCTTTGTTTTTTAGCTGTTTCAGGAAACACCATACACTTCTCCCGAGTGGCTGTTGGCAATTTACATCCCGCCCATCAGCATAACAAGGCTCCCAGTTCTCCATGGCCTGTCCTGCCTTTCTGGATTTTACACTTTTTTCAGATGGCCCTTTTGACCGGGGGGAAGTGAGACTTCATTGTAGTGCAGATTTCCTTTGCAAGCTTGCTTGGTTGGCCAAAAAGGGCGTATGCGTTTTTTCCTGAATATATTCAGGAAAAAACGCATACGCACTTTTTGGCCAAGTGCATCATTGTGGACGTTCTGCCTCTTTTCCTATGCTTTAAATGCAATTCCAGTCTACCTCCTGAAATCGGTTTCCTGCAATTCTGCCCCGCTTTCAAGTCCTCTTGGCAGCCTTACTTCAGTATATTTTTGGACGATAGCTGTCATTTATAACTCTGCAGGTTTGTGAATTACAGTGCCCCTGAGCTCCTTTCTTCAACTCGCTTTCTCGTGAGCTGGCCGCAACACCGCAGGATGGCTTCAGGCCCTAATCTGGTTCCGGCACGGCACGCTGAGCCTTTGGTTAATTCCTCTTCCTGGTGGGAAATGAGAGTTAAATTTGCCCGTCCAGACACCTCCAGCTAGTCTGTCATTGGTTCTCCCTATTCCTGTTCATCTTCCGCAGGAATTGCAAACTGGGCCAAACAGGAGGTTAAAGGCACTGACTCTCCAAGTCGGGAGAGTGTTAGTAAAGCGTCTGGAATGTTGCACACGAGTACCAGGGGACGAAAACTGAGACATATTGGAACACGTCTCCCGATCACACGGTTGATCATACTCTGGGTTCCACATGCATGTTTTAGCTGAAGGAAGAATCCCTTAAACCTGGAGAGTTGAGACCCGTGGAATGGGTACCATGCAATATGACTTCAAAGGGTCTTCATTTGCTCACCGAACCTCTCCAATCCTATCACTGCTGCGTTTATGCCCCTGTACACACACTTGATTCTCTTTCAGAGACATAGCAATCCATAGGTTTTAAGATACTTCCTAGTCAGGTACACTCTTAGGCATTTAATATGGGGTGTTGAGTCCATTTCGTTGAGCAAGGAGTAGCTCTTGTCTATTCCATATTTGGCTTAAGGAACTTTATCTGTGCTCATTTCAATCTCTGGTTTTATGCAGCACCCCAACTCACCTTTCCCCTTAAGCAAGCATAAGTTGGGTTTCTAAATTTGAGACCCTGTTCTGTTTTGTAATTCAGTTCCTGTGTAGCCAAGTTTACATTCCGTGTATTAGTGATATCTTATGATGTTTCTTTTCCTGTGTGACTTATTTCAGTTAGAATCATCGTACCTGAATCCACTCATTATGCTGCTACGGGCCTGATGACATAGATTTCATTGCTGAGTGATATTGCATTGTACGTAAGTACCACAACTTCTTTATCCATTTTTCACTTTCTGCGATATTGAACTTGTACCGTAAACCAGGTTCTTGTAAACAGAGCCGTCCCAACCTTTGGGGTGGCTGTGTCTTTTGATTTTAATTTCCCTAAGCTATAGGACCATAAGTGGAAGTGCCCTAGGCTCTGTTGCTTTGTTTTTTAGATGTTTCAGGAAACACCATACACTTCTCCCGAGTGGCTGTTGGCAATTTACATCCCGCCCATCAGCATAACAAGGCTCCCAGTTCTCCATGGCCTGTCCTGCCTTTCTGGATTTTACACTTTTTTCAATGGCCCTTTTGACCGGGGGGAAGTGAGACTTCATTGTAGTGCAGATTTCCTTTGCAAGCTTGCTTGGTTGGCCAAAAAGGGCGTATGCGTTTTTTCCTGAATATATTCAGGAAAAAACGCATACGCCCTTTTTGGCCAAGTGCATCATTGTGGACGTTCTGCCTCTTTTCCTATGCTTTAAATGCAATTCCAGTCTACCTCCTGAAATCGGTTTCCTGCAATTCTGCCCCGCTTTCAAGTCCTCTTGGCAGCCTTACTTCAGTATATTTTTGGACGATAGCTGTCATTTATAACTCTGCAGGTTTGTGAATTACAGTGCCCCTGAGCTCCTTTCTTCAACTCGCTTTCTCGTGAGCTGGCCGCAACACCGCAGGATGGCTTCAGGCCCTAATCTGGTTCCGGCACGGCACGCTGAGCCTTTGGTTAATTCCTCTTCCTGGTGGGAAATGAGAGTTAAATTTGCCCGTCCAGACACCTCCAGCTAGTCTCTCATTGGTTCTCCCTATTCCTGTTCATCTTCCGCAGAAATTGCAAACTGGGCCAAACAGGAGGTTAAAGGCACTGACTCTCCAAGTCGGGAGAGTGTTAGTAAAGCGTCTGGAATGTTGCACCCGAGTACCAGGGGACGAAAACTGAGACATATTGGAACACGTCTCCCGATCACACGGTTGATCATACTCTGGGTTCCACATGCATGTTTTAGCTGAAGGAAGAATACCTTAAACCTGGAGAGTTGAGACCCGTGGAATGGGTACCATGCAATATGACTTCAAAGGGTCTTCATTTGCTCACCGAACCTCTCCAATCCTATCACTGCTGCGTTTATGCCCCTGTACACACGCTTGATTCTCTTTCGGAGACATAGCAATCCATAGGTTTTAAGATACTTCCTAGTCAGGTACACTCTTAGGCATTTAATATGGGGTGTTGAGTCCATTTCGTTGAGCAAGGAGTAGCTCTTGTCTATTCCATATTTGGCTTAAGGAACTTTATCTGTGCTCATTTCAATCTCTGGTTTTATGCAGCACCCCAACTCACCTTTCCCCTTAAGCAAGCATAAGTTGGGTTTCTAAATTTGAGACCCTGTTCTGTTTTGTAATTCAGTTCCTGTGTAGCCAAGGTTACATTCCGTGTATTAGTGATATCTTATGATGTTTCTTTTCCTGTGTGACTTATTTCAGTTAGAATCATCGTACCTGAATCCACTCATTATGCTGCTACGGGCCTGATGACATAGATTTCATTGCTGAGTGATACTGCATTGTACGTAAGTACCACAACTTCTTTATCCATTTTTCAGTTTCTGCGATATTGAACTTGTACCGTAAACCAGGTTCTTGTAAACAGAGCCGTCCCAACCTTTGGGGTGGCTGTGTCTTTTTGATTTTAATTTCCCTAAGCTATAGGACCATAAGTGGAAGTGCCCTAGGCTCTGTTGCTTTGTTTTTTAGCTGTTTCAGGAAACACCATACACTTCTCCGGAGTGGCTGTTGGCAATTTACATCCCGCCCATCAGCATAACAAGGCTCCCAGTTCTCCATGGCCTGTCCTGCCTTTCTGGATTTTACACTTTTTTCAGATGGCCCTTTTGACCGGGGGGAAGTGAGACTTCATTGTAGTGCAGATTTCCTTTGCAAGCTTGCTTGGTTGGCCAAAAAGGGCGTATGCGTTTTTTCCTGAATATATTCAGGAAAAAACGCATACGCCCTTTTTGGCCAAGTGCATCATTGTGGACGTTCTGCCTCTTTTCCTATGCTTTCAATGCAATTCCAGTCTACCTCCTGAAATCGGTTTCCTGCAATTCTGCCCCGCTTTCAAGTCCTCTTGGCAGCCTTACTTCAGTATATTTTTGGACGATAGCTGTCATTTATAACTCTGCAGGTTTGTGAATTACAGTGCCCCTGAGCTCCTTTCTTCAACTCGCTTTCTCGTGAGCTGGCCGCAACACCGCAGGATGGCTTCAGGCCCTAATCTGGTTCCGGCACGGCACGCTGAGCCTTTGGTTAATTCCTCTTCCTGGTGGGAAATGAGAGTTAAATTTGCCCGTCCAGACACCTCCAGCTAGTCTGTCATTGGTTCTCCCTATTCCCGTTCATCTTCCGCAGGAATTGCAAACTGGGCCAAACAGGAGGTTAAAGGCACTGACTCTCCAAGTCGGGAGAGTGTTAGTAAAGCGTCTGGAATGTTGCACCCGAGTACCAGGGGACGAAAACTGAGACATATTGGAACACGTCTCCCGATCACACGGTTGATCATACTCTGGGTTCCACATGCATGTTTTAGCTGAAGGAAGAATCCCTTAAACCTGGAGAGTTGAGACCCGTGGAATGGGTACCATGCAATATGACTTCAAAGGGTCTTCATTTGCTCACCGAACCTCTCCAATCCTATCACTGCTGCGTTTATGCCCCTGTACACACACTTGATTCTCTTTCAGAGACATAGCAATCCATAGGTTTTAAGATACTTCCTAGTCAGGTACACTCTTAGGCATTTAATATGGGGTGTTGAGTCCATTTCGTTGAGCAAGGAGTAGCTCTTGTCTATTCCATATTTGGCTTAAGGAACTTTATCTGTGCTCATTTCAATCTCTGGTTTTATGCAGCACCCCAACTCACCTTTCCCCTTAAGCAAGCATAAGTTGGTTTTCTAAATTTGAGACCCTGTTCTGTTTTGTAATTCAGTTCCTGTGTAGCCAAGTTTACATTCCGTGTATTAGTGATATCTTATGATGTTTCTTTTCCTGTGTGACTTATTTCAGTTAGATTCATCGTACCTGAATCCACTCATTATGCTGCTACGGGCCTGATGACATAGATTTCATTGCTGAGTGATACTGCATTGTACGTAAGTACCACAACTTCTTTATCCATTTTTCACTTTCTGCGATATTGAACTTGTACCGTAAACCAGGTTCTTGTAAACAGAGCCGTCCCAACCTTTGGGGTGGCTGTGTCTTTTTGATTTTAATTTCCCTAAGCTATAGGACCATAAGTGGAAGTGCCCTAGGCTCTGTTGCTTTGTTTTTTAGCTGTTTCAGGAAACACCATACACTTCTCCGGAGTGGCTGTTGGCAATTTACATCCCGCCCATCAGCATAACAAGGCTCCCAGTTCTCCATGGCCTGTCCTGCCTTTCTGGATTTTACACTTTTTTCAGATGGCCCTTTTGACCGGGGGGAAGTGAGACTTCATTGTAGTGCAGATTTCCTTTGCAAGCTTGCTTGGTTGGCCAAAAAGGGCGTATGCGTTTTTTCCTGAATATATTCAGGAAAAAACGCATACGCCCTTTTTGGCCAAGTGCATCATTGTGGACGTTCTGCCTCTTTTCCTATGCTTTAAATGCAATTCCAGTCTACCTCCTGAAATCGGTTTCCTGCAATTCGGCCCCGCTTTCAAGTCCTCTTGGCAGCCTTACTTCAGTATATTTTTGGACGATAGCTGTCATTTATAACTCTGCAGGTTTGTGAATTACAGTGCCCCTGAGCTCCTTTCTTCAAGTCGCTTTCTCGTGAGCTGGCCGCAACACCGCAGGATGGCTTCAGGCCCTAATCTGGTTCCGGCACGGCACGCTGAGCCTTTGGTTAATTCCTCTTCCTGGTGGGAAATGAGAGTTAAATTTGCCCGTCCAGACACCTCCAGCTAGTCTCTCATTGGTTCTCCCTATTCCTGTTCATCTTCCGCAGAAATTGCAAACTGGGCCAAACAGGAGGTTAAAGGCACTGACTCTCCAAGTCGGGAGAGTGTTAGTAAAGCGTCTGGAATGTTGCACCCGAGTACCAGGGGACGAAAACTGAGACATATTGGAACACGTCTCCCGATCACACGGTTGATCATACTCTGGGTTCCACATGCATGTTTTAGCTGAAGGAAGAATACCTTAAACCTGGAGAGTTGAGACCCGTGGAATGGGTACCATGCAATATGACTTCAAAGGGTCTTCATTTGCTCACCGAACCTCTCCAATCCTATCACTGCTGCGTTTATGCCCCTGTACACACGCTTGATTCTCTTTCGGAGACATAGCAATCCATAGGTTTTAAGATACTTCCTAGTCACGTACACTCTTAGGCATTTAATATGGGGTGTTGAGTCCATTTCGTTGAGCAAGGAGTAGCTCTTGTCTATTCCATATTTGGCTTAAGGAACTTTATCTGTGCTCATTTCAATCTCTGGTTTTATGCAGCACCCCAACTCACCTTTCCCCTTAAGCAAGCATAAGTTGGTTTTCTAAATTTGAGACCCTGTTCTGTTTTGTAATTCAGTTCCTGTGTAGCCAAGGTTACATTCCGTGTATTAGTGATATCTTATGATGTTTCTTTTCCTGTGTGACTTATTTCAGTTAGAATCATCGTACCTGAATCCACTCATTATGCTGCTACGGGCCTGATGACATAGATTTCATTGCTGAGTGATACAGCATTGTACGTAAGTACCACAACTTCTTTATCCATTTTTCAGTTTCTGCGATATTGAACTTGTACCGTAAACCAGGTTCTTGTAAACAGAGCCGTCCCAACCTTTGGGGTGGCTGTGTCTTTTTGATTTTAATTTCCCTAAGCTATAGGACCATAAGTGGAAGTGCCCTAGGCTCTGTTGCTTTGTTTTTTAGCTGTTTCAGGAAACACCATACACTTCTCCGGAGTGGCTGTTGGCAATTTACATCCCGCCCATCAGCATAACAAGGCTCCCAGTTCTCCATGGCCTGTCCTGCCTTTCTGGATTTTACACTTTTTTCAGATGGCCCTTTTGACCGGGGGGAAGTGAGACTTCATTGTAGTGCAGATTTCCTTTGCAAGCTTGCTTGGTTGGCCAAAAAGGGCGTATGCGTTTTTTCCTGAATATATTCAGGAAAAAACGCATACGCCCTTTTTGGCCAAGTGCATCATTGTGGACGTTCTGCCTCTTTTCCTATGCTTTAAATGCAATTCCAGTCTACCTCCTGAAATCGGTTTCCTGCAATTCTGCCCCGCTTTCAAGTCCTCTTGGCAGCCTTACTTCAGTATATTTTTGGACGATAGCTGTCATTTATAACTCTGCAGGTTTGTGAATTACAGTGCCCCTGAGCTCCTTTCTTCAACTCGCTTTCTCGTGAGCTGGCCGCAACACCGCAGGATGGCTTCAGGCCCTAATCTGGTTCCGGCACGGCACGCTGAGCCTTTGGTTAATTCCTCTTCCTGGTGGGAAATGAGAGTTCAATTTGCCCGTCCAGACACCTCCAGCTAGTCTCTCATTGGTTCTCCCTATTCCTGTTCATCTTCCGCAGAAATTGCAAACTGGGCCAAACAGGAGGTTAAAGGCACTGACTCTCCAAGTCGGGAGAGTGTTAGTAAAGCGTCTGGAATGTTGCACCCGAGTACCAGGGGACGAAAACTGAGACATATTGGAACACGTCTCCCGATCACACGGTTGATCATACTCTGGGTTCCACATGCATGTTTTAGCTGAAGGAAGAATCCCTTAAACCTGGAGAGTTGAGACCCGTGGAATGGGTACCATGCAATATGACTTCAAAGGGTCTTCATTTGCTCACCGAACCTCTCCAATCCTATCACTGCTGCGTTTATGCCCCTGTACACACACTTGATTCTCTTTCAGAGACATAGCAATCCATAGGTTTTAAGATACTTCCTAGTCAGGTACACTCTTAGGCATTTAATATGGGGTGTTGAGTCCATTTCGTTGAGCAAGGAGTAGCTCTTGTCTATTCCATATTTGGCTTAAGGAACTTTATCTGTGCTCATTTCAATCTCTGGTTTTATGCAGCACCCCAACTCACCTTTCCCCTTAAGCAAGCATAAGTTGGTTTTCTAAATTTGAGACCCTGTTCTGTTTTGTAATTCAGTTCCTGTGTAGCCAAGGTTACATTCCGTGTATTAGTGATATCTTATGATGTTTCTTTTCCTGTGTGACTTATTTCAGTTAGAATCATCGTACCTGAATCCACTCATTATGCTGCTACGGGCCTGATGACATAGATTTCATTGCTGAGTGATACTGCATTGTACGTAAGTACCACAACTTCTTTATCCATTTTTCACTTTCTGCGATATTGAACTTGTACCATAAACCAGGTTCTTGTAAACAGAGCCGTCCCAACCTTTGGGGTGGCTGTGTCTTTTTGATTTTAATTTCCCTAAGCTATAGGACCATAAGTGGAAGTGCCCTAGGCTCTGTTGCTTTGTTTTTTAGCTGTTTCAGGAAACACCATACACTTCTCCGGAGTGGCTGTTGGCAATTTACATCCCGCCCATCAGCATAACAAGGCTCCCAGTTCTCCATGGCCTGTCCTGCCTTTCTGGATTTTACACTTTTTTCAGATGGCCCTTTTGACCGGGGGGAAGTGAGACTTCATTGTAGTGCAGATTTCCTTTGCAAGCTTGCTTGGTTGGCCAAAAAGGGCGTATGCGTTTTTTCCTGAATATATTCAGGAAAAAACACATACGCCCTTTTTGGCCAAGTGCATCATTGTGGACGTTCTGCCTCTTTTCCTATGCTTTCAATGCAATTCCAGTCTACCTCCTGAAATCAGTTTCCTGCAATTCTGCCCCGCTTTCAAGTCCTCTTGGCAGCCTTACTTCAGTATATTTTTGGACGATAGCTGTCATTTATAACTCTGCAGGTTTGTGAATTACAGTGCCCCTGAGCTCCTTTCTTCAACTCGCTTTCTCGTGAGCTGGCCGCAACACCGCAGGATGGCTTCAGGCCCTAATCTGGTTCCGGCACGGCACGCTGAGCCTTTGGTTAATTCCTCTTCCTGGTGGGAAATGAGAGTTAAATTTGCCCGTCCAGACACCTCCAGCTAGTCTGTCATTGGTTCTCCCTATTCCCGTTCATCTTCCGCAGGAATTGCAAACTGGGCCAAACAGGAGGTTAAAGGCACTGACTCTCCAAGTCGGGAGAGTGTTAGTAAAGCGTCTGGAATGTTGCACCCGAGTACCAGGGGACGAAAACTGAGACATATTGGAACACGTCTCCCGATCACACGGTTGATCATACTCTGGGTTCCACATGCATGTTTTAGCTGAAGGAAGAATCCCTTAAACCTGGAGAGTTGAGACCCGTGGAATGGGTACCATGCAATATGACTTCAAAGGGTCTTCATTTGCTCACCGAACCTCTCCAATCCTATCACTGCTGCGTTTATGCCCCTGTACACACACTTGATTCTCTTTCAGAGACATAGCAATCCATAGGTTTTAAGATACTTCCTAGTCAGGTACACTCTTAGGCATTTAATATGGGGTGTTGAGTCCATTTCGTTGAGCAAGGAGTAGCTCTTGTCTATTCCATATTTGGCTTAAGGAACTTTATCTGTGCTCATTTCAATCTCTGGTTTTATGCAGCACCCCAACTCACCTTTCCCCTTAAGCAAGCATAAGTTGGGTTTCTAAATTTGAGACCCTGTTCTGTTTTGTAATTCAGTTCCTGTGTAGCCAAGTTTACATTCCGTGTATTAGTGATATCTTATGATGTTTCTTTTCCTGTGTGACTTATTTCAGTTAGAATCATCGTACCTGAATCCACTCATTATGCTGCTACGGGCCTGATGACATAGATTTCATTGCTGAGTGATACTGCATTGTACGTAAGTACCACAACTTCTTTATCCATTTTTCACTTTCTGCGATATTGAACTTGTACCGTAAACCAGGTTCTTGTAAACAGAGCCGTCCCAACCTTTGGGGTGGCTGTGTCTTTTTTATTTTAATTTCCCTAAGCTATAGGACCATAAGTGGAAGTGCCCTAGGCTCTGTTGCTTTGTTTTTTAGATGTTTCAGGAAACACCATACACCTCTCCGGAGTGGCTGTTGGCAATTTACATCCCGCCCATCAGCATAACAAGGCTCCCAGTTCTCCATGGCCTGTCCTGCCTTTCTGGATTTTACACTTTTTTCAGATGGCCCTTTTGACCGGGGGGAAGTGAGACTTCATTGTAGTGCAGATTTCCTTTGCAAGCTTGCTTGGTTGGCCAAAAAGGGCGTATGCGTTTTTTCCTGAATATATTCAGGAAAAAACGCATACGCCCTTTTTGGCCAAGTGCATCATTGTGGACGTTCTGCCTCTTTTCCTATGCTTTAAATGCAATTCCAGTCTACCTCCTGAAATCGGTTTCCTGCAATTCTGCCCCGCTTTCAAGTCCTCTTGGCAGCCTTACTTCAGTATATTTTTGGACGATAGCTGTCATTTATAACTCTGCAGGTTTGTGAATTACAGTGCCCCTGAGCTCCTTTCTTCAACTCGCTTTCTCGTGAGCTGGCCGCAACCCCGCAGGATGGCTTCAGGCCCTAATCTGGTTCCGGCACGGCACGCTGAGCCTTTGGTTAATTCCTCTTCCTGGTGGGAAATGAGAGTTAAATTTGCCCGTCCAGACACCTCCAGCTAGTCTGTCATTGGTTCTCCCTATTCCTGTTCATCTTCCGCAGAAATTGCAAACTGGGCCAAACAGGAGGTTAAAGGCACTGACTCTCCAAGTCGGGAGAGTGTTAGTAAAGCGTCTGGAATGTTGCACCCGAGTACCAGGGGACGAAAACTGACACATATTGGAACACGTCTCCCGATCACACGGTTGATCATACTCTGGGTTCCACATGCATGTTTTAGCTGAAGGAAGAATACCTTAAACCTGGAGAGTTGAGACCCGTGGAATGGGTACCATGCAATATGACTTCAAAGGGTCTTCATTTGCTCACCGAACCTCTCCAATCCTATCAATGCTGCGTTTATGCCCCTGTACACACACTTGATTCTCTTCCAGAGACATAGCAATCCATAGGTTTTAAGATACTTCCTAGTCAGGTACACTCTTAGGCATTTAATATGGGGTGTTCAGTCCATTTCGTTGAGCAAGGAGTAGCTCTTGTCTATTCCATATTTGGCTTAAGGAACTTTATCTGTGCTCATTTCAATCTCTGGTTTTATGCAGCACCCCAACTCACCTTTCCCCTTAAGCAAGCATAAGTTGGGTTTCTATATTTGAGACCCTGTTCTGTTTTGTAATTCAGTTCCTGTGTAGCCAAGTTTACATTCCGTGTATTAGTGATATCTTATGATGTTTCTTTTCCTGTGTGACTTATTTCAGTTAGAATCATCGTACCTGAATCCACTCATTATGCTGCTACGGGCCTGATGACATAGATTTCATTGCTGAGTGATACTGCATTGTACGTAAGTACCACAACTTCTTTATCCATTTTTCACTTTCTGCGATATTGAACTTGTACCGTAAACCAGGTTCTTGTAAACAGAGCCGTCCCAACCTTTGGGGTGGCTGTGTCTTTTTGATTTTAATTTCCCTAAGCTATAGGACCATAAGTGGAAGTGCCCTAGGCTCTGTTGCTTTGTTTTTTAGATGTTTCAGGAAACACCATACACTTCTCCCGAGTGGCTGTTGGCAATTTACATCCCGCCCATCAGCATAACAAGGCTCCCAGTTCTCCATGGCCTGTCCTGCCTTTCTGGATTTTACACTTTTTTCAGATGGCCCTTTTGACCGGGGGGAAGTGAGACTTCATTGTAGTGCAGATTTCCTTTGCAAGCTTGCTTGGTTGGCCAAAAAGGGCGTATGCGTTTTTTCCTGAATATATTCAGGAAAAAACGCATACGCCCTTTTTGGCCAAGTGCATCATTGTGGACGTTCTGCCTCTTTTCCTATGCTTTCAATGCAATTCCAGTCTACCTCCTGAAATCGGTTTCCTGCAATTCTGCCCCGCTTTCAAGTCCTCTTGGCAGCCTTACTTCAGTATATTTTTGGACGATAGCTGTCATTTATAACTCTGCAGGTTTGTGAATTACAGTGCCCCTGAGCTCCTTTCTTCAACTCGCTTTCTCGTGAGCTGGCCGCAACACCACAGGATGGCTTCAGGCCCTAATCTGGTTGCGGCACGGCACGCTGAGCCTTTGGTTAATTCCTCTTCCTGGTGGGAAATGAGAGTTCAATTTGCCCGTCCAGACACCTCCAGCTAGTCTGTCATTGGTTCTGCCTATTCCTGTTCATCTTCCGCAGAAATTGCAAACTGGGCCAAACAGGAGGTTAAAGGCACTGACTCTCCAAGTCGGGAGAGTGTTAGTAAAGCGTCTGGAATGTTGCACCCGAGTACCAGGGGACGAAAACTGAGACATATTGGAACACGTCTCCCGATCACACGGTTGATCATACTCTGGGTTCCACATGCATGTTTTAGCTGAAGGAAGAATCCCTTAAACCTGGAGAGTTGAGACCCGTGGAATGGGTACCATGCAATATGACTTCAAAGGGTCTTCATTTGCTCACCGAACCTCTCCAATCCTATCACTGCTGCGTTTATGCCCCTGTACACACACTTGATTCTCTTTCAGAGACATAGCAATCCATAGGTTTTAAGATACTTCCTAGTCAGGTACACTCTTAGGCATTTAATATGGGGTGTTGAGTCCATTTCGTTGAGCAAGGAGTAGCTCTTGTCTATTCCATATTTGGCTTAAGGAACTTTATCTGTGCTCATTTCAATCTCTGGTTTTATGCAGCACCCCAACTCACCTTTCCCCTTAAGCAAGCATAAGTTGGGTTTCTAAATTTGAGACCCTGTTCTGTTTTGTAATTCAGTTCCTGTGTAGCCAAGTTTACATTCCGTGTATTAGTGATATCTTATGATGTTTCTTTTCCTGTGTGACTTATTTCAGTTAGAATCATCGTACCTGAATCCACTCATTATGCTGCTACGGGCCTGATGACATAGATTTCATTGCTGAGTGATACTGCATTGTACGTAAGTACCACAACTTCTTTATCCATTTTTCACTTTCTGTGATATTGAACTTGTACCGTAAACCAGGTTCTTGTAAACAGAGCCGTCCCAACCTTTGGGGTGGCTGTGTCTTTTGATTTTAATTTCCCTAAGCTATAGGACCATAAGTGGAAGTGCCCTAGGCTCTGTTGCTTTGTTTTTTAGATGTTTCAGGAAACACCATACACTTCTCCCGAGTGGCTGTTGGCAATTGACATCCCGCCCATCAGCATAACAAGGCTCCCAGTTCTCCTTGGCCTGTCCTGCCTTTCTGGATTTTACACTTTTTTCAGATGGCCCTTTTGACCGGGGGGAAGTGAGACTTCATTGTAGTGCAGATTTCCTTTGCAAGCTTGCTTGGTTGGCCAAAAAGGGCGTATGCGTTTTTTCCTGAATATATTCAGGAAAAAACGCATACGCCCTTTTTGGCCAAGTGCATCATTGTGGACGTTCTGCCTCTTTTCCTATGCTTTAAATGCAATTCCAGTCTACCTCCTGAAATCGGTTTCCTGCAATTCTGCCCCGCTTTCAAGTCCTCTTGGCAGCCTTACTTCAGTATATTTTTGGACGATAGCTGTCATTTATAACTCTGCAGGTTTGTGAATTACAGTGCCCCTGAGCTCCTTTCTTCAACTCGCTTTCTCGTGAGCTGGCCGCAACCCCGCAGGATGGCTTCAGGCCCTAATCTGGTTCCGGCACGGCACGCTGAGCCTTTGGTTAATTCCTCTTCCTGGTGGGAAATGAGAGTTAAATTTGCCCGTCCAGACACCTCCAGCTAGTCTGTCATTGGTTCTCCCTATTCCTGTTCATCTTCCGCAGAAATTGCAAACTGGGCCAAACAGGAGGTTAAAGGCACTGACTCTCCAAGTCGGGAGAGTGTTAGTAAAGCGTCTGGAATGTTGCACCCGAGTACCAGGGGACGAAAACTGAGACATATTGGAACACGTCTCCCGATCACACGGTTGATCATACTCTGGGTTCCACATGCATGTTTTAGCTGAAGGAAGAATACCTTAAACCTGGAGAGTTGAGACCCGTGGAATGGGTACCATGCAATATGACTTCAAAGGGTCTTCATTTGCTCACCGAACCTCTCCAATCCTATCACTGCTGCGTTTATGCCCCTGTACACACACTTGATTCTCTTTCAGAGACATAGCAATCCATAGGTTTTAAGATACTTCCTAGTCAGGTACACTCTTAGGCATTTAATATGGGGTGTTCAGTCCATTTCGTTGAGCAAGGAGTAGCTCTTGTCTATTCCATATTTGGCTTAAGGAACTTTATCTGTGCTCATTTCAATCTCTGGTTTTATGCAGCACCCCAACTCACCTTTCCCCTTAAGCAAGCATAAGTTGGGTTTCTATATTTGAGACCCTGTTCTGTTTTGTAATTCAGTTCCTGTGTAGCCAAGTTTACATTCCGTGTATTAGTGATATCTTATGATGTTTCTTTTCCTGTGTGACTTATTTCAGTTAGAATCATCGTACCTGAATCCACTCATTATGCTGCTACGGGCCTGATGACATAGATTTCATTGCTGAGTGATACTGCATTGTACGTAAGTACCACAACTTCTTTATCCATTTTTCACTTTCTGCGATATTGAACTTGTACCGTAAACCAGGTTCTTGTAAACAGAGCCGTCCCAACCTTTGGGGTGGCTGTGTCTTTTTGATTTTAATTTCCCTAAGCTATAGGACCATAAGTGGAAGTGCCCTAGGCTCTGTTGCTTTGTTTTTTAGCTGTTTCAGGAAACACCATACACTTCTCCGGAGTGGCTGTTGGCAATTTACATCCCGCCCATCAGCATAACAAGGCTCCCAGTTCTCCATGGCCTGTCCTGCCTTTCTGGATTTTACACTTTTTTCAGATGGCCCTTTTGACCGGGGGGAAGTGAGACTTCATTGTAGTGCAGATTTCCTTTGCAAGCTTGCTTGGTTGGCCAAAAAGGGCGTATGCGTTTTTTCCTGAATATATTCAGGAAAAAACGCATACGCCCTTTTTGGCCAAGTGCATCATTGTGGACGTTCTGCCTCTTTTCCTATGCTTTAAATGCAATTCCAGTCTACCTCCTGAAATCGGTTTCCTGCAATTCTGCCCCGCTTTCAAGTCCTCTTGGCAGCCTTACTTCAGTATATTTTTGGACGATAGCTGTCATTTATAACTCTGCAGGTTTGTGAATTACAGTGCCCCTGAGCTCCTTTCTTAAACTCGCTTTCTCGTGAGCTGGCCGCAACCCCGCAGGATGGCTTCAGGCCCTAATCTGGTTCCGGCACGGCACGCTGAGCCTTTGGTTAATTCCTCTTCCTGGTGGGAAATGAGAGTTAAATTTGCCCGTCCAGACACCTCCAGCTAGTCTGTCATTGGTTCTCCCTATTCCTGTTCATCTTCCGCAGAAATTGCAAACTGGGCCAAACAGGAGGTTAAAGGCACTGACTCTCCAAGTCGGGAGAGTGTTAGTAAAGCGTCTGGAATGTTGCACCCGAGTACCAGGGGACGAAAACTGACACATATTGGAACACGTCTCCCGATCACACGGTTGATCATACTCTGGGTTCCACATGCATGTTTTAGCTGAAGGAAGAATACCTTAAACCTGGAGAGTTGAGACCCGTGGAATGGGTACCATGCAATATGACTTCAAAGGGTCTTCATTTGCTCACCGAACCTCTCCAATCCTATCACTGCTGCGTTTATGCCCCTGTACACACGCTTGATTCTCTTTCGGAGACATAGCAATCCATAGGTTTTAAGATACTTCCTAGTCAGGTACACTCTTAGGCATTTAATATGGGGTGTTGAGTCCATTTCGTTGAGCAAGGAGTAGCTCTTGTCTATTCCATATTTGGCTTAAGGAACTTTATCTGTGCTCATTTCAATCTCTGGTTTTATGCAGCACCCCAACTCACCTTTCCCCTTAAGCAAGCATAAGTTGGGTTTCTAAATTTGAGACCCTGTTCTGTTTTGGAATTCAGTTCCAGTGTAGCCAAGTTTACATTCCGTGTATTAGTGATATCTTATGATGTTTCTTTTTCTGTGTGACTCATTTCAGTTAGAATCATCATACCTGAATCCACTCATTATGCTGCTACGGGCCTGATGACATAGATTTCATTGCTGAGTGATACTGCATTGTACGTAAGTACCACAACTTCTTTATCCATTTTTCACTTTCTGTGATATTGAACTTGTACCGTAAACCAGGTTCTTGTAAACAGAGCCGTCCCAACCTTTGGGGTGGCTGTGTCTTTTTGATTTTAATTTCCCTAAGCTATAGGACCATAAGTGGAAGTGCCCTAGGCTCTGTTGCTTTGTTTTTTAGATGTTTCAGGAAACACCATACACTTCTCCCGAGTGGCTGTTGGCAATTTACATCCCACCCATCAGCATAACAAGGCTCCCAGTTCTCC
The DNA here is from genome assembly GCF_949774975.1 of Lagenorhynchus albirostris. NCBI lineage: Eukaryota > Metazoa > Chordata > Mammalia > Artiodactyla > Delphinidae > Lagenorhynchus > Lagenorhynchus albirostris. The sequence continues at coordinate 660,788 of NW_026783597.1, read as the reverse complement.
ATGGCCTGTCCTGCCTTTCTGGATTTTACACTTTTTTCAGATGGCCCTTTTGACCGGGGGGAAGTGAGACTTCAGTGTAGTGCACATTTCCTTTGCAAGCTTGCTTGGTTGGCCAAAAAGGGCGTATGCGTTTTTTCCTGAATATATTCAGGAAAAAACGCATACGCCCTTTTTGGCCAAGTGCATCATTGTGGACGTTCTGCCTCTTTTCCTATGCTTTAAATGCAATTCCAGTCTACCTCCTGAAATCGGTTTCCTGCAATTCTGCCCCGCTTTCAAGTCCTCTTGGCAGCCTTACTTCAGTATATTTTTGGACGATAGCTGTCATTTATAACTCTGCAGGTTTGTGAATTACAGTGCCCCTGAGCTCCTTTCTTCAACTCGCTTTCTCGTGAGCTGGCCGCAACACCGCAGGATTGCTTCAGGCGCTAATCTGGTTCCGGCACGGCATGCTGAGCCTTTGGTTAATTCCTCTTCCTGGTGGGAAATGAGAGTTAAATTTGCCCGTCCAGACACCTCCAGCTAGTCTCTCATTGGTTCTCCCTATTCCTGTTCATCTTCCGCAGAAATTGCAAACTGGGCCAAACAGGAGGTTAAAGGCACTGACTCTCCAAGGCGGGAGAGTGTTAGTAAAGCGTCTGGAATGTTGCACCCGAGTACCAGGGGACGAAAACTGAGACATATTGGAACACGTCTCCCGATCACACGGTTGATCATACTCTGGGTTCCACATGCATGTTTTAGCTGAAGGAAGAATACCTTAAACCTGGAGAGTTGAGACCCGTGGAATGGGTACCATGCAATATGACTTCAAAGCGTCTTCATTTGCTCACCGAATCTCTCCAATCCTATCACTGCTGCATTTATGCCCCTGTATACACGCTTGATTCTCTTTCGGAGACATAGCAATCCATAGGTTTTAAGATACTTCCTAGTCAGGTACACTCTTAGGCATTTAATATGGGGTGTTGAGTCCATTTCGTTGAGCAAGGAGTAGCTCTTGTCTATTCCATATTTGGCTTAAGGAACTTTATCTGTGCTCTATTCCATCTCTGGTTTTATGCAGCACGCCAACTCACCTTTCCCCTTAAGCAAGCATAAGTTGGTTTTCTAAATTTGAGACCCTGTTCTGTATTGTAATTCAGTTCCTATGTAGCCAAGTTTACATTCCGTGTATTAGTGATATCTTATGATGTTTCTTTTTCTGTGTGACTTATTTCAGTTAGAATCATCATACCTGAATCCACTTATTATGCTGCTACGGGCCTGATGACATAGATTTCATTGCTGAGTGATATTGCATTGTACGTAAGTACCACAACTTCTTTATCCATTTTTCACTTTCTGAGATATTGAACTTGTACTGTAAACCAGGTTCTTGTAAACAGAGCCGTCCCAACCTTTGGGGTGGCTGTGTCTTTTGATTTTAATTTCCCTAAGCTATAGGACCATAAGTGGAAGTGCCCTAGGCTCTGTTGCTTTGTTTTTTAGATGTTTCAGGAAACACCATACACTTCTCCCGAGTGGCTGTTGGCAATTGACATCCCGCCCATCAGCATAACAAGGCTCCCAGTTCTCCATGGCCTGTCCTGCCTTTCTGGATTTCACACTTTTTTCAGATGGCCCTTTTGACCGGGGGGAAGTGAGACTTCATTGTAGTGCAGATTTCCTTTGCAAGCTTGCTTGGTTGGCCAAAAAGGGCGTATGCGTTTTTTCCTGAATATATTTAGGAAAAAACGCATACGCCCTTTTTGGCCAAGTGCATCATTGTGGACGTTCTGCCTCTTTTCCTATGCTTTAAATGCAATTCCAGTCTACCTCCTGAAATCGGTTTCCTGCAATTCTGCCCCGCTTTCAAGTCCTCTTGGCAGCCTTACTTCAGTATATTTTTGGACGATAGCTGTCATTTATAACTCTGCAGGTTTGTGAATTACAGTGCCCCTGAGCTCCTTTCTTCAACTCGCTTTCTCGTGAGCTGGCCGCAACACCGAAGGATTGCTTCAAGCCCTAATCTGGTTCCGGCACGGCACGCTGAGCCTTTGGTTAATTCCTCTTCCTGGTGCGAAATGAGAATTAAATTTGCCCATCCAGACACCTCCATCTAGTCTGTCATTGGTTCTCCCTATTCCTGTTCATCTTCCACAGAAATTGCAAACTGGGCCAAACAGGAGGTTAAAGGCACTGACTCTCCATGTCGGGAGAGTGTTAGTAAAGCATCTGGAATGTTGCACCCGAGTACCAGGGGACGAAAACTGAGACATATTGGAACACATCTCCCGATCACATGGTTGATCATACTCTGGGTTCCACATGCATGTTTTAGCTGAAGGAAGAATACCTTAAACCTGGAGAGTTGAGACCCGTGGAATGGGTAACATGCAATATGATTTCAAAGGGTCTTCATTTGCTCACTGAACCTCTCCAGTCCTACCACTGCTGCGTTTATGCCCCTGCACACACGCTTGATTCTCTTTCGGAGACATAGCAATCCATAGGTTTTAAGATACTTCCTAGTCAGGTATATTCTTAGGTGTTTAATATGGGGTGTTGAATCCATTTCGTTGAGCAAGGAGTAGCTCTTGTCTATTCCATATTTGGCTTAAGGAACTTTATCTGTGCTCATTTCAATCTCTGGTTTTATGCAGCACCCCAACTCACCTTTCCCCTTAAGCAAGCATAAGTTGGGTTTCTAAATTTGAGACCCTGTTCTGTTTTGGAATTCAGTTCCTGTGTAGCCAAGTTTACATTCCGTGTATTAGTGATATCTTATGATGTTTCTTTTTCTGTGTGACTTATTTCAGTTAGAATCATCATACCTGAATCCACTCATTATGCTGCTACGGGCCTGATTACATAGATGTCCTTGCTGAGTGATATTGCATTGTACGTAAGTACCACCAATTCTTTATCCATTTTTCACTTTCTGCGATATTGAACTTGTACCGTAAACCAGGTTCTTGTAAACAGAGCCGTCCCAACCTTTGGGGTGGCTGTGTCTTTTGATTTTAATTTCCCTAAGCTATAGGACCATAAGTGGAAGTGCCCTACGCTCTGTTGCTTTGTTTTTTAGATGTTTCAGGAAACACCATACACTTCTCCCGAGTGGCTGTTGGCAATTTTCATCCCGCCCATCAGCATAACAAGGCTCCCAGTTCTCCATGGCCTGTCCTGCCTTTCTGGATTTTACACTTTTTTCAGATGGCCCTTTTGACCGGGGGGAAGTGAGACTTCATTGTAGTGCAGATTTCCTTTGCAAGCTTGCTTGGTTGGCCAAAAAGGGCGTATGCGTTTTTTCCTGAGGAAAAAACGCATACGCCCTTTTTGGCCAAGTGCATCATTGTGGACATTCTGCCTCTTTTCCTATGCTTTAAATGCAATTCCAGTCTACCTCCTGAAATCGGTTTCCTGCAATTCTGCCCCGCTTTCAAGTCCTCTTGGCAGCCTTACTTCAGTATATTTTTGGACGATAGCTGTCATTTATAACTCTGCAGGTTTGTGAATTACAGTGCCCCTGAGCTCCTTTCTTCAACTCGCTTTCTCGTGAGCTGGCCGCAACACCGCAGGATGGCTTCAGGCCCTAATCTGGTTCCGGCACGGCACGCTGAGCCTTTGGTTAATTCCTCTTCCTGGTGGGAAATGAGAGTTAAATTTGCCCGTCCAGACACCTCCAGCTAGTCTGTCATTGGTTCTCCCTATTCCTGTACATCTTCCGCAGAAATTGCAAACTGGGCCAAACACGAGGTTAACGGCGCTGACTCTCCAAGTCGGGAGAGTGTTAGTAAAGCGTCTGGAATGTTGCACCCGAGTACCAGGGGACGAAAACTGAGACATATTGGAACACGTCTCCCGATCACACGGTTGATCATACTCTGGGTTCCACATGCATGTTTTAGCTGAAGGAAGAATACCTTAAACCTGGAGAGTTGAGACCCGTGGAATGGGTACCATGCAATATGACTTCAAAGGGTCTTCATTTGCTCACCGAACTTCTCCAATCCTATCACTGCTGCGTTTATGCGCCTGTACACACGCTTGATTCTCTTTCGGAGACATAGCAATCCATAGGTTTTAAGATACTTCCTAGTCAGGTACACTCTTAGGCGTTTAATATGGTGTGTTGAGTCCATTTCGTTGAGCAAGGAGTAGCTCTTGTCTATTCCATATTTGGCTTAAGGAACTTTATCTGTGCTCAATTCAATCTCTGGTTTTATGCAGCACCCCAACTCACCTTTCCCCTTAAGCAAGCATAAGTTGGTTTTCTAAATTTGAGACCCTGTTCTGTATTGTAATTCAGTTCCTATGTAGCCAAGTTTACATTCCGTGTATTAGTGATATCTTATGATGTTTCTTTTTCTGTGTGACTTATTTCAGTTAGAATCATCATACCTGAATCCACTCATTATGCTGCTACGGGCCTGATGACGTAGATTTCATTGCTGAGTGATATTGCATTGTACGTAAGTACCACAACTTCTTTATCCATTTTTCACTTTCTGAGATATTGAACTTGTACCGTAAACCAGGTTCTTGTAAACAGAGCCGTCCCAACCTTTGGGGTGGCTGTGTCTTTTGATTTTAATTTCCCTAAGCTATAGGACCATAAGTGGAAGTGCCCTAGGCTCTGTTGCTTTGTTTTTTAGATGTTTCAGGAAACACCATACACTTCTCCCGAGTGGCTGTTGGCAATTTACATCCCGCCCATCAGCATAACAAGGCTCCCAGTTCTCCATGGCCTGTCCTGCCTTTCTGGATTTCACACTTTTTTCAGATGGCCCTTTTGACCGGGGGGAAGTGAGACTTCATTGTAGTGCAGATTTCCTTTGCAAGCTTGCTTGGTTGGCCAAAAAGGGCGTATGCGTTTTTTCCTGAATATATTTAGGAAAAAACGCATACGCCCTTTTTGGCCAAGTGCATCATTGTGGACGTTCTGCCTCTTTTCCTATGCTTTAAATGCAATTCCAGTCTACCTCCTGAAATCGGTTTCCTGCAATTCTGCCCCGCTTTCAAGTCCTCTTGGCAGCCTTACTTCAGTATATTTTTGGACGATAGCTGTCATTTATAACTCTGCAGGTTTGTGAATTACAGTGCCCCTGAGCTCCTTTCTTCAACTCGCTTTCTCGTGAGCTGGCCGCAACACCGCAGGATTGCTTCAGGCCCTAATCTGGTTCCGGCACGGCAAGCTGAGCCTTTGGTTAATTCCTCTTCCTGGTGCAAAATGAGAGTTAAATTTGCCCGTCCAGACACCTCCAGCTAGTCTCTCATTGGTTCTCCCTATTCCTGTTCATCTTCCGCAGAAATTGCAAACTGGGCCAAACAGGAGGTTAAAGGCACTGACTCTCCAAGTCGGGAGAGTGTTAGTAAAGCGTCTGGAATGTTGCACCCGAGTACCAGGGGACGAAAACTGAGACATATTGGAACACGTCTCCTGATCACACGGTTGATCATACTCTGGGTTCCACATGCATGTTTTAGCTGAAGGAAGAATACCTTAAACCTGGAGAGTTGAGACCCGTGGAATGGGTACCATGCAATATGACTTCAAAGGGTCTTCATTTGCTCACCGAACTTCTCCAATCCTATCACTGCTGCATTTATGCCCCTGTACACACGCTTGATTCTCTTTCGGAGACATAGCAATCCATAGGTTTTAAGATACTTCCTAGTCAGGTACACTCTTAGGCATTTAATATGGGGTGTTGAGTCCATTTCGTTGAGCAAGGAGTAGCTCTTGTTTATTCCATATTTGGCTTAAGGAACTTTATCTGTGCTCAATTCAATCTCTGGTTTTATGCAGCACCCCAACTCACCTTTCCCCTTAAGCAAGCATAAGTTGGTTTTCTAAATTTGAGACCCTGTTCTGTATTGTAATTCAGTTGCTATGTAGCCAAGTTTACATTCCGTGTATTAGTGATATCTTATGATGTTTCTTTTTCTGTGTGACTTATTTCAGTTAGAATCATCGTACCTGAATCCACTTATTATGCTGCTACGGGCCTGATGACATAGATTTCCTTGCTGAGTGATATTGCATTGTACGTAAGTACCACAACTTCTTTATCCATTTTTCACTTTCTGCGATATTGAACTTGTACCGTAAACCAGGTTCTTGTAAACAGAGCCGTCCCAACCTTTGGGGTGGCTGTGTCTTTTGATTTTAATTTCCCTAAGCTATAGGACCATAAGTGGAAGTGCCCTAGGCTCTGTTGCTTTGTTTTTTAGATGTTTCAGGAAACACCATACACTTCTCCCGAGTGGCTGTTGGCAATTTACATCCCGCCCATCAGCATAACAAGGCTCCCAGTTCTCCATGGCCTGTCCTGCCTTTCTGGATTTCACACTTTTTTCAGATGGCCCTTTTGACCGGGGGGAAGTGAGACTTCATTGTAGTGCAGATTTCCTTTGCAAGCTTGCTTGGTTGGCCAAAAAGGGAGTATGCGTTTTTTCCTGAATATATTTAGGAAAAAACGCATACGCCCTTTTTGGCCAAGTGCATCATTGTGGACGTTCTGCCTCTTTTCCTATGCTTTAAATGCAATTCCAGTCTACCTCCTGAAATCGGTTTCCTGCAATTCTGCCCCGCTTTCAAGTCCTCTTGGCAGCCTTACTTCAGTATATTTTTGGACGATAGCTGTCATTTATAACTCTGCAGGTTTGTGAATTACAGTGCCCCTGAGCTCCTTTCTTCAACTCGCTTTCTCGTGAGCTGGCCGCAACACCGCAGGATTGCTTCAAGCCCTAATCTGGTTCCGGCACGGCACGCTGAGCCTTTGGTTAATTCCTCTTCCTGGTGCGAAATGAGAATTAAATTTGCCCATCCAGACACCTCCAGCTAGTCTGTCATTGGTTCTCCCTATTCCTGTTCATCTTCCGCAGAAATTGCAAACTGGGCCAAACAGGAGGTTAAAGGCACTGACTCTCCAAGTCGGGAGAGTGTTAGTAAAGCATCTGGAATGTTGCACCCGAGTACCAAGGGACGAAAACTGAGACATATTGGAACACATCTCCCGATCACATGGTTGATCATACTCTGGGTTCCACATGCATGTTTTAGCTGAAGGAAGAATACCTTAAACCTGGAGAATTGAGACCCGTGGAATGGGTAACATGCAATATGATTTCAAAGGGTCTTCATTTGCTCACCGAACCTCTCCAGTCCTATCACTGCTGCGTTTATGCCCCTGCACACACGCTTGATTCTCTTTCGGAGACATAGCAATCCATAGGTTTTAAGATACTTCCTAGTCAGGTATATTCTTAGGTGTTTAATATGGGGTGTTGAATCCATTTCGTTGAGCAAGGAGTAGCTCTTGTCTATTCCATATTTGGCTTAAGGAACTTTATCTGTGCTCATTTCAATCTCTGGTTTTATGCAGCACCCCAACTCACCTTTCCCCTTAAGCAAGCATAAGTTGGGTTTCTAAATTTGAGACCCTGTTCTGTTTTGGAATTCAGTTCCTGTGTAGCCAAGTTTACATTCCGTGTATTAGTGATATCTTATGATGTTTGTTTTTCTGTGTGACTTATTTCAGTTAGAATCATCATACCTGAATCCACTCATTATGCTGCTACGGGCCTGATGACATAGATTTCCTTGCTGAGTGATATTGCATTGTACGTAAGTACCACAACTTCTTTATCCATTTTTCACTTTCTGAGATATTGAACTTGTACCGTAAACCAGGTTCTTGTAAACAGAGCCGTCCCAACCTTTGGGGTGGCTGTGTCTTTTGATTTTAATTTCCCTAAGCTATAGGACCATAAGTGGAAGTGCCCTAGGCTCTGTTGCTTTGTTTTTTAGATGTTTCAGGAAACACCATACACTTCTCCCGAGTGGCTGTTGGCAATTTTCATCCCGCCCATCAGCATAACAAGGCTCCCAGTTCTCCATGGCCTGTCTTGCCTTTCTGGATTTTACACTTTTTTCAGATGGCCCTTTTGACCGGGGGGAAGTGAGACTTCATTGTAGTGCAGATTTCCTTTGCAAGCTTGCTTGGTTGGCCAAAAAGGGCGTATGCGTTTTTTCCTGAGGAAAAAACGCATACGCCCTTTTTGGCCAAGTGCATCATTGTGGACGTTCTGCCTCTTTTCCTATGCTTTAAATGCAATTCCAGTCTACCTCCTGAAATCGGTTTCCTGCAATTCTGCCCCGCTTTCAAGTCCTCTTGGCAGCCTTACTTCAGTATATTTTTGGACGATAGCTGTCATTTATAACTCTGCAGGTTTGTGAATTACAGTGCCCCTGAGCTCCTTTCTTCAAGTCGCTTTCTCGTGAGCTGGCCGCAACACCGCAGGATGGCTTCAGGCCCTAATCTGGTTCCGGCACGGCACGCTGAGCCTTTGGTTAATTCCTCTTCCTGGTGGGAAATGAGAGTTAAATTTGCCCGTCCAGACACCTCCAGCTAGTCTCTCATTGGTTCTCCCTATTCCTGTTCATCTTCCGCAGAAATTGCAAACTGGGCCAAACAGGAGGTTAAAGGCGCTGACTCTCCAAGTCGGGAGAGTGTTAGTAAAGCGTCTGGAATGTTGCACCCGAGTACCAGGGGACGAAAACTGACACATATTGGAACACGTCTCCCGATCACACGGTTGATCATACTCTGGGTTCCACATGCATGTTTTAGCTGAAGGAAGAATACCTTAAACCTGGAGAGTTGAGACCCGTGGAATGGGTACCATGCAATATGACTTCAAAGGGTCTTCATTTGCTCACCGAACTTCTCCAATCCTATCACTGCTGCATTTATGCCCCTGTACACACGCTTGATTCTCTTTCGGAGACATAGCAATCCATAGGTTTTAAGATACTTCCTAGTCAGGTACACTCTTAGGCATTTAATATGGGGTGTTGAGTCCATTTCGTTGAGCAAGGAGTAGCTCTTGTCTATTCCATATTTGGCTTAAGGAACTTTATCTGTGCTCAATTCAATCTCTGGTTTTATGCAGCACCCCAACTCACCTTTCCCCTTAAGCAAGCATAAGTTGGTTTTCTAAATTTGAGACCCTGTTCTGTATTGTAATTCAGTTCCTATGTAGCCAAGTTTACATTCCGTGTATTAGTGATATCTTATGATGTTTCTTTTTCTGTGTGACTTATTTCAGTTAGAATCATCGTACCTGAATCCACTTATTATGCTGCTACGGGCCTGATGACATAGATTTCCTTGCTGAGTGATATTGCATTGTACGTAAGTACCACAACTTCTTTATCCATTTTTCACTTTCTGCGATATTGAACTTGTACCGTAAACCAGGTTCTTGTAAACAGAGCCGTCCCAACCTTTGGGGTGGCTGTGTCTTTTGATTTTAATTTCCCTAAGCTATAGGACCATAAGTGGAAGTGCCCTAGGCTCTGTTGCTTTGTTTTTTAGATGTTTCAGGAAACACCATACACTTCTCCCGAGTGGCTGTTGGCAATTTACATCCCGCCCATCAGCATAACAAGGCTCCCAGTTCTCCATGGCCTGTCCTGCCTTTCTGGATTTCACACTTTTTTCAGATGGCCGTTTTGACCGGGGGGAAGTGAGACTTCATTGTAGTGCAGATTTCCTTTGCAAGCTTGCTTGGTTGGCCAAAAAGGGAGTACGCGTTTTTTCCTGAATATATTTAGGAAAAAACGCATACGCCCTTTTTGGCCAAGTGCATCATTGTGGACGTTCTGCCTCTTTTCCTATGCTTTAAATGCAATTCCAGTCTACCTCCTGAAATCGGTTTCCTGCAATTCTGCCCCGCTTTCAAGTCCTCTTGGCAGCCTTACTTCAGTATATTTTTGGACGATAGCTGTCATTTATAACTCTGCAGGTTTGTGAATTACAGTGCCCCTGAGCTCCTTTCTTCAACTCGCTTTCTCGTGAGCTGGCCGCAACACCGCAGGATTGCTTCAGGCCCTAATCTGGTTCCGGCACGGCACGCTGAGCCTTTGGTTAATTCCTCTTCCTGGTGCGAAATGAGAATTAAATTTGCCCATCCAGACACCTCCATCTAGTCTGTCATTGGTTCTCCCTATTCCTGTTCATCTTCCGCAGAAATTGCAAACTGGGCCAAACAGGAGGTTAAAGGCACTGACTCTCCAAGTCGGGAGAGTGTTAGTAAAGCATCTGGAATGTTGCACCCGAGTACCAGGGGACGAAAACTGAGACATATTGGAACACATCTCCCGATCACATGGTTGATCATACTCTGGGTTCCACATGCATGTTTTAGCTGAAGGAAGAATACCTTAAACCTGGAGAGTTGAGACCCGTGGAATGGGTAACATGCAATATGATTTCAAAGGGTCTTCATTTGCTCACCGAACCTCTCCAGTCCTATCACTGCTGCGTTTATGCCCCTGCACACACGCTTGATTCTCTTTCGGAGACATAGCAATCCATAGGTTTTAAGATACTTCCTAGTCAGGTATATTCCTAGGTGTTTAATATGGGGTGTTGAATCCATTTCGTTGAGCAAGGAGTAGCTCTTGTCTATTCCATATTTGGCTTAAGGAACTTTATCTGTGCTCATTTCAATCTCTGGTTTTATGCAGCACCCCAACTCACCTTTCCCCTTAAGCAAGCATAAGTTGGGTTTCTAAATTTGAGACCCTGTTCTGTTTTGGAATTCAGTTCCTGTGTAGCCAAGTTTACATTCCGTGTATTAGTGATATCTTATGATGTTTGTTTTTCTGTGTGACTTATTTCAGTTAGAATCATCATACCTGAATCCACTCATTATGCTGCTACGGGCCTGATGACATAGATTTCCTTGCTGAGTGATATTGCATTGTACGTAAGTACCACAACTTCTTTATCCATTTTTCACTTTCTGCGATATTGAACTTGTACCGTAAACCAGGTTCTTGTAAACAGAGCCGTCCCAACCTTTGGGGTGGCTGTGTCTTTTGATTTTAATTTCCCTAAGCTATAGGACCATAATTGGAAGTGCCCTAGGCTCTGTTGCTTTGTTTTTTAGATGTTTCAGGAAACACCATACACTTCTCCCGAGTGGCTGTTGGCAATTTTCATCCCGCCCATCAGCATAACAAGGCTCCCAGTTCTCCATGGCCTGTCCTGCCTTTCTGGATTTTACACTTTTTTCAGATGGCCCTTTTGACCGTGGGGAAGTGAGACTTCATTGTAGTGCAGATTTCCTTTGCAAGCTTGCTTGGTTGGCCAAAAAGGGCGTATGCGTTTTTTCCTCAGGAAAAAACGCATACGCCCTTTTTGGCCAAGTGCATCATTGTGGACGTTCTGCCTCTTTTCCTATGCTTTAAATGCAATTCCAGTCTACCTCCTGAAATCGGTTTCCTGCAATTCTGCCCCGCATTCAAGTCCTCTTGGCAGCCTTACTTCAGTATATTTTTGGACGATAGCTGTCATTTATAACTCTGCATGTTTGTGAATTACAGTGCCCCTGAGCTCCTTTCTTCAACTCGCTTTCTCGTGAGCTGGCCGCAACACCGCAGGATGGCTTCAGGCCCTAATCTGGTTCCAGCACGGCACGCTGAGCCTTTGGTTAATTCCTCTTCCTGGTGGGAAATGAGAGTTAAATTTGCCCGTCCAGACACCTCCAGCTAGTCTCTCATTGGTTCTCCCTATTCCTGTTCATCTTCCGCAGAAATTGCAAACTGGGCCAAACAGGAGGTTAAAGGCGCTGACTCTCCAAGTCGGGAGAGTGTTAGTAAAGCGTCTGGAATGTTGCACCCGAGTACCAGGGGACGAAAACTGACACATATTGGAACACGTCTCCCGATCACACGGTTGATCATACTCTGGGTTCCACATGCATGTTTTAGCTGAAGGAAGAATACCTTAAACCTGGAGAGTTGAGACCCGTGGAATGGGTACCATGCAATATGACTTCAAAGGGTCTTCATTTGCTCACCGAACTTCTCCAATCCTATCACTGCTGCGTTTATGCCCCTGTACACACGCTTGATTCTCTTTCGGAGACATAGCAATCCATAGGTTTTAAGATACTTCCTAGTCAGGTACACTCTTAGGCATTTAATATGGGGTGTTGAGTCCATTTCGTTGAGCAAGGAGTAGCTCTTGTCTATTCCATATTTGGCTTAAGGAACTTTATCTGTGCTCAATTCAATCTCTGGTTTTATGCAGCACCCCAACTCACCTTTCCCCTTAAGCAAGCATAAGTTGGGTTTCTAAATTTGAGACCCTGTTCTGTTTTGGAATTCAGTTCCTGTGTAGCCAAGTTTACATTCCGTGTATTAGTGATATCTTATGATGTTTCTTTTTCTGTGTGACTTATTTCAGTTAGAATCATCATACCTGAATCCACTCATTATGCTGCTACGGGCCTGATGACATAGATTTTCTTGCTGAGTGATATTGCATTGTACGTAAGTACCACAACTTCTTTATCCATTTTTCACTTTCTGCGATATTGAACTTGTACCATAAACCAGGTTCTTGTAAACAGAGCCCTCCCAACCTTTGGGGTGGCTGTGTCTTTTGATTTTAATTTCCCTAAGCTATAGGACCATAAGTGGAAGTGCCCTAGGCTCTGTTGCTTTGTTTTTTAGATGTTTCAGGAAACACCATACACTTCTCCCGAGTGGCTGTTGGCAATTTACATCCCGCCCATCAGCATAACAAGGCTCCCAGTTCTCCATGGCCTGTCCTGCCTTTCTGGATTTCACACTTTTTTCAGATGGCCCTTTTGACCGGGGGGAAGTGAGACTTCATTGTAGTGCAGATTTCCTTTGCAAGCTTGCTTGGTTGGCCAAAAAGGGCGTATGCGTTTTTTCCTGAATATATTCAGGAAAAAACGCATACGCCCTTTTTGGCCAAGTGCATCATTGTGGACGTTCTGCCTCTTTTCCTATGTTTTAAATGCAATTCCAGTCTACCTCCTGAAATCGGTTTCCTGCAATTCTGCCCCGCTTTCAAGTCCTCTTGGCAGCCTTACTTCAGTATATTTTTGGACGATAGCTGTCATTTATAACTCTGCAGGTTTGTGAATTACAGTGCCCCTGAGCTCCTTTCTTCAAGTCGCTTTCTCGTGAGCTGGCCGCAACACCGCAGGATGGCTTCAGGCCCTAATCTGGTTGCGGCACGGCACGCTGAGCCTTTGGTTAATTCCTCTTCCTGGTGGGAAATGAGAGTTAAATTTGCCCGTCCAGACACCTCCGGCTAGTCTCTCATTGGTTCTCCCTATTCCTGTACATCTTCCGCAGAAATTGCAAACTGGGCCAAACAGGAGGTTAAAGGCGCTGACTCTCCAAGTCGGGAGAGTGTTAGTAAAGCGTCTGGAATGTTGCACCCGAGTACAAGGGGACGAAAACTGAGACATATTGGAACACGTCTCCCGATCACATGGTTGATCATACTCTGGGTTCCACATGCATGTTTTAGCTGAAGGAAGAATACCTTAAACCTGGAGAGTTGAGACCCGTGGAATGGGTACCATGCAATATGACTTCAAAGGGTCTTCATTTGCTCACCGAACCTCTCCAATCCTATCACTGCTGCGTTTATGCCCCTGCACACACGCTTGATTCTCTTTTGGAGACATAGCAATCCATAGGTTTTAAGATACTTCCTAGTCAGGTACATTCTTAGGTGTTTAATATGGGGTGTTGAATCCATTTCGCTGAGCAAGGAGTAGCTCTTGTCTATTCCATATTTGGCTTAAGGAACTTTATCTGTGCTCATTTCAATCTCTGGTTTTATGCAGCACCCCAACTCACCTTTCCGCTTAAGCAAGCATAAGTTGGTTTTCTAAATTTGAGACCCTGTTCTGTTTTGTAATTCAGTTCCTATGTAGCCAAGTTTACATTCCGTGTATTAGTGATATCTTATGATGTTTCTTTTCCTGTGTGACTTATTTCAGTTAGAATCATCATACCTGAATCCACTCATTATGCTGCTACGGGGCTGATGACATAGATTTCATTGCTGAGTGATATTGCATTGTACGTAAGTACCACAACTTCTTTATCCATTTTTCACTTTCTGCGATATTGAACTTGTACCGTAAACCAGGTTCTTGTAAACAGAGCCGTCCCAACCTTTGGGGTGGCTGTGTCTTTTGATTTTAATTTCCCTAAGCTATAGGACCATAAGTGGAAGTGCCCTAGGCTCTGTTGCTTGGTTTTTTAGATGTTTCAGGAAACACCATACACTTCTCCCGAGTGGCTGTTGGCAATTGACATCCCGCCCATCAGCATAACAAGGCTCCCAGTTCTCCATGGCCTGTCCTGCCTTTCTGGATTTTACACTTTTTTCAGATGGCCCTTTTGACCGGGGGGAAGTGAGACTTCATTGTAGTGCAGATTTCCTTTGCAAGCTTGCTTGGTTGGCCAAAAAGTGCGTATGCGTTTTTTCCTGAATATATTCAGGAAAAAACGCATACGCCCTTTTTGGCCAAGTGCATCATTGTGGACGTTCTGCCTCTTTTCCTATGCTTTAAATGCAATTCCAGTCTACCTCCTGAAATCGGTTTCCTGCAATTCTGCCCCGCTTTCAAGTCCTCTTGGCAGCCTTACTTCAGTATATTTTTGGACGATAGCTGTCATTTATAACTCTGCAGGTTTGTGAATTACAGTGCCCCTGAGCTCCTTTCTTCAACTCGCTTTCTCGTGAGCTGGCCGCAACACCGCAGGATGGCTTCAGGCCCTAATCTGGTTCCGGCACGGCACGCTGAGCCTTTGGTTAATTCCTCTTCCTGGTGGGAAATGAGAGTTAAATTTGCCCGTCCAGACACCTCCTGCTAGTCTCTCATTGGTTCTCCCTATTCCTGTACATCTTCCGCAGAAATTGCAAACTGGGCCAAACAGGAGGTTAAAGGCGCTGACTCTCCAAGTCGGGAGAGTGTTAGTAAAGCGTCTGGAATGTTGCACCCGAGTACAAGGGGACGAAAACTGAGACATATTGGAACACGTCTCCCGATCACATGGTTGATCATACTCTGGGTTCCACATGCATGTTTTAGCTGAAGGAAGAATACCTTAAACCTGGAGAGTTGAGACCCGTGGAATGGGTACCATGCAATATGACTTCAAAGGGTCTTCATTTGCTCACCGAACCTCTCCAATCCTATCACTGCTGCGTTTATGCCCCTGCACAGACGCTTGATTCTCTTTTGGAGACATAGCAATCCATAGGTTTTAAGATACTTCCTAGTCAGGTACACTCTTAGGCATTTAATATGGGGTGTTGAATCCATTTCGTTGAGCAAGGAGTAGCTCTTGTCTATTCCATATTTGGCTTAAGGAACTTTATCTGTGCTCATTTCAATCTCTGGTTTTATGCAGCACCCCAACTCACCTTTCCGCTTAAGCAAGCATAAGTTGGTTTTCTAAATTTGAGACCCTGTTCTGTTTTGTAATTCAGTTCCTATGTAGCCAAGTTTACATTCCGTGTATTAGTGATATCTTATGATGTTTCTTTTCCTGTGTGACTTATTTCAGTTAGAATCATCATACCTGAATCCACTCATTATGCTGCTACGGGGCTGATGACATAGATTTCATTGCTGAGTGATATTGCATTGTACGTAAGTACCACAACTTCTTTATCCATTTTTCACTTTCTGCGATATTGAACTTGTACCGTAAACCAGGTTCTTGTAAACAGAGCCGTCCCAACCTTTGGGGTGGCTGTGTCTTTTGATTTTAATTTCCCTAAGCTATAGGACCATAAGTGGAAGTGCCCTAGGCTCTGTTGCTTTGTTTTTTAGATGTTTCAGGAAACACCATACACTTCTCCCGAGTGGCTGTTGGCAATTGACATCCCGCCCATCAGCATAACAAGGCTCCCAGTTCTCCATGGCCTGTCCTGCCTTTCTGGATTTTACACTTTTTTCAGATGGCCCTTTGGACCGGGGGGAAGTGAGACTTCATTGTAGTGCAGATTTCCTTTGCAAGCTTGCTTGGTTGGCCAAAAAGGGCGTATGCGTTTTTTCCTGAATATATTCAGGAAAAAACGCATACGCCCTTTTTGGCCAAGTGCATCATTGTGGACGTTCTGCCTCTTTTCCTATGTTTTAAATGCAATTCCAGTCTACCTCCTGAAATCGGTTTCCTGCAATTCTGCCCCGCTTTCAAGTCCTCTTGGCAGCCTTACTTCAGTATATTTTTGGACGATAGCTGTCATTTATAACTCTGCAGGTTTGTGAATTACAGTGCCCCTGAGCTCCTTTCTTCAACTCGCTTTCTCGTGAGCTGGCCGCAACACCGCAGGATGGCTTCAGGCCCTAATCTGGTTGCGGCACGGCACGCTGAGCCTTTGGTTAATTCCTCTTCCTGGTGGGAAATGAGAGTTAAATTTGCCCGTCCAGACACCTCCGGCTAGTCTCTCATTGGTTCTCCCTATTCCTGTACATCTTCCGCAGAAATTGCAAACTGGGCCAAACAGGAGGTTAAAGGCGCTGACTCTCCAAGTCGGGAGAGTGTTAGTAAAGCGTCTGGAATGTTGCACCCGAGTACAAGGGGACGAAAACTGAGACATATTGGAACACGTCTCCCGATCACATGGTTGATCATACTCTGGGTTCCACATGCATGTTTTAGCTGAAGGAAGAATACCTTAAACCTGGAGAGTTGAGACCCGTGGAATGGGTACCATGCAATATGACTTCAAAGGGTCTTCATTTGCTCACCGAACCTCTCCAATCCTATCACTGCTGCGTTTATGCCCCTGCACAGACGCTTGATTCTCTTTTGGAGACATAGCAATCCATAGGTTTTAAGATACTTCCTAGTCAGGTACACTCTTAGGCATTTAATATGGGGTGTTGAATCCATTTCGTTGAGCAAGGAGTAGCTCTTGTCTATTCCATATTTGGCTTAAGGAACTTTATCTGTGCTCATTTCAATCTCTGGTTTTATGCAGCACCCCAACTCACCTTTCCCCTTAAGCAAGCATAAGTTGGTTTTCTAAATTTGAGACCCTGTTCTGTTTTGTAATTCAGTTCCTATGTAGCCAAGTTTACATTCCGTGTATTAGTGATATCTTATGATGTTTCTTTTCCTGTGTGACTTATTTCAGTTAGAATCATCATACCTGAATCCACTCATTATGCTGCTACGGGGCTGATGACATAGATTTCATTGCTGAGTGATATTGCATTGTACGTAAGTACCACAACTTCTTTATCCATTTTTCACTTTCTGCGATATTGAACTTGTACCGTAAACCAGGTTCTTGTAAACAGAGCCGTCCCAACCTTTGGGGTGGCTGTGTCTTTTGATTTTAATTTCCCTAAGCTATAGGACCATAAGTGGAAGTGCCCTAGGCTCTGTTGCTTTGTTTTTTAGATGTTTCAGGAAACACCATACACTTCTCCCGAGTGGCTGTTGGCAATTGACATCCCGCCCATCAGCATAACAAGGCTCCCAGTTCTCCATGGCCTGTCCTGCCTTTCTGGATTTTACACTTTTTTCAGATGGCCCTTTGGACCGGGGGGAAGTGAGACTTCATTGTAGTGCAGATTTCCTTTGCAAGCTTGCTTGGTTGGCCAAAAAGTGCGTATGCGTTTTTTCCTGAATATATTCAGGAAAAAACGCATACGCCCTTTTTGGCCAAGTGCATCATTGTGGACGTTCTGCCTCTTTTCCTATGCTTTAAATGCAATTCCAGTCTACCTCCTGAAATCGGTTTCCTGCAATTCTGCCCCGCTTTCAAGTCCTCTTGGCAGCCTTACTTCAGTATATTTTTGGACGATAGCTGTCATTTATAACTCTGCAGGTTTGTGAATTACAGTGCCCCTGAGCTCCTTTCTTCAACTCGCTTTCTCGTGAGCTGGCCGCAACCCCGCAGGATGGCTTCAGGCCCTAATCTGGTTCCGGCACAGCACGCTGAGCCTTTGGTTAATTCCTCTTCCTGGTGGGAAATGAGAGTTAAATTTGCCCGTCCAGACACCTCCAGCTAGTCTGTCATTGGTTCTCCCTATTCCTGTTCATCTTCCGCAGAAATTGCAAACTGTGCCAAACAGGAGGTTAAAGGCGCTGACTCTCCAAGTCGGGAGAGTGTTAGTAAAGCGTCTGGAATGTTGCACCCGAGTACCAGGGGACGAAAACTGAGACATATTTGAACACGTCTCCCGATCACACGGTTGATCATACTCTGGGTTCCACATGCATGTTTTAGCTGAAGGAAGAATACCTTAAACCTGGAGAGTTGAGACCCGTGGAATGGGTACCATGCAATATGACTTCAAAGGGTCTTCATTTGCTCACCGAACCTCTCCAATCCTATCACTGCTGCGTTTATGCCCCTGTACACACACTTGATTCTCTTTCAGAGACATAGCAATCCATAGGTTTTAAGATACTTCCTAGTCAGGTACACTCTTAGGCATTTAATATGGGGTGTTGAGTCCATTTCGTTGAGCAAGGAGTAGCTCTTGTCTATTTCATATTTGGCTTAAGGAACTTTATCTGTGCTCATTTCAATCTCTGGTTTTATGCAGCACCCCAACTCACCTTTCCCCTTAAGCAAGCATAAGTTGGTTTTCTAAATTTGAGACCCTGTTCTGTTTTGTAATTCAGTTCCTGTGTAGCCAAGTTTACATTCCGTGTATTAGTGATATCTTATGATGTTTCTTTTCCTGTGTGACTTATTTCAGTTAGAATCATCATACCTGAATCCACTCATTATGCTGCTACAGGCCTGATGACATAGATTTCATTTCTGAGTGATACTGCATTGTACGTAAGTACCACAACTTCTTTATCCATTTTTCACTTTCTGCGATATTGAACTTGTACCGTAAACCAGGTTCTTGTAAACAGAGCCGTCCCAACCTTTGGGGTGGCTGTGTCTTTTGATTTTAATTTCCCTAAGCTATAGGACCATAAGTGGAAGTGCCCTAGGCTCTGTTGCTTTGTTTTTTAGATGTTTCAGGAAACACCATACACTTCTCCCGAGTGGCTGTTGGCAATTTACATCCCGCCCATCAGCATAACAAGGCTCCCAGTTCTCCATGGCCTGTCCTGCCTTTCTGGATTTCACACTTTTTTCAGATGGCCCTTTTGACCGGGTGGAAGTGAGACTTCATTGTAGTGCAGATTTCCTTTGCAAGCTTGCTTGGTTGGCCAAAAAGGGCATATGCGTTTTTTCCTGAATATATTTAGGAAAAAACGCATACGCCCTTTTTGGCCAAGTGCATCATTGTGGACGTTCTGCCTCTTTTCCTATGCTTTAAATGCAATTCCAGTCTACCTCCTGAAATCGGTTTCCTGCAATTCTGCCCCGCTTTCAAGTCCTCTTGGCAGCCTTACTTCAGTATATTTTTGGACGATAGCTGTCATTTATAACTCTGCAGGTTTGTGAATTACAGTGCCCCTGAGCTCCTTTCTTCAACTCGCTTTCTCGTGAGCTGGCCGCAACACCGCAGGATGGCTTCAAGCCCTAATCTGCTTCCGGCACGGCACGCTGAGCCTTTGGTTAATTCCTCTTCCTGGTGCGAAATGAGAATTAAATTTGCCCATCCAGACACCTCCATCTAGTCTGTCATTGGTTCTCCCTATTCCTGTTCATCTTCCGCAGAAATTGCAAACTGGGCCAAACAGGAGGTTAAAGGCACTGACTCTCCAAGTCGTGAGAGTGTTAGTAAAGCATCTGGAATGTTGCACCCGAGTACCAGGGGACGAAAACTGAGACATATTGGAACACATCTCCCGATCACATGGTTGATCATACTCTGGGTTCCACATGCATGTTTTAGCTGAAGGAAGAATACCTTAAACCTGGAGAGTTGAGACCCGTGGAATGGGTAACATGCAATATGATTTCAAAGGGTCTTCATTTGCTCTCCGAACCTCTCCAGTCCTATCACTGCTGCGTTTATGCCCCTGCACACACGCTTGATTCTCTTTCGGAGACATAGCAATCCATAGGTTTTAAGATACTTCCTAGTCAGGTATATTCTTAGGTGTTTAATATGGGGTGTTGAATCCATTTCGTTGAGCAAGGAGTAGCTCTTGTCTATTCCATATTTGGCTTAAGGAACTTTATCTGTGCTCATTTCAATCTCTGGTTTTATGCAGCACCCCAACTCACCTTTCCCCTTAAGCAAGCATAAGTTGGGTTTCTAAATTTGAGACCCTGTTCTGTTTTGGAATTCAGTTCCTGTGTAGCCAAGTTTACATTCCGTGTATTAGTGATATCTTATGATGTTTGTTTTTCTGTGTGACTTATTTCAGTTAGAATCATCATACCTGAATCCACTCACTATGCTGCTACGGGCCTGATGACATAGATTTCCTTGCTGAGTGATATTGCATTGTACGTAAGTACCACAACTTCTTTATCCATTTTTCACTTTCTGCGATATTGAACTTGTACCGTAAACCAGGTTCTTGTAAACAGAGCCGTCCCAACCTTTGGGGTGGCTGTGTCTTTTGATTTTAATTTCCCTAAGCTATAGGACCATAATTGGAAGTGCCCTAGGCTCTGTTGCTTTGTTTTTTAGATGTTTCAGGAAACACCATACACTTCTCCCGAGTGGCTGTTGGCAATTTTCATCCCGCCCATCAGCATAACAAGGCTCCCAGTTCTCCATGGCCTGTCCTGCCTTTCTGGATTTTACACTTTTTTCAGATGGCCCTTTTGACCGTGGGGAAGTGAGACTTCATTGTAGTGCAGATTTCCTTTGCAAGCTTGCTTGGTTGGCCAAAAAGGGCGTATGCGTTTTTTCCTCAGGAAAAAACGCATACGCCCTTTTTGGCCAAGTGCATCATTGTGGACGTTCTGCCTCTTTTCCTATGCTTTAAATGCAATTCCAGTCTACCTCCTGAAATCGGTTTCCTGCAATTCTGCCCCGCATTCAAGTCCTCTTGGCAGCCTTACTTCAGTATATTTTTGGACGATAGCTGTCATTTATAACTCTGCATGTTTGTGAATTACAGTGCCCCTGAGCTCCTTTCTTCAACTCGCTTTCTCGTGAGCTGGCCGCAACACCGCAGGATGGCTTCAGGCCCTAATCTGGTTCCAGCACGGCACGCTGAGCCTTTGGTTAATTCCTCTTCCTGGTGGGAAATGAGAGTTAAATTTGCCCGTCCAGACACCTCCAGCTAGTCTCTCATTGGTTCTCCCTATTCCTGTTCATCTTCCGCAGAAATTGCAAACTGGGCCAAACAGGAGGTTAAAGGCGCTGACTCTCCAAGTCGGGAGAGTGTTAGTAAAGCGTCTGGAATGTTGCACCCGAGTACCAGGGGACGAAAACTGACACATATTGGAACACGTCTCCCGATCACACGGTTGATCATACTCTGGGTTCCACATGCATGTTTTAGCTGAAGGAAGAATACCTTAAACCTGGAGAGTTGAGACCCGTGGAATGGGTACCATGCAATATGACTTCAAAGGGTCTTCATTTGCTCACCGAACTTCTCCAATCCTATCACTGCTGCGTTTATGCCCCTGTACACACGCTTGATTCTCTTTCGGAGACATAGCAATCCATAGGTTTTAAGATACTTCCTAGTCAGGTACACTCTTAGGCATTTAATATGGGGTGTTGAGTCCATTTCGTTGAGCAAGGAGTAGCTCTTGTCTATTCCATATTTGGCTTAAGGAACTTTATCTGTGCTCAATTCAATCTCTGGTTTTATGCAGCACCCCAACTCACCTTTCCCCTTAAGCAAGCATAAGTTGGGTTTCTAAATTTGAGACCCTGTTCTGTTTTGGAATTCAGTTCCTGTGTAGCCAAGTTTACATTCCGTGTATTAGTGATATCTTATGATGTTTCTTTTTCTGTGTGACTTATTTCAGTTAGAATCATCATACCTGAATCCACTCATTATGCTGCTACGGGCCTGATGACATAGATTTTCTTGCTGAGTGATATTGCATTGTACGTAAGTACCACAACTTCTTTATCCATTTTTCACTTTCTGCGATATTGAACTTGTACCATAAACCAGGTTCTTGTAAACAGAGCCCTCCCAACCTTTGGGGTGGCTGTGTCTTTTGATTTTAATTTCCCTAAGCTATAGGACCATAAGTGGAAGTGCCCTAGGCTCTGTTGCTTTGTTTTTTAGATGTTTCAGGAAACACCATACACTTCTCCCGAGTGGCTGTTGGCAATTTACATCCCGCCCATCAGCATAACAAGGCTCCCAGTTCTCCATGGCCTGTCCTGCCTTTCTGGATTTCACACTTTTTTCAGATGGCCCTTTTGACCGGGGGGAAGTGAGACTTCATTGTAGTGCAGATTTCCTTTGCAAGCTTGCTTGGTTGGCCAAAAAGGGCGTATGCGTTTTTTCCTGAATATATTCAGGAAAAAACGCATACGCCCTTTTTGGCCAAGTGCATCATTGTGGACGTTCTGCCTCTTTTCCTATGTTTTAAATGCAATTCCAGTCTACCTCCTGAAATCGGTTTCCTGCAATTCTGCCCCGCTTTCAAGTCCTCTTGGCAGCCTTACTTCAGTATATTTTTGGACGATAGCTGTCATTTATAACTCTGCAGGTTTGTGAATTACAGTGCCCCTGAGCTCCTTTCTTCAAGTCGCTTTCTCGTGAGCTGGCCGCAACACCGCAGGATGGCTTCAGGCCCTAATCTGGTTGCGGCACGGCACGCTGAGCCTTTGGTTAATTCCTCTTCCTGGTGGGAAATGAGAGTTAAATTTGCCCGTCCAGACACCTCCGGCTAGTCTCTCATTGGTTCTCCCTATTCCTGTACATCTTCCGCAGAAATTGCAAACTGGGCCAAACAGGAGGTTAAAGGCGCTGACTCTCCAAGTCGGGAGAGTGTTAGTAAAGCGTCTGGAATGTTGCACCCGAGTACAAGGGGACGAAAACTGAGACATATTGGAACACGTCTCCCGATCACATGGTTGATCATACTCTGGGTTCCACATGCATGTTTTAGCTGAAGGAAGAATACCTTAAACCTGGAGAGTTGAGACCCGTGGAATGGGTACCATGCAATATGACTTCAAAGGGTCTTCATTTGCTCACCGAACCTCTCCAATCCTATCACTGCTGCGTTTATGCCCCTGCACACACGCTTGATTCTCTTTTGGAGACATAGCAATCCATAGGTTTTAAGATACTTCCTAGTCAGGTACATTCTTAGGTGTTTAATATGGGGTGTTGAATCCATTTCGCTGAGCAAGGAGTAGCTCTTGTCTATTCCATATTTGGCTTAAGGAACTTTATCTGTGCTCATTTCAATCTCTGGTTTTATGCAGCACCCCAACTCACCTTTCCGCTTAAGCAAGCATAAGTTGGTTTTCTAAATTTGAGACCCTGTTCTGTTTTGTAATTCAGTTCCTATGTAGCCAAGTTTACATTCCGTGTATTAGTGATATCTTATGATGTTTCTTTTCCTGTGTGACTTATTTCAGTTAGAATCATCATACCTGAATCCACTCATTATGCTGCTACGGGGCTGATGACATAGATTTCATTGCTGAGTGATATTGCATTGTACGTAAGTACCACAACTTCTTTATCCATTTTTCACTTTCTGCGATATTGAACTTGTACCGTAAACCAGGTTCTTGTAAACAGAGCCGTCCCAACCTTTGGGGTGGCTGTGTCTTTTGATTTTAATTTCCCTAAGCTATAGGACCATAAGTGGAAGTGCCCTAGGCTCTGTTGCTTGGTTTTTTAGATGTTTCAGGAAACACCATACACTTCTCCCGAGTGGCTGTTGGCAATTGACATCCCGCCCATCAGCATAACAAGGCTCCCAGTTCTCCATGGCCTGTCCTGCCTTTCTGGATTTTACACTTTTTTCAGATGGCCCTTTTGACCGGGGGGAAGTGAGACTTCATTGTAGTGCAGATTTCCTTTGCAAGCTTGCTTGGTTGGCCAAAAAGTGCGTATGCGTTTTTTCCTGAATATATTCAGGAAAAAACGCATACGCCCTTTTTGGCCAAGTGCATCATTGTGGACGTTCTGCCTCTTTTCCTATGCTTTAAATGCAATTCCAGTCTACCTCCTGAAATCGGTTTCCTGCAATTCTGCCCCGCTTTCAAGTCCTCTTGGCAGCCTTACTTCAGTATATTTTTGGACGATAGCTGTCATTTATAACTCTGCAGGTTTGTGAATTACAGTGCCCCTGAGCTCCTTTCTTCAACTCGCTTTCTCGTGAGCTGGCCGCAACACCGCAGGATGGCTTCAGGCCCTAATCTGGTTCCGGCACGGCACGCTGAGCCTTTGGTTAATTCCTCTTCCTGGTGGGAAATGAGAGTTAAATTTGCCCGTCCAGACACCTCCTGCTAGTCTCTCATTGGTTCTCCCTATTCCTGTACATCTTCCGCAGAAATTGCAAACTGGGCCAAACAGGAGGTTAAAGGCGCTGACTCTCCAAGTCGGGAGAGTGTTAGTAAAGCGTCTGGAATGTTGCACCCGAGTACAAGGGGACGAAAACTGAGACATATTGGAACACGTCTCCCGATCACATGGTTGATCATACTCTGGGTTCCACATGCATGTTTTAGCTGAAGGAAGAATACCTTAAACCTGGAGAGTTGAGACCCGTGGAATGGGTACCATGCAATATGACTTCAAAGGGTCTTCATTTGCTCACCGAACCTCTCCAATCCTATCACTGCTGCGTTTATGCCCCTGCACAGACGCTTGATTCTCTTTTGGAGACATAGCAATCCATAGGTTTTAAGATACTTCCTAGTCAGGTACACTCTTAGGCATTTAATATGGGGTGTTGAATCCATTTCGTTGAGC
Source organism: Lagenorhynchus albirostris (assembly GCF_949774975.1). Taxonomy (NCBI): domain Eukaryota; kingdom Metazoa; phylum Chordata; class Mammalia; order Artiodactyla; family Delphinidae; genus Lagenorhynchus; species Lagenorhynchus albirostris. The sequence continues at coordinate 636,151 of NW_026783597.1, read as the reverse complement.
AAGGAGTAGCTCTTGTCTATTCCATATTTGGCTTAAGGAACTTTATCTGTGCTCATTTCAATCTCTGGTTTTATGCAGCACCCCAACTCACCTTTCCGCTTAAGCAAGCATAAGTTGGTTTTCTAAATTTGAGACCCTGTTCTGTTTTGTAATTCAGTTCCTATGTAGCCAAGTTTACATTCCGTGTATTAGTGATATCTTATGATGTTTCTTTTCCTGTGTGACTTATTTCAGTTAGAATCATCATACCTGAATCCACTCATTATGCTGCTACGGGGCTGATGACATAGATTTCATTGCTGAGTGATATTGCATTGTACGTAAGTACCACAACTTCTTTATCCATTTTTCACTTTCTGCGATATTGAACTTGTACCGTAAACCAGGTTCTTGTAAACAGAGCCGTCCCAACCTTTGGGGTGGCTGTGTCTTTTGATTTTAATTTCCCTAAGCTATAGGACCATAAGTGGAAGTGCCCTAGGCTCTGTTGCTTTGTTTTTTAGATGTTTCAGGAAACACCATACACTTCTCCCGAGTGGCTGTTGGCAATTGACATCCCGCCCATCAGCATAACAAGGCTCCCAGTTCTCCATGGCCTGTCCTGCCTTTCTGGATTTTACACTTTTTTCAGATGGCCCTTTGGACCGGGGGGAAGTGAGACTTCATTGTAGTGCAGATTTCCTTTGCAAGCTTGCTTGGTTGGCCAAAAAGGGCGTATGCGTTTTTTCCTGAATATATTCAGGAAAAAACGCATACGCCCTTTTTGGCCAAGTGCATCATTGTGGACGTTCTGCCTCTTTTCCTATGTTTTAAATGCAATTCCAGTCTACCTCCTGAAATCGGTTTCCTGCAATTCTGCCCCGCTTTCAAGTCCTCTTGGCAGCCTTACTTCAGTATATTTTTGGACGATAGCTGTCATTTATAACTCTGCAGGTTTGTGAATTACAGTGCCCCTGAGCTCCTTTCTTCAACTCGCTTTCTCGTGAGCTGGCCGCAACACCGCAGGATGGCTTCAGGCCCTAATCTGGTTGCGGCACGGCACGCTGAGCCTTTGGTTAATTCCTCTTCCTGGTGGGAAATGAGAGTTAAATTTGCCCGTCCAGACACCTCCGGCTAGTCTCTCATTGGTTCTCCCTATTCCTGTACATTTTCCGCAGAAATTGCAAACTGGGCCAAACAGGAGGTTAAAGGCGCTGACTCTCCAAGTCGGGAGAGTGTTAGTAAAGCGTCTGGAATGTTGCACCCGAGTACAAGGGGACGAAAACTGAGACATATTGGAACACGTCTCCCGATCACATGGTTGATCATACTCTGGGTTCCACATGCATGTTTTAGCTGAAGGAAGAATACCTTAAACCTGGAGAGTTGAGACCCGTGGAATGGGTACCATGCAATATGACTTCAAAGGGTCTTCATTTGCTCACCGAACCTCTCCAATCCTATCACTGCTGCGTTTATGCCCCTGCACAGACGCTTGATTCTCTTTTGGAGACATAGCAATCCATAGGTTTTAAGATACTTCCTAGTCAGGTACACTCTTAGGCATTTAATATGGGGTGTTGAATCCATTTCGTTGAGCAAGGAGTAGCTCTTGTCTATTCCATATTTGGCTTAAGGAACTTTATCTGTGCTCATTTCAATCTCTGGTTTTATGCAGCACCCCAACTCACCTTTCCCCTTAAGCAAGCATAAGTTGGTTTTCTAAATTTGAGACCCTGTTCTGTTTTGTAATTCAGTTCCTATGTAGCCAAGTTTACATTCCGTGTATTAGTGATATCTTATGATGTTTCTTTTCCTGTGTGACTTATTTCAGTTAGAATCATCATACCTGAATCCACTCATTATGCTGCTACGGGGCTGATGACATAGATTTCATTGCTGAGTGATATTGCATTGTACGTAAGTACCACAACTTCTTTATCCATTTTTCACTTTCTGCGATATTGAACTTGTACCGTAAACCAGGTTCTTGTAAACAGAGCCGTCCCAACCTTTGGGGTGGCTGTGTCTTTTGATTTTAATTTCCCTAAGCTATAGGACCATAAGTGGAAGTGCCCTAGGCTCTGTTGCTTTGTTTTTTAGATGTTTCAGGAAACACCATACACTTCTCCCGAGTGGCTGTTGGCAATTGACATCCCGCCCATCAGCATAACAAGGCTCCCAGTTCTCCATGGCCTGTCCTGCCTTTCTGGATTTTACACTTTTTTCAGATGGCCCTTTGGACCGGGGGGAAGTGAGACTTCATTGTAGTGCAGATTTCCTTTGCAAGCTTGCTTGGTTGGCCAAAAAGTGCGTATGCGTTTTTTCCTGAATATATTCAGGAAAAAACGCATACGCCCTTTTTGGCCAAGTGCATCATTGTGGACGTTCTGCCTCTTTTCCTATGCTTTAAATGCAATTCCAGTCTACCTCCTGAAATCGGTTTCCTGCAATTCTGCCCCGCTTTCAAGTCCTCTTGGCAGCCTTACTTCAGTATATTTTTGGACGATAGCTGTCATTTATAACTCTGCAGGTTTGTGAATTACAGTGCCCCTGAGCTCCTTTCTTCAACTCGCTTTCTCGTGAGCTGGCCGCAACCCCGCAGGATGGCTTCAGGCCCTAATCTGGTTCCGGCACAGCACGCTGAGCCTTTGGTTAATTCCTCTTCCTGGTGGGAAATGAGAGTTAAATTTGCCCGTCCAGACACCTCCAGCTAGTCTGTCATTGGTTCTCCCTATTCCTGTTCATCTTCCGCAGAAATTGCAAACTGTGCCAAACAGGAGGTTAAAGGCGCTGACTCTCCAAGTCGGGAGAGTGTTAGTAAAGCGTCTGGAATGTTGCACCCGAGTACCAGGGGACGAAAACTGAGACATATTTGAACACGTCTCCCGATCACACGGTTGATCATACTCTGGGTTCCACATGCATGTTTTAGCTGAAGGAAGAATACCTTAAACCTGGAGAGTTGAGACCCGTGGAATGGGTACCATGCAATATGACTTCAAAGGGTCTTCATTTGCTCACCGAACCTCTCCAATCCTATCACTGCTGCGTTTATGCCCCTGTACACACACTTGATTCTCTTTCAGAGACATAGCAATCCATAGGTTTTAAGATACTTCCTAGTCAGGTACACTCTTAGGCATTTAATATGGGGTGTTGAGTCCATTTCGTTGAGCAAGGAGTAGCTCTTGTCTATTTCATATTTGGCTTAAGGAACTTTATCTGTGCTCATTTCAATCTCTGGTTTTATGCAGCACCCCAACTCACCTTTCCCCTTAAGCAAGCATAAGTTGGTTTTCTAAATTTGAGACCCTGTTCTGTTTTGTAATTCAGTTCCTGTGTAGCCAAGTTTACATTCCGTGTATTAGTGATATCTTATGATGTTTCTTTTCCTGTGTGACTTATTTCAGTTAGAATCATCATACCTGAATCCACTCATTATGCTGCTACAGGCCTGATGACATAGATTTCATTTCTGAGTGATACTGCATTGTACGTAAGTACCACAACTTCTTTATCCATTTTTCACTTTCTGCGATATTGAACTTGTACCGTAAACCAGGTTCTTGTAAACAGAGCCGTCCCAACCTTTGGGGTGGCTGTGTCTTTTGATTTTAATTTCCCTAAGCTATAGGACCATAAGTGGAAGTGCCCTAGGCTCTGTTGCTTTGTTTTTTAGATGTTTCAGGAAACACCATACACTTCTCCCGAGTGGCTGTTGGCAATTTACATCCCGCCCATCAGCATAACAAGGCTCCCAGTTCTCCATGGCCTGTCCTGCCTTTCTGGATTTCACACTTTTTTCAGATGGCCCTTTTGACCGGGTGGAAGTGAGACTTCATTGTAGTGCAGATTTCCTTTGCAAGCTTGCTTGGTTGGCCAAAAAGGGCATATGCGTTTTTTCCTGAATATATTTAGGAAAAAACGCATACGCCCTTTTTGGCCAAGTGCATCATTGTGGACGTTCTGCCTCTTTTCCTATGCTTTAAATGCAATTCCAGTCTACCTCCTGAAATCGGTTTCCTGCAATTCTGCCCCGCTTTCAAGTCCTCTTGGCAGCCTTACTTCAGTATATTTTTGGACGATAGCTGTCATTTATAACTCTGCAGGTTTGTGAATTACAGTGCCCCTGAGCTCCTTTCTTCAACTCGCTTTCTCGTGAGCTGGCCGCAACACCGCAGGATGGCTTCAAGCCCTAATCTGCTTCCGGCACGGCACGCTGAGCCTTTGGTTAATTCCTCTTCCTGGTGCGAAATGAGAATTAAATTTGCCCATCCAGACACCTCCATCTAGTCTGTCATTGGTTCTCCCTATTCCTGTTCATCTTCCGCAGAAATTGCAAACTGGGCCAAACAGGAGGTTAAAGGCACTGACTCTCCAAGTCGTGAGAGTGTTAGTAAAGCATCTGGAATGTTGCACCCGAGTACCAGGGGACGAAAACTGAGACATATTGGAACACATCTCCCGATCACATGGTTGATCATACTCTGGGTTCCACATGCATGTTTTAGCTGAAGGAAGAATACCTTAAACCTGGAGAGTTGAGACCCGTGGAATGGGTAACATGCAATATGATTTCAAAGGGTCTTCATTTGCTCTCCGAACCTCTCCAGTCCTATCACTGCTGCGTTTATGCCCCTGCACACACGCTTGATTCTCTTTCGGAGACATAGCAATCCATAGGTTTTAAGATACTTCCTAGTCAGGTATATTCTTAGGTGTTTAATATGGGGTGTTGAATCCATTTCGTTGAGCAAGGAGTAGCTCTTGTCTATTCCATATTTGGCTTAAGGAACTTTATCTGTGCTCATTTCAATCTCTGGTTTTATGCAGCACCCCAACTCACCTTTCCCCTTAAGCAAGCATAAGTTGGTTTTCTAAATTTGAGACCCTGTTCTGTTTTGGAATTCAGTTCCTATGTAGCCAAGTTTACATTCCGTGTATTAGTGATATCTTATGATGTTTCTTTTTCTGTGTGACTTATTTCAGTTAGAATCATCATACCTGAATCCACTCATTATGCTGCTACGGGCCTGATGACATAGATTTCCTTGCTGAGTGATATTGCATTGTACGTAAGTACCACAACTTCTTTATCCATTTTTCACTTTCTGCGATATTGAACTTGTACCGTAAACCAGGTTCTTGTAAACAGAGCCGTCCCAACCTTTGGGGTGGCTGTGTCTTTTGATTTTAATTTCCCTAAGCTATAGGACCATAAGTGGAAGTGCCCTAGGCTCTGTTGCTTTGTTTTTTAGATGTTTCAGGAAACACCATACACTTCTCCCGAGTGGCTGTTGGCAATTTACATCCCGCACAACAGCATAACAAGGCTCCCAGTTCTCCATGGCCTGTCCTGCCTTTCTGGATTTTACACTTTTTTCAGATGGCCCTTTGGACCGGGGGGAAGTGAGACTTCATTGTAGTGCAGATTTCCTTTGCAAGCTTGCTTGGTTGGCCAAAAAGGGCGTATGCGTTTTTTCCTGAATATATTTAGGAAAAAACGCATACGCCCTTTTTGGCCAAGTGCATCATTGTGGACGTTCTGCCTCTTTTCCTATGCTTTAAATGCAATTCCAGTCTACCTCCTGAAATCGGTTTCCTGCAATTCTGCCCCGCTTTCAAGTCCTCTTGGCAGCCTTACTTCAGTATATTTTTGGACGATAGCTGTCATTTATAACTCTGCAGGTTTGTGAATTACAGTGCCCCTGAGCTCCTTTCTTCAACTCGCTTTCTCGTGAGCTGGCTGCAACCCCGCAGGATGGCTTCAGGCCCTAATCTGGTTCCGGCACGGCACGCTGAGCCTTTGGTTAATTCCTCTTCCTGGTGGGAAATGAGAGTTAAATTTGCCCGTCCAGACACCTCCAGCTAGTCTGTCATTGGTTCTCCCTATTCCTGTACATCTTCCGCAGAAATTGCAAACTGGGCCAAACAGGAGGTTAAAGGCGCTGACTCTCCAAGTCGGGAGAGTGTTAGTAAAGCGTCTGGAATGTTGCACCCGAGTACCAGGGGACGAAAACTGACACATATTGGAACACGTCTCCCGATCACACGGTTGATCATACTCTGGGTTCCACATGCATGTTTTAGGTGAAGGAAGAATACCTTAAACCTGGAGAGTTGAGACCCGTGGAATGGGTACCATGCAATATGACTTCAAAGGGTCTTCATTTGCTCACCGAACCTCTCCAATCCTATCACTGCTGCGTTTATGCCCCTGTACACACACTTGATTCTCTTTCAGAGACATAGCAATCCATAGGTTTTAAGATACTTCCTAGTCAGGTACACTCTTAGGCATTTAATATGGGGTGTTGAGTCCATTTCGTTGAGCAAGGAGTAGCTCTTGTCTATTCCATATTTGGCTTAAGGAACTTTATCTGTGCTCATTTCAATCTCTGGTTTTATGCAGCACCCCAACTCACCTTTCCCCTTAAGCAAGCATAAGTTGGTTTTCTAAATTTGAGACCCTGTTCTGTTTTGTAATTCAGTTCCTGTGTAGCCACGTTTACATTCCGTCTATTAGTGATATCTTATGATGTTTCTTTTTCTGTGTGACTTATTTCAGTTAGAATCATCGTACCTGAATCCACTCATTATGCTGCTACGGGGCTGATGACATAGATTTCATTGCTGAGTGATATTGCATTGTACGTAAGTACCACAACTTCTTTATCCATTTTTCACTTTCTGCGATATTGAACTTGTACCGTAAACCAGGTTCTTGTAAACAGAGCCGTCCCAACCTTTGGGGTGGCTGTGTCTTTTGATTTTAATTTCCCTAAGCTATAGGACCATAAGTGGAAGTGCCCTACGCTCTGTTGCTTTGTTTTTTAGATGTTTCAGGAAACACCATACACTTCTCCGGAGTGGCTGTTGGCAAGTTACATCCTGCCCATCAGCATAACAAGGCTCCCAGTTCTCCTTGGCCTGTCCTGCCTTTCTGGATTTTACACTTTTTTCAGATGGCCCTTTTGACCAGGGGGAAGTGAGACTTCATTGTAGTGCAGATTTCCTTTGCAAGCTTGCTTGGTTGGCCAAAAAGGGCGTATGCGTTTTTTCCTGAATATATTCAGGAAAAAACGCATACGCCCTTTTTGGCCAAGTGCATCATTGTGGACGTTCTGCCTCTTTTCCTATGCTTTAAATGCAATTCCAGTCTACCTCCTGAAATCGGTTTCCTGCAATTCTGCCCCGCTTTCAAGTCCTCTTGGCAGCCTTACTTCAGTATATTTTTGGACGATAGCTGTCATTTATAACTCTGCAGGTTTCTGAATTACAGTGCCCCTGAGCTCCTTTCTTCAACTCGCTTTCTCGTGAGCTGGCCGCAACACCGCAGGATGGCTTCAGGCCCTAATCTGGTTCCGGCACGGCACGCTGAGCCTTTGGTTAATTCCTCTTCCTGGTGGGAAATGAGAGTTAAATTTGCCCGTCCAGACACCTCCATCTAGTCTGTCATTGGTTCTCCCTATTCCTGTTCATCTTCCGCAGAAATTGCAAACTGGGCCAAACAGGAGGTTAAAGGCACTGACTCTCCAAGTCGGGAGAGTGTTAGTAAAGCATCTGGAATGTTGCACCCGAGTACCAGGGGACGAAAACTGAGACATATTGGAACACATCTCCCGATCACATGGTTGATCATACTCTGGGTTCCACATGCATGTTTTAGCTGAAGGAAGAATACCTTAAACCTGGAGAGTTGAGACCCGTGGAATGGGTAACATGCAATATGATTTCAAAGGGTCTTCATTTGCTCACCGAACCTCTCCAGTCCTATCACTGCTGCGTTTATGCCCCTGCACACACGCTTGATTCTCTTTCGGAGACATAGCAATCCATAGGTTTTAAGATACTTCCTAGTCAGGTATATTCTTAGGTGTTTAATATGGGGTGTTGAATCCATTTCGTTGAGCAAGGAGTAGCTCTTGTCTATTCCATATTTGGCTTAAGGAACTTTATCTGTGCTCATTTCAATCTCTGGTTTTATGCAACACCCCAACTCACCTTTCCCCTTAAGCAAGCATAAGTTGGTTTTCTAAATTTGAGACCCTGTTCTGTTTTGGAATTCAGTTCCTGTGTAGCCAAGTTTACATTCCGTGTATTAGTGATATCTTATGATGTTACTTTTTCTGTGTGACTTATTTCAGTTAGAATCATCATACCTGAATCCACTCATTATGCTGCTACGGGCCTGATGACATAGATTTCATTGCTGAGTGATATTGCATTGTACGTAAGTACCACAACTTCTTTATCCATTTTTCACTTTCTGCGATATTGAACTTGTACCGTAAACCAGGTTCTTGTAAACAGAGCCGTCCCAACCTTTGGGGTGGCTGTGTCTTTTGATTTTAATTTCCCTAAGCTATAGGACCATAAGTGGAAGTGCCCTAGGCTCTGTTGCTTTGTTTTTTAGATGTTTCAGGAAACACCATACACTTCTCCCGAGTGGCTGTTGGCAATTGACATCCCGCCCATCAGCATAACAAGGCTCCCAGTTCTCCATGGCCTGTCCTGCCTTTCTGGATTTTACACTTTTTTCAGATGGCCCTTTTGACCGGGGGGAAGTGAGACTTCATTGTAGTGCAGATTTCCTTTGCAAGCTTCCTTGGTTGGCCAAAAAGGGCGTATGCGATTTTTCCTGAGGAAAAAACGCATACGCCCTTTTTGGCCAAGTGCATCATTGTGGACGTTCTGCCTCTTTTCCTATGCTTTAAATGCAATTCCAGTCTACCTCCTGAAATCGGTTTCCTGCAATTCTGCCCCGCTTTCAAGTCCTCTTGGCAGCCTTACTTCAGTATATTTTTGGACGATAGCTGTCATTTATAACTCTGCAGGTTTGTGAATTACAGTGCCCCTGAGCTCCTTTCTTCAACTCGCTTTCTCGTGAGCTGGCCGCAACACCGCAGGATGGCTTCAGGCCCTAATCTGCTTCCGGCACGGCACGCTGAGCCTTTGGTTAATTCCTCTTCCTGGTGCGAAATGAGAATTAAATTTGCCCATCCAGACACCTCCATCTAGTCTGTCATTGGTTCTCCCTATTCCTGTTCATCTTCCGCAGAAATTGCAAACTGGGCCAAACAGGAGGTTAAAGGCACTGACTCTCCAAGTCGGGAGAGTGTTAGTAAAGCATCTGGAATGTTGCACCCGAGTACCAGGGGACGAAAACTGAGACATATTGGAACACATCTCCCGATCACATGGTTGATCATACTCTGGGTTCCACATGCATGTTTTAGCTGAAGGAAGAATACCTTAAACCTGGAGAGTTGAGACCCGTGGAATGGGTAACATGCAATATGATTTCAAAGGGTCTTCATTTGCTCACCGAACCTCTCCAGTCCTATCACTGCTGCGTTTATGCCCCTGCACACACGCTTGATTCTCTTTCGGAGACATAGCAATCCATAGGTTTTAAGATACTTCCTAGTCAGGTATATTCTTAGGTGTTTAATATGGGGTGTTGAATCCATTTCGTTGAGCAAGGAGTAGCTCTTGTCTATTCCATATTTGGCTTAAGGAACTTTATCTGTGCTCATTTCAATCTCTGGTTTTATGCAGCACCCCAACTCACCTTTCCCCTTAAGCAAGCATAAGTTGGTTTTCTAAATTTGAGACCCTGTTCTGTTTTGGAATTCAGTTCCTGTGTAGCCAAGTTTACATTCCGTGTATTAGTGATATCTTATGATGTTACTTTTTCTGTGTGACTTATTTCAGTTAGAATCATCATACCTGAATCCACTCATTATGCTGCTACGGGCCTGATGACATAGATTTCATTGCTGAGTGATATTGCATTGTACGTAAGTACCACAACTTCTTTATCCATTTTTCACTTTCTGCGATATTGAACTTGTACCGTAAACCAGGTTCTTGTAAACAGAGCCGTCCCAACCTTTGGGGTGGCTGTGTCTTTTGATTTTAATTTCCCTAAGCTATAGGACCATAAGTGGAAGTGCCCTAGGCTCTGTTGCTTTGTTTTTTAGATGTTTCAGGAAACACCATACACTTCTCCCGAGTGGCTGTTGGCAATTGACATCCCGCCCATCAGCATAACAAGGCTCCCAGTTCTCCATGGCCTGTCCTGCCTTTCTGGATTTTACACTTTTTTCAGATGGCCCTTTTGACCGGGGGGAAGTGAGACTTCATTGTAGTGCAGATTTCCTTTGCAAGCTTGCTTGGTTGGCCAAAAAGGGCGTATGCGTTTTTTCCTGAGGAAAAAACGCATACGCCCTTTTTGGCCAAGTGCATCATTGTGGACGTTCTGCCTCTTTTCCTATGCTTTAAATGCAATTCCAGTCTACCTCCTGAAATCGGTTTCCTGCAATTCTGCCCCGCTTTCAAGTCCTCTTGGCAGCCTTACTTCAGTATATTTTTGGACGATAGCTGTCATTTATAACTCTGCAGGTTTGTGAATTACAGTGCCCCTGAGCTCCTTTCTTCAAGTCGCTTTCTCGTGAGCTGGCCGCAACACCGCAGGATTGCTTCAGGCCCTAATCTGGTTCCGGCACGGCACGCTGAACCTTTGGTTAATTCCTCTTCCTGGTAGGAAATGAGAGTTAAATTTGCCCGTCCAGACACCTCCAGCTAGTCTGTCATTGGTTCTCCCTATTCCTGTTCATCTTCCGCAGAAATTGCAAACTGGGCCAAACAGGAGGTTAAAGGCACTGACTCTCCAAGTCGGGAGAGTGTTAGTAAAGCGTCTGGAATGTTGCACCCAAGTACCAGGGGACGAAAACTGAGACATATTGGAACACGTCTCCCGATCACACGGTTGATCATACTCTGGGTTCCACATGCATGTTTTAGCTGAAGGAAGAATACCTTAAACCTGGAGAGTTGAGACCCGTGGAATGGGTACCATGCAATATGACTTCAAAGGGTCTTCATTTGCTCACCGAACCTCTCCAATCCTATCACTGCTGCGTTTATGCCCCTGTACACACGCTTGATTCTCTTTTGGAGACATAGCAATCCATAGGTTTTAAGATACTTCCTAGTCAGGTACATTCTTAGGTGTTTAATATGGGGTGTTGAATCCATTTCGTTGAGCAAGGAGTAGCTCTTGTCTGTTCCATATTTGGCTTAAGGAACTTTATCTGTGCTCATTTCAATCTCTGGTTTTATGCAGCACCCCAACTCACCTTTCCCCTTAAGCAAGCATAAGTTGGTTTTCTAAATTTGAGACCCTGTTCTGTTTTGTAATTCAGTTCCTATGTAGCCAAGTTTACATTCCGTGTATTAGTAATATCTTATGATGTTTCTTTTCCTGTGTGACTTATTTCAGTTAGAATCATCATACCTGAATCCACTCATTATGCTGCTACGGGGCTGATGACATAGATTTCATTGCTGAGTGATATTGCATTGTACGTAAGTACCACAACTTCTTTATCCATTTTTCACTTTCTGCGATATTGAACTTGTACCGTAAACCAGGTTCTTGTAAACAGAGCCGTCCCAAACTTTGGGGTGGCTGTGTCTTTTGATTTTAATTTCCCTAAGCTATAGGACCATAAGTGGAAGTGCCCTAGGCTCTGTTGCTTTGTTTTTTAGATGTTTCAGGAAACACCATACACTTCTCCCGAGTGGCTGTTGGCAATTGACATCCCGCCCATCAGCATAACAAGGCTCCCAGTTCTCCATGGCCTGTCCTGCCTTTCTGGATTTTACACTTTTTTCAGATGGCCCTTTGGACCGGGGGGAAGTGAGACTTCATTGTAGTTCAGATTTCCTTTGCAAGCTTGCTTGGTTGGCCAAAAAGGGCGTATGCGTTTTTTCCTGAATATATTCAGGAAAAAACGCATACGCCCTTTTTGGCCAAGTGCATCATTGTGGACGTTCTGCCTCTTTTCCTATGCTTTAAATGCAATTCCAGTCTACCTCCTGAAATCGGTTTCCTGCAATTCTGCCCCGCTTTCAAGTCCTCTTGGCAGCCTTACTTCAGTATATTTTTGGACGATAGCTGTCATTTATAACTCTGCAGGTTTGTGAATTACAGTGCCCCTGAGCTCCTTTCTTCAACTCGCTTTCTCGTGAGCTGGCCGCAACCCCGCAGGATGGCTTCAGGCCCTAATCTGGTTCCGGCACGGCACGCTGAACCTTTGGTTAATTCCTCTTCCTGGTGGGAAATGAGAGTTAAATTTGCCCGTCCAGACACCTCCATCTAGTCTGTCATTGGTTCTCCCTATTCCTGTTCATCTTCCGTAGAAATTGCAAACTGGGCCAAACAGGAGGTTAAAGGCACTGACTCTCCAAGTCGGGAGAGTGTTAGTAAAGCGTCTGGAATGTTGCACCCGAGTACCAGGGGACGAAAACTGAGACATATTTGAACACGTCTCCCGATCACACGGTTGATCATACTCTGGGTTCCACATGCATGTTTTAGCTGAAGGAAGAATACCTTAAACCTGGAGAGTTGAGACCCGTGGAATGGGTACCATGCAATATGACTTCAAAGGGTCTTCATTTGCTCACCGAACCTCTCCAATCCTATCACTGCTGCGTTTATGCCCCTGTACACCCACTTGATTCTCTTTCAGAGACATAGCAATCCATAGGTTTTAAGATACTTCCTAGTCAGGTACACTCTTAGGCATTTAATATGGGGTGTTGAGTCCATTTCGTTGAGCAAGGAGTAGCTCTTGTCTATTCCATATTTGGCTTAAGGAACTTTATCTGTGCTCATTTCAATCTCTGGTTTTATGCAGCACCCCAACTCACCTTTCCCCTTAAGCAAGCATAAGTTGGTTTTCTAAATTTGAGACCCTGTTCTGTTTTGGAATTCAGTTCCTGTGTAGCCAAGTTTACATTCCGTGTATTAGTGATATCTTATGATGTTTCTTTTCCTGTGTGACTTATTTCAGTTAGAATCATCATACCTGAATCCACTCATTATGCTGCTACAGGCCTGATGACATAGATTTCATTTCTGAGTGATACTGCATTGTACGTAAGTACCACAACTTCTTTATCCATTTTTCACTTTCTGCGATATTGAACTTGTACCGTAAACCAGGTTCTTGTAAACAGAGCCGTCCCAACATTTGGGGTGGCTGTGTCTTTTGATTTTAATTTCCCTAAGCTATAGGACCATAAGTGGAAGTGCCCTAGGCTCTGTTGCTTTGTTTTTTAGATGTTTCAGGAAACACCATACACTTCTCCCGAGTGGCTGTTGGCAATTTACATCCCGCCCATCAGCATAACAAGGCTCCCAGTTCTCCATGGCCTGTCCTGCCTTTCTGGATTTTACACTTTTTTCAGATGGCCCTTTTGACCGGGGGGAAGTGAGACTTCATTGTAGTGCAGATTTCCTTTGCAAGCTTGCTTGGTTGGCCAAAAAGGGCGTATGCGTTTTTTCCTGAATATATTTAGGAAAAAACGCATACGCCCTTTTTGGCCAAGTGCATCATTGTGGACGTTCTGCCTCTTTTCCTATGCTTTAAATGCAATTCCAGTCTACCTCCTGAAATCGGTTTCCTGCAATTCTGCCCCGCTTTCAAGTCCTCTTGGCAGCCTTACTTCAGTATATTTTTGGACGATAGCTGTCATTTATAACTCTGCAGGTTTGTGAATTACAGTGCCCCTGAGCTCCTTTCTTCAAGTCGCTTTCTCGTGAGCTGGCCGCAACACCGCAGGATGGCTTCAGGCCCTAATCTGCTTCCGGCACGGCACGCTGAGCCTTTGGTTAATTCCTCTTCCTGGTGCGAAATGAGAATTAAATTTGCCCATCCAGACACCTCCAGCTAGTCTGTCATTGGTTCTCCCTATTCCTGTTCATCTTCCGCAGAAATTGCAAACTGGGCCAAACAGGAGGTTAAAGGCACTGACTCTCCAAGTCGGGAGAGTGTTAGTAAAGCGTCTGGAATGTTGCACCCAAGTACCAGGGGACGAAAACTGAGACGTATTGGAACACGTCTCCCGATCACACGGTTGATCATACTCTGGGTTCCACATGCATGTTTTAGCTGAAGGAAGAATACCTTAAACCTGGAGAGTTGAGACCCGTGGAATGGGTACCATGCAATATGACTTCAAAGGGTCTTCATTTGCTCACCGAACCTCTCCAATCCTATCACTGCTGCGTTTATGCCCCTGCACACACGCTTGATTCTCTTTTGGAGACATAGCAATCCATAGGTTTTAAGATACTTCCTAGTCAGGTACATTCTTAGGTGTTTAATATGGGGTGTTGAATCCATTTCGTTGAGCAAGGAGTAGCTCTTGTCTATTACATATTTGGCTTAAGGAACTTTATCTGTGCTCATTTCAATCTCTGGTTTTATGCGGCACCCCAACTCACCTTTCCCCTGAAGCAAGCATAAGTTGGTTTTCTAAATTTGAGACCCTGTTCTGTTTTGAAATTCAGTTCCTGTGTAGCCAAGTTTACATTCCGTGTATTAGTGATATCTTATGATGTTTCTTTTTCTGTGTGACTTATTTCAGTTAGAATCATCATACCTGAATCCACTCATTATGCTGCTACGGGCCTGATGACATAGATTTCCTTGCTGAGTGATACTGCATTGTACGTAAGTACCACAACTTCTTTATCCATTTTTCACTTTCTGCGATAGTGAACTTGTACCGTAAACCAGGTTCTTGTAAACAGAGCCGTCCCAACCTTTGGGGTGGCTGTGTCTTTTTGATTTTAATTTCCCTAAGCTATAGGACCATAAGTGGAAGTGCCCTAGGCTCTGTTGCTTTGTTTTTTAGATGTTTCAGGAAACACCATACACTTCTCCCGAGTGGCTGTTGGCAATTTACATCCCGCCCATCAGCATAACAAGGCTCCCAGTTCTCCATGGCCTGTCCTGCCTTTCTGGATTTTACACTTTTTTCAGATGGCTCTTTTGACTGGGGGGAAGTGAGACTTCATTGTAGTGCAGATTTCCTTTGCAAGCTTGCTTGGTTGGCCAAAAAGGGCGTATGCGTTTTTTCCTGAATATATTCAGGAAAAAACGCATACGCCCTTTTTGGCCAAGTGCATCATTGTGGACGTTCTGCCTCTTTTCCTATGCTTTAAATGCAATTCCAGTCTACCTCCTGAAATCGGTTTCCTGCAATTCTGCCCCGCTTTCAAGTCCTCTTGGCAGCCTTACTTCAGTATATTTTTGGACGATAGCTGTCATTTATAACTCTGCAGGTTTGTGAATTACAGTGCCCCTGAGCTCCTTTCTTCAACTCGCTTTCTCGTGAGCTGGCCGCAACACCGCAGGATGGCTTCAGGCCCTAATCTTGTTCCCGCACGGCATGCTGAGCCTTTGGTTAATTCCTCTTCCTGGTGGGAAATGAGAGTTAAATTTGCCCGTCCAGACACCTCCAGCTAGTCTCTCATTGGTTCTCCCTATTCCTGTTCATCTTCCGCAGAAATTGCAAACTGGGCCAAACAGGAGGTTAAAGGCACTGACTCTCCAAGTCGGGAGAGTGTTAGTAAAGCGTCTGGAATGTTGCACCCGAGTACCAGGGGACGAAAACTGAGACATATTGGAACACGTCTCCCGATCACACGGTTGATCATACTCTGGGTTACACATGCATGTTTTAGCTGAAGGAAGAATACCTTAAACCTGGAGAGTTGAGACCCGTGGAATGGGTACCATGCAATATGATTTCAAAGGGTCTTCATTTGCTCACCGAACCTCTCCAATCCTATCACTGCTGCGTTTATGCCCCTGTACACACACTTGATTCTCTTTCAGAGACATAGCAATCCATAGGTTTTAAGATACTTCCTAGTCAGGTATATTCTTAGGCATTTAATATGGGGTGTTGAGTCCATTTCGTTGAGCAAGGAGTAGCTCTTGTCTATTCCATATTTGGCTTAAGGAACTTTATCTGTGCTCATTTCAATCTCTGGTTTTATGCAGCACCCCAACTCACCTTTCCCCTTAAGCAAGCATAAGTTGGTTTTCTAAATTTGAGACCCTGTTGTGTTTTGGAATTCAGTTCCTGTGTAGCCAAGTTTACATTCCGTGTATTAGTGATATCTTATGATGTTACTTTTTCTGTGTGACTTATTTCAGTTAGAATCATCATACCTGAATCCACTCATTATGCTGCTACGGGCCTGATGACATAGATTTCATTGCTGAGTGATATTGCATTGTACGTAAGTACCACAACTTCTTTATCCATTTTTCACTTTCTGCGATATTGAACTTGTACCGTAAACCAGGTTCTTGTAAACAGAGCCGTCCCAACCTTTGGGGTGGCTGTGTCTTTTGATTTTAATTTCCCTAAGCTATAGGACCATAAGTGGAAGTGCCCTAGGCTCTGTTGCTTTGTTTTTTAGATGTTTCAGGAAACACCATACACTTCTCCCGAGTGGCTGTTGGCAATTGACATCCCGCCCATCAGCATAACAAGGCTCCCAGTTCTCCATGGCCTGTCCTGCCTTTCTGGATTTTACACTTTTTTCAGATGGCCCTTTTGACCGGGGGGAAGTGAGACTTCATTGTAGTGCAGATTTCCTTTGCAAGCTTGCTTGGTTGGCCAAAAAGGGCGTATGCGTTTTTTCCTGAGGAAAAAACGCATACGCCCTTTTTGGCCAAGTGCATCATTGTGGACGTTCTGCCTCTTTTCCTATGCTTTAAATGCAATTCCAGTCTACCTCCTGAAATCGGTTTCCTGCAATTCTGCCCCACTTTCAAGTCCTCTTGGCAGCCTTACTTCAGTATATTTTTGGACGATAGCTGTCATTTATAACTCTGCAGGTTTGTGAATTACAGTGCCCCTGAGCTCCTTTCTTCAAGTCGCTTTCTCGTGAGCTGGCCGCAACCCCGCAGGATGGCTTCAGGCCCTAATCTGGTTCCGGCACGGCACGCTGAACCTTTGGTTAATTCCTCTTCCTGGTGGGAAATGAGAGTTAAATTTGCCCGTCCAGACACCTCCATCTAGTCTGTCATTGGTTCTCCCTATTCCTGTTCATCTTCCGCAGAAATTGCAAACTGTGCCAAACAGGAGGTTAAAGGCGCTGACTCTCCAAGTCGGGAGAGTGTTAGTAAAGCGTCTGGAATGTTGCACCCGAGTACCAGGGGACGAAAACTGAGACATATTTGAACACGTCTCCCGATCACACGGTTGATCATACTCTGGGTTCCACATGCATGTTTTAGCTGAAGGAAGAATACCTTAAACCTGGAGAGTTGAGACCCGTGGAATGGGTACCATGCAATATGACTTCAAAGGGTCTTCATTTGCTCACCGAACCTCTCCAATCCTATCACTGCTGCGTTTATGCCCCTGTACACACACTTGATTCTCTTTCAGAGACATAGCAATCCATAGGTTTTAAGATACTTCCTAGTCAGGTACACTCTTAGGCATTTAATATGGGGTGTTGAGTCCATTTCGTTGAGCAAGGAGTAGCTCTTATCTATTCCATATTTGGCTTAAGGAACTTTATCTGTGCTCATTTCAATCTCTGGTTTTATGCAGCACCCCAACTCACCTTTCCCCTTAAGCAAGCATAAGTTGGTTTTCTAAATTTGAGACCCTGTTCTGTTTTGGAATTCAGTTCCTGTGTAGCCAAGTTTACATTCCGTGTATTAGTGATATCTTATGATGTTTCTTTTCCTGTGTGACTTATTTCAGTTAGAATCATCATACCTGAATCCACTCATTATGCTGCTACAGGCCTGATGACATAGATTTCATTTCTGAGTGATACTGCATTGTACGTAAGTACCACAACTTCTTTATCCATTTTTCACTTTCTGCGATATTGAACTTGTACCGTAAACCAGGTTCTTGTAAACAGAGCCGTCCCAACCTTTGGGGTGGCTGTGTCTTTTGATTTTAATTTCCCTAAGCTATAGGACCATAAGTGGAAGTGCCCTAGGCTCTGTTGCTTTGTTTTTTAGATGTTTCAGGAAACACCATACACTTCTCCCGAGTGGCTGTTGGCAATTTACATCCCGCCCATCAGCATAACAAGGCTCCCAGTTCTCCATGGCCTGTCCTGCCTTTCTGGATTTCACACTTTTTTCAGATGGCCCTTTTGACCGGGTGGAAGTGAGACTTCATTGTAGTGCAGATTTCCTTTGCAAGCTTGCTTGGTTGGCCAAAAAGGGCGTATGCGTTTTTTCCTGAATATATTTAGGAAAAAACGCATACGCCCTTTTTGGCCAAGTGCATCATTGTGGACGTTCTGCCTCTTTTCCTATGCTTTAAATGCAATTCCAGTCTACCTCCTGAAATCGGTTTCCTGCAATTCTGCCCCGCTTTCAAGTCCTCTTGGCAGCCTTACTTCAGTATATTTTTGGACGATAGCTGTCATTTATAACTCTGCAGGTTTGTGAATTACAGTGCCCCTGAGCTCCTTTCTTCAACTCGCTTTCTCGTGAGCTGGCCGCAACACCGCAGGATGGCTTCAGGCCCTAATCTGCTTCCGGCACGGCACGCTGAGCCTTTGGTTAATTCCTCTTCCTGGTGCGAAATGAGAATTAAATTTGCCCATCCAGACACCTCCATCTAGTCTGTCATTGGTTCTCCCTATTCCTGTTCATCTTCCGCAGAAATTGCAAACTGGGCCAAACAGGAGGTTAAAGGCACTGACTCTCCAAGTCGGGAGAGTGTTAGTAAAGCATCTGGAATGTTGCACCCGAGTACTAGGGGACGAAAACTGAGACATATTGGAACACATCTCCCGATCACATGGTTGATCATACTCTGGGTTCCACATGCATGTTTTAGCTGAAGGAAGAATACCTTAAACCTGGAGAGTTGAGACCCGTGGAATGGGTACCATGCAATATGACTTCAAAGGGTCTTCATTTGCTCACCGAACCTCTCCAATCCTATCACTGCTGCGTTTATGCCCCTGTACACACGCTTGATTCTCTTTCGGAGACATAGCAATCCATAGATTTTAAGATTCTTCCTAGTCAGGTATATTTTTATGTGTTTAATATGGGGTGTTGAATCCATTTCGTTGAGCAAGGAGTAGCTCTTGTCTATTACATATTTGGCTTAAGGAACTTTATCTGTGCTCATTTCAATCTCTGGTTTTATGCGACACCCCAACTCACCTTTCCCCTTAAGCAAGCATAAGTTGGTTTTCTAAATTTGAGACCCTGTTCTGTTTTGAAATTCAGTTCCTGTGTAGCCAAGTTTACATTCCGTGTATTAGTGATATCTTATGATGTTTCTTTTTCTGTGTGACTTATTTCAGTTAGAATCATCATACCTGAATCCACTCATTATGCTGCTACGGGCCTGATGACATAGATTTCCTTGCTGAGTGATACTGCATTGTACGTAAGTACCACAACTTCTTTATCCATTTTTCACTTTCTGCGATAGTGAGCTTGTACCGTAAACCAGGTTCTTGTAAACAGAGCCGTCCCAACCTTTGGGGTGGCTGTGTCTTTTTGATTTTAATTTCCCTAAGCTATAGGACCATAAGTGGAAGTGCCCTAGGCTCTGTTGCTTTGTTTTTTAGATGTTTCAGGAAACACCATACACTTCTCCCGAGTGGCTGTTGGCAATTTACATCCCGCCCATCAGCATAACAAGGCTCCCAGTTCTCCATGGCCTGTCCTGCCTTTCTGGATTTTACACTTTTTTCAGATGGCTCTTTTGACTGGGGGGAAGTGAGACTTCATTGTAGTGCAGATTTCCTTTGCAAGCTTGCTTGGTTGGCCAAAAAGGGCGTATGCGTTTTTTCCTGAGGAAAAAACGCATACGCCCTTTTTGGCCAAGTGCATCATTGTGGACGTTCTGCCTCTTTTCCTATGCTTTAAATGCAATTCCAGTCTACCTCCTGAAATCGGTTTCCTGCAATTCTGCCCCGCTTTCAAGTCCTCTTGGCAGCCTTACTTCAGTATATTTTTGGACGATAGCTGTCATTTATAACTCTGCAGGTTTGTGAATTACAGTGCCCCTGAGCTCCTTTCTTCAACTCGCTTTCTCGTGAGCCGGCCGCAACACCGCAGGATGGCTTCAGGCCCTAATCTTGTTCCCGCACGGCATGCTGAGCCTTTGGTTAATTCCTCTTCCTGGTGGGAAATGAGAGTTAAATTTGCCCGTCCAGACACCTCCAGCTAGTCTCTCATTGGTTCTCCCTATTCCTGTTCATCTTCCGCAGAAATTGCAAACTGGGCCAAACAGGAGGTTAAAGACACTGACTCTCCAAGTCGGGAGAGTGTTAGTAAAGCGTCTGGAATGTTGCACCCGAGTACCAGGGGACGAAAACTGAGACATATTGGAACACATCTCCCGATCACACGGTTGATCATACTCTGGGTTACACATGCATGTTTTAGCTGAAGGAAGAATACCTTAAACCTGGAGAGTTGAGACCCGTGGAATGGGTACCATGCAATATGATTTCAAAGGGTCTTCATTTGCTCACCGAACCTCTCCAATCCTATCACTGCTGCGTTTATGCCCCTGTACACACACTTGATTCTCTTTCAGAGACATAGCAATCCATAGGTTTTAAGATACTTTCTAGTCAGGTACACTCTTAGGCATTTAATATGGGGTGTTGAGTCCATTTCGTTGAGCAAGGAGTAGCTCTTGTCTATTCCATATTTGGCTTAAGGAACTTTATCTGTGCTCATTTCAATCCCTGGTTTTATGCAGCACCCCAACTCACCTTTCCCCTTAAGCAAGCATAAGTTGGTTTTCTAAATTTGAGACCCTGTTCTGTTTTGTAATTCAGTTCCTGTGTAGCCAAGTTTACATTCCGTGTATTAGTGATATCTTATGATGTTTCTTTTTCTGTGTGACTTATTTCAGTTAGAATCATCGTACCTGAATCCACTCATTATGCTGCTACGGGCCTGATGACATAGATTTCATTGCTGAGTGATACTGCATTGTACGTAAGTACCACAACTTCTTTATCCATTTTTCACTTTCTGCGATATTGAACTTGTACCGTAAACCAGGTTCTTGTAAACAGAGCCGTCCCAACCTTTGGGGTGGCTGTGTCTTTTGATTTTAATTTCCCTAAGCTATAGGACCATAAGTGGAAGTGCCCTAGGCTCTGTTGCTTTGTTTTTTAGATGTTTCAGGAAACACCATACACTTCTCCCGAGTGGCTGTTGGCAATTTACATCCCGCCCATCAACATAACAAGGCTCCCAGTTCTCCATGGCCTGTCCTGCGTTTCTGGATTTTACACTTTTTTCAGATGGCCCTTTTGACCGGGGGGAAGTGAGACTTCATTGTAGTGCAGATTTCCTTTGCAAGCTTGCTTGGTTGGCCAAAAAGGGCGTATGCGTTTTTTCCTGAATATATTCAGGAAAAAACGCATACGCCCTTTTTGGCCAAGTGCATCATTGTGGACGTTCTGCCTCTTTTCCTATGCTTTCAATGCAATTCCAGTCTACCTCCTGAAATCGGTTTCCTGCAATTCTGCCCCGCTTTCAAGTCCTCTTGGCAGCCTTACTTCAGTATATTTTTGGACGATAGCTGTCATTTATAACTCTGCAGGTTTGTGAATTACAGTGCCCCTGAGCTCCTTTCTTCAACTCGCTTTCTCGTGAGCTGGCCGCAACACCGCAGGATGGCTTCAGGCCCTAATCTGGTTCCGGCACGGCACGCTGAGCCTTTGGTTAATTCCTCTTCCTGGTGGGAAATGAGAGTTAAATTTGCCCGTCCAGACACCTCCAGCTAGTCTCTCATTGGTTCTCCCTATTCCTGTTCATCTTCCGCAGAAATTGCAAACTGGGCCAAACAGGAGGTTAAAGGCACTGACTCTCCAAGTCGGGAGAGTGTTAGTAAAGCGTCTGGAATGTTGCACCCGAGTACCAGGGGACGAAAACTGACACATATTGGAACACGTCTCCTGATCACACGGTTGATCATACTCTGGGTTCCACATGCACGTTTTAGCTGAAAGAAGAATACCTTAAACCTGGAGAGTTGAGACCCGTGGAATGGGTACCATGCAATATGACTTCAAAGGGTCTTCATTTGCTCACCGAACCTCTCCAGTCCTATCACTGCTGCGTTTATGCCCCTGTACACACGCTTGATTCTCTTTCGGAGACATAGCAATCCATAGGTTTTAAGATACTTCCTAGTCAGGTACACTCTTAGGCATTTAATATGGGGTGTTGAGTCCATTTCGTTGAGCAAGGAGTAGCTCTTGTCTATTCCATATTTGGCTTAAGGAACTTTATCTGTGCTCATTTCAATCTCTGGTTTTATGCAGCACCCCAACTCACCTTTCCCCTTAAGCAAGCATAAGTTGGTTTTCTAAATTTGAGACCCTGTTCTGTTTTGTAATTCAGTTCCTGTGTAGCCAAGTTTACATTCCGTGTATTAGTGATATCTTGTGATGTTTCTTTTCCTGTGTGACTTATTTCAGTTAGAATCATCGTACCTGAATCCACTCATTATGCTGCTACGGGCCTGATGACATAGATTTCATTGCTGAGTGATACTGCATTGTACGTAAGTACCACAACTTCTTTATCCATTTTTCACTTTCTGCGATATTGAACTTGTACCGTAAACCAGGTTCTTGTAAACAGAGCCGTCCCAACCTTTGGGGTGGCTGTGTCTTTTGATTTTAATTTCCCTAAGCTATAGGACCATAAGTGGAAGTGCCCTAGGCTCTGTTGCTTTGTTTTTTAGATGTTTCAGGAAACACCATACACTTCTCCCGAGTGGCTGTTGGCAATTTACATCCCGCCCATCAGCATAACAAGGCTCCCAGTTCTCCATGGCCTGTCCTGCCTTTCTGGATTTTACACTTTTTTCAGATGGCCCTTTTGACCGGGGGGAAGTGAGACTTCATTGTAGTGCAGATTTCCTTTGCAAGCTTGCTTGGTTGGCCAAAAAGGGCGTATGCGTATTTTCCTGAATATATTCAGGAAAAAACGGATACACCCTTTTTGGCCAAGTGCATCATTGTGGACGTTCTGCCTCTTTTCCTATGCTTTAAATGCAATTCCAGTCTACCTCCTGAAATCGGTTTCCTGCAATTCTGCCCCGGTTTCAAGTCCTCTTGGCAGCCTTACTTCAGTATATTTTTGGACGATAGCTGTCATTTATAACTCTGCAGGTTTGTGAATTACAGTGCCCCTGAGCTCCTTTCTTCAAGTCGCTTTCTCGTGAGCTGGCCGCAACACCGCAGGATGGCTTCAGGCCCTAATCTGGTTCCGGCACGGCACGCTGAGCCTTTGGTTAATTCCTCTTCCTGGTGGGAAATGAGAGTTAAATTTGCCCGTCCAGACACCTCCAGCTAGTCTGTCATTGGTTCTCCCTATTCCTGTTCATCTTCCGCAGAAATTGCAAACTGGGCCAAACAGGAGGTTAAAGGCACTGACTCTCCAAGTCGGGAGAGTGTTAGTAAAGCGTCTGGAATGTTGCACCCGAGTACCAGGGGACGAAAACTGAGACATATTGGAACACGTCTCCCGATCACACGGTTGATCATACTCTGGGTTCCACATGCATGTTTTAGCTGAAGGAAGAATACGTTAAACCTGGAGAGTTGAGACCCGTGGAATGGGTACCATGCAATATGACTTCAAAGGGTCTTCATTTGCTCACCGAACCTCTCCAATCCTATCACTGCTGCGTTTATGCCCCTGTACACACACTTGATTCTCTTTCAGAGACATAGCAATCCATAGGTTTTAAGATACTTCCTAGTCAGGTACACTCTTAGGCATTTAATATGGGGTGTTGAGTCCATTTCGTTGAGCAAGGAGTAGCTCTTGTCTATTCCATATTTGGCTTAAGGAACTTTATCTGTGCTCATTTCAATCTCTGGTTTTATGCAGCACCCCAACTCACCTTTCCCCTTAAGCAAGCATAAGTTGGTTTTCTAAATTTGAGACCCTGTTCTGTTTTGGAATTCAGTTCCTGTGTAGCCAAGGTTACATTCCGTGTATTAGTGATATCTTATGATGTTTCTTTTCCTGTGTGACTTATTTCAGTTAGAATCATCGTACCTGAATCCACTCATTATGCTGCTACGGGCCTGATGACATAGATTTCATTGCTGAGTGATACTGCATTGTACGTAAGTACCACAACTTCTTTATCCATTTTTCACTTTCTGCGATATTGAACTTGTACCGTAAACCAGGTTCTTGTAAACAGAGCCGTCCCAACTTTGGGGTGGCTGTGTCTTTTTTATTTTAATTTCCCTAAGCTATAGGACCATAAGTGGAAGTGCCCTAGGCTCTGTTGCTTTGTTTTTTAGATGTTTCAGGAAACACCATACACCTCTCCCGAGTGGCTGTTGGCAATTTACATCCCGCCCATCAGCATAACAAGGCTCCCAGTTCTCCATGGCCTGTCCTGCCTTTCTGGATTTTACACTTTTTTCAGATGGCCCTTTTGACCGGGGGGAAGTGAGACTTCATTGTAGTGCAGATTTCCTTTGCAAGCTTGCTTGGTTTGCCAAAAAGGGCGTATGCGTTTTTTCCTGAATATATTCAGGAAAAACGCATACGCCCTTTTTGGCCAAGTGCATCATTGTGGACGTTCTGCCTCTTTTCCTATGCTTTAAATGCAATTCCAGTCTACCTCCTGAAATCGGTTTCCTGCAATTCTGCCCCGCTTTCAAGTCCTCTTGGCAGCCTTACTTCAGTATATTTTTGGACGATAGCTGTCATTTATAACTCTGCAGGTTTGTGAATTACAGTGCCCCTGAGCTCCTTTCTTCAAGTCGCTTTCTCGTGAGCTGGCCGCAACCCCGCAGGATGGCTTCAGGCCCTAATCTGGTTCCGGCACGGCACGCTGAGCCTTTGGTTAATTCCTCTTCCTGGTGGGAAATGAGAGTTAAATTTGCCCGTCCAGACACCTCCAGCTAGTCTGTCATTGGTTCTGCCTATTCCTGTTCATCTTCCGCAGAAATTGCAAACTGGGCCAAACAGGAGGTTAAAGGCACTGACTCTCCAAGTCGGGAGAGTGTTAGTAAAGCGTCTGGAATGTTGCACCCGAGTACCAGGGGACGAAAACTGAGACATATTGGAACACGTCTCCCGATCACACGGTTGATCATACTCTGGGTTCCACATGCATGTTTTAGCTGAAGGAAGAATACCTTAAACCTGGAGAGTTGAGACCCGTGGAATGGGTACCATGCAATATGACTTCAAAGGGTCTTCATTTGCTCACCGAACCTCTCCAATCCTATCACTGCTGCGTTTATGCCCCTGTACACACACTTGATTCTCTTTCAGAGACATAGCAATCCATAGGTCTTAAGATACTTCCTAGTCAGGTACACTCTTAGGCATTTAATATGGGGTGTTGAGTCCATTTCGTTGAGCAAGGAGTAGCTCTTGTCTATTCCATATTTGGCTTAAGGAACTTTATCTGTGCTCATTTCAATCTCTGGTTTTATGCAGCACCCCAACTCACCTTTCCCCTTAAGCAAGCATAAGTTGGGTTTCTAAATTTGAGACACTGTTCTGTTTTGGAATTCAGTTCCAGTGTAGCCAAGTTTACATTCCGTGTATTAGTGATATCTTATGATGTTTCTTTTTCTGTGTGACTCATTTCAGTTAGAATCATCATACCTGAATCCACTCATTATGCTGCTACGGGCCTGATGACATAGATTTCATTGCTGAGTGATACTGCATTGTACGTATGTACCACAACTTCTTTATCCATTTTTCACTTTCTGCGATATTGAACTTGTACCGTAAACCAGGTTCTTGTAAACAGAGCCGTCCCAACCTTTGGGGTGGCTGTGTCTTTTTGATTTTAATTTCCCTAAGCTATAGGACCATAAGTGGAAGTGCCCTAGGCTCTGTTGCTTTGTTTTTTAGATGTTTCAGGAAACACCATACACTTCTCCCGAGTGGCTGTTGGCAATTTACATCCCACCCATCAGCATAACAAGGCTCCCAGTTCTCCATGGCCTGTCCTGCCTTTCTGGATTTTACACTTTTTTCAGATGGCCCTTTTGACCGGGGGGAAGTGAGACTTCATTGTAGTGCAGATTTCCTTTGCAAGCTTGCTTGGTTGGCCAAAAAGGGCGTATGCGTTTTTTCCTGAATATATTCAGGAAAAAACGCATACGCCCTTTTTGGCCAAGTGCATCATTGTGGACGTTCTGCCTCTTTTCCTATGCTTTAAATGCAATTCCAGTCTACCTCCTGAAATCGGTTTCCTGCAATTCTGCCCCGCTTTCAAGTCCTCTTGGCAGCCTTACCTCAGTATATTTTTGGACGATAGCTGTCATTTATAACTCTGCAGGTTTGTGAATTACAGTGCCCCTGAGCTCCTTTCTTCAAGTCGCTTTCTCGTGAGCTGGCCGCAACACCGCAGGATGGCTTCAGGCCCTAATCTGGTTCCGGCACGGCACGCTGAGCCTTTGGTTAATTCCTCTTCCTGGTGGGAAATGAGAGTTAAATTTGCCCGTCCAGACACCTCCAGCTAGTCTGTCATTGGTTCTCCCTATTCCTGTTCATCTTCCGCAGAAATTGCAAACTGGGCCAAACAGGAGGTTAAAGGCACTGACTCTCCAAGTCGGGAGAGTGTTAGTAAAGCGTCTGGAATGTTGCACCCGAGTACCAGGGGACGAAAACTGAGACATATTGGAACACGTCTCCCGATCACACGGTTGATCATACTCTGGGTTCCACATGCATGTTTTAGCTGAAGGAAGAATACCTTAAACCTGGAGAGTTGAGACCCGTGGAATGGGTACCATGCAATATGACTTCAAAGGGTCTTCATTTGCCCACCGAACCTCTCCAATCCTATCACTGCTGCGTTTATGCCCCTGTACACACACTTGATTCTCTTTCAGAGACATAGCAATCCATAGGTTTTAAGATACTTCCTAGTCAGGTACACTCTTAGGCATTTAATATGGGGTGTTGAGTCCATTTCGTTGAGCAAGGAGTAGCTCTTGTCTATTCCATATTTGGCTTAAGGAACATTATCTGTGCTCATTTCAATCTCTGGTTTTATGCAGCACCCCAACTCACCTTTCCCCTTAAGCAAGCATAAGTTGGTTTTCTAAATTTGAGACCCTGTTCTGTTTTGTAATTCAGTTCCTGTGTAGCCAAGGTTACATTCCGTGTATTAGTGATATCTTATGATGTTTCTTTTCCTGTGTGACTTATTTCAGTTAGAATCATCGTACCTGAATCCACTCATTATGCTGCTACGGGCGTGATGACATAGATTTCATTGCTGAGTGATACTGCATTGTACGTAAGTACCACAACTTCTTTATCCATTTTTCACTTTCTGCGATATTGAACTTGTACCGTAAACCAGGTTCTTGTAAACAGAGCCGTCCCAACCTTTGGGGTGGCTGTGTCTTTTTGATTTTAATTTTCCTAAGCTATAGGACCATAAGTGGAAGTGCCCTAGGCTCTGTTGCTTTGTTTTTTAGATGTTTCAGGAAACACCATACACCTCTCCCGAGTGGCTGTTGGCAATTTACATCCCACCCATCAGCATAACAAGGCTCCCAGTTCTCCATGGCCTGTCCTGCCTTTCTGGATTTTACACTTTTTTCAGATGGCCCTTTTGACCGGGGGGAAGTGAGACTTCACTGTAGTGCAGATTTCCTTTGCAAGCTTGCTTGGTTGGCCAAAAAGGGCGTATGCGTTTTTTCCTGAATATATTCAGGAAAAAACGCATACGCCCTTTTTGGCCAAGTGCATCATTGTGGACGTTCTGCCTCTTTTCCTATGCTTTAAATGCAATTCCAGTCTACCTCCTGAAATCGGTTTCCTGCAATTCTGCCCCGCTTTCAAGTCCTCTTGGCAGCCTTACCTCAGTATATTTTTGGACGATAGCTGTCATTTATAACTCTGCAGGTTTGTGAATTACAGTGCCCCTGAGCTCCTTTCTTCAAGTCGCTTTCTCGTGAGCTGGCCGCAACACCGCAGGATGGCTTCAGGCCCTAATCTGGTTCCGGCACGGCACGCTGAGCCTTTGGTTAATTCCTCTTCCTGGTGGGAAATGAGAGTTAAATTTGCCCGTCCAGACACCTCCAGCTAGTCTGTCATTGGTTCTCCCTATTCCTGTTCATCTTCCGCAGAAATTGCAAACTGGGCCAAACAGGAGGTTAAAGGCACTGACTCTCCAAGTCGGGAGAGTGTTAGTAAAGCGTCTGGAATGTTGCACCCGAGTACCAGGGGACGAAAACTGAGACATATTGGAACACGTCTCCCGATCACACGGTTGATCATACTCTGGGTTCCACATGCATGTTTTAGCTGAAGGAAGAATACCTTAAACCTGGAGAGTTGAGACCCGTGGAATGGGTACCATGCAATATGACTTCAAAGTGTCTTCATTTGCTCACCGAACCTCTCCAATCCTATCACTGCTGCGTTTATGCCCCTGTACACACACTTGATTCTCTTTCAGAGACATAGCAATCCATAGGTTTTAAGATACTTCCTAGTCAGGTACACTCTTAGGCATTTAATATGGGGTGTTGAGTCCATTTCGTTGAGCAAGGAGTAGCTCTTGTCTATTCCATATTTGGCTTAAGGAACTTTATCTGTGCTCATTTCAATCTCTGGTTTTATGCAGCACCCCAACTCACCTTTCCCCTTAAGCAAGCATAAGTTGGTTTTCCAAATTTGAGACCGTGTTCTGTTTTGTAATTCAGTTCCTGTGTAGCCAAGGTTACATTCCGTGTATTAGTGATATCTTATGATGTTTCTTTTCCTGTGTGACTTATTTCAGTTAGAATCATCATACCTGAATCCACTCATTATGCTGCTACGGGCCTGATGACATAGATTTCATTGCTGAGTGATACTGCATTGTACGTAAGTACCACAACTTCTTTATCCATTTTTCACTTTCTGCGATATTGAACTTGTACCGTAAACCAGGTTCTTGTAAACAGAGCCGTCCCAACCTTTGGGGTGGCTGTGTCTTTTTGATTTTAATTTCCCTAAGCTATAGGACCATAAGTGGAAGTGCCCTAGGCTCTGTTGCTTTGTTTTTTAGATGTTTCAGGAAACACCATACACTTCTCCCGAGTGGCTGTTGGCAATTTACATCCCACCCATCAGCATAACAAGGCTCCCAGTTCTCCATGGCCTGTCCTGCCTTTCTGGATTTTACACTTTTTTCAGATGGCCCTTTTGACCGGGGGGAAGTGAGACTTCATTGTAGTGCAGATTTCCTTTGCAAGCTTGCTTGGTTGGCCAAAAAGGGCGTATGCGTTTTTTCCTGAATATATTCAGGAAAAAACGCATACGCCCTTTTTGGCCAAGTGCATCATTGTGGACGTTCTGCCTCTTTTCCTATGCTTTCAATGCAATTCCAGTCTACCTCCTGAAATCGGTTTCCTGCAATTCTGCCCCGCTTTCAAGTCCTCTTGGCAGCCTTACTTCAGTATATTTTTGGATGATAGCTATCATTTATAACTCTGCAGGTTTGTGAATTACAGTGCCCCTGAGCTCCTTTCTTCAACTCGCTTTCTCGTGAGCTGGCCGCAACACCGCAGGATGGCTTCAGGCCCTAATCTGGTTGCGGCACGGCACGCTGAGCCTTTGGTTAATTCCTCTTCCTGGTGGGAAATGAGAGTTAAATTTGCCCGTCCAGACACCTCCAGCTAGTCTCTCATTGGTTCTCCCTATTCCTGTTCATCTTCCGCAGAAATTGCAAACTGGGCCAAACAGGAGGTTAAAGGCACTGACTCTCCAAGTCGGGAGAGTGTTAGTAAAGCGTCTGGAATGTTGCACCCGAGTACCAGGGGACGAAAACTGAGACATATTGGAACACGTCTCCCGATCACACGGTTGATCATACTCTGGGTTCCACATGCATGTTTTAGCTGAAGGAAGAATACCTTAAACCTGGAGAGTTGAGACCCGTGGAATGGGTACCATGCAATATGACTTCAAAGGGTCTTCATTTGCTCACCGAACCTCTCCAATCCTATCACTGCTGCGTTTATGCCCCTGTACACACGCTTGATTCTCTTTCGGAGACATAGCAATCCATAGGTTTTAAGATACTTCCTAGTCAGGTACACTCTTAGGCATTTAATATGGGGTGTTGAGTCCATTTCGTTGAGCAAGGAGTAGCTCTTGTCTATTCCATATTTGGCTTAAGGAACTTTATCTGTGCTCATTTCAATCTCTGGTTTTATGCAGCACCCCAACTCACCTTTCCCCTTAAGCAAGCATAAGTTGGGTTTCTAAATTTGAGACCCTGTTCTGTTTTGGAATTCAGTTCCAGTGTAGCCAAGTTTACATTCCGTGTATTAGTGATATCTTATAATGTTTCTTTTTCTGTGTGACTCATTTCAGTTAGAATCATCATACCTGAATCCACTCATTATGCTGCTACGGGCCTGATGACATAGATTTCATTGCTGAGTGATACTGCATTGTACGTAAGTACCACAACTTCTTTATCCATTTTTCACTTTCTGTGATATTGAACTTGTACCGTAAACCAGGTTCTTGTAAACAGAGCCGTCCCAACCTTTGGGGTGGCTGTGTCTTTTTGATTTTAATTTCCCTAAGCTATAGGACCATAAGTGGAAGTGCCCTAGGCTCTGTTGCTTTGTTTTTTAGATGTTTCAGGAAACACCATACACTTCTCCCGAGTGGCTGTTGGCAATTTACATCCCACCCATCAGCATAACAAGGCTCCCAGTTCTCCATGGCCTGTCCTGCCTTTCTGGATTTTACACTTTTTTCAGATGGCCCTTTTGACCGGGGGGAAGTGAGACTTCAGTGTAGTGCACATTTCCTTTGCAAGCTTGCTTGGTTGGCCAAAAAGGGCGTATGCGTTTTTTCCTGAATATATTCAGGAAAAAACGCATACGCCCTTTTTGGCCAAGTGCATCATTGTGGACGTTCTGCCTCTTTTCCTATGCTTTCAAT
The DNA here is from genome assembly GCF_949774975.1 of Lagenorhynchus albirostris. NCBI lineage: Eukaryota > Metazoa > Chordata > Mammalia > Artiodactyla > Delphinidae > Lagenorhynchus > Lagenorhynchus albirostris. The sequence goes on along the minus strand of NW_026783597.1, from coordinate 605,366 downwards.
GCAATTCCAGTCTACCTCCTGAAATCGGTTTCCTGCAATTCTGCCCCGCTTTCAAGTCCTCTTGGCAGCCTTACTTCAGTATATTTTTGGACGATAGCTGTCATTTATAACTCTGCAGGTTTGTGAATTACAGTGCCCCTGAGCTCCTTTCTTCAACTCGCTTTCTCGTGAGCTGGCCGCAACACCGCAGGATTGCTTCAGGCCCTAATCTGGTTCCGGCACGGCATGCTGAGCCTTTGGTTAATTCCTCTTCCTGGTGCGAAATGAGAGTTAAATTTGCCCGTCCAGACACCTCCAGCTAGTCTCTCATTGGTTCTCCCTATTCCTGTTCATCTTCCGCAGAAATTGCAAACTGGGCCAAACAGGAGGTTAAAGGCACTGACTCTCCAAGGCGGGAGAGTGTTAGTAAAGCGTCTGGAATGTTGCACCCGAGTACCAGGGGACGAAAACTGAGACATATTGGAACACGTCTCCCGATCACACGGTTGATCATACTCTGGGTTCCACATGCATGTTTTAGCTGAAGGAAGAATACCTTAAACCTGGAGAGTTGAGACCCGTGGAATGGGTACCATGCAATATGACTTCAAAGCGTCTTCATTTGCTCACCGAATCTCTCCAATCCTATCACTGCTGCATTTATGCCCCTGTATACACGCTTGATTCTCTTTCGGAGACATAGCAATCCATAGGTTTTAAGATACTTCCTAGTCAGGTACACTCTTAGGCATTTAATATGGGGTGTTGAGTCCATTTCGTTGAGCAAGGAGTAGCTCTTGTCTATTCCATATTTGGCTTAAGGAACTTTATCTGTGCTCAATTCCATCTCTGGTTTTATGCAGCACGCCAACTCACCTTTCCCCTTAAGCAAGCATAAGTTGGTTTTCTAAATTTGAGACCCTGTTCTGTATTGTAATTCAGTTCCTATGTAGCCAAGTTTACATTCCGTGTATTAGTGATATCTTATGATGTTTCTTTTTCTGTGTGACTTATTTCAGTTAGAATCATCATACCTGAATCCACTTATTATGCTGCTACGGGCCTGATGACATAGATTTCATTGCTGAGTGATATTGCATTGTACGTAAGTACCACAACTTCTTTATCCATTTTTCACTTTCTGAGATATTGAACTTGTACCGTAAACCAGGTTCTTGTAAACAGAGCCGTCCCAACCTTTGGGGTGGCTGTGTCTTTTGATTTTAATTTCCCTAAGCTATAGGACCATAAGTGGAAGTGCCCTAGGCTCTGTTGCTTTGTTTTTTAGATGTTTCAGGAAACACCATACACTTCTCCCGAGTGGCTGTTGGCAATTTACATCCCGCCCATCAGCATAACAAGGCTCCCAGTTCTCCATGGCCTGTCCTGCCTTTCTGGATTTCACACTTTTTTCAGATGGCCCTTTTGACCGGGGGGAAGTGAGACTTCATTGTAGTGCAGATTTCCTTTGCAAGCTTGCTTGGTTGGCCAAAAAGGGTGTATGCGTTTTTTCCTGAATATATTTAGGAAAAAACGCATACGCCCTTTTTGGCCAAGTGCATCATTGTGGACGTTCTGCCTCTTTTCCTATGCTTTAAATGCAATTCCAGTCTACCTCCTGAAATCGGTTTCCTGCAATTCTGCCCCGCTTTCAAGTCCTCTTGGCAGCCTTACTTCAGTATATTTTTGGACGATAGCTGTCATTTATAACTCTGCAGGTTTGTGAATTACAGTGCCCCTGAGCTCCTTTCTTCAACTCGCTTTCTCGTGAGCTGGCCGCAACACCGCAGGATTGCTTCAGGCCCTAATCTGGTTCCGGCACGGCACGCTGAGCCTTTGGTTAATTCCTCTTCCTGGTGCGAAATGAGAATTAAATTTGCCCATCCAGACACCTCCATCTAGTCTGTCATTGGTTCTCCCTATTCCTGTTCATCTTCCGCAGAAATTGCAAACTGGGCCAAACAGGAGGTTAAAGGCACTGACTCTCCAAGTCGGGAGAGTGTTAGTAAAGCATCTGGAATGTTGCACCCGAGTACCAGGGGACGAAAACTGAGACATATTGGAACACATCTCCCGATCACATGGTTGATCATACTCTGGGTTCCACATGCATGTTTTAGCTGAAGGAAGAATACCTTAAACCTGGAGAGTTGAGACCCGTGGAATGGGTAACATGCAATATGATTTCAAAGGGTCTTCATTTGCTCACCGAACCTCTCCAGTCCTATCACTGCTGCGTTTATGCCCCTGCACACACGCTTGATTCTCTTTCGGAGACATAGCAATCCATAGGTTTTAAGATACTTCCTAGTCAGGTATATTCTTAGGTGTTTAATATGGGGTGTTGAATCCATTTCGTTGAGCAAGGAGTAGCTCTTGTCTATTCCATATTTGGCTTAAGGAACTTTATCTGTGCTCATTTCAATCTCTGGTTTTATGCAGCACCCCAACTCACCTTTCCCCTTAAGCAACATAAGTTGGGTTTCTAAATTTGAGACACTGTTCTGTTTTGGAATTCAGTTCCTGTGTAGCCAAGTTTACATTCCGTGTATTAGTGATATCTTATGATGTTTGTTTTTCTGTGTGACTTATTTCAGTTAGAATCATCATACCTGAATCCACTCATTATGCTGCTACGGGCCTGATGACATAGATTTCCTTGCTGAGTGATATTGCATTGTACGTAAGTACCACAACTTCTTTATCCATTTTTCACTTTCTGCGATATTGAACTTGTACCGTAAACCAGGTTCTTGTAAACAGAGCCGTCCCAACCTTTGGGGTGGCTGTGTCTTTTGATTTTAATTTCCCTAAGCTATAGGACCATAATTGGAAGTGCCCTAGGCTCTGTTGCTTTGTTTTTTAGATGTTTCAGGAAACACCATACACTTCTCCCGAGTGGCTGTTGGCAATTTTCATCCCGCCCATCAGCATAACAAGGCTCCCAGTTCTCCATGGCCTGTCCTGCCTTTCTGGATTTTACACTTTTTTCAGATGGCCCTTTTGACCGGGGGGAAGTGAGACTTCATTGTAGTGCAGATTTCCTTTGCAAGCTTGCTTGGTTGGCCAAAAAGGGCGTATGCGTTTTTTCCTCAGGAAAAAACGCATACGCCCTTTTTGGCCAAGTGCATCATTGTGGACGTTCTGCCTCTTTTCCTATGCTTTAAATGCAATTCCAGTCTACCTCCTGAAATCGGTTTCCTGCAATTCTGCCCCGCATTCAAGTCCTCTTGGCAGCCTTACTTCAGTATATTTTTGGACGATAGCTGTCATTTATAACTCTGCAGGTTTGTGAATTACAGTGCCCCTGAGCTCCTTTCTTCAACTCGCTTTCTCGTGAGCTGGCCGCAACACCGCAGGATGGCTTCAGGCCCTAATCTGGTTCCGGCACGGCACGCTGAGCCTTTGGTTAATTCCTCTTCCTGGTGGGAAATGAGAGTTAAATTTGCCCGTCCAGACACCTCCAGCTAGTCTCTCATTGGTTCTCCCTATTCCTGTTCATCTTCCGCAGAAATTGCAAACTGGGCCAAACAGGAGGTTAAAGGCGCTGACTCTCCAAGTCGGGAGAGTGTTAGTAAAGCGTCTGGAATGTTGCACCCGAGTACCAGGGGACGAAAACTGACACATATTGGAACACGTCTCCCGATCACACGGTTGATCATACTCTGGGTTCCACATGCATGTTTTAGCTGAAGGAAGAATACCTTAAACCCGGAGAGTTGAGACCCGTGGAATGGGTACCATGCAATATGACTTCAAAGGGTCTTCATTTGCTCACCGAACTTCTCCAATCCTATTACTGCTGCGTTTATGCCCCTGTACACACGCTTGATTCTCTTTCGGAGACATAGCAATCCATAGGTTTTAAGATACTTCCTAGTCAGGTACACTCTTAGGCATTTAATATGGGGTGTTGAGTCCATTTCGTTGAGCAAGGAGTAGCTCTTGTCTATTCCATATTTGGCTTAAGGAACTTTATCTGTGCTCAATTCCATCTCTGGTTTTATGCAGCACCCCAACTCACCTTTCCCCTTAAGCAAGCATAAGTTGGTGTTCTAAATTTGAGACCCTGTTCTGTATTGTAATTCAGTTCCTATGTAGCCAAGTTTACATTCCGTGTATTAGTGATATCTTATGATGTTTCTTTTTCTGTGTGACTTATTTCAGTTAGAATCATCGTACCTGAATCCACTTATTATGCTGCTACGGGCCTGATGACATAGATTTCATTGCTGAGTGATATTGCATTGTACGTAAGTACCACAACTTCTTTATCCATTTTTCACTTTCTGAGATATTGAACTTGTACCGTAAACCAGGTTCTTGTAAACAGAGCAGTCCCAACCTTTGGGGTGGCTGTGTCTTTTGATTTTAATTTCCGTAAGCTATAGGACCATAAGTGGAAGTGCCCTAGGCTCTGTTGCTTTGTTTTTTAGATGTTTCAGGAAACACCATACACTTCTCCCGAGTGGCTGTTGGCAATTTACATCCCGCCCATCAGCATAACAAGGCTCCCAGTTCTCCATGGCCTGTCCTGCCTTTCTGGATTTTACACTTTTTTCAGATGGCCCTTTTGACCGGGGGGAAGTGAGACTTCATTGTAGTGCAGATTTCCTTTGCAAGCTTGCTTGGTTGGCCAAAAAGCGCGTATGCGTTTTTTCCTGAATATATTCAGGAAAAAACGCATACGCCCTTTTTGTCCAAGTGCATCATTGTGGATGTTCTGCCTCTTTTCCTATGCTTTAAATGCAATTCCAGTCTACCTCCTGAAATCGGTTTCCTGCAATTCTGCCCCGCTTTCAAGTCCTCTTGGCAGCCTTACTTCAGTATATTTTTGGACGATAGCTGTCATTTATAACTCTGCAAGTTTGTGAATTACAGTGCCCCTGAGCACCTTTCTTCAACTCGCTTTCTCGTGAGCTGGCCGCAACACCGCAGGATGGCTTCAGGCCCTAATCTGGTTCTGGCACGGCACGCTGAGCCTTTGGTTAATTCCTCTTCCTGGTGGGAAATGAGAGTTAAATTTGCCCGTCCAGACACCTCCAGCTAGTCTGTCATTGGTTCTCCCTATTCCTGTACATCTTCCGCAGAAATTGCAAACTGGGCCAAACAGGAGGTTAAAGGCGCTGACTCTCCAAGTCGGGAGAGTGTTAGTAAAGCGTCTGGAATGTTGCACCCGAGTACCAGGGGAAGAAAACTGAGACATATTGGAACACGTCTCCCGATCACACGGTTGATCATACTCTGGGTTCCACATGCATGTTTTAGCTGAAGGAAGAATACCTTAAACCTGGAGAGTTGAGACCCGTGGAATGGGTACCATGCAATATGACTTCAAAGGGTCTTCATTTGCTCACCGAACTTCTCCAATCCTATCACTGCTGCGTTTATGCCCCTGTACACACGCTTGATTCTCTTTCGGAGACATAGCAATCCATAGGTTTTAAGATACTTCCTAGTCAGGTACACTCTTAGGCATTTAATATGGGGTGTTGAGTCCATTTCGTTGAGCAAGGAGTAGCTCTTGTCTATTCCATATTTGGCTTAAGGAACTTTATCTGTGCTCAATTCAATCTCTGGTTTTATGCAGCACCCCAACTCACCTTTCCCCTTAAGCAAGCATAAGTTGGGTTTCTAAATTTGAGACCCTGTTCTGTTTTGGAATTCAGTTCCTGTGTAGCCAAGTTTACATTCCGTGTATTAGTGATATCTTATGATGTTTCTTTTTCTGTGTGACTTATTTCAGTTAGAATCATCATACCTGAATCCACTCATTATGCTGCTACGGGCCTGATGACATAGATTTCCTTGCTGAGTGATATTGCATTGTACGTAAGTACCACAACTTCTTTATCCATTTTTCACTTTCTGCGATATTGAACTTGTACCGTAAACCAGGTTCTTGTAAACAGAGCCCTCCCAACCTTTGGGGTGGCTGTGTCTTTTGATTTTAATTTCCCTAAGCTATAGGACCATAAGTGGAAGTGCCCTAGGCTCTGTTGCTTTGTTTTTTAGATGTTTCAGGAAACACCATACACTTCTCCCGAGTGGCTGTTGGCAATTGACATCCCGCCCATCAGCATAACAAGGCTCCCAGTTCTCCATGGCCTGTCCTGCCTTTCTGGATTTTACACTTTTTTCAGATGGCCCTTTTGACCGGGGGGAAGTGAGACTTCATTGTAGTGCAGATTTCCTTTGCAAGCTTGCTTGGTTGGCCAAAAAGGGCGTATGCGTTTTTTCCTGAATATATTTAGGAAAAAACGCATACGCCCTTTTTGGCCAAGTGCATCATTGTGGACGTTCTGCCTCTTTTCCTATGCTTTCAATGCAATTCCAGTCTACCTCCTGAAATCGGTTTCCTGCAATTCTGCCCCGCTTTCAAGTCCTCTTGGCAGCCTTACTTCAGTATATTTTTGGATGATAGCTGTCATTTATAACTCTGCAGGTTTGTGAATTACAGTGCCCCTGAGCTCCTTTCTTCAGCTCGCTTTCTCGTGAGCTGGCCGCAACACCGCAGGATGGCTTCAGGCCCTAATCTGCTTCCGGCACGGCACGCTGAGCCTTTGGTTAATTCCTCTTCCTGGTGCGAAATGAGAATTAAATTTGCCCATTCAGACACCTCCATCTAGTCTGTCATTGCTTCTCCCTATTCCTGTTCATCTTCCGCAGAAATTGCAAACTGGGCCAAACAGGAAGTTAAAGGCACTGACTCTCCAAGTCGGGAGAGTGTTAGTAAAGCATCTGGAATGTTGCACCCGAGTACCAGGGGACAAAAACTGAGACATATTTGAACACGTCTCCCGATCACACGTTTGATCATACTCTGGGTTCCACATGCATGTTTTAGCTGAAGGAAGAATACCTTAAACCTGGAGAGTTGAGACCCGTGGAATGGGTACCATGCAATATGACTTCAAAGGGTCTTCATTTGCTCACCGAACCTCTCCAATCCTATCACTGCTGCGTTTATGCCCCTGTACACACACTTGATTCTCTTTCAGAGACATAGCAATCCATAGGTTTTAAGATACTTCCTAGTCAGGTACACTCTTAGGCATTTAATATGGGGTGTTGAGTCCATTTCGTTGAGCAAGGAGTAGCTCTTGTCTATTCCATATTTGGCTTAAGGAACTTTATCTGTGCTCATTTCAATCTCTGGTTTTATGCAGCACCCCAACTCACCTTTCCCCTTAAGCAAGCATAAGTTGGTTTTCTAAATTTGAGACCCTGTTCTGTTTTGGAATTCAGTTCCTGTGTAGCCAAGTTTACATTCCGTGTATTAGTGATATCTTATGATGTTTCTTTTCCTGTGTGACTTATTTCAGTTAGAATCATCATACCTGAATCCACTCATTATGCTGCTACAGGCCTGATGACATAGATTTCATTTCTGAGTGATACTGCATTGTACGTAAGTACCACAACTTCTTTATCCATTTTTCACTTTCTGCGATATTGAACTTGTACTGTAAACCAGGTTCTTGTAAACAGAGCCGTCCCAACCTTTGGGGTGGCTGTGTCTTTTGATTTTAATTTCCCTAAGCTATAGGACCATAAGTGGAAGTGCCCTAGGCTCTGTTGCTTTGTTTTTTAGATGTTTCAGGAAACACCATACACTTCTCCCGAGTGGCTGTTGGCAATTTACATCCCGCCCATCAGCATAACAAGGCTCCCAGTTCTCCATGGCCTGTCCTGCCTTTCTGGATTTTACACTTTTTTCAGATGGCCCTTTTGACCGGGGGGAAGTGAGACTTCATTGTAGTGCAGATTTCCTTTGCAAGCTTGCTTGGTTGGCCAAAAAGAGCGTATGCGTTTTTTCCTGAATATATTCAGGAAAAAACGCATACGCCCTTTTTGGCCAAGTGCATCATTGTGGACGTTCTGCCTCTTTTCCTATGCTTTAAATGCAATTCCAGCCTACCTCCTGAAATCGGTTTCCTGCAATTCTGCCCCGCTTTCAAGTCCTCTTGGCAGCCTTACTTCAGTATATTTTTGGACGATAGCTGTCATTTATAACTCTGCAGGTTTGTGAATTACAGTGCCCCTGAGCTCCTTTCTTCAACTCGCTTTCTCGTGAGCTGGCCGCAACACCGCAGGATGGCTTCAGGCCCTAATCTGGTTCCGGCACGGCACGCTGAGCCTTTGGTTAATTCCTCTTCCTGGTGCGAAATGAGAGTTAAATTTGCCCGTCCAGACACCTCCGGCTAGTCTCTCATTGGTTCTCCCTATTCCTGTACATCTTCCGCAGAAATTGCAAACTGGGCCAAACAGGAGGTTAAAGGCGCTGACTCTCCAAGTCGGGAGAGTGTTAGTAAAGCGTCTGGAATGTTGCACCCGAGTACAAGGGGACGAAAACTGAGACATATCGGAACACGTCTCCCGATCACATGGTTGATCATACTCTGGGTTCCACATGCATGTTTTAGCTGAAGGAAGAATACCTTAAACCTGGAGAGTTGAGACCCGTGGAATGGGTACCATGCAATATGACTTCAAAGGGTCTTCATTTGCTCACCGAACCTCTCCAATCCTATCACTGCTGCGTTTATGCCCCTGCACAGACGCTTGATTCTCTTTTGGAGACATAGCAATCCATAGGTTTTAAGATACTTCCTAGTCAGGTACACTCTTAGGCATTTAATATGGGGTGTTGAATCCATTTCGTTGAGCAAGGAGTAGCTCTTGTCTATTCCATATTTGGCTTAAGGAACTTTATCTGTGCTCATTTCAATCTCTGGTTTTATGCAGCACCCCAACTCACCTTTCCCCTTAAGCAAGCATAAGTTGGTTTTCTAAATTTGAGACCCTGTTCTGTTTTGGAATTCAGTTCCTATGTAGCCAAGTTTACATTCCGTGTATTAGTGATATCTTATGATGTTTCTTTTCCTGTGTGACTTATTTCAGTTAGAATCATCATACCTGAATCCACTCATTATGCTGCTACGGGGCTGATGACATAGATTTCATTGCTGAGTGATATTGCATTGTACGTAAGTACCACAACTTCTTTATCCATTTTTCACTTTCTGCAATATTGAACTTGTACCGTAAACCAGGTTCTTGTAAACAGAGCCGTCCCAACCTTTGGGGTGGCTGTGTCTTTTGATTTTAATTTCCCTAAGCTATAGGACCATAAGTGGAAGTGCCCTAGGCTCTGTTGCTTTGTTTTTTAGATGTTTCAGGAAACACCATACACTTCTCCCGAGTGGCTGTTGGCAATTGACATCCCGCCCATCAGCATAACAAGGCTCCCAGTTCTCCATGGCCTGTCCTGCCTTTCTGGATTTTACACTTTTTTCAGATGGCCCTTTGGACCGGGGGGAAGTGAGACTTCATTGTAGTGCAGATTTCCTTTGCAAGCTTGCTTGGTTGGCCAAAAAGTGCTTATGCGTTTTTTCCTGAATATATTCAGGAAAAAACGCATACGCCCTTTTTGGCCAAGTGCATCATTGTGGACGTTCTGCCTCTTTTCCTATGCTTTAAATGCAATTCCAGTCTACCTCCTGAAATCGGTTTCCTGCAATTCTGCCCCGCTTTCAAGTCCTCTTGGCAGCCTTACTTCAGTATATTTTTGGACGATAGCTGTCATTTATAACTCTGCAGGTTTGTGAATTACAGTGCCCCTGAGCTCCTTTCTTCAACTCGCTTTCTCGTGAGCTGGCCGCAACACTGCAGGATGGCTTCAGGCCCTAATCTGGTTGCGGCACGGCACGCTGAGCCTTTGGTTAATTCCTCTTCCTGGTGGGAAATGAGAGTTAAATTTGCCCGTCCAGACACCTCCGGCTAGTCTCTCATTGGTTCTCCCTATTCCTGTACATCTTCCGCAGAAATTGCAAACTGGGCCAAACAGGAGGTTAAAGGCGCTGACTCTCCAAGTCGGGAGAGTGTTAGTAAAGCGTCTGGAATGTTGCACCCGAGTACAAGGGGACGAAAACTGAGACATATTGGAACACGTCTCCCGATCACATGGTTGATCATACTCTGGGTTCCACATGCATGTTTTAGCTGAAGGAAGAATACCTTAAACCTGGAGAGTTGAGACCCGTGGAATGGGTACCATGCAATATGACTTCAAAGGGTCTTCATTTGCTCACCGAACCTCTCCAATCCTATCACTGCTGCGTTTATGCCCCTGCACACACGCTTGATTCTCTTTTGGAGACATAGCAATCCATAGGTTTTAAGATACTTCCTAGTCAGGTACATTCTTAGGTGTTTAATATGGGGTGTTGAATCCATTTCGTTGAGCAAGGAGTAGCTCTTGTCTATTCCATATTTGGCTTAAGGAACTTTATCTGTGCTCATTTCAATCTCTGGTTTTATGCAGCACCCCAACTCACCTTTCCGCTTAAGCAAGCATAAGTTGGTTTTCTAAATTTGAGACCCTGTTCTGTTTTGTAATTCAGTTCCTATGTAGCCAAGTTTACATTCCGTGTATTAGTGATATCTTATGATGTTTCTTTTCCTGTGTGACTTATTTCAGTTAGAATCATCATACCTGAATCCACTCATTATGCTGCTACGGGGCTGATGACATAGATTTCATTGCTGAGTGATATTGCATTGTACGTAAGTACCACAACTTCTTTATCCATTTTTCACTTTCTGCGATATTGAACTTGTACCGTAAACCAGGTTCTTGTAAACAGAGCCGTCCCAACCTTTGGGGTGGCTGTGTCTTTTGATTTTAATTTCCCTAAGCTATAGGACCATAAGTGGAAGTGCCCTAGGCTCTGTTGCTTTGTTTTTTAGATGTTTCAGGAAACACCATACACTTCTCCCGAGTGGCTGTTGGCAATTGACATCCCGCCCATCAGCATAACAAGGCTCCCAGTTCTCCATGGCCTGTCCTGCCTTTCTGGATTTTACACTTTTTTCAGATGGCCCTTTGGACCGGGGGGAAGTGAGACTTCATTGTAGTGCAGATTTCCTTTGCAAGCTTGCTTGGTTGGCCAAAAAGTGCGTATGCGTTTTTTCCTGAATATATTCAGGAAAAAACGCATACGCCCTTTTTGGCCAAGTGCATCATTGTGGACGTTCTGCCTCTTTTCCTATGCTTTAAATGCAATTCCAGCCTACCTCCTGAAATCGGTTTCCTGCAATTCTGCCCCGCTTTCAAGTCCTCTTGGCAGCCTTACTTCAGTATATTTTTGGACGATAGCTGTCATTTATAACTCTGCAGGTTTGTGAATTACAGTGCCCCTGAGCTCCTTTCTTCAACTCGCTTTCTCGTGAGCTGGCCGCAACACCGCAGGATGGCTTCAGGCCCTAATCTGGTTCCGGCACGGCACGCTGAGCCTTTGGTTAATTCCTCTTCCTGGTGCGAAATGAGAGTTAAATTTGCCCGTCCAGACACCTCCGGCTAGTCTCTCATTGGTTCTCCCTATTCCTGTACATCTTCCGCAGAAATTGCAAACTGGGCCAAACAGGAGGTTAAAGGCGCTGACTCTCCAAGTCGGGAGAGTGTTAGTAAAGCGTCTGGAATGTTGCACCCGAGTACAAGGGGACGAAAACTGAGACATATCGGAACACGTCTCCCGATCACATGGTTGATCATACTCTGGGTTCCACATGCATGTTTTAGCTGAAGGAAGAATACCTTAAACCTGGAGAGTTGAGACCCGTGGAATGGGTACCATGCAATATGACTTCAAAGGGTCTTCATTTGCTCACCGAACCTCTCCAATCCTATCACTGCTGCGTTTATGCCCCTGCACAGACGCTTGATTCTCTTTTGGAGACATAGCAATCCATAGGTTTTAAGATACTTCCTAGTCAGGTACACTCTTAGGCATTTAATATGGGGTGTTGAATCCATTTCGTTGAGCAAGGAGTAGCTCTTGTCTATTCCATATTTGGCTTAAGGAACTTTATCTGTGCTCATTTCAATCTCTGGTTTTATGCAGCACCCCAACTCACCTTTCCCCTTAAGCAAGCATAAGTTGGTTTTCTAAATTTGAGACCCTGTTCTGTTTTGTAATTCAGTTCCTATGTAGCCAAGTTTACATTCCGTGTATTAGTGATATCTTATGATGTTTCTTTTCCTGTGTGACTTATTTCAGTTAGAATCATCATACCTGAATCCACTCATTATGCTGCTACGGGGCTGATGACATAGATTTCATTGCTGAGTGATATTGCATTGTACGTAAGTACCACAACTTCTTTATCCATTTTTCACTTTCTGCAATATTGAACTTGTACCGTAAACCAGGTTCTTGTAAACAGAGCCGTCCCAACCTTTGGGGTGGCTGTGTCTTTTGATTTTAATTTCCCTAAGCTATAGGACCATAAGTGGAAGTGCCCTAGGCTCTGTTGCTTTGTTTTTTAGATGTTTCAGGAAACACCATACACTTCTCCCGAGTGGCTGTTGGCAATTGACATCCCGCCCATCAGCATAACAAGGCTCCCAGTTCTCCATGGCCTGTCCTGCCTTTCTGGATTTTACACTTTTTTCAGATGGCCCTTTGGACCGGGGGGAAGTGAGACTTCATTGTAGTGCAGATTTCCTTTGCAAGCTTGCTTGGTTGGCCAAAAAGTGCTTATGCGTTTTTTCCTGAATATATTCAGGAAAAAACGCATACGCCCTTTTTGGCCAAGTGCATCATTGTGGACGTTCTGCCTCTTTTCCTATGCTTTAAATGCAATTCCAGTCTACCTCCTGAAATCGGTTTCCTGCAATTCTGCCCCGCTTTCAAGTCCTCTTGGCAGCCTTACTTCAGTATATTTTTGGACGATAGCTGTCATTTATAACTCTGCAGGTTTGTGAATTACAGTGCCCCTGAGCTCCTTTCTTCAACTCGCTTTCTCGTGAGCTGGCCGCAACACTGCAGGATGGCTTCAGGCCCTAATCTGGTTGCGGCACGGCACGCTGAGCCTTTGGTTAATTCCTCTTCCTGGTGGGAAATGAGAGTTAAATTTGCCCGTCCAGACACCTCCGGCTAGTCTCTCATTGGTTCTCCCTATTCCTGTACATCTTCCGCAGAAATTGCAAACTGGGCCAAACAGGAGGTTAAAGGCGCTGACTCTCCAAGTCGGGAGAGTGTTAGTAAAGCGTCTGGAATGTTGCACCCGAGTACAAGGGGACGAAAACTGAGACATATTGGAACACGTCTCCCGATCACATGGTTGATCATACTCTGGGTTCCACATGCATGTTTTAGCTGAAGGAAGAATACCTTAAACCTGGAGAGTTGAGACCCGTGGAATGGGTACCATGCAATATGACTTCAAAGGGTCTTCATTTGCTCACCGAACCTCTCCAATCCTATCACTGCTGCGTTTATGCCCCTGCACACACGCTTGATTCTCTTTTGGAGACATAGCAATCCATAGGTTTTAAGATACTTCCTAGTCAGGTACATTCTTAGGTGTTTAATATGGGGTGTTGAATCCATTTCGTTGAGCAAGGAGTAGCTCTTGTCTATTCCATATTTGGCTTAAGGAACTTTATCTGTGCTCATTTCAATCTCTGGTTTTATGCAGCACCCCAACTCACCTTTCCGCTTAAGCAAGCATAAGTTGGTTTTCTAAATTTGAGACCCTGTTCTGTTTTGTAATTCAGTTCCTATGTAGCCAAGTTTACATTCCGTGTATTAGTGATATCTTATGATGTTTCTTTTCCTGTGTGACTTATTTCAGTTAGAATCATCATACCTGAATCCACTCATTATGCTGCTACGGGGCTGATGACATAGATTTCATTGCTGAGTGATATTGCATTGTACGTAAGTACCACAACTTCTTTATCCATTTTTCACTTTCTGCGATATTGAACTTGTACCGTAAACCAGGTTCTTGTAAACAGAGCCGTCCCAACCTTTGGGGTGGCTGTGTCTTTTGATTTTAATTTCCCTAAGCTATAGGACCATAAGTGGAAGTGCCCTAGGCTCTGTTGCTTTGTTTTTTAGATGTTTCAGGAAACACCATACACTTCTCCCGAGTGGCTGTTGGCAATTGACATCCCGCCCATCAGCATAACAAGGCTCCCAGTTCTCCATGGCCTGTCCTGCCTTTCTGGATTTTACACTTTTTTCAGATGGCCCTTTGGACCGGGGGGAAGTGAGACTTCATTGTAGTGCAGATTTCCTTTGCAAGCTTGCTTGGTTGGCCAAAAAGTGCGTATGCGTTTTTTCCTGAATATATTCAGGAAAAAACGCATACGCCCTTTTTGGCCAAGTGCATCATTGTGGACGTTCTGCCTCTTTTCCTATGCTTTAAATGCAATTCCAGCCTACCTCCTGAAATCGGTTTCCTGCAATTCTGCCCCGCTTTCAAGTCCTCTTGGCAGCCTTACTTCAGTATATTTTTGGACGATAGCTGTCATTTATAACTCTGCAGGTTTGTGAATTACAGTGCCCCTGAGCTCCTTTCTTCAACTCGCTTTCTCGTGAGCTGGCCGCAACACCGCAGGATGGCTTCAGGCCCTAATCTGGTTCCGGCACGGCACGCTGAGCCTTTGGTTAATTCCTCTTCCTGGTGCGAAATGAGAGTTAAATTTGCCCGTCCAGACACCTCCGGCTAGTCTCTCATTGGTTCTCCCTATTCCTGTACATCTTCCGCAGAAATTGCAAACTGGGCCAAACAGGAGGTTAAAGGCGCTGACTCTCCAAGTCGGGAGAGTGTTAGTAAAGCGTCTGGAATGTTGCACCCGAGTACAAGGGGACGAAAACTGAGACATATCGGAACACGTCTCCCGATCACATGGTTGATCATACTCTGGGTTCCACATGCATGTTTTAGCTGAAGGAAGAATACCTTAAACCTGGAGAGTTGAGACCCGTGGAATGGGTACCATGCAATATGACTTCAAAGGGTCTTCATTTGCTCACCGAACCTCTCCAATCCTATCACTGCTGCGTTTATGCCCCTGCACAGACGCTTGATTCTCTTTTGGAGACATAGCAATCCATAGGTTTTAAGATACTTCCTAGTCAGGTACACTCTTAGGCATTTAATATGGGGTGTTGAATCCATTTCGTTGAGCAAGGAGTAGCTCTTGTCTATTCCATATTTGGCTTAAGGAACTTTATCTGTGCTCATTTCAATCTCTGGTTTTATGCAGCACCCCAACTCACCTTTCCCCTTAAGCAAGCATAAGTTGGTTTTCTAAATTTGAGACCCTGTTCTGTTTTGTAATTCAGTTCCTATGTAGCCAAGTTTACATTCCGTGTATTAGTGATATCTTATGATGTTTCTTTTCCTGTGTGACTTATTTCAGTTAGAATCATCATACCTGAATCCACTCATTATGCTGCTACGGGGCTGATGACATAGATTTCATTGCTGAGTGATATTGCATTGTACGTAAGTACCACAACTTCTTTATCCATTTTTCACTTTCTGCAATATTGAACTTGTACCGTAAACCAGGTTCTTGTAAACAGAGCCGTCCCAACCTTTGGGGTGGCTGTGTCTTTTGATTTTAATTTCCCTAAGCTATAGGACCATAAGTGGAAGTGCCCTAGGCTCTGTTGCTTTGTTTTTTAGATGTTTCAGGAAACACCATACACTTCTCCCGAGTGGCTGTTGGCAATTGACATCCCGCCCATCAGCATAACAAGGCTCCCAGTTCTCCATGGCCTGTCCTGCCTTTCTGGATTTTACACTTTTTTCAGATGGCCCTTTGGACCGGGGGGAAGTGAGACTTCATTGTAGTGCAGATTTCCTTTGCAAGCTTGCTTGGTTGGCCAAAAAGTGCGTATGCGTTTTTTCCTGAATATATTCAGGAAAAAACGCATACGCCCTTTTTGGCCAAGTGCATCATTGTGGACGTTCTGCCTCTTTTCCTATGCTTTAAATGCAATTCCAGTCTACCTCCTGAAATCGGTTTCCTGCAATTCTGCCCCGCTTTCAAGTCCTCTTGGCAGCCTTACTTCAGTATATTTTTGGACGATAGCTGTCATTTATAACTCTGCAGGTTTGTGAATTACAGTGCCCCTGAGCTCCTTTCTTCAACTCGCTTTCTCGTGAGCTGGCCGCAACACCGCAGGATGGCTTCAGGCCCTAATCTGGTTCCGGCACGGCACGCTGAACCTTTGGTTAATTCCTCTTCCTGGTGGGAAATGAGAGTTAAATTTGCCCGTCCAGACACCTCCAGCTAGTCTGTCATTGGTTCTCCCTATTCCTGTTCATCTTCCGCAGAAATTGCAAACTGTGCCAAACAGGAGGTTAAAGGCGCTGACTCTCCAAGTCGGGAGAGTGTTAGTAAAGCGTCTGGAATGTTGCACCCGAGTACCAGGGGACGAAAACTGAGACATATTTGAACACGTCTCCCGATCACACGGTTGATCATACTCTGGGTTCCACATGCATGTTTTAGCTGAAGGAAGAATACCTTAAACCTGGAGAGTTGAGACCCGTGGAATGGGTACCATGCAATATGACTTCAAAGGGTCTTCATTTGCTCACCGAACCTCTCCAATCCTATCACTGCTGCGTTTATGCCCCTGTACACACACTTGATTCTCTTTCAGAGACATAGCAATCCATAGGTTTTAAGATACTTCCTAGTCAGGTACACTCTTAGGCATTTAATATGGGGTGTTGAGTCCATTTCGTTGAGCAAGGAGTAGCTCTTGTCTATTCCATATTTGGCTTAAGGAACTTTATCTGTGCTCATTTCAATCTCTGGTTTTATGCAGCACCCCAACTCACCTTTCCCCTTAAGCAAGCATAAGTTGGTTTTCTAAATTTGAGACCCTGTTCTGTTTTGTAATTCAGTTCCTGTGTAGCCAAGTTTACATTCCGTGTATTAGTGATATCTTATGATGTTTCTTTTCCTGTGTGACTTATTTCAGTTAGAATCATCATACCTGAATCCACTCATTATGCTGCTACGGGGCTGATGACATAGATTTCATTGCTGAGTGATATTGCATTGTACGTAAGTACCACAACTTCTTTATCCATTTTTCACTTTCTGCGATATTGAACTTGTACCGTAAACCAGGTTCTTGTAAACAGAGCCGTCCCAACCTTTGGGGTGGCTGTGTCTTTTGATTTTAATTTCCCTAAGCTATAGGACCATAAGTGGAAGTGCCCTAGGCTCTGTTGCTTTGTTTTTTAGATGTTTCAGGAAACACCATACACTTCTCCCGAGTGGCTGTTGGCAATTGACATCCCGCCCATCAGCATAACAAGGCTCCCAGTTCTCCATGGCCTGTCCTGCCTTTCTGGATTTTACACTTTTTTCAGATGGCCCTTTTGACCGGGGGGAAGTGAGACTTCATTGTAGTGCAGATTTCCTTTGCAAGCTTGCTTGGTTGGCCAAAAAGTGCGTATGCGTTTTTTCCTGAATATATTCAGGAAAAAACGCATACGCCCTTTTTGGCCAAGTGCATCATTGTGGACGTTCTGCCTCTTTTCCTATGCTTTAAATGCAATTCCAGCCTACCTCCTGAAATCGGTTTCCTGCAATTCTGCCCCGCTTTCAAGTCCTCTTGGCAGCCTTACTTCAGTATATTTTTGGACGATAGCTGTCATTTATAACTCTGCAGGTTTGTGAATTACAGTGCCCCTGAGCTCCTTTCTTCAACTCGCTTTCTCGTGAGCTGGCCGCAACACCGCAGGATGGCTTCAGGCCCTAATCTGGTTGCGGCACGGCACGCTGAGCCTTTGGTTAATTCCTCTTCCTGGTGGGAAATGAGAGTTAAATTTGCCCGTCCAGACACCTCCGGCTAGTCTCTCATTGGTTCTCCCTATTCCTGTACATCTTCCGCAGAAATTGCAAACTGGGCCAAACAGGAGGTTAAAGGCGCTGACTCTCCAAGTCGGGAGAGTGTTAGTAAAGCGTCTGGAATGTTGCACCCGAGTACAAGGGGACGAAAACTGAGACATATCGGAACACGTCTCCCGATCACATGGTTGATCATACTCTGGGTTCCACATGCATGTTTTAGCTGAAGGAAGAATACCTTAAACCTGGAGAGTTGAGACCCGTGGAATGGGTACCATGCAATATGACTTCAAAGGGTCTTCATTTGCTCACCGAACCTCTCCAATCCTATCACTGCTGCGTTTATGCCCCTGCACAGACGCTTGATTCTCTTTTGGAGACATAGCAATCCATAGGTTTTAAGATACTTCCTAGTCAGGTACACTCTTAGGCATTTAATATGGGGTGTTGAATCCATTTCGTTGAGCAAGGAGTAGCTCTTGTCTATTCCATATTTGGCTTAAGGAACTTTATCTGTGCTCATTTCAATCTCTGGTTTTATGCAGCACCCCAACTCACCTTTCCCCTTAAGCAAGCATAAGTTGGTTTTCTAAATTTGAGACCCTGTTCTGTTTTGTAATTCAGTTCCTATGTAGCCAAGTTTACATTCCGTGTATTAGTGATATCTTATGATGTTTCTTTTCCTGTGTGACTTATTTCAGTTAGAATCATCATACCTGAATCCACTCATTATGCTGCTACGGGGCTGATGACATAGATTTCATTGCTGAGTGATATTGCATTGTACGTAAGTACCACAACTTCTTTATCCATTTTTCACTTTCTGCAATATTGAACTTGTACCGTAAACCAGGTTCTTGTAAACAGAGCCGTCCCATCCTTTGGGGTGGCTGTGTCTTTTGATTTTAATTTCCCTAAGCTATAGGACCATAAGTGGAAGTGCCCTAGGCTCTGTTGCTTTGTTTTTTAGATGTTTCAGGAAACACCATACACTTCTCCCGAGTGGCTGTTGGCAATTTACATCCCGCCCATCAGCATAACAAGGCTCCCAGTTCTCCATGGCCTGTCCTGCCTTTCTGGATTTTACACTTTTTTCAGATGGCCCTTTGGACCGGGGGGAAGTGAGACTTCATTGTAGTGCAGATTTCCTTTGCAAGCTTGCTTGGTTGGCCAAAAAGTGCGTATGCGTTTTTTCCTGAATATATTCAGGAAAAAACGCATACGCCCTTTTTGGCCAAGTGCATCATTGTGGACGTTCTGCCTCTTTTCCTATGCTTTAAATGCAATTCCAGTCTACCTCCTGAAATCGGTTTCCTGCAATTCTGCCCCGCTTTCAAGTCCTCTTGGCAGCCTTACTTCAGTATATTTTTGGACGATAGCTGTCATTTATAACTCTGCAGGTTTGTGAATTACAGTGCCCCTGAGCTCCTTTCTTCAACTCGCTTTCTCGTGAGCTGGCCGCAACACCGCAGGATGGCTTCAGGCCCTAATCTGGTTCCGGCACGGCACGCTGAACCTTTGGTTAATTCCTCTTCCTGGTGGGAAATGAGAGTTAAATTTGCCCGTCCAGACACCTCCAGCTAGTCTGTCATTGGTTCTCCCTATTCCTGTTCATCTTCCGCAGAAATTGCAAACTGTGCCAAACAGGAGGTTAAAGGCGCTGACTCTCCAAGTCGGGAGAGTGTTAGTAAAGCGTCTGGAATGTTGCACCCGAGTACCAGGGGACGAAAACTGAGACATATTTGAACACGTCTCCCGATCACACGGTTGATCATACTCTGGGTTCCACATGCATGTTTTAGCTGAAGGAAGAATACCTTAAACCTGGAGAGTTGAGACCCGTGGAATGGGTACCATGCAATATGACTTCAAAGGGTCTTCATTTGCTCACCGAACCTCTCCAATCCTATCACTGCTGCGTTTATGCCCCTGTACACACACTTGATTCTCTTTCAGAGACATAGCAATCCATAGGTTTTAAGATACTTCCTAGTCAGGTACACTCTTAGGCATTTAATATGGGGTGTTGAGTCCATTTCGTTGAGCAAGGAGTAGCTCTTGTCTATTCCATATTTGGCTTAAGGAACTTTATCTGTGCTCATTTCAATCTCTGGTTTTATGCAGCACCCCAACTCACCTTTCCCCTTAAGCAAGCATAAGTTGGTTTTCTAAATTTGAGACCCTGTTCTGTTTTGTAATTCAGTTCCTGTGTAGCCAAGTTTACATTCCGTGTATTAGTGATATCTTATGATGTTTCTTTTCCTGTGTGACTTATTTCAGTTAGAATCATCATACCTGAATCCACTCATTATGCTGCTACGGGGCTGATGACATAGATTTCATTGCTGAGTGATATTGCATTGTACGTAAGTACCACAACTTCTTTATCCATTTTTCACTTTCTGCGATATTGAACTTGTACCGTAAACCAGGTTCTTGTAAACAGAGCCGTCCCAACCTTTGGGGTGGCTGTGTCTTTTGATTTTAATTTCCCTAAGCTATAGGACCATAAGTGGAAGTGCCCTAGGCTCTGTTGCTTTGTTTTTTAGATGTTTCAGGAAACACCATACACTTCTCCCGAGTGGCTGTTGGCAATTGACATCCCGCCCATCAGCATAACAAGGCTCCCAGTTCTCCATGGCCTGTCCTGCCTTTCTGGATTTTACACTTTTTTCAGATGGCCCTTTTGACCGGGGGGAAGTGAGACTTCATTGTAGTGCAGATTTCCTTTGCAAGCTTGCTTGGTTGGCCAAAAAGTGCGTATGCGTTTTTTCCTGAATATATTCAGGAAAAAACGCATACGCCCTTTTTGGCCAAGTGCATCATTGTGGACGTTCTGCCTCTTTTCCTATGCTTTAAATGCAATTCCAGCCTACCTCCTGAAATCGGTTTCCTGCAATTCTGCCCCGCTTTCAAGTCCTCTTGGCAGCCTTACTTCAGTATATTTTTGGACGATAGCTGTCATTTATAACTCTGCAGGTTTGTGAATTACAGTGCCCCTGAGCTCCTTTCTTCAACTCGCTTTCTCGTGAGCTGGCCGCAACACCGCAGGATGGCTTCAGGCCCTAATCTGGTTCCGGCACGGCACGCTGAACCTTTGGTTAATTCCTCTTCCTGGTGGGAAATGAGAGTTAAATTTGCCCGTCCAGACACCTCCAGCTAGTCTGTCATTGGTTCTCCCTATTCCTGTTCATCTTCCGCAGAAATTGCAAACTGTGCCAAACAGGAGGTTAAAGGCGCTGACTCTCCAAGTCGGGAGAGTGTTAGTAAAGCGTCTGGAATGTTGCACCCGAGTACCAGGGGACGAAAACTGAGACATATTTGAACACGTCTCCCGATCACACGGTTGATCATACTCTGGGTTCCACATGCATGTTTTAGCTGAAGGAAGAATACCTTAAACCTGGAGAGTTGAGACCCGTGGAATGGGTACCATGCAATATGACTTCAAAGGGTCTTCATTTGCTCACCGAACCTCTCCAATCCTATCACTGCTGCGTTTATGCCCCTGTACACACACTTGATTCTCTTTCAGAGACATAGCAATCCATAGGTTTTAAGATACTTCCTAGTCAGGTACACTCTTAGGCATTTAATATGGGGTGTTGAGTCCATTTCGTTGAGCAAGGAGTAGCTCTTGTCTATTCCATATTTGGCTTAAGGAACTTTATCTGTGCTCATTTCAATCTCTGGTTTTATGCAGCACCCCAACTCACCTTTCCCCTTAAGCAAGCATAAGTTGGTTTTCTAAATTTGAGACCCTGTTCTGTTTTGGAATTCAGTTCCTGTGTAGCCAAGTTTACATTCCGTGTATTAGTGATATCTTATGATGTTTCTTTTCCTGTGTGACTTATTTCAGTTAGAATCATCATACCTGAATCCACTCATTATGCTGCTATGGGCCTGATGACATAGATTTCATTTCTGAGTGATACTGCATTGTACGTAAGTACCACAACTTCTTTATCCATTTTTCACTTTCTGCGATATTGAACTTGTACCGTAAACCAGGTTCTTGTAAACAGAGCCGTCCCAACCTTTGGGGTGGCTGTGTCTTTTGATTTTAATTTCCCTAAGCTATAGGACCATAAGTGGAAGTGCCCTAGGCTCTGTTGCTTTGTTTTTTAGATGTTTCAGGAAACACCATACACTTCTCCCGAGTGGCTGTTGGCAATTTACATCCCGCCCATCAGCATAACAAGGCTCCCAGTTCTCCATGGCCTGTCCTGCCTTTCTGGATTTTACACTTTTTTCAGATGGCCCTTTTGACCGGGGGGAAGTGAGACTTCATTGTAGTGCAGATTTCCTTTGCAAGCTTGCTTGGTTGGCCAAAAAGGGCGTATGCGTTTTTTCCTGAATATATTCAGGAAAAAACGCATACGCCCTTTTTGGCCAAGTGCATCATTGTGGACGTTCTGCCTCTTTTCCTATGCTTTAAATGCAATTCCAGTCTACCTCCTGAAATCGGTTTCCTGCAATTCTGCCCCGCTTTCAAGTCCTCTTGGCAGCCTTACTTCAGTATATTTTTGGACGATAGCTGTCATTTATAACTCTGCAGGTTTGTGAATTACAGTGCCCCTGAGCTCCTTTCTTCAACTCGCTTTCTCGTGAGCTGGCCGCAACACTGCAGGATGGCTTCAGGCCCTAATCTGGTTGCGGCACGGCACGCTGAGCCTTTGGTTAATTCCTCTTCCTGGTGGGAAATGAGAGTTAAATTTGCCCGTCCAGACACCTCCGGCTAGTCTCTCATTGGTTCTCCCTATTCCTGTACATCTTCCGCAGAAATTGCAAACTGGGCCAAACAGGAGGTTAAAGGCGCTGACTCTCCAAGTCGGGAGAGTGTTAGTAAAGCGTCTGGAATGTTGCACCCGAGTACAAGGGGACGAAAACTGAGACATATTGGAACACGTCTCCCGATCACATGGTTGATCATACTCTGGGTTCCACATGCATGTTTTAGCTGAAGGAAGAATACCTTAAACCTGGAGAGTTGAGACCCGTGGAATGGGTACCATGCAATATGACTTCAAAGGGTCTTCATTTGCTCACCGAACCTCTCCAATCCTATCACTGCTGCGTTTATGCCCCTGCACACACGCTTGATTCTCTTTTGGAGACATAGCAATCCATAGGTTTTAAGATACTTCCTAGTCAGGTACATTCTTAGGTGTTTAATATGGGGTGTTGAATCCATTTCGTTGAGCAAGGAGTAGCTCTTGTCTATTCCATATTTGGCTTAAGGAACTTTATCTGTGCTCATTTCAATCTCTGGTTTTATGCAGCACCCCAACTCACCTTTCCGCTTAAGCAAGCATAAGTTGGTTTTCTAAATTTGAGACCCTGTTCTGTTTTGTAATTCAGTTCCTATGTAGCCAAGTTTACATTCCGTGTATTAGTGATATCTTATGATGTTTCTTTTCCTGTGTGACTTATTTCAGTTAGAATCATCATACCTGAATCCACTCATTATGCTGCTACGGGGCTGATGACATAGATTTCATTGCTGAGTGATATTGCATTGTACGTAAGTACCACAACTTCTTTATCCATTTTTCACTTTCTGCGATATTGAACTTGTACCGTAAACCAGGTTCTTGTAAACAGAGCCGTCCCAACCTTTGGGGTGGCTGTGTCTTTTGATTTTAATTTCCGTAAGCTATAGGACCGTAAGTGGAAGTGCCCTAGGCTCTGTTGCTTTGTTTTTTAGATGTTTCAGGAAACACCATACACTTCTCCCGAGTGGCTGTTGGCAATTGACATCCCGCCCATCAGCATAACAAGGCTCCCAGTTCTCCATGGCCTGTCCTGCCTTTCTGGATTTTACACTTTTTTCAGATGGCCCTTTTGACCGGGGGGAAGTGAGACTTCATTGTAGTGCAGATTTCCTTTGCAAGCTTGCTTGGTTGGCCAAAAAGTGCGTATGCGTTTTTTCCTGAATATATTCAGGAAAAAACGCATACGCCCTTTTTGGCCAAGTGCATCATTGTGGACGTTCTGCCTCTTTTCCTATGCTTTAAATGCAATTCCAGCCTACCTCCTGAAATCGGTTTCCTGCAATTCTGCCCCGCTTTCAAGTCCTCTTGGCAGCCTTACTTCAGTATATTTTTGGACGATAGCTGTCATTTATAACTCTGCAGGTTTGTGAATTACAGTGCCCCTGAGCTCCTTTCTTCAACTCGCTTTCTCGTGAGCTGGCCGCAACACCGCAGGATGGCTTCAGGCCCTAATCTGGTTCCGGCACGGCACGCTGAGCCTTTGGTTAATTCCTCTTCCTGGTGCGAAATGAGAGTTAAATTTGCCCGTCCAGACACCTCCGGCTAGTCTCTCATTGGTTCTCCCTATTCCTGTACATCTTCCGCAGAAATTGCAAACTGGGCCAAACAGGAGGTTAAAGGCGCTGACTCTCCAAGTCGGGAGAGTGTTAGTAAAGCGTCTGGAATGTTGCACCCGAGTACAAGGGGACGAAAACTGAGACATATCGGAACACGTCTCCCGATCACATGGTTGATCATACTCTGGGTTCCACATGCATGTTTTAGCTGAAGGAAGAATACCTTAAACCTGGAGAGTTGAGACCCGTGGAATGGGTACCATGCAATATGACTTCAAAGGGTCTTCATTTGCTCACCGAACCTCTCCAATCCTATCACTGCTGCGTTTATGCCCCTGCACAGACGCTTGATTCTCTTTTGGAGACATAGCAATCCATAGGTTTTAAGATACTTCCTAGTCAGGTACACTCTTAGGCATTTAATATGGGGTGTTGAATCCATTTCGTTGAGCAAGGAGTAGCTCTTGTCTATTCCATATTTGGCTTAAGGAACTTTATCTGTGCTCATTTCAATCTCTGGTTTTATGCAGCACCCCAACTCACCTTTCCCCTTAAGCAAGCATAAGTTGGTTTTCTAAATTTGAGACCCTGTTCTGTTTTGTAATTCAGTTCCTATGTAGCCAAGTTTACATTCCGTGTATTAGTGATATCTTATGATGTTTCTTTTCCTGTGTGACTTATTTCAGTTAGAATCATCATACCTGAATCCACTCATTATGCTGCTACGGGGCTGATGACATAGATTTCATTGCTGAGTGATATTGCATTGTACGTAAGTACCACAACTTCTTTATCCATTTTTCACTTTCTGCAATATTGAACTTGTACCGTAAACCAGGTTCTTGTAAACAGAGCCGTCCCAACCTTTGGGGTGGCTGTGTCTTTTGATTTTAATTTCCCTAAGCTATAGGACCATAAGTGGAAGTGCCCTAGGCTCTGTTGCTTTGTTTTTTAGATGTTTCAGGAAACACCATACACTTCTCCCGAGTGGCTGTTGGCAATTTACATCCCGCCCATCAGCATAACAAGGCTCCCAGTTCTCCATGGCCTGTCCTGCCTTTCTGGATTTTACACTTTTTTCAGATGGCCCTTTGGACCGGGGGGAAGTGAGACTTCATTGTAGTGCAGATTTCCTTTGCAAGCTTGCTTGGTTGGCCAAAAAGTGCGTATGCGTTTTTTCCTGAATATATTCAGGAAAAAACGCATACGCCCTTTTTGGCCAAGTGCATCATTGTGGACGTTCTGCCTCTTTTCCTATGCTTTAAATGCAATTCCAGTCTACCTCCTGAAATCGGTTTCCTGCAATTCTGCCCCGCTTTCAAGTCCTCTTGGCAGCCTTACTTCAGTATATTTTTGGACGATAGCTGTCATTTATAACTCTGCAGGTTTGTGAATTACAGTGCCCCTGAGCTCCTTTCTTCAACTCGCTTTCTCGTGAGCTGGCCGCAACACTGCAGGATGGCTTCAGGCCCTAATCTGGTTCCGGCACGGCACGCTGAACCTTTGGTTAATTCCTCTTCCTGGTGGGAAATGAGAGTTAAATTTGCCCGTCCAGACACCTCCAGCTAGTCTGTCATTGGTTCTCCCTATTCCTGTTCATCTTCCGCAGAAATTGCAAACTGTGCCAAACAGGAGGTTAAAGGCGCTGACTCTCCAAGTCGGGAGAGTGTTAGTAAAGCGTCTGGAATGTTGCACCCGAGTACCAGGGGACGAAAACTGAGACATATTTGAACACGTCTCCCGATCACACGGTTGATCATACTCTGGGTTCCACATGCATGTTTTAGCTGAAGGAAGAATACCTTAAACCTGGAGAGTTGAGACCCGTGGAATGGGTACCATGCAATATGACTTCAAAGGGTCTTCATTTGCTCACCGAACCTCTCCAATCCTATCACTGCTGCGTTTATGCCCCTGTACACACACTTGATTCTCTTTCAGAGACATAGCAATCCATAGGTTTTAAGATACTTCCTAGTCAGGTACACTCTTAGGCATTTAATATGGGGTGTTGAGTCCATTTCGTTGAGCAAGGAGTAGCTCTTGTCTATTCCATATTTGGCTTAAGGAACTTTATCTGTGCTCATTTCAATCTCTGGTTTTATGCAGCACCCCAACTCACCTTTCCCCTTAAGCAAGCATAAGTTGGTTTTCTAAATTTGAGACCCTGTTCTGTTTTGTAATTCAGTTCCTGTGTAGCCAAGTTTACATTCCGTGTATTAGTGATATCTTATGATGTTTCTTTTCCTGTGTGACTTATTTCAGTTAGAATCATCATACCTGAATCCACTCATTATGCTGCTACGGGGCTGATGACATAGATTTCATTGCTGAGTGATATTGCATTGTACGTAAGTACCACAACTTCTTTATCCATTTTTCACTTTCTGCGATATTGAACTTGTACCGTAAACCAGGTTCTTGTAAACAGAGCCGTCCCAACCTTTGGGGTGGCTGTGTCTTTTGATTTTAATTTCCGTAAGCTATAGGACCATAAGTGGAAGTGCCCTAGGCTCTGTTGCTTTGTTTTTTAGATGTTTCAGGAAACACCATACACTTCTCCCGAGTGGCTGTTGGCAATTGACATCCCGCCCATCAGCATAACAAGGCTCCCAGTTCTCCATGGCCTGTCCTGCCTTTCTGGATTTTACACTTTTTTCAGATGGCCCTTTTGACCGGGGGGAAGTGAGACTTCATTGTAGTGCAGATTTCCTTTGCAAGCTTGCTTGGTTGGCCAAAAAGTGCGTATGCGTTTTTTCCTGAATATATTCAGGAAAAAACGCATACGCCCTTTTTGGCCAAGTGCATCATTGTGGACGTTCTGCCTCTTTTCCTATGCTTTAAATGCAATTCCAGCCTACCTCCTGAAATCGGTTTCCTGCAATTCTGCCCCGCTTTCAAGTCCTCTTGGCAGCCTTACTTCAGTATATTTTTGGACGATAGCTGTCATTTATAACTCTGCAGGTTTGTGAATTACAGTGCCCCTGAGCTCCTTTCTTCAACTCGCTTTCTCGTGAGCTGGCCGCAACACCGCAGGATGGCTTCAGGCCCTAATCTGGTTGCGGCACGGCACGCTGAGCCTTTGGTTAATTCCTCTTCCTGGTGGGAAATGAGAGTTAAATTTGCCCGTCCAGACACCTCCGGCTAGTCTCTCATTGGTTCTCCCTATTCCTGTACATCTTCCGCAGAAATTGCAAACTGGGCCAAACAGGAGGTTAAAGGCGCTGACTCTCCAAGTCGGGAGAGTGTTAGTAAAGCGTCTGGAATGTTGCACCCGAGTACAAGGGGACGAAAACTGAGACATATCGGAACACGTCTCCCGATCACATGGTTGATCATACTCTGGGTTCCACATGCATGTTTTAGCTGAAGGAAGAATACCTTAAACCTGGAGAGTTGAGACCCGTGGAATGGGTACCATGCAATATGACTTCAAAGGGTCTTCATTTGCTCACCGAACCTCTCCAATCCTATCACTGCTGCGTTTATGCCCCTGCACAGACGCTTGATTCTCTTTTGGAGACATAGCAATCCATAGGTTTTAAGATACTTCCTAGTCAGGTACACTCTTAGGCATTTAATATGGGGTGTTGAATCCATTTCGTTGAGCAAGGAGTAGCTCTTGTCTATTCCATATTTGGCTTAAGGAACTTTATCTGTGCTCATTTCAATCTCTGGTTTTATGCAGCACCCCAACTCACCTTTCCCCTTAAGGAAGCATAAGTTGGGTTTCTTAATTTGAGACCCTGTTGTGTTTTGTAATTCAGTTCCTGTGTAGCCAAGTTTACATTCCGTGTATTAGTGATATCTTATGATGTTTCTCTTTCTGTGTGACTTATTTCAGTTAGAATCATCATACCTGAATCCACTCATTATGCTGCTACGGGCCTGATGACATAGATTTCCTTGCTGAGTTATATTGCATTGTACGTAAGTACCACAACTTCTTTATCCATTTTTCACTTTCTGCGATATTGAACTTGTACCGTAAACCAGGTTCTTGTAAACAGAGCCGAGCCAAACTTTGGCGTGGCTGTGTCTTTTTGATTTTAATTTCCCTAAGCTATAGGACCATAAGTGGAAGTGCCTTAGGCTCTGTTGCTTTGTTTTTTAGATGCTTCAGGAAACACCATACACTTCTCCCGAGTGGCTGTTGGCAATTGACATCCCGCCCATCAGCATAACAAGACTCCCAGTTCTCCATGGCCTGTCCTGCCTTTCTGGATTTTACACTTTTTTCAGATGGCCCTTTTGACCGGGGGGAAGTGAGACTTCATTGTAGTGCCCATTTCCTTTGCAAGCTTGCTTGGTTGGCCAAAAAGGGCGTATGCGTTTTTTCCTGAATATATTCAGGAAAAAACGCATACGCCCTTTTTGGCCAAGTGCATCATTGTGGACGTTCTGCCTCTTTTCCTATGCTTTAAATGCAATTCCAGTCTACCTCCTGAAATCGGTTTCCTGCAATTCTGCCCCGCTTTCAAGTCCTCTTGGCAGCCTTACTTCAGTATATTTTTGGACGATAGCTGTCATTTATAACTCTGCAGGTTTGTGAATTACAGTGCCCCTGAGCTCCTTTCTTCAACTCGCTTTCTCGTGAGCTGGCCGCAACACCGCAGGATGGCTTCAGGCCCTAATCTGGTTCCGGCACGGCACGCTGAGCCTTTGGTTAATTCCTCTTCCTGGTGGGAAATGAGAGTTAAATTTGCCCATCCAGACACCTCCATCTAGTCTGTCATTGGTTCTCCCTATTCCTGTTCATCTTCCGCAGAAATTTCAAGCCTGGCCAAACAGGAGGTTAAAGGCACTGACTCTCCAAGTCGGGAGAGTGTTATTAAAGCGTCTGCAATGTTGAACCAGAGTACCAGGGGACGAAAACTGAGACATATTGGAACACATCTCCCGAGCACACGGTTGATCATACTCTTGGTTCCACATGCATGTTTTAGCTGAAGGAAGAATACCTTAAACCTGGAGAGATGAGACCCGTGGAATGGGTACCATGCAATATGACTTCAAAGGGTCTTCATTTGCTCACCAAACCTCTCCAATCCTATCACTGATGCGTTTATGCCCCTGCACACACGCTTGATTCTCTTTCGGAGACATAGCAATCCATAGGTTTTAAGATACTTCCTAGTCAGGTATATTCTTAGTTGTTTAATATGGGGTGTTGAATCCATTTCGTTGAGCAAGGAGTAGCTCTTGTCTATTCCATATTTGGCTTAAGGAACTTTATCTGTCCTCATTTCAATCTCTGGTTTTATGCAGCACCTCAACTCACCTTTCCCCTTAAGCAAGCATAAGTTGGTTTTCTAAATTTGAGACCCTGTTCTGTTTTGTAATTCAGGTCCTGTGTAGCCAAGTTTACATTCCGTGTATTAGTGATATCTTATGATGTTTCTTTTTCTGTGTGACTTATTTCAGTTAGAATCATCATACCTGAATCCACTCATTATGCTGCTACGGGCCTGATGACGTAGATTTCATTGCTGAGTGATATTGCATTGTACGTAAGTACCACAACTTCTTTATCCATTTTTCACTTTCTGCGATATTGAACTTGTACCGTAAACCAGGTTCTTGTAAACAGAGCCGTCCCAAACTTTGGGGTGGCTGTGTCTTTTGATTTTAATTTCCCTAAGCTATAGGACCATAAGTGGAAGTGCCCTAGGCTCTGTTGCTTTGTTTTTTAGATGTTTCAGGAAACACCATACACTTCTCCCGAGTGGCTGTTGGCAATTTACATCCCGCCCATCAGCATAACAAGGCTCCCAGTTCTCCATGGCCTGTCCTGCCTTTCTGGATTTTACACTTTTTTCAGATGGCCCTTTTGACCGGGGGGAAGTGAGACTTCATTGTAGGGCAGATTTCCTTTGCAAGCTTGCTTTGTTGGCCAAAAAGGGCGTATGCGTTTTTTCCTGAATATATTCAGGAAAAAACGCATACGCCCTTTTTGGCCAAGTGCATCATTGTGGACGTTCTGCCTCTTTTCCTATGCTTTAAATGCAATTCCAGTCTACCTCCTGAAATCGGTTTCCTGCAATTCTGCCCCGCTTTCAAGTCCTCTTGGCAGCCTTACTTCAGTATATTTTTGGACGATAACTGTCATTTATAACTCTGCAGGTTTGTGAATTACAGTGCCCCTGAGCTCCTTTCTTCAACTCGCTTTCTCGTGAGCTGGCCGCAACACCACAGGATTGCTTCAAGCCCTAATCTGGTTCCGGCACGGCACGCTGAGCCTTTGGTTAATTCCTCTTCCTGGTGGGAAATGAGAGTTAAATTTGCCCGTCCAGACACCTCCAGCTAGTCTGTCATTGGTTCTCCCTATTCCTGTTCATCTTCCGCAGAAATTGCAAACTGGGCCAAACAGGAGGTTAAAGGCACTGACTCTCCAAGTCGGGAGAGTGTTAGTAAAGCGTCTGGAATGTTGCACCCGAGTACCTGGGGACGAAAACTGAGACATATTTGAACACGTCTCCCGATCACACGGTTGATCATACTCAGGGTTCCACATGCATGTTTTAGCTGAAGGAAGAATACCTTAAACCTGGAGAGTTGAGACCCGTGGAATGGGTACCATGCAATATGACTTCAAAGGGTCTTCATTTGCTCACCGAACCTCTCCAATCCTATCACTGCTGCGTTTATGCCCCTGTACACTCGCTTGATTCTCTTTCGGAGACATAGCAGTCCATAGGTTTTAAGATACTTCCTAGTCAGGTATATTCTTAGGCGTTTAATATGGGGTGTTGAGTCTATTTCGTTGAGCAAGGAATAGCTCTTGTCTATTCCATATTTGGCTTAAGGAACTTTATCTGTGCTCATTTCAATCTCTGATTTTATGCATTACCCCAACTCACCTTTCCCCTTAAGGAAGCATAAGTTGGTTTTCTAAATTTGAGACCCTGTTCTGTTTTGTAATTCAGTTCCTGTGTAGCCAAGTTTACATTCCGTGTATTAGTGATATCTTATGATGTTTCTCTTTCTGTGTGACTTATTTCAGTTAGAATCATCATAACTGAATCCACTCATTATGCTGCTACGGGCCTGATGACATAGATTTCCTTGCTGAGTTATATTGCATTGTACGTAAGTACCACAACTTCTTTATCCATTTTTCACTTTCTGCGATATTGAACTTGTACCATAAACGTGGTTCTTGTAGACACAGCCGTGCCAAACTTTGGCGTGTCTGTGTCTTTTTTATTTTAATTTCCCTAAGCTATAGGACCATAAGTGGAAGTGCCCTAGGCTCTGTTGCTTTGTTTTTTAGATGTTTCAGGAAACACCATACACTTCTCCCGAGTGGCTGTTGGCAATTTACATCCCGCCCATCAGCATAACAAGGCTCCCAGTTCTCCATGGCCTGTCCTGCCTTTCTGGATTTTACACTTTTTTCAGATGGCCCTTTTGACCGGGGGGAAGTGAGACTTCATTGTAGTGCAGATTTCCTTTGCAAGCTTGCTTGGTTGGCCAAAATGGGCGTATGCGTTTTTTCCTGAATATATTCAGGAAAAAACGCATACGCCCTTTTTGGCCAAGTGCATCATTGTGGACGTTCTGCCTCTTTTCCTATGCTTTAAATGCAATTCCAGTGTACCTCCTGAAATCGGTTTCCTGCAATTCTGCCCCGCTTTCAAGTCCTCTTGGCAGCCTTACTTCAGTATATTTTTGGACGATAGCTGTCATTTATAACTCTGCAGGTTTGTGAATTACAGTGCCCCTGAGCTCCTTTCTTCAACTCGCTTTCTCGTGAGCTGGCCGCAACACCGCAGGATTGCTTTAGGCCCTAATCTGGTTCCGGCACGGCACGCTGAGCCTTTGGTTAATTCCTCTTCCTGGTGGGAAATGAGAGTTAAATTTGCCCGTCCAGACACCTCCAGCTAGTCTCTCTTTGGTTCTCCCTATTCCTGTACATCTTCCGCAGAAATTGCAAACTGGGCCAAACAGGAGGTTAAAGGCGCTGACTCTCCAAGTCGGGAGAGTGTTAGTAAAGCGTCTCGAATGTTGCACCCGAGTACCAGGGGACGGAAACTGACGTATATTGGAACACGTCTCCCGATCACACGGTTGATCATACTCTGGGTTCCACATGCATGTTTTATCTGAAGGAAGAATACCTTAAACCTGGAGAGTTGAGACCCGTGGAATGGGTACCATGCAATATGACTTCAAAGGGTCTTCATTTGCTCACCAAACCTCTCCAATCCTATCACTGATGCGTTTATGCCCCTGCACACACGCTTGATTCTCTTTCGGAGACATAGCAATCCATAGGTTTTAAGATACTTCCTAGTCAGGTATATTCTTAGTTGTTTAATATGGGGTGTTGAATCCATTTCGTTGAGCAAGGAGTAGCTCTTGTCTATTCCATATTTGGCTTAAGGAACTTTATCTGTCCTCATTTCAATCTCTGGTTTTATGCAGCACCTCAACTCACCTTTCCCCTTAAGCAAGCATAAGTTGGTTTTCTAAATTTGAGACCCTGTTCTGTTTTGTAATTCAGGTCCTGTGTAGCCAAGTTTACATTCCGTGTATTAGTGATATCTTATGATGTTTCTTTTTCTGTGTGACTTATTTCAGTTAGAATCATCATACCTGAATCCACTCATTATGCTGCTACGGGCCTGATGACGTAGATTTCATTGCTGAGTGATATTGCATTGTACGTAAGTACCACAACTTCTTTATCCATTTTTCACTTTCTGAGATATTGAACTTGTACCGTAAACCAAGTTCTTGTAAACAGAGCCGTCCCAAACTTTGGGGTGGCTGTGTCTTTTGATTTTAATTTCCCTAAGCTATAGGACCATAAGTGGAAGTGCCCTAGGCTCTGTTGCTTTGTTTTTTAGATGTTTCAGGAAACACCATACACTTCTCCCGAGTGGCTGTTGGCAATTTACATCCCGCCCATCAGCATAACAAGGCTCCCAGTTCTCCATGGCCTGTCCTGCCTTTCTGGATTTTACACTTTTTTCAGATGGCCCTTTTGACCGGGGGGAAGTGAGACTTCATTGTAGGGCAGATTTCCTTTGCAAGCTTGCTTTGTTGGCCAAAAAGGGCGTATGCGTTTTTTCCTGAATATATTCAGGAAAAAACGCATACGCCCTTTTTGGCCAAGTGCATCATTGTGGACGTTCTGCCTCTTTTCCTATGCTTTAAATGCAATTCCAGTCTACCTCCTGAAATCGGTTTCCTGCAATTCTGCCCCGCTTTCAAGTCCTCTTGGCAGCCTTACTTCAGTATATTTTTGGACGATAACTGTCATTTATAACTCTGCAGGTTTGTGAATTACAGTGCCCCTGAGCTCCTTTCTTCAACTCGCTTTCTCGTGAGCTGGCCGCAACACCACAGGATTGCTTCAAGCCCTAATCTGGTTCCGGCACGGCACGCTGAGCCTTTGGTTAATTCCTCTTCCTGGTGGGAAATGAGAGTTAAATTTGCCCGTCCAGACACCTCCAGCTAGTCTGTCATTGGTTCTCCCTATTCCTGTTCATCTTCCGCAGAAATTGCAAACTGGGCCAAACAGGAGGTTAAAGGCACTGACTCTCCAAGTCGGGAGAGTGTTAGTAAAGCGTCTGGAATGTTGCACCCGAGTACCTGGGGACGAAAACTGAGACATATTTGAACACGTCTCCCGATCACACGGTTGATCATACTCAGGGTTCCACATGCATGTTTTAGCTGAAGGAAGAATACCTTAAACCTGGAGAGTTGAGACCCGTGGAATGGGTACCATGCAATATGACTTCAAAGGGTCTTCATTTGCTCACCGAACCTCTCCAATCCTATCACTGCTGCGTTTATGCCCCTGTACACTCGCTTGATTCTCTTTCGGAGACATAGCAGTCCATAGGTTTTAAGATACTTCCTAGTCAGGTATATTCTTAGGCGTTTAATATGGGGTGTTGAGTCTATTTCGTTGAGCAAGGAATAGCTCTTGTCTATTCCATATTTGGCTTAAGGAACTTTATCTGTGCTCATTTCAATCTCTGATTTTATGCATTACCCCAACTCACCTTTCCCCTTAAGGAAGCATAAGTTGGTTTTCTAAATTTGAGACCCTGTTCTGTTTTGTAATTCAGTTCCTGTGTAGCCAAGTTTACATTCCGTGTATTAGTGATATCTTATGATGTTTCTCTTTCTGTGTGACTTATTTCAGTTAGAATCATCATAACTGAATCCACTCATTATGCTGCTACGGGCCTGATGACATAGATTTCCTTGCTGAGTTATATTGCATTGTACGTAAGTACCACAACTTCTTTATCCATTTTTCACTTTCTGCGATATTGAACTTGTACCATAAACGTGGTTCTTGTAGACACAGCCGTGCCAAACTTTGGCGTGTCTGTGTCTTTTTTATTTTAATTTCCCTAAGCTATAGGACCATAAGTGGAAGTGCCCTAGGCTCTGTTGCTTTGTTTTTTAGATGTTTCAGGAAACACCATACACTTCTCCCGAGTGGCTGTTGGCAATTTACATCCCGCCCATCAGCATAACAAGGCTCCCAGTTCTCCATGGCCTGTCCTGCCTTTCTGGATTTTACACTTTTTTCAGATGGCCCTTTTGACCGGGGGGAAGTGAGACTTCATTGTAGTGCAGATTTCGTTTGCAAGCTTGCTTGGTTGGCCAAAATGGGCGTATGCGTTTTTTCCTGAATATATTCAGGAAAAAACGCATACGCCCTTTTTGGCCAAGTGCATCATTGTGGACGTTCTGCCTCTTTTCCTATGCTTTAAATGCAATTCCAGTGTACCTCCTGAAATCGGTTTCCTGCAATTCTGCCCCGCTTTCAAGTCCTCTTGGCAGCCTTACTTCAGTATATTTTTGGACGATAGCTGTCATTTATAACTCTGCAGGTTTGTGAATTACAGTGCCCCTGAGCTCCTTTCTTCAACTCACTTTCTCGTGAGCTGGCCGCAACACCGCAGGATTGCTTTAGGCCCTAATCTGGTTCCGGCACGGCACGCTGAGCCTTTGGTTAATTCCTCTTCCTGGTGGGAAATGAGAGTTAAATTTGCCCGTCCAGACACCTCCAGCTAGTCTCTCTTTGGTTCTCCCTATTCCTGTACATCTTCCGCAGAAATTGCAAACTGGGCCAAACAGGAGGTTAAAGGCGCTGACTCTCCAAGTCGGGAGAGTGTTAGTAAAGCGTCTCGAATGTTGCACCCGAGTACCAGGGGACGGAAACTGACGTATATTGGAACACGTCTCCCGATCACACGGTTGATCATACTCTGGGTTCCACATGCATGTTTTATCTGAAGGAAGAATACCTTAAACCTGGAGAGTTGAGACCCGTGGAATGGGTACCATGCAATATGACTTCAAAGGGTCTTCATTTGCTCACCGAACCTCTCCAATCCTATCACTGCTGCGTTTATGCCCCTGTACACACGCTTGATTCTCTTTCGGAGACATAGCAATCCATAGGTTTTAAGATACTTCCTAGTCAGGTACATTCTTAGGCGTTTAATATGGGGTGTTGAGTCCATTTCGTTGAGCAAGGAGTAGCTCTTGTCTATTCCATACTTGGCTTAAGGAACTTTATCTGTGCTCATTTCAATCTCTGGTTTTATGCAGCTCCCCAACTCACCTTTCCCCTTAAGCAAGCATAAGTTGGTTTTCTAAATTTGAGACCCTGTTCTGTTTTGCAATTCAGTTCCTGTGTAGCCAAGTTTATATTCCGTGTATTAGTGATATCTTATGATGTTTCTTTTTCTGTGTTACTTATTTCAGTTAGAATCATCATACCTGAATCCACTCATTATGCTACTACGGGGCTGATGACATAGATTTCATTGCTGAGTGATATTGCATTGTACGTAAGTACCACAACTTCTTTATCCATTTTTCACTTTCTGCGATATTGAACTTGTACCGTATATGAGGTTCTTGTAAACAGAGCCGTCCCAACCTTTGGGGTGGCTGTGTCTTTTTGATTTTAATTGCCCTAAACTATAGTACCATAAGTGGAAGTGCCCTAGGCTCTGTTGCTTTGTTTTTTAGATGTTTCAGGAAACACCAAACACTTCTCCAGAGTGGCTGTTGGCAATTTACATCCTGCCCATCAGCATAAGATGGCTCCCAGTTCTCCATGGCCTGTCCTGCCTTTATGGATTTTACACTTTTTTCAGATGGCCCTTTTGACCAGGGGGAATTGAGACTTCATTGTAGTGCAGATTTCCTTTGCAAGCTTGCTTGGTTGGCCAAAAAGGGCGTATGCGTTTTTTCCTGAATATATTCAGGAAAAAACACATACGCCCTTTTTGGGCAAGTCAGGTTTTTGAATTGCAGTGGCCCTTAGCTCCATTTTTCAGCTCTTACTTTTGTGATCTTGCCCCATAACCACAGGATTCCTTGAAGCCCTATTCTTCTTCTGGGGCACCTTGCTGTGCCTTTGGTTCATTCTTCTTACTGATGTGAAATTAGAGTGACATGTGCCCATTGAAACCGCTACAGCTAGTTTCTCACTGGTTCCCCCTATTCCCATTCATCCTCCGCACTAACTGAAGACTGTGCGATACCAGAACTTAAAGGCATTGACTCTCCATGTGGGGATGTTGTTAGTAAAGCGGCTGGAATGTCGATCCGGAGCCCCAGGAGAGGAAAAATGTGGTGCGTTTTAGAAACCTTTCCCGATCATATGGTATACCAGTCGCTGGGTTTCCCAAGCATGGTTTAGCTGTAGGAAGATTCCCTTCAACCTGGAGTGTTGGGACCCTTGGAATGAGTAGCATGAAGTATTGCATTAAACTTTCGGTAGTTGCTCACCGAAGCTCACCAATCCTCTCAGCCCCAAGTGTCCAGCCTTATGTCTTATCCAGCTGTGGGTTTATATGTGGTCAATCCAGGTTGCATCACAGCCCCTGAGCGAATTTTGTAAGAATTTTTCTCTCTTTCATTGTTTCTGCGTTTTGTTTTTAAAATTTATTTCTATAATGGGGTTTAGCTCATTTTCACTGCTGTGTTTGTGCCGCTCTGCACACACTTGATTCCCTTATGGAGATATATCAATACATGGGTTTTAAGATTCTTATTACTCAGATATATTTCTCTGCGGTGTATAGGGTGTGTTGAGGCCAGTTCATTGAGCAAGGTGTAGATCTTGTCTAATACCTATTTGGTTTCTTGAACGGTATCTGTGCTAATTTCAAACTCTGGTTTTATGCATCACCCCACCTCTCCTTTCCCCTTAAGCTGACATAAGTGTGTTTTCTAAATGTGAGACACTGTTCTGTTCTGTAATTCATTTCTTGTGCAGCCATATTTACCCTCCCTCTATAAGTGATATCTTATGATATGTTTCTTTTTCTGTTTGACTTATTTCAAGTAGTATTATCGGACCTAAATCCACTCTTTATCCTTCTACTAGCCTTATTACATTGATTTCATGGTGAAGAGATATTCCATTGTACATAAGTACCACATCTTCTTTATCCATTGTTCTCTTTCCTGGGATATTTAAGGTGTACTGAAGTTGAGGTTCTTGTAAACAGAGTAGCCCTAAACTGTGGTGTGCTTGTGTCTTGTTGATTTTTAGACTTCCCTAGATATACTCCCATGATTGGAAGTGTCCTATGCTCTGTAGCTCTGTTTTTAGATGATTTAGGAACCACCATACACTTCTCCAGAGTGGCTCTCGGCAGTTCACACACTGCCCATCAGCGTATAAAGGCTCCCTGTTCTCCATGGCCTGTCCTGCATTTCTGGTTTTTACAATTTTTTAGGATGGCTCTTTTGACCGGTGGGAAATGAGACTTCTTTGTTGTGCACATTTGCATTGCTTGCTTGCTTCGTTGCCCATAAAGTGCGTATGCGTTTTTTCCTGGATATAATCAGGAAAAATCGCATACGCCCTTTTGGGCCAACTGCATCATTGTCGAAATTCTGCCGCTTTTCATGTGCGTTAAAGACGAGTCCAATCTATCTCTTGAAATCTGTTTCTTGCAATTCTGTCTTGCATTCAGATCCTCTTCTTTGCCTTACCTCAACATATTTTTGGACGTTAGTTTTCATTTATAACTCTGCAGGTTTGTGAATTGCAGTGACCCTGAGCTCCATGTTTTAAGTTGCTCTTTTGTGAGCTGGCCTCAAACGCGCAGGATTGCTTCAGGCCCTATTTTGGCTCCGGCGAGGCAGGCTGAGCCTTTTTTTAATTCTTATTCTTAATGGGAAATTAGAGTGATATGTGCCCGTCCAAACCCCTACAACTCTTCTCTCATTGGTTCCCCCTCTTCCCGTTCATCCTCCTCACAATTTGCAAAATGTGTGAAACAGAAGTTTAAATGTGCTGATTCTCCAAGTGGGGAGCTTCTAAGTAACGTGGCTGGAATGGTGAACAGGAGCACCAGGAGAGGATAAATGAGGTGCATTTTAGACACATCTCCCGATCACATGGTGTACAGTCCTCTGGGTTTTCCATGCATGTTTTAGCTGTAGGAAGATCCCTTGAACCTGCAGATTTGGGACCCATTGAATGGGTACCAGGTAGTATTACTTTAAAGGGTGTGCATTTCCTCACCCAACCTCACATTTCTCTTAGCGCAAACAGTTTCCAGCCTTATGTCTCATCCTGCTGTGGGTCTAGATGTGTTCAATCCATGTTGCATCACCGTCCCTGAGGAAAAGTTGTAAGAGGTTTTCTCTGTCTCTCTGTCGTTTATTTTTTTCAATTTATTACTATATTGGTTACAGCTGATTTTCAAAGCTCTGTTTCTTGCTGCTGTACATCCACTTGATTCACGTACAGAGAGACATCAATAAATTCTTTTTCAGATTCTTACCAGTCGTATATATTCTTTTCTGGTGACTTGAGTGTGCTGAGTGCAGTTCTTTTAGCTACCGTGTAGGCCTTGTTGATTATCAGTTTGGTATTTGGAATGGTATCTTTGCTAATTTCAACCTCCTGGATGATGCCTCACCCCTCCCCACCTTTCCCGTTTAGCAGCCTTATGCGTGTTTTCTACATATTTGACTATGTTTTTGTTTTGTAATTTATTTCATGTGTAGCCATTTTGGATTCCACCTTTAAGTGATATCTTATGATATGTGTCTTCTTCTTTTTGAATTCTGTCACTTAGAATGATCATACGTAACTCCTCCAGAGTTGTTACAGCTGGCCATATTTCATTGATTTCCAGGCTGAATAATATTCCACTCTACCTAAGTACCACATCTCTATCCATTTTTTCCCTCCAGAGACATTTAAGTTATATCTTAGTCGAGGATCTTTTAAACAGAGAGGGGGTAAACATTGGGGTGCCTGTGTCCTCTCGATTTTTGTTTTTCCCAAGATATACGCCCATGAGTGCAAGTGCCCTATGCTCTGTAGCTCATTGTTTAGATGCTTTAGTAAACACAATACACTTCTCCAGAATGGCCGTTGGCAATATACATTTCCACTATAAGTCTCACAGGGCTCCCTCTTCTCCTTGCCCTGTCCTGCATTTCTGTTGTTTACGCTTTATGAGGATG
This sequence comes from Lagenorhynchus albirostris, assembly GCF_949774975.1. NCBI lineage: Eukaryota > Metazoa > Chordata > Mammalia > Artiodactyla > Delphinidae > Lagenorhynchus > Lagenorhynchus albirostris. The sequence goes on along the minus strand of NW_026783597.1, from coordinate 565,899 downwards.
GCTCTTCTGACTGATGCGAAGTGATGTCTTTTGTAGTATTGACTTCCAGTGCCCACCTGTTTGGTTGGCTAAAAAGGTGTACGCTCTTTTCTTGAATATATACACAAAAAAACGCATACACCCTTTTTGGCCAACTGCAATGTTGGCAATGTTCAGCTCCTTTTCTTGTGCTTAATGGCGAGTCCTTTCTACCTCCTCAAATCCCTTTCCTGCCATTCTCCCTTGCTTACAAGTCCTTTTCTCTGACTTTCCTCAAGACATTTTTCAGTGATGGATATTTTCAACTCTGCAGTTTTGTGAATTTTACTGCCCCTGAGTTCTATTGTTCAACTTGTGTTTATGGGAACTGGCCACAAAGCAGCGGGATTTCCTCAAGCCCTATACTGTTTCCATGGGCAACCCTAGCCTTTGGTCAATTCGTCTTCCTGATTGGAAATTAGAGTGACATGTGCCTGTCTGAACACGTAGGACTTGTCTCTCATTGTTCCTCATCCTTCCGCTTCATCCTCTGGACAAATTCCAAACTGTACGCAACAGGATGTTGACAGTGCTGACATCTCCAAGTGGGGAGACTGTTAGTAAAGACGCTGGAGGGGTGAACCCGAGCACCAGGAGATGAGGAGATGAGATGCCTTTTCCAAACTCTTCCCGATCAGACGGTATACCATCCTCTGGGTGTGACAGACATGTTTTAGCAGTAGGAAGAGTCCCATTCATGTAAGGAGAACACCAGGGCTTTTTCAAAATCAGTGTCTCCCCGAAACCCAAACTGGGGAATTTTTTAAGCTACGGCTACACATATGTTCATTAAGGGCCTTGGGAAGTAGGCAGAGTCCAAACTTTAGATGATTGAAGTCTTCAGGGTCAGAAGCACTCACCACCAGCTTCCCTTAGGTTACACTTTAACTGTCATTGATAGATGATGTCAATAAAAATATCTATTCTTTTTCAGATTATTTCCCCTTATAGGTTATTGCAAAATGTTGAGTGTAGTTCCCTGTGCTATACAGTAGTTCCTTGTTGATGATCTATTTTATACATAGCAGTGTGTATGTGTTAATCCCAAACTGTTAATTTATCCCTCCTCCCACCTTTCCCCTTTGGTAATAATAAATTATAAGATTTTATACTTCTCAGAAATGGGGGAGCTGAAAGAGAGGTATCATTTTCAATGGAAAAGCATTTAAAACAAGATTGAAGGTTTAACCAAGATTATTAGATGTACATCCTTGGAAAGAAATCACTTCATTTCTCTAATATTGAGCTGACAAATAAGACAAACCTTTTCACTGAACTTGCTTATAATAAAGTGATGGAAATATCCAATGGAAGTGTTAGAAACATCTTATTTTACCCGAGCCTTATACACTGTTCTATGTTAACTACACTTTGGCTCACACATCTGTTCATTGAGGTTACAATAGTCTCAATTTCTGTTACTGATCCTCCAGAGTGGACCCCAACAAGTGTCCCCCTGCCCAGTGTCATTGGGGCCAACAGATCGAGACTGAGTTTGGTTCACAAGCAAAGGAAACTTTATATTTTGATCAGAGAATGGAGAGGTGAGAGCATGTACTACCCCGTGGGCTGTGGGCTGGGCTGCTGTGTAGAGATCCTGTCAGAGTCAGTGGGAGGGAGGGGGCGGAGCTCTCGAGGGCCGGGTTGGCTGTAGCTCAGGCTCTATATCGCGGAGTCTGCACTGGGCCCCAGGAGCTGAGGTGTCGACCCAGCCATTCTGCACTAGGAAATCTGGTCTGAAGTGCCGGGTGTGGAACCTCTGCATGCGGGACCCTAGGAGCACGTGAAATTAGACAAAGCACAAAGGATAAAAAAGGTTAGACTTGACTTTATTGCCCAGATTCTATTTTTATCTCCCAGGGATTTTTAATGGGCTTTGCTGGGGACAAACCCCCCCCTCTGCCTTTTGTCCCGTTCCTCATTCTTGGAGTGCTGAGGGTGCAGACCCTTCTTCTGTAACTGCTGAGTGCTGAGTTGGGAGCCCTCATACCCTGGGGCGAGGGTCAGAGCTTCTCCCCAGCAGCCTCCAGGTGACGTTGATTGTCCCCAGGCCCCCTGCCTCCCTGCTCGTCCACCTGAGCAGCAGCATTGGAAGTGTTATAGATTCTAATGACCTTTAAGGGTCCAGGAAAGAGATGTGCAGAGACGCTGTGGGGGCCGGTTTCACCCCGCCCCACATTTGTTCGGCCACCTTAGGCCGACCGTTTCTGCCAGCCTAGATGCTCTGACCAGTAGTCTGCGCTTTCTTCAATTAGGCCCCTGAATTAACGTACAAACAGCACCAGGTGTCAGAGCCCTGCCCGCTCAACTCCCAGACAGTCCAGGGTCAGTGGTGATCAAGGACCATGATGGCCACTGAGTCAACAGCCTTTTGAAGTAAACAAGAGTCCAGCCGGTCTTACTGGCCACCATCATCACGGTGTCTGTAGGCTTTTCTATGGTGACAGTGTGATATACGGTTCCCCCGCCAAGATTATTAGCTCCCCTCTGGGTGCAGTAAGTCCGGCAAGCAGTAGTCTACTCTTTTGGGACACACTCTTGTTGTTTTATGAGAGAAACTCCAGGTCAAGTGATGTTCACACGAGTCGTCATGGTGCCCTGTTGCCCCCGGTTATCTCTCTGGATGTTGGAGTTGGAGGGCCTCCTCACTCGAGGTCGGTGTGCCCACGGAGCGAACCCTGCAACTTCAGGGCATGGTTGGTGGTTAGGATCACCACGTGGGGTCCTTTTCCCTTAGGAGGGAGGTGGCCTTTTGGGCTGCTGATTTCCAGGGTTTTAGATACCGCCAGTATCTTGGCCAGATGTGGCAGTGGGCCAAGCCCCTTGGTGACCATAGTTTATCCTACCTGGATGGCATTCTTGCATTGTTCCATTTCAAGTGGTCCCAGGTTTTGCACTAATTCTCCAATGGCGATTCACCTTTCACCGGGAATGTAAAGGTCAAAGGGTTTAGCTAAATTAGGGAGTTCCAGGGCAAGGGTCTGAATTGACTGCTCTTTCCATTCTTGAAAGGCCACTTCTGGATTCTATTCAAAAGGATCATCATCTTTTCCTTTCAGTGTTTCATATAGAGGCCCAGCTAGTAGACTGTAGTTAGGGATCCAGAAGCAGCAAACCCTGGCCTCCCCAGGAACCCCTAAGCTGTCTTCTAGTTTTAGAAAGGGGTAAGGCTGAAAATGGTTTCTTCCCTTTCCTGGGATGGACTTCTCCAACCTTCTGTGAGAATGAAGCCCAGGCAGGTCACGGCAGTCTGTGATATTTGAGCTTTTTCTTGGACAACTTCTATCCTTTATTGGCTTGGTAGTTCAGAGGCCTCCTTAGTAGGGCTGGCGATCAGAATGTCGTCTGCATATTGAAGGAGGGTTTCCTTTTCCAGAGGTAGAACTTTTAGGTCTTTAGCTAAGCTTTCCCCAAAGATGGTGTGGGAATTTTTGCACCCTTGGGGCCAGACGGCCCGGAAGTATTGTTTTAGTTGTATGTTGAGTCCTGCCACTCACAAGCCAAAATTTCTTGTGACTCTGGGACTAATGGAATACAAAAGAAGGCATCATTGAAGACTAATACAGAATACCATGTCCTGGTGGTTGGTAGAATGACCAGCAGGGTGTAGGAATTAGGAGCAACTGGAGGTATATCCTCGGTGGCTTCACTGACTGTCCTGACATCCTTTACCAGGTCCCCAGCAGCCCATGGGGCTCTCGTGGCCAGACCAATCCCAGAATATGGAGCTCACCTGGGCAGGTACCCCACCCCCACCCCAGCCCACAGGGCTCTCGTGGTCAGGCCCCTCCCAGGATACAGAGCTACCCTTGCAGGTACCGTGGCAGGGCTGGGCACACAGGAACCGTGCACATAGCCCTCATTGCAGAGCACCCCCAGCTCACCTGTCGCTCAGAGCTGACACAGAGCACCTCAGAGCAGGACTTGAACTAACAAACAGCAGCTGCGACAGGTCTGTGACCCTGGGCATCACTCCGTGAGGCCTCCCTCCACCTGGTCTTCCAGAGACTTCCACTGCACCCGGGGCACCAGGCCTCTGTCTCCAACCACCACCCACCCCTCCTCTCCCTGACTCCTGGGTTCCTCTCATTAGGAGAGGGTTTTCTTGAAGTTGTCTCCCACTCATGGGCCAGATAAAATGATTAGAAAACAAGCCAAAGCTGCAGCCCCTTGTCTATCCTGACTCTCAGGAGCCCACACCTGTTCCTTGGACCTGGCCGGTTCAGCAAGTTCCATTTTCTGCAACTGTGAGCCCCTGAGGGGTGATGATTGGCTGACCTGGGCAGCCTTACCATGCCGGCCAGCCCTCCCCAGGTGTGCCTGGGTTGAGATCACTATAAATACCACTCCAGGCAGCAAGAGCCCCTGCAGCCATGCCTGACGCCATTTCCTCTGCCCTGTCAGCAGTCTCGGGGCTGGGCTGGTGGGAGGGAGTGAGAGGCCACGGCTTTGTGGGTGGCCCAGTGTGAGTGGGGCTCTGCTGGACTTTCTGCAGCAGTTGCCAGGCTGCCACCTGCTAAAGAAGAAGATGTGTCACCCATACCTGCTGCTGGAATTTCTCCCTGGGCAGAGGTGAGGAAGGAAACAAGCAGTGGGGGCAGGGACAGGACGGGTATCTCAGGCAGGGAAATGGAAATCTTCCAGAAGAGCACCCAGGGCCAGGACCATCCTGGCTGGCCTGCAGGCACCAAGTCGGCCGGCATGCTGTCACTCGTGTGGCTCTATGGCCCTCCCTCTAGGCTTTCAAGTCCTTGTATATATTCAGGTGTTTTACCTGGGATGGGTGGGAATAGTTCAGCAGCAACTGGCCTGGGGCTCAGCTCACGTTTATTCACAGATGCCTCGGCACGGTGCCCCAGCTTTGCAATGAGGACGCTTGTTGCGTGGGGGCTGCTGGCTGAATGGGAGATGATTCCCCACCACTGACCAACTTCAGAATTGTTTACAACTGGAGCAAGTGCCCTGATACGGTTTTCCTCTGTGGAACTGGTGGGTTCTGTGTTTTTTTTCTCTTTTTCGTTTTGGGTTCAAGGTAGATTTTATTCCTCTTTTTTGTATTTACAGATATAAGCATGGAAATAATTTATTCATATAAATACATGTATGTGAAGGGAATAATTGTTTTTTCTATTTTTTAAATTTTATTTCTTTTTAATTTTGAATTTTATTTTATATTTTTATACAGCAGGTTCTTATTGGTTATCTATTTTATACATATAAATGTATACATACCAATCCCAGTCTCTCAACTCCTCCCACCACCCCCCCCAACAGCTTTCCCCCCTTGTTGTCCATACGTTTGTTGTCTACATCTGTTGCTCTATTTATGCCTTGCAAAATGGTTAATCTGTACAGGTTTTCTAGGTTCCACATATATGCATGAATATACAAGATTTGTTTTACTCTTTCTGACTTACTTCACTCTGTATGACAGTCTCTAGATGCATCGACGTCTCTACAAATGACCCAATTTCATTCCTTTTCATGGCTTAGTAATATTCCATTTTATATATGTACCACGGCTTTATGCATTCGTCTGTCTGTGGGCATTTAGGTTGCTTCCATTACCTCGATATTGTAAATAGTGATGCAATGAACATTGCGGTGAATGTCTCTTTTTGATTTATGGTTTTGTCTGGGTATATGTCCAGTACTGGGATTGCTGTATCATATGGTAATTCTATTGTTAGTTTCTTAAGAAATTCCATATTGTTCTCCATAGTGACTGTATCAATTTATATTCCCAACAATAGTGGAAGAGGGTTCCTTTTCTCCACACCCTTTCCAGCATTTTTTGCTTGTAGATTTTCTATGATGCCTATTCTACCAGGTGTGAGGTGATACCTCATTGTTGAATCCATTTTGTTGAGCAAGGGGTAGGTCTTGTCTATTCCATATTTGGCTTATGGAACGGTATCTGTGCTAATTTCAAACTCTGGTTTAATGCAGCACCCCAACTCACCTTCCCCCTTAAGCAAGCATAAGTTAGTTTTCTAAACTTGAGACCCTGTTCTGTTTTGTAATTCAGTTCATGTGTAGCCAAGTTCACATTCCGTGTATTAGTGATACCTTATGATGTTTCTTTTTCTGTGTGACTTATTTCACTTAGAATCATCGTGCCTCAATCCACTCATTATGCTGGTACGGACCTGGTGACATAGATTTCATTGCTGAGTGGTATTCTGTTGTACATAAGTACCGCAACTTCTTTATCCATTATTTGCTCTCTGGGATATTTAACTTGTGCCGTAGAAGAGATTCCAGTAAAAAGAACCGTCCCAACCTTTGGGGTGGCTGTGTCTTTTAGATTTTAAATTAACTAAGCAATAGGACCATAAGTGGAAGTGCCCTAGGCTCTGTTGCTTTGTTTTTTAGATGTTTCAGGAAACACCATACACTTCTCCTGAGTGGCTGTTGGCAATTTACATCCCGCCCATCAGCATAACAAGGCTCCCAGTTCTCCATGGCCTGTCCTGCCTTTCTGGATTTTACACTTTTTTCAGATGGCCCTTTTGACCGGGGGGAAGTGAGACTTCATTGTAGTGCAGATTTCCTTTGCAAGCTTGCTTGGTTGGCCAAAAAGGGCGTATGCGTTTTTTCCTGAATATATTCAGGAAAAAACGCATACGCCCTTTTTGGCCAAGTGCATCATTGTGGACGTTCTGCCTCTTTTCCTATGCTTTAAATGCAATTCCAGTCTACCTCCTGAAATCGGTTTCCTGCAATTCTGCCCCGCTTTCAAGGCCTCTTGGCAGCCTTACTTCAGTATATTTTTGGACGATAGCTGTCATTTATAACTCTGCAGGTTTGTGAATTACAGTGCCCCTGAGCTCCTTTCTTCAACTCGCTTTCTCGTGAGCTGGCCGCAACACCGCAGGATTGCTTCAGGCCCTAATCTGATTCCGGCACGGCACGCTGAGCCTTTGGTTAATTCCTCTTCCTGGTGCGAAATGAGAGTTAAATTTGCCCGTCCAGACACCTCCATCTAGTCTGTCATTGGTTCTCCCTATTCCTGTTCATCTTCCGCAGAAATTGAAAACTGGGCCAAACAGGAGGTTAAAGGCAGTGACTCTCCAAGTAGGGAGAGTTTTAGTAAAGCGTCTGGCATGTTGAACCCGAGTACCAGGGGATGAAAACTGAGACATATTGGAACACATCTCCCGATCACACGGTTGATCATACTCTGGGTTCCACGTGCATGTTTAGCTGAAGGAAGAATACCTTAAACCTGGAGAGTTGAGACCGGTGGAATGGGTACCATGCAATATGATTTCAAAGGGTCTTCATTTGCTCACCGAACCTCTCCAATCCTATCACTGCTGCGTTTATGGCCCTGTAAACACGCTTGATTCTCTTTCGGAGACATAGCAATCCATAGGTTTTAAGATACTTCCTAGTCAGGTACATTCTTAGGCGTTTAATATGGGGTGTTAAGTTCATTTCGTTGAGCAAGGAGTAGCTCTTGTCTATTCCATATTTGGCTTAAGGAACTTTATCTGTGCTCATTTCAATCTCTGGTTTTATGCAGCACCCCAACTCACCTTTCCCCTTAAGCAAGCATAAGTTGGTTTTCTAAATTTGAGACCCTGTTCTGTTTCGTAATTCAGTTCCTATGTAGCCAAGTTTACATTCCGTGTATTAGTGATATCTTATGATGTTTGTTTTTCTGTGTGACTTATTTCAGTTAGAATCATCGTACCTGAATCCACTCATTATGCTGCTACGGGCCTGATGACATAGATTTCCTTGCTGAGTGATATTGCATTGTACGTAAGTACAACAACTTCTTTATCCATTTTTCACTTTCTGCGATATTGAACTTGTACCGTAAATGAGTTTCTTATAAACAGAGCCGCCCCAACCTTTTGGTTGGCTCTGTCTTTTTGATTTTAATTTCCCTAAGCTATAGGACCATAAGTGGAAGTGCCCTAGGCTCTGTTGCTTTGTTTTTTAGAAGTTTCAGGAAACACCATACACTTCTCCAGAATGGCTGTTGGCAATTTAAATCACGCCCAGCAGCATAACAAGGCCCCCAGTTCTCCATGGCCTGTCCTGCCTTTCTGGATTTTACACTTTTTTCAGATGGCCCTTTTGACCGGGGGGAAGTGCGACTTCATTGTAGTGCAGATTTCCTTTGCAAGCTTGCTTGGTTGGCCAAAAAGGGCGTATGCGTTTTTTTCTGAATATATTCAGGAAAAAACGCATACGCCCTTTTTGGCCAAGTGCATCATTGTGGACGTTCTGCCTCTTTTCCTATGCTTTAAATGCAATTCCAGTCTACCTCCTGAAATCGGTTTCCTGCAATTCTGCCCCGCTTTCAAGTCCTCTTGGCAGCCTTACTTCAGTATATTTTTGGACGATAGCTGTCATTTATAACTCTGCAGGTTTGTGAATTACAGTGCCCCTGAGCTCCTTTCTTCAACTCGCTTTCTCGTGAGCTGGCCACAACACCGCAAGATTGCTTCAGGCCCTAATCTGGTTCCGACACGGCACGCTGAGCCTTTGGTTAATTCCTCTTCCTGGTGGGAAATGAGAGTTAAATTTGCCCGTCCAGACAGCTCCAGCTAGTCTCTCATTGGTTCTCCCTATTCCTGTTCATCTTCCGCAGAAATTGCAAACTGGGCCAAACAGGAGGTTAAAGGCACTGACTCTGCAAGTAGGGAGAGTGTTAGTAAAGAATCTGGAATGTTGCACCCGAGTACCAGGGGACGAAAACTGACACATATTGGAACACGTCTCCCGATCACACGGTTGATCATACTCTGGGTTCCACATGCATGTTTTAGCTGAAGGAAGAATACCTTAAACCTGGAGAGTTGAGACCCGTGGAATGGGTACCATGCAATATGACTTCAAAGGGTCTTCATTTGCTCACCGAACCCCTCCAGTTTTATCACTGCTGCGTTTATGCCCCTGTACACACGCTTGATTCTCTTTCGGAGACATAGCATTCCCTAGGTTTTAAGCTACTTCGTAGTCAGATACATTCTTAGGCGTTTAATATGGGGTGATGAGTCCGTTTCGTTGAGCAAGGAGTAGCTGTTGTCTATTCCATATTTGGCTTAAGGAACTTTATCTGTGCTCATTTCAATCTCTGGTTTTATGCAGCACCCCAACTCACCTTTCCCCTTAAGCAAGCATAAGTTGGTTTTCTAAATTTGAGACCCTGTTCTGTTTTGTAATTCAGATCCTGTGTAGCCAAGTTTACATTCCGTGTATTAGTGATATCTTATGATGTTTCTTTTTCTCTGTGACTTATTTCAGTTAGAATCATAATACCTGAATCCACTCATTATGCTGCTACGGGCCTGATGACATAGATTTCATTGCTGAGTGATACTGCATTGTACGTAAGTACCACAACTTCTTTATCCATTTTTCACTTTCTGCGATATTGAACTTGTACCGTAAACCAGGTTCTTGTAAACAGAGCCGTCCCAACCTTTGGGGTGGCTGTGTCTTTTTGATTTTAATTTCCCTAAGCTATAGGACCATAAGTGGAAGTGCCCTAGGCTCTGTTGCTTTGTTTTTTAGATGTTTCAGGAAACACCATACACTTCTCCCGAGTGGCTGTTGGCAATTTACATCCCGCCCATCAACATAACAAGGTTCCCAGTTCTCCATGGTCTGTCCTGCCTTTCTGGAGTTTACACTTTTTTCAGATGGCCCTTTTGACCGGGGGGAAGTGAGACTTCATTGTAGTGCAGATTTCCTTTGCAAGCTTGCTTGGTTGGCCAAAAAGGGCGTATGCGTTTTTTCCTGAATATATTCAGGAAAAAACGCATACGCCCTTTTTGGCCAAGTGCATCATTGTGGACGTTCTGCCTCTTTTCCTATGCTTTAAATGCAATTCCAGTCTACCTCCTGAAATCGGTTTCCTGCAATTCTGCCCCGCTTTCAAGTCCTCTTGGCAGCCTTACTTCAGTATATTTTTGGACGATAGCTGTCATTTATAACTCTGCAGTTTTGTGAATTACAGTGCCCCTGAGCTCCTTTCTTCAACTCGCTTTCCCGTGAGCTGGCCGCAACACCGCAGGATTGCTTCAGGCCCTAATCTGGTTCCGGCACTGCACGCTGAGCCTTTGGTTAATTCCTCTTCCTGGTGGGAAATGAGAGTTAAATTTGCCCGTCCAGACACCTCCTGCTGGTCTCTCAATTGTTCTCCCTATTCCTGTTCATCTTCCACAGAAATTGCAAACTGGGCCAAACAGGAGGTTAAAGGCACTCACTCTCCAAGTCGGGAGAGTTTTAGTAAAGCGTCTGGCATGTTGCACCTGAGTAACAGGGAACGAAATGTGAGACACATTTGAACATGTTTCTCGATCACATGGTGGATCAAACTCTGGGTTCCACATGCATGTTTTAGCTGAAGGAAGTATCCCTTAAACCTGGAGAGTTGAGACCCATGGAATGGGTACCATGCAATATGACTTCAAAGGTCTTCATTTGCTCACAGAACCTCACCAAACTTATGAGCCCCAAGTGTCCAGCCTTATGTGTCACCCAGCTCTGGGTGTAGATGTGGTAAATGCAGGTTGCATCAGAAGCCTTGAATGAATTACTTAAGTATTTCTCTCTATTTCACTGTAATTGTGTTTTGTTTAAGAAATTTATTTTTATTATGGGATTTACCTGATTTTCAGTGCTTTAATGCCGCTGTACACACTCTTGATTCTCTTACAGAGATATATAAATCCATAGGTTTTATGATTCTTACTAGTCAGGTATATGCCTAGGCGTTGAATATGGGGTGTTGAGTCCATTTCGTTGAGCAAGGAGTAGCTCTTGTCTATTCCATATTTGGCTTAAGGAACTTTATCTGTGCTCATTTCAATCTCTGGTTTTATGCAGCACCCCAACTCACCTTTCCCCTTAAGCAAGCATAAGTTGGGTTTCTAAATTTGAGACCCTGTTCTGTTTTGTAATTCAGTTCTTGTGTAGCCAAGTTTACATTCCGTGTATTAGTGATACCTTATGATGTTTCTTTTTCTGTGAGACTTATTTCAGTTAGAATCATCGTACCTGAATCCACTCATTATGCTGCTATGGGCCTGATGACATAGATTTCCTTGCTGAGTGATACTGCATTGTACGTAAGTACCACAACTTCTTTATCCATTTTTCACTTTCTGCGATATTGAACTTGTACCGTAAACCAGGTTCTTGTAAACAGAGCCGTCCCAACCTTTGTGGTGGCTGTGTCTTTTTGATTTTAATTTCCCTAAGCTATAGGACCATAATTGGAAGTGCCCTAGGCTCTGTTGCTTTGTTTTTTAGATGTTTCAGGAAACACCATACACTTCTCCAGAGTGGCTGTTGGCAATTTACATCCCGCCCATCAGCATAACAAGGCTCCCAGTTCTCCATGGCCTGTCCTGCCTTTCTGCATTTTATACATTTTTCAGATGGCCCTTTTGACCGGGGGGAAGTGAGACTTCATTGTAGTGCAGATTTCCTTTGCAAGCTTGCTTGGTTGGCCAAAAAGGGCGTATGCGTTTTTTCCTGAATATATTCAGGAAAAAACGCATACGCCCTTTTTGGCCAAGTGCATCATTGTGGACGTTCTGCCTCTTTTCCTATGCTTTAAATGCAATTCCAGTCTACCTCCTGAAATCGGTTTCCTGCAATTCTGCCCCGCTTTCAAGTCCTCTTGGCAGCCTTACTTCAGTATATTTTTGGACGATAGCTGTCATTTATAACTCTGCAGGTTTGTGAATTACAGTGCCCCTGAGCTCCTTTCTTCAACTCGCTTTCTCGTGAGCTGGCCGCAACACCGCAGGATGGCTTCAGGCCCTATTCTGGTTCCGGCACGGCACGCTGAGCCTTTGGTTAATTCCTCTTCCTGGTGGGAAATGAGAGTTAAATTTGCCCGTCCAGACACCTCCAGCTAGTCTGTCATTGGTTCTCCCTATTCCTGTTCATCTTCCGCAGAAATTGCAAACTGGGCCAAACAGGAGGTTAAAGGCACTGACTCTCCAAGTCGGGAGAGTGTTAGTAAAGCGTCTGGAATGTTGCACCCGAGTACCAGGGGACGAAAACTGAGACATATTGGAACACGTCTCCCGATCACACGGTTGATCATACTCTGGGTTCCACATGCATGTTTTAGCTGAAGGAAGAATACCTTAAACCTGGAGAGTTGAGACCCGTGGAATGGGTTCCATGCAATATGACTTCAAAGGGTCTTCATTTGCTCACCGAACCTCTCCAGTCCTATCACTGCTGCGTTTATGCCCCTGTACACACGCTTGATTCTCTTTCGGAGACATAGCAATCCATAGGTTTTAAGATACTTCCTAGTCAGGTACACTCTTAGGCATTTAATATGGGGTGTTGAGTCCATTTCGTTGAGCAAGGAGTAGCTCTTGTCTATTCCATATTTGGCTTAAGGAACTTTATCTGTGCTCATTTCAATCTCTGGTTTTATGCAGCACCCCAACTCACCTTTCCCCTTATCAAGCATAAGTTGGTTTTCCAAATTTGAGACCCTGTTCTGTTTTGTAATTCAGTTCCTGTGTAGCCAAGTTTACATTCCGTGTATTAGTGATATCTTATGATGTTTCTTTTTCTGTGAGACTTATTTCAGTTAGAATCATCGTACCTGAATCCACTCATTATGCTGCTATGGGCCTGATGACATAGATTTCCTTGCTGAGTGATACTGCATTGTACGTAAGTACCACAACTTCTTTATCCATTTTTCACTTTCTGCGATATTGAACTTGTACCGTAAACCAGGTTCTTGTAAACAGAGCCGTCCCAACCTTTGGGGTGGCTGTGTCTTTTTGATTTTAATTTCCCTAAGCTATAGGACCATAATTGGAAGTGCCCTAGGCTCTGTTGCTTTGTTTTTTAGATGTTTCAGGAAACACCATACACTTCTCCAGAGTGGCTGTTGGCAATTTACATCCCGCCCATCAGCATAACAAGGCTCCCAGTTCTCCATGGCCTGTCCTGCCTTTCTGCATTTTATACATTTTTCAGATGGCCCTTTTGACCGGGGGGAAGTGAGACTTCATTGTAGTGCAGATTTCCTTTGCAAGCTTGCTTGGTTGGCCAAAAAGGGCGTATGCGTTTTTTCCTGAATATATTCAGGAAAAAACGCATACGCCCTTTTTGGCCAAGTGCATCATTGTGGACGTTCTGCCTCTTTTCCTATGCTTTAAATGCAATTCCAGTCTACCTCCTGAAATCGGTTTCCTGCAATTCTGCCCCGCTTTCAAGTCCTCTTGGCAGCCTTACTTCAGTATATTTTTGGACGATAGCTGTCATTTATAACTCTGCAGGTTTGTGAATTACAGTGCCCCTGAGCTCCTTTCTTCAACTCGTTTTCTCGTGAGCTGGCCGCAACACCGCAGGATGGCTTCAGGCCCTAATCTGGTTCCGGCACGGCACGCTGAGCCTTTGGTTAATTCCTCTTCCTGGTGGGAAATGAGAGTTAAATTTGCCCGTCCAGACACCTCCAGCTAGTCTGTCATTGGTTCTCCCTATTCCTGTTCATCTTCCGCAGAAATTGCAAACTGGGCCAAACAGGAGGTTAAAGGCACTGACTCTCCAAGTCGGGAGAGTGTTAGTAAAGCGTCTGGAATGTTGCACCCGAGTACCAGGGGACGAAAACTGAGACGTATTGGAACACGTCTCCCGATCACACGGTTGATCATACTCTGGGTTCCACATGCATGTTTTAGCTGAAGGAAGAATACCTTAAACCTGGAGAGTTGAGACCCGTGGAATGGGTACCATGCAATATGACTTCAAAGGGTCTTCATTTGCTCACCGAACCTCTCCAATCCTATCACTGCTGCGTTTATGCCCCTGTACACACACTTGATTCTCTTTCAGAGACATAGCAATCCATAGGTTTTAAGATACTTCCTAGTCAGGTACACTCTTAGGCATTTAATATGGGGTGTTGAGTCCATTTCGTTGAGCAAGGAGTAGCTCTTGTCTATTCCATATTTGGCTTAAGGAACTTTATCTGTGCTCATTTCAATCTCTGGTTTTATGCAGCACCCCAACTCACCTTTCCCCTTAAGCAAGCATAAGTTGGGTTTCTAAATTTGAGACCCTGTTCTGTTTTGTAATTCAGTTCCTGTGTAGCCAAGTTTACATTCCGTGTATTAGTGATATCTTATGATGTTTCTTTTCCTGTGTGACTTATTTCAGTTAGAATCATCGTACCTGAATCCACTCATTATGCTGCTACGGGCCTGATGACATAGATTTCATTGCTGAGTGATACTGCATTGTACGTAAGTACCACAACTTCTTTATCCATTTTTCACTTTCTGCGATATTGAACTTGTACCGTAAACCAGGTTCTTGTAAACAGAGCCGTCCCAACCTTTGGGGTGGCTGTGTCTTTTGATTTTAATTTCCCTAAGCTATAGGACCATAAGTGGAAGTGCCCTAGGCTCTGTTGCTTTGTTTTTTAGATGTTTCAGGAAACACCATACAGTTCTCCGGAGTGGCTGTTGTCAAATTACATCCCGCCCATCAGCATAACAAGGCTCCCAGTTCTCCATGGCCTGTCCTGCCTTTCTGGATTTTACACTTTTTTCAGATGGCCCTTTTGACCAGGGGGAAGTGAGACGTCATTTTAGTGCAGATTTCTTTGCAAGCTTGCTTGGTTGGCCAAAAAGGGCGTATGCGTTTTTTCCTGAATATATTCAGGAAAAAACGCATACGCCCTTTTTGGCCAAGTGCATCATTGTGGACGTTCTGCCTCTTTTCCTATGCTTTAAATGCAATTCCAGTCTACCTCCTGAAATCGGTTTCCTGCAATTCTGCCCCGCTTTCAAGTCCTCTTGGCAGCCTTACTTCAGTATATTTTTGGACGATAGCTGTCATTTATAACTCTGCAGGTTTGTGAATTACAGTGCCCCTGAGCTCCTTTCTTCAACTCGCTCTCTCGTGAGCTGGCCGCAACACCGCAGGATGGCTTCAGGCCCTAATCTGGTTCCGGCACGGCACGCTGAGCCTTTGGTTAATTCCTCTTCCTGGTGGGAAATGAGAGTTAAATTTGCCCGTCCAGACACCTCCAGCTAGTCTCTCATTGGTTCTCCCTATCCCTGTTCATCTTCCGCAGAAATTGCAAACTGGGCCAAACAGGAGGTTAAAGGCACTGACTCTCCAAGTCGGGAGAGTGTTAGTAAAGCGTCTGGAATGTTGCACCCGAGTACCAGGGGACGAAAACTGAGACATATTGGAACACGTCTCCCGATCACACGGTTGATCATACTCTGGGTTCCACATGCATGTTTTAGCTGAAGGAAGAATACCTTAAACCTGGAGAGTTGAGACCCGTGGAATGGGTACCATGCAATATGACTTCAAAGGGTCTTCATTTGCTCACCGAACCTCTCCAATCCTATCACTGCTGCGTTTATGCCCCTGTACACACACTTGATTCTCTTTCAGAGACATAGCAATCCATAGGTTTTAAGATACTTCCTAGTCAGGTACACTCTTAGGCATTTAATATGGGGTGTTGAGTCCATTTCGTTGAGCAAGGAGTAGCTCTTGTCTATTCCATATTTGGCTTAAGGAACTTTATCTGTGCTCATTTCAATCTCTGGTTTTATGCAGCACCCCAACTCACCTTTCCCCTTAAGCAAGCATAAGTTGGTTTTCTAAATTTGAGACCCTGTTCTGTTTTGTAATTCAGTTCCTGTGTAGCCAAGTTTACATTCCGTGTATTAGTGATATCTTATGATGTTTCTTTTTCTGTGTGACTTATTTCAGTTAGAATCATCGTACCTGAATCCACTCATTATGCTGCTACGGGCCTGATGACATAGATTTCATTGCTGAGTGATACTGCATTGTACGTAAGTACCACAACTTCTTTATCCATTTTTCACTTTCTGCGATATTGAACTTGTACCGTAAACCAGGTTCTTGTAAACGGAGCCGTCCCAACCTTTGGGGTGGCTGTGTCTTTTGATTTTAATTTCCCTAAGCTATAGGACCATAAGTGGAAGTGCCCTAGGCTCTGTTGCTTTGTTTTTTAGATGTTTCAGGAAACACCATACACTTCTCCCGAGTGGCTGTTGGCAATTTACATCCCGCCCATCAGCATAACAAGGCTCCCAGTTCTCCATGGCCTGTCCTGCCTTTCTGGATTTTACACTTTTTTCAGATGGCCCTTTTGACCGGGAGGAAGTGAGACTTCATTGTAGTGCAGATTTCCTTTGCAAGCTTGCTTGGTTGGCCAAAAAGGGCGTATGCGTTTTATCCTGAATATATTCAGGAAAAAACGCATACGCCCTTTTTGGCCAAGTGCATCATTGTGGACGTTCTGCCTCTTTTCCTATGCTTTAAATGCAATTCCAGTCTACCTCCTGAAATCGGTTTCCTGCAATTCTACCCCGCTTTCAAGTCCTCTTGGCAGCCTTACTTCAGTATATTTTTGGACGATAGCTGTCATTTATAACTCTGCAGGTTTGTGAATTACAGTGCCCCTGAGCTCCTTTCTTCAACTCGCTTTCTCGTGAGCTGGCCGCAACCCTGCAGGATGGCTTCAGGCCCTAATCTGGTTCCGGCACGGCACGCTGAGCCTTTGGTTAATTCCTCTTCCTGGTGGGAAATGAGAGTTAAATTTGCCCGTCCAGGCACCTCCAGCTAGTCTCTCAGTGGTTCTCCCTATCCCTGTTCATCTTCCGCAGAAATTGCAAACTGGGCCAAACAGGAGGTTAAAGGCACTGACTCTCCAAGTCGGGAGAGTGTTAGTAAAGCGTCTGGAATGTTGCACCCGAGTACCAGGGGACGAAAACTGAGACATATTGGAACACGTCTCCCGATCACACGGTTGATCATACTCTGGGTTCCACATGCATGTTTTAGCTGAAGGAAGAATACCTTAAACCTGGAGAGTTGAGACCCGTGGAATGGGTACCATGCAATATGACTTCAAAGGGTCTTCATTTGCTCACCGAACCTCTCCAATCCTATCACTGCTGCGTTTATGCCCCTGTACACACACTTGATTCTCTTTCAGAGACATAGCAATCCATAGGTTTTAAGATACTTCCTAGTCAGGTACACTCTTAGGCATTTAATATGGGGTGTTGAGTCCATTTCGTTGAGCAAGGAGTAGCTCTTGTCTATTCCATATTTGGCTTAAGGAACTTTATCTGTGCTCATTTCAATCTCTGGTTTTATGCAGCACCCCAACTCACCTTTCCCCTTAAGCAAGCATAAGTTGGTTTTCTAAATTTGAGACCCTGTTCTGTTTTGTAATTCAGTTCCTGTGTAGCCAAGTTTACATTCCGTGTATTAGTGATATCTTATGATGTTTCTTTTCCTGTGTGACTTATTTCAGTTAGAATCATCGTACCTGAATCCACTCATTATTCTGCTACGGGCCTGATGACATAGATTTCATTTCTGAGTGATACTGCATTGTACGTAAGTACCACAACTTCTTTATCCATTTTTCACTTTCTGCGATATTGAACTTGTACCGTAAACCAGGTTCTTGTAAACAGAGCCGTCCCAACCTTTGGGGTGGCTGTGTCTTTTTGATTTTAATTTCCCTAAGCTATAGGACCATAAGTGGAAGTGCCCTAGGCTCTGTTGCTTTGTTTTTTAGATGTTTCAGGAAACACCATACACTTCTCCCGAGTGGCTGTTGGCAATTTACATCCCGCCCATCAGCATAACAAGGCTCCCAGTTCTCCATGGCCTGTCCTGCCTTTCTGGATTTTACACTTTTTTCAGATGGCCCTTTTGACCGGGGGGAAGTGAGACTTCATTGTAGTGCAGATTTCCTTTGCAAGCTTGCTTGGTTGGCCAAAAAGGGCGTATGCGTTTTTTCCTGAATATATTCAGGAAAAAACGCATACGCCCTTTTTGGCCAAGTGCATCATTGTGGACGTTCTGCCTCTTTTCCTATGCTTTAAATGCAATTCCAGTCTACCTCCTGAAATCGGTTTCCTGCAATTCTGCCCCGCTTTCAAGTCCTCTTGGCAGCCTTACTTCAGTATATTTTTGGACGATAGCTGTCATTTATAACTCTGCAGGTTTGTGAATTACAGTGCCCCTGAGCTCCTTTCTTCAACTCGCTTTCTCGTGAGCTGGCCGCAACACCGCAGGATGGCTTCAGGCCCTAATCTGGTTCCGGCACGGCACGCTGAGCCTTTGGTTAATTCCTCTTCCTGGTGGGAAATGAGAGTTAAATTTGCCCGTCCAGACACCTCCAGCTAGTCTGTCATTGGTTCTCCCTATTCCTGTTCATCTTCCGCAGAAATTGCAAACTGGGCCAAACAGGAGGTTAAAGGCACTGACTCTCCAAGTCGGGAGAGTGTTAGTAAAGCGTCTGGAATGTTGCACCCGAGTACCAGGGGACGAAAACTGAGACATATTGGAACACGTCTCCCGATCACACGGTTGATCATACTCTGGGTTCCACATGCATGTTTTAGCTGAAGGAAGAATACCTTAAACCTGGAGAGTTGAGACCCGTGGAATGGGTACCATGCAATATGACTTCAAAGGGTCTTCAGTTGCTCACCGAACCTCTCCAATCCTATCACTGCTGCGTTTATGCCCCTGTACACACACTTGATTCACTTTCGGAGACATAGCAATCCATAGGTTTTAAGATACTTCCTAGTCAGGTACACTCTTAGGCATTTAATATGGGGTGTTGAGTCCATTTCGTTGAGCAAGGAGTAGCTCTTGTCTATTCCATATTTGGCTTAAGGAACTTTATCTGTGCTCATTTCAATCTCTGGTTTTATGCAGCACCCCAACTCACCTTTCCCCTTAAGCAAGCATAAGTTGGGTTTCTAAATTAGAGACCCTGTTCTGTTTTGTAATTCAGTTCCTGTGTAGCCAAGTTTACATTCCGTGTATTAGTGATATCTTATGATGTTTCTTTTTCTGTGTGACTTATTTCAGTTAGAATCATCGTACCTGAATCCACTCATTATTCTGCTACGGGCCTGATGACATAGATTTCATTGCTGAGTGATATTGCATTGTACGTAAGTACCACAACTTCTTTATCCATTTTTCACTTTCTGCGATATTGAACTTGTACCGTAAACCAGGTTCTTGTAAACAGAGCCGTCCCAACCTTTGGGGTGGCTGTGTCTTTTGATTTTAATTTCCCTAAGCTATAGGACCATAAGTGGAAGTGCCCTAGGCTCTGTTGCTTTGTTTTTTAGATGTTTCAGGAAACACCATACACTTCTCCCGAGTGGCTGTTGGCAATTTACATCCCGCCCATCAGCATAACAAGGCTCCCAGTTCTCCATGGCCTGTCCTGCCTTTCTGGATTTTACACTTTTTTCAGATGGCCCTTTTGACCGGTGGGAAGTGAGACTTCATTGTAGTGCAGATTTCCTTTGCAACCTTGCTTGGTTGGCCAAAAAGTGCGTATGCGTTTTATCCTGAATATATTCAGGAAAAAACGCATACGCCCTTTTTGGCCAAGTGCATCATTGTGGACGTTCTGCCTCTTTTCCTATGCTTTAAATGCAATTCCAGTCTACCTCCTGAAATCGGTTTCCTGCAATTCTGCCCCGCTTTCAAGTCCTCTTGGCAGCCTTACTTCAGTATATTTTTGGACGATAGCTGTCATTTATAACTCTGCAGGTTTGTGAATTACAGTGCCCCTGAGCTCCTTTCTTCAACTCGCTTTCTTGTGAGCTGGCCGCAACCCCGCAGGATGGCTTCAGGCCCTAATCTGGTTCCGGCACGGCACGCTGAGCCTTTAGTTAATTCCTCTTCCTGGTGGGAAATGAGAGTTAAATTTGCCCGTCCAGACACCTCCAGCTAGTCTCTCATTGGTTCTCCCTATTCCTGTTCATCTTCCGCAGAAATTGCAAACTGGGCCAAACAGGAGGTTAAAGGCACTGACTCTCCAAGTCGGGAGAGTGTTAGTAAAGCGTCTGGAATGTTGCACCCGAGTACCAGGGGACGAAAACTGAGACATATTGGAACACGTCTCCCGATCACACGGTTGATCATACTCTGGGTTCCACATGCATGTTTTAGCTAAAGGAAGAATACCTTAAACCTGGAGAGTTGAGACCCGTGGAATGGGTACCATGCAATATGACTTCAAAGGGTCTTCATTTGCTCACCGAACCTCTCCAGTCCTATCAGTGCTGCGTTTATGCCCCTGTACACACGCTTGATTCTCTTTAGGAGACATAGCAATCCATAGGTTTTAAGATACTTCCTAGTCAGGTACACTCTTAGGCATTTAATATGGGGTGTTGAGTCCATTTCGTTGAGCAAGGAGTAGCTCTTGTCTATTCCATATTTGGCTTAAGGAACTTTATCTGTGCTCATTTCAATCTCTGGTTTTATGCAGCACCCCAACTCACCTTTCCCCTTAAGCAAGCATAAGTTGGTTTTCCAAATTTGAGACCCTGTTCTGTTTTGTAATTCAGTTCCTGTGTAGCCAAGTTTACATTCCGTGTATTAGTGATATCTTATGATGTTTCTTTTTCTGTGTGACTTATTTCAGTTAGAATCATCATACCTGAATCCACTCATTATGCTGCTACGGGCCTGATGACATAGATTTCCTTGCTGAGTGATACTGCATTGTACGTAAGTACCACAACTTCTTTATCCATTTTTCACTTTCTGCGATATTGAACTTGTACCGTAAACCAGGTTCTTGTAAACAGAGCCGTCCCAACCTTTGGGGTGGCTGTGTCTTTTGATTTTAATTTCCCTAAGCTATAGGACCATAAGTGGAAGTGCCCTAGGCTCTGTTGCTTTGTTTTTTAGATGTTTCAGGAAACACCATACACTTCTCCCGAGTGGCTGTTGGCAATTTACATCCCGCCCATCAGCATAACAAGGCTCCCAGTTCTCCATGGCCTGTCCTGCCTTTCTGGATTTTACACTTTTTTCAGATGGCCCTTTTGACCGGGGGGAAGTGAGACTTCATTGTAGTGCAGATTTCCTTTGCAAGCTTGCTTGGTTGGCCAAAAAGGGCGTATGCGTTTTTTCCTGAATATATTCAGGAAAAAACGCATACGCCCTTTTTGGCCAAGTGCATCATTGTGGACGTTCTGCCTCTTTTCCTATGCTTTAAATGCAATTCCAGTCTACCTCCTGAAATCGGTTTCCTGCAATTCTGCCCCGCTTTCAAGTCCTCTTGGCAGCCTTACTTCAGTATATTTTTGGACGATAGCTGTCATTTATAACTCTGCAGGTTTGTGAATTACAGTGCCCCTGAGCTCCTTTCTTCAACTCGCTTTCTCGTGAGCTGGCCGCAACACCGCAGGATGGCTTCAGGCCCTAATCTGGTTCCGGCACGGCACGCTGAGCCTTTGGTTAATTCCTCTTCCTGGTGGGAAATGAGAGTTAAATTTGCCCGTCCAGACACCTCCAGCTAGTCTCTCATTGGTTCTCCCTATCCCTGTTCATCTTCCGCAGAAATTGCAAACTGGGCCAAACAGGAGGTTAAAGGCACTGACTCTCCAAGTCGGGAGAGTGTTAGTAAAGCGTCTGGAATGTTGCGCCCGAGTACCAGGGGACGAAAACTGAGACGTATTGGAACACGTCTCCCGATCACACGGTTGATCATACTCTGGGTTCCACATGCATGTTTTAGCTGAAGGAAGAATACCTTAAACCTGGAGAGTTGAGACCCGTGGAATGGGTACCATGCAATATGACTTCAAAGGGTCTTCATTTGCTCACCGAACCTCTCCAATCCTATCACTGCTGCGTTTATGCCCCTGTACACACACTTGATTCTCTTTCAGACACATAGCAATCCATAGGTTTTAAGATACTTCCTAGTCAGGTACACTCTTAGGCATTTAATATGGGGTGTTGAGTCCATTTCGTTGAGCAAGGAGTAGCTCTTGTCTATTCCATATTTGGCTTAAGGAACTTTATCTGTGCTCATTTCAATCTCTGGTTTTATGCAGCACCCCAACTCACCTTTCCCCTTAAGCAAGCATAAGTTGGTTTTCTAAATTTGAGACCCTGTTCTGTTTTGTAATTCAGTTCCTGTGTAGCCAAGTTTACATTCCGTGTATTAGTGATATCTTATGATGTTTCTTTTCCTGTGTGACTTATTTCAGTTAGAATCATCGTACCTGAATCCACTCATTATTCTGCTACGGGCCTGATGACATAGATTTCATTTCTGAGTGATACTGCATTGTACGTAAGTACCACAACTTCTTTATCCATTTTTCACTTTCTGCGATATTGAACTTGTACCGTAAACCAGGTTCTTGTAAACAGAGCCGTCCCAACCTTTGGGGTGGCTGTGTCTTTTTGATTTTAATTTCCCTAAGCTATAGGACCATAAGTGGAAGTGCCCTAGGCTCTGTTGCTTTGTTTTTTAGATGTTTCAGGAAACACCATACACTTCTCCCGAGTGGCTGTTGGCAATTTACATCCCGCCCATCAGCATAACAAGGCTCCCAGTTCTCCATGGCCTGTCCTGCCTTTCTGGATTTTACACTTTTTTCAGATGGCCCTTTTGACCGGGGGGAAGTGAGACTTCATTGTAGTGCAGATTTCCTTTGCAAGCTTGCTTGGTTGGCCAAAAAGGGCGTATGCGTTTTTTCCTGAATATATTCAGGAAAAAACGCATACGCCCTTTTTGGCCAAGTGCATCATTGTGGACGTTCTGCCTCTTTTCCTATGCTTTAAATGCAATTCCAGTCTACCTCCTGAAATCGGTTTCCTGCAATTCTGCCCCGCTTTCAAGTCCTCTTGGCAGCCTTACTTCAGTATATTTTTGGACGATAGCTGTCATTTATAACTCTGCAGGTTTGTGAATTACAGTGCCCCTGAGCTCCTTTCTTCAACTCGCTTTCTCGTGAGCTGGCCGCAACCCCGCAGGATGGCTTCAGGCCCTAATCTGGTTCCGGCACGGCACGCTGAGCCTTTGGTTAATTCCTCTTCCTGGTGGGAAATGAGAGTTAAATTTGCCCGTCCAGACACCTCCAGCTAGTCTCTCATTGGTTCTCCCTATTCCTGTTCATCTTCCGCAGAAATTGCAAACTGGGCCAAACAGGAGGTTAAAGGCACTGACTCTCCAAGTCGGGAGAGTGTTAGTAAAGCGTCTGGAATGTTGCACCCGAGTACCAGGGGACGAAAACTGAGACATATTGGAACACGTCTCCCGATCACACGGTTGATCATACTCTGGGTTCCACATGCATGTTTTAGCTAAAGGAAGAATACCTTAAACCTGGAGAGTTGAGACCCGTGGAATGGGTACCATGCAATATGACTTCAAAGGGTCTTCATTTGCTCACCGAACCTCTCCAGTCCTATCAGTGCTGCGTTTATGCCCCTGTACACACGCTTGATTCTCTTTAGGAGACATAGCAATCCATAGGTTTTAAGATACTTCCTAGTCAGGTACACTCTTAGGCATTTAATATGGGGTGTTGAGTCCATTTCGTTGAGCAAGGAGTAGCTCTTGTCTATTCCATATTTGGCTTAAGGAACTTTATCTGTGCTCATTTCAATCTCTGGTTTTATGCAGCACCCCAACTCACGTTTCCCCTTAAGCAAGCATAAGTTGGTTTTCCAAATTTGAGACCCTGTTCTGTTTTGTAATTCAGTTCCTGTGTAGCCAAGTTTACATTCCGTGTATTAGTGATATCTTATGATGTTTCTTTTTCTGTGTGACTTATTTCAGTTAGAATCATCATACCTGAATCCACTCATTATGCTGCTACGGGCCTGATGACATAGATTTCCTTGCTGAGTGATACTGCATTGTACGTAAGTACCACAACTTCTTTATCCATTTTTCACTTTCTGCGATATTGAACTTGTACCGTAAACCAGGTTCTTGTAAACAGAGCCGTCCCAACCTTTGGGGTGGCTGTGTCTTTTGATTTTAATTTCCCTAAGCTATAGGACCATAAGTGGAAGTGCCCTAGGCTCTGTTGCTTTGTTTTTTAGATGTTTCAGGAAACACCATACACTTCTCCCGAGTGGCTGTTGGCAATTTACATCCCGCCCATCAGCATAACAAGGCTCCCAGTTCTCCATGGCCTGTCCTGCCTTTCTGGATTTTACACTTTTTTCAGATGGCCCTTTTGACCGGGGGGAAGTGAGACTTCACTGTAGTGCAGATTTCCTTTGCAAGCTTGCTTGGTTGGCCAAAAAGGGCGTATGCGTTTTTTCCTGAATATATTCAGGAAAAAACGCATACGCCCTTTTTGGCCAAGTGCATCATTGTGGACGTTCTGCCTCTTTTCCTATGCTTTAAATGCAATTCCAGTCTACCTCCTGAAATCGGTTTCCTGCAATTCTGCCCCGCTTTCAAGTCCTCTTGGCAGCCTTACTTCAGTATATTTTTGGACGATAGCTGTCATTTATAACTCTGCAGGTTTGTGAATTACAGTGCCCCTGAGCTCCTTTCTTCAACTCGCTTTCTCGTGAGCTGGCCGCAACACCGCAGGATGGCTTCAGGCCCTAATCTGGTTCCGGCACGGCACGCTGAGCCTTTGGTTAATTCCTCTTCCTGGTGGGAAATGAGAGTTAAATTTGCCCGTCCAGACACCTCCAGCTAGTCTCTCATTGGTTCTCCCTATCCCTGTTCATCTTCCGCAGAAATTGCAAACTGGGCCAAACAGGAGGTTAAAGGCACTGACTCTCCAAGTCGGGAGAGTGTTAGTAAAGCGTCTGGAATGTTGCGCCCGAGTACCAGGGGACGAAAACTGAGACGTATTGGAACACGTCTCCCGATCACACGGTTGATCATACTCTGGGTTCCACATGCATGTTTTAGCTCAAGGAAGAATACCTTAAACCTGGAGAGTTGAGACCCGTGGAATGGGTACCATGCAATATGACTTCAAAGGGTCTTCATTTGCTCACCGAACCTCTCCAATCCTATCACTGCTGCGTTTATGCCCCTGTACACACACTTGATTCTCTTTCAGACACATAGCAATCCATAGGTTTTAAGATACTTCCTAGTCAGGTACACTCTTAGGCATTTAATATGGGGTGTTGAGTCCATTTCGTTGAGCAAGGAGTAGCTCTTGTCTATTCCATATTTGGCTTAAGGAACTTTATCTGTGCTCATTTCAATCTCTGGTTTTATGCAGCACCCCAACTCACCTTTCCCCTTAAGCAAGCATAAGTTGGTTTTCTAAATTTGAGACCCTGTTCTGTTTTGTAATTCAGTTCCTGTGTAGCCAAGGTTACATTCCGTGTATTAGTGATATCTTATGATGTTTCTTTTTCTGTGTGACTTATTTCAGTTAGAATCATCGTACCTGAATCCACTCATTATGCTGCTACGGGCCTGATGACATAGATTTCATTGCTGAGTGATACTGCATTGTACGTAAGTACCACAACTTCTTTATCCATTTTTCACTTTCTGCGATATTGAACTTGTACCGTAAACCAGGTTCTTGTAAACAGAGCCGTCCCAACCTTTGGGGTGGCTGTGTCTTTTGATTTTAATTTCCCTAAGCTATAGGACCATAAGTGGAAGTGCCCTAGGCTCTGTTGCTTTGTTTTTTAGATGTTTCAGGAAACACCATACACTTCTCCCGAGTGGCTGTTGGCAAATTACATCCCGCCCATCAGCATAACAAGGCTCCCAGTTCTCCATGGCCTGTCCTGCCTTTCTGGATTTTACACTTTTTTCAGATGGCCCTTTTGACCGGGGGGAAGTGAGACTTCATTGTAGTGCAGATTTCCTTTGCAAGCTTGCTTGGTTGGCCAAAAAGGGCGTATGCGTTTTTTCCTGAATATATTCAGGAAAAAACGCATACGCACTTTTTGGCCAAGTGCATCATTGTGGACGTTCTGCCTCTTTTCCTATGCTTTAAATGCAATTCCAGTCTACCTCCTGAAATCGGTTTCCTGCAATTCTGCCCCGCTTTCAAGTCCTCTTGGCAGCCTTACTTCAGTATATTTTTGGACGATAGCTGTCATTTATAACTCTGCAGGTTTGTGAATTACAGTGCCCCTGAGCTCCTTTCTTCAACTCGCTTTCTCGTGAGCTGGCCGCAGCACCGCAGGATGGCTTCAGGCCCTAATCTGGTTCCGGCACGGCACGCTGAGCCTTTGGTTAATTCCTCTTCCTGGTGGGAAATGAGAGTTAAATTTGCCCGTCCAGACACCTCCATCTAGTCTGTCATTGGTTCTGCCTATTCCTGTTCATCTTCTGCAGAAATTGCAAACTGGGCCAAACAGGAGGTTAAAGGCACTGACTCTCCAAGTCGGGAGAGTGTTAGTAAAGCGTCTGGAATGTTGCACCCGAGTACCAGGGGACAAAAACTGAGACGTATTGGAACACGTCTCCCGATCACACGGTTGATCATACTCTGGGTTCCACATGCATGTTTTAGCTGAAGGAAGAATACCTTAAACCTGGAGAGTTGAGACCCGTGGAATGGGTACCATGCAATATGACTTCAAAGGGTCTTCATTTGCTCACCGAACCTCTCCAGTCCTATCACTGCTGCGTTTATGCCCCTGTACACACGCTTGATACTCTTTCGGAGACATAGCAATCCATAGGTTTTAAGATACTTCCTAGTCAGGTACACTCTTAGGCATTTAATATGGGGTGTTGAGTCCATTTCGTTGAGCAAGGAGTAGCTCTTGTCTATTCCATATTTGGCTTAAGGAACTTTATCTGTGCTCATTTCAATCTCTGGTTTTATGCAGCACCCCAACTCACCTTTCCCCTTAAGCAAGCATAAGTTGGTTTTCCAAATTTGAGACCCTGTTCTGTTTTGTAATTCAGTTCCTGTGTAGCCAAGTTTACATTCCGTGTATTAGTGATATCTTATGATGTTTCTTTTTCTGTGTGACTTATTTCAGTTAGAATCATCATACCTGAATCCACTCATTATGCTGCTACGGGCCTGATGACATAGATTTCCTTGCTGAGTGATACTGCATTGTACGTAAGTACCACAACTTCTTTATCCATTTTTCACTTTCTGCGATATTGAACTTGTACCGTAAACCAGGTTCTTGTAAACAGAGCCGTCCCAACCTTTGGGGTGGCTGTGTCTTTTTGATTTTAATTTCCCTAAGCTATAGGACCATAAGTGGAAGTGCCCTAGGCTCTGTTGCTTTGTTTTTTAGATGTTTCAGGAAACACCATACACTTCTCCCGAGTGGCTGTTGGCAATTTACATCCCGCCCATCAGCATAACAAGGCTCCCAGTTCTCCATGGCCTGTCCTGCCTTTCTGGATTTTACACTTTTTTCAGATGGCCCTTTTGACCGGGGGGAAGTGAGACTTCATTGTAGTGCAGATTTCCTTTGCAAGCTTGCTTGGTTGGCCAAAAAGGGCGTATGCGTTTTTTCCTGAATATATTCAGGAAAAAACGCATACGCCCTTTTTGGCCAAGTGCATCATTGTGGACGTTCTGCCTCTTTTCCTATGCTTTAAATGCAATTCCAGTCTACCTCCTGAAATCGGTTTCCTGCAATTCTGCCCCGCTTTCAAGTCCTCTTGGCAGCCTTACTTCAGTATATTTTTGGACGATAGCTGTCATTTATAACTCTGCAGGTTTGTGAATTACAGTGCCCCTGAGCTCCTTTCTTCAACTCGCTTTCTCGTGAGCTGGCCGCAACCCCGCAGGATGGCTTCAGGCCCTAATCTGGTTCCGGCACGGCACGCTGAGCCTTTGGTTAATTCCTCTTCCTGGTGGGAAATGAGAGTTAAATTTGCCCGTCCAGACACCTCCAGCTAGTCTCTCATTGGTTCTCCCTATTCCTGTTCATCTTCCGCAGAAATTGCAAACTGGGCCAAACAGGAGGTTAAAGGCACTGACTCTCCAAGTCGGGAGAGTGTTAGTAAAGCGTCTGGAATGTTGCACCCGAGTACCAGGGGACGAAAACTGAGACATATTGGAACACGTCTCCCGATCACACGGTTGATCATACTCTGGGTTCCACATGCATGTTTTAGCTAAAGGAAGAATACCTTAAACCTGGAGAGTTGAGACCCGTGGAATGGGTACCATGCAATATGACTTCAAAGGGTCTTCATTTGCTCACCGAACCTCTCCAGTCCTATCAGTGCTGCGTTTATGCCCCTGTACACACGCTTGATTCTCTTTAGGAGACATAGCAATCCATAGGTTTTAAGATACTTCCTAGTCAGGTACACTCTTAGGCATTTAATATGGGGTGTTGAGTCCATTTCGTTGAGCAAGGAGTAGCTCTTGTCTATTCCATATTTGGCTTAAGGAACTTTATCTGTGCTCATTTCAATCTCTGGTTTTATGCAGCACCCCAACTCACGTTTCCCCTTAAGCAAGCATAAGTTGGTTTTCCAAATTTGAGACCCTGTTCTGTTTTGTAATTCAGTTCCTGTGTAGCCAAGTTTACATTCCGTGTATTAGTGATATCTTATGATGTTTCTTTTTCTGTGTGACTTATTTCAGTTAGAATCATCATACCTGAATCCACTCATTATGCTGCTACGGGCCTGATGACATAGATTTCCTTGCTGAGTGATACTGCATTGTACGTAAGTACCACAACTTCTTTATCCATTTTTCACTTTCTGCGATATTGAACTTGTACCGTAAACCAGGTTCTTGTAAACAGAGCCGTGCCAACCTTTGGGGTGGCTGTGTCTTTTGATTTTAATTTCCCTAAGCTATAGGACCATAAGTGGAAGTGCCCTAGGCTCTGTTGCTTTGTTTTTTAGATGTTTCAGGAAACACCATACACTTCTCCCGAGTGGCTGTTGGCAATTTACATCCCGCCCATCAGCATAACAAGGCTCCCAGTTCTCCATGGCCTGTCCTGCCTTTCTGGATTTTACACTTTTTTCAGATGGCCCTTTTGACCGGGGGGAAGTGAGACTTCACTGTAGTGCAGATTTCCTTTGCAAGCTTGCTTGGTTGGCCAAAAAGGGCGTATGCGTTTTTTCCTGAATATATTCAGGAAAAAACGCATACGCCCTTTTTGGCCAAGTGCATCATTGTGGACGTTCTGCCTCTTTTCCTATGCTTTAAATGCAATTCCAGTCTACCTCCTGAAATCGGTTTCCTGCAATTCTGCCCCGCTTTCAAGTCCTCTTGGCAGCCTTACTTCAGTATATTTTTGGACGATAGCTGTCATTTATAACTCTGCAGGTTTGTGAATTACAGTGCCCCTGAGCTCCTTTCTTCAACTCGCTTTCTCGTGAGCTGGCCGCAACACCGCAGGATGGCTTCAGGCCCTAATCTGGTTCCGGCACGGCACGCTGAGCCTTTGGTTAATTCCTCTTCCTGGTGGGAAATGAGAGTTAAATTTGCCCGTCCAGACACCTCCAGCTAGTCTCTCATTGGTTCTCCCTATCCCTGTTCATCTTCCGCAGAAATTGCAAACTGGGCCAAACAGGAGGTTAAAGGCACTGACTCTCCAAGTCGGGAGAGTGTTAGTAAAGCGTCTGGAATGTTGCGCCCGAGTACCAGGGGACGAAAACTGAGACGTATTGGAACACGTCTCCCGATCACACGGTTGATCATACTCTGGGTTCCACATGCATGTTTTAGCTCAAGGAAGAATACCTTAAACCTGGAGAGTTGAGACCCGTGGAATGGGTACCATGCAATATGACTTCAAAGGGTCTTCATTTGCTCACCGAACCTCTCCAATCCTATCACTGCTGCGTTTATGCCCCTGTACACACACTTGATTCTCTTTCAGACACATAGCAATCCATAGGTTTTAAGATACTTCCTAGTCAGGTACACTCTTAGGCATTTAATATGGGGTGTTGAGTCCATTTCGTTGAGCAAGGAGTAGCTCTTGTCTATTCCATATTTGGCTTAAGGAACTTTATCTGTGCTCATTTCAATCTCTGGTTTTATGCAGCACCCCAACTCACCTTTCCCCTTAAGCAAGCATAAGTTGGTTTTCTAAATTTGAGACCCTGTTCTGTTTTGTAATTCAGTTCCTGTGTAGCCAAGGTTACATTCCGTGTATTAGTGATATCTTATGATGTTTCTTTTTCTGTGTGACTTATTTCAGTTAGAATCATCGTACCTGAATCCACTCATTATGCTGCTACGGGCCTGATGACATAGATTTCATTGCTGAGTGATACTGCATTGTACGTAAGTACCACAACTTCTTTATCCATTTTTCACTTTCTGCGATATTGAACTTGTACCGTAAACCAGGTTCTTGTAAACAGAGCCGTCCCAACCTTTGGGGTGGCTGTGTCTTTTGATTTTAATTTCCCTAAGCTATAGGACCATAAGTGGAAGTGCCCTAGGCTCTGTTGCTTTGTTTTTTAGATGTTTCAGGAAACACCATACACTTCTCCCGAGTGGCTGTTGGCAAATTACATCCCGCCCATCAGCATAACAAGGCTCCCAGTTCTCCATGGCCTGTCCTGCCTTTCTGGATTTTACACTTTTTTCAGATGGCCCTTTTGACCGGGGGGAAGTGAGACTTCATTGTAGTGCAGATTTCCTTTGCAAGCTTGCTTGGTTGGCCAAAAAGGGCGTATGCGTTTTTTCCTGAATATATTCAGGAAAAAACGCATACGCACTTTTTGGCCAAGTGCATCATTGTGGACGTTCTGCCTCTTTTCCTATGCTTTAAATGCAATTCCAGTCTACCTCCTGAAATCGGTTTCCTGCAATTCTGCCCCGCTTTCAAGTCCTCTTGGCAGCCTTACTTCAGTATATTTTTGGACGATAGCTGTCATTTATAACTCTGCAGGTTTGTGAATTACAGTGCCCCTGAGCTCCTTTCTTCAACTCGCTTTCTCGTGAGCTGGCCGCAGCACCGCAGGATGGCTTCAGGCCCTAATCTGGTTCCGGCACGGCACGCTGAGCCTTTGGTTAATTCCTCTTCCTGGTGGGAAATGAGAGTTAAATTTGCCCGTCCAGACACCTCCATCTAGTCTGTCATTGGTTCTGCCTATTCCTGTTCATCTTCTGCAGAAATTGCAAACTGGGCCAAACAGAAGGTTAAAGGCACTGACTCTCCAAGTCGGGAGAGTGTTAGTAAAGCGTCTGGAATGTTGCACCCGAGTACCAGGGGACAAAAACTGAGACGTATTGGAACACGTCTCCCGATCACACGGTTGATCATACTCTGGGTTCCACATGCATGTTTTAGCTGAAGGAAGAATACCTTAAACCTGGAGAGTTGAGACCCGTGGAATGGGTACCATGCAATATGACTTCAAAGGGTCTTCATTTGCTCACCGAACCTCTCCAGTCCTATCACTGCTGCGTTTATGCCCCTGTACACACGCTTGATTCTCTTTCGGAGACATAGCAATCCATAGGTTTTAAGATACTTCCTAGTCAGGTACACTCTTAGGCATTTAATATGGGGTGTTGAGTCCATTTCGTTGAGCAAGGAGTAGCTCTTGTCTATTCCATATTTGGCTTAAGGAACTTTATCTGTGCTCATTTCAATCTCTGGTTTTATGCAGCACCCCAACTCACCTTTCCCCTTAAGCAAGCATAAGTTGGTTTTCCAAATTTGAGACCCTGTTCTGTTTTGTAATTCAGTTCCTGTGTAGCCAAGTTTACATTCCGTGTATTAGTGATATCTTATGATGTTTCTTTTTCTGTGTGACTTATTTCAGTTAGAATCATCATACCTGAATCCACTCATTATGCTGCTACGGGCCTGATGACATAGATTTCCTTGCTGAGTGATACTGCATTGTACGTAAGTACCACAACTTCTTTATCCATTTTTCACTTTCTGCGATATTGAACTTGTACCGTAAACCAGGTTCTTGTAAACAGAGCCGTCCCAACCTTTGGGGTGGCTGTGTCTTTTTGATTTTAATTTCCCTAAGCTATAGGACCATAAGTGGAAGTGCCCTAGGCTCTGTTGCTTTGTTTTTTAGATGTTTCAGGAAACACCATACACTTCTCCCGAGTGGCTGTTGGCAATTTACATCCCGCCCATCAGCATAACAAGGCTCCCAGTTCTCCATGGCCTGTCCTGCCTTTCTGGATTTTACACTTTTTTCAGATGGCCCTTTTGACCGGGGGGAAGTGAGACTTCATTGTAGTGCAGATTTCCTTTGCAAGCTTGCTTGGTTGGCCAAAAAGGGCGTATGCGTTTTTTCCTGAATATATTCAGGAAAAAACGCATACGCCCTTTTTGGCCAAGTGCATCATTGTGGACGTTCTGCCTCTTTTCCTATGCTTTAAATGCAATTCCAGTCTACCTCCTGAAATCGGTTTCCTGCAATTCTGCCCCGCTTTCAAGTCCTCTTGGCAGCCTTACTTCAGTATATTTTTGGACGATAGCTGTCATTTATAACTCTGCAGGTTTGTGAATTACAGTGCCCCTGAGCTCCTTTCTTCAACTCGCTTTCTCGTGAGCTGGCCGCAACACCGCAGGATGGCTTCAGGCCCTAATCTGGTTCCGGCACGGCACGCTGAGCCTTTGGTTAATTCCTCTTCCTGGTGGGAAATGAGAGTTAAATTTGCCCGTCCAGACACCTCCAGCTAGTCTGTCATTGGTTCTCCCTATTCCTGTTCATCTTCCGCAGAAATTGCAAACTGGGCCAAACAGGAGGTTAAAGGCACTGACTCTCCAAGTCGGGAGAGTGTTAGTAAAGCGTCTGGAATGTTGCACCCGAGTTCCAGGGGACGAAAACTGACACATATTGGAACACGTCTCCCGATCACACGGTTGATCATACTCTGGGTTCCACATGCATGTGTTAGCTTAAGGAAGAATACCTTAAACCTGGAGAGTTGAGACCCGTGGAATGGGTTCCATGCAATATGACTTCAAAGGGTCTTCATTTGCTCACCGAACCTCTCCAGTCCTATCACTGCTGCGTTTATGCCCCTGTACACACGCTTGATTCTCTTTAGGAGACATAGCAATCCATAGGTTTTAAGATACTTCCTAGTCAGGTACACTCTTAGGCATTTAATATGGGGTGTTGAGTCCATTTCGTTGAGCAAGGAGTAGCTCTTGTCTATTCCATATTTGGCTTAAGGAACTTTATCTGTGCTCATTTCAATCTCTGGTTTTATGCAGCACCCCAACTCACGTTTCCCCTTAAGCAAGCATAAGTTGGTTTTCCAAATTTGAGACCCTGTTCTGTTTTGTAATTCAGTTCCTGTGTAGCCAAGTTTACATTCCGTGTATTAGTGATATCTTATGATGTTTCTTTTTCTGTGTGACTTATTTCAGTTAGAATCATCATACCTGAATCCACTCATTATGCTGCTACGGGCCTGATGACATAGATTTCCTTGCTGAGTGATACTGCATTGTACGTAAGTACCACAACTTCTTTATCCATTTTTCACTTTCTGCGATATTGAACTTGTACCGTAAACCAGGTTCTTGTAAACAGAGCCGTCCCAACCTTTGGGGTGGCTGTGTCTTTTGATTTTAATTTCCCTAAGCTATAGGACCATAAGTGGAAGTGCCCTAGGCTCTGTTGCTTTGTTTTTTAGATGTTTCAGGAAACACCATACACTTCTCCCGAGTGGCTGTTGGCAATTTACATCCCGCCCATCAGCATAACAAGGCTCCCAGTTCTCCATGGCCTGTCCTGCCTTTCTGGATTTTACACTTTTTTCAGATGGCCCTTTTGACCGGGGGGAAGTGAGACTTCATTGTAGTGCAGATTTCCTTTGCAAGCTTGCTTGGTTGGCCAAAAAGGGCGTATGCGTTTTTTCCTGAATATATTCAGGAAAAAACGCATACGCCCTTTTTGGCCAAGTGCATCATTGTGGACGTTCTGCCTCTTTTCCTATGCTTTAAATGCAATTCCAGTCTACCTCCTGAAATCGGTTTCCTGCAATTCTGCCCCGCTTTCAAGTCCTCTTGGCAGCCTTACTTCAGTATATTTTTGGACGATAGCTGTGATTTATAACTCTGCAGGTTTGTGAATTACAGTGCCCCTGAGCTCCTTTCTTCAACTCGCTTTCTCGTGAGCTGGCCGCAACACCGCAGGATGGCTTCAGGCCCTAATCTGGTTCCGGCACGGCACGCTGAGCCTTTGGTTAATTCCTCTTCCTGGTGGGAAATGAGAGTTAAATTTGCCCGTCCAGACACCTCCAGCTAGTCTCTCATTGGTTCTCCCTATCCCTGTTCATCTTCCGCAGAAATTGCAAACTGGGCCAAACAGGAGGTTAAAGGCACTGACTCTCCAAGTCGGGAGAGTGTTAGTAAAGCGTCTGGAATGTTGCACCCGAGTTCCAGGGGACGAAAACTGACACATATTGGAACACGTCTCCCGATCACACGGTTGATCATACTCTGGGTTCCACATGCATGTGTTAGCTTAAGGAAGAATACCTTAAACCTGGAGAGTTGAGACCCGTGGAATGGGTTCCATGCAATATGACTTCAAAGGGTCTTCATTTGCTCACCGAACCTCTCCAGTCCTATCACTGCTGCGTTTATGCCCCTGTACACACGCTTGATTCTCTTTAGGAGACATAGCAATCCATAGGTTTTAAGATACTTCCTAGTCAGGTACACTCTTAGGCATTTAATATGGGGTGTTGAGTCCATTTCGTTGAGCAAGGAGTAGCTCTTGTCTATTCCATATTTGGCTTAAGGAACTTTATCTGTGCTCATTTCAATCTCTGGTTTTATGCAGCACCCCAACTCACGTTTCCCCTTAAGCAAGCATAAGTTGGTTTTCCAAATTTGAGACCCTGTTCTGTTTTGTAATTCAGTTCCTGTGTAGCCAAGTTTACATTCCGTGTATTAGTGATATCTTATGATGTTTCTTTTTCTGTGTGACTTATTTCAGTTAGAATCATCATACCTGAATCCACTCATTATGCTGCTACGGGCCTGATGACATAGATTTCCTTGCTGAGTGATACTGCATTGTACGTAAGTACCACAACTTCTTTATCCATTTTTCACTTTCTGCGATATTGAACTTGTACCGTAAACCAGGTTCTTGTAAACAGAGCCGTCCCAACCTTTGGGGTGGCTGTGTCTTTTGATTTTAATTTCCCTAAGCTATAGGACCATAAGTGGAAGTGCCCTAGGCTCTGTTGCTTTGTTTTTTAGATGTTTCAGGAAACACCATACACTTCTCCCGAGTGGCTGTTGGCAATTTACATCCCGCCCATCAGCATAACAAGGCTCCCAGTTCTCCATGGCCTGTCCTGCCTTTCTGGATTTTACACTTTTTTCAGATGGCCCTTTTGACCGGGGGGAAGTGAGACTTCATTGTAGTGCAGATTTCCTTTGCAAGCTTGCTTGGTTGGCCAAAAAGGGCGTATGCGTTTTTTCCTGAATATATTCAGGAAAAAACGCATACGCCCTTTTTGGCCAAGTGCATCATTGTGGACGTTCTGCCTCTTTTCCTATGCTTTAAATGCAATTCCAGTCTACCTCCTGAAATCGGTTTCCTGCAATTCTGCCCCGCTTTCAAGTCCTCTTGGCAGCCTTACTTCAGTATATTTTTGGACGATAGCTGTCATTTATAACTCTGCAGGTTTGTGAATTACAGTGCCCCTGAGCTCCTTTCTTCAACTCGCTTTCTCGTGAGCTGGCCGCAACACCGCAGGATGGCTTCAGGCCCTAATCTGGTTCCGGCACGGCACGCTGAGCCTTTGGTTAATTCCTCTTCCTGGTGGGAAATGAGAGTTAAATTTGCCCGTCCAGACACCTCCAGCTAGTCTCTCATTGGTTCTCCCTATCCCTGTTCATCTTCCGCAGAAATTGCAAACTGGGCCAAACAGGAGGTTAAAGGCACTGACTCTCCAAGTCGGGAGAGTGTTAGTAAAGCGTCTGGAATGTTGCACCCGAGTACCAGGGGACAAAAACTGAGACGTATTGGAACACGTCTCCCGATCACACGGTTGATCATACTCTGGGTTCCACATGCATGTTTTAGCTGAAGGAAGAATACCTTAAACCTGGAGAGTTGAGACCCGTGGAATGGGTACCATGCAATATGACTTCAAAGGGTCTTCATTTGCTCACCGAACCTCTCCAGTCCTATCACTGCTGCGTTTATGCCCCTGTACACACGCTTGATTCTCTTTCGGAGACATAGCAATCCATAGGTTTTAAGATACTTCCTAGTCAGGTACACTCTTAGGCATTTAATATGGGGTGTTGAGTCCATTTCGTTGAGCAAGGAGTAGCTCTTGTCTATTCCATATTTGGCTTAAGGAACTTTATCTGTGCTCATTTCAATCTCTGGTTTTATGCAGCACCCCAACTCACCTTTCCCCTTAAGCAAGCATAAGTTGGTTTTCCAAATTTGAGACCCTGTTCTGTTTTGTAATTCAGTTCCTGTGTAGCCAAGTTTACATTCCGTGTATTAGTGATATCTTATGATGTTTCTTTTTCTGTGTGACTTATTTCAGTTAGAATCATCATACCTGAATCCACTCATTATGCTGCTACGGGCCTGATGACATAGATTTCCTTGCTGAGTGATACTGCATTGTACGTAAGTACCACAACTTCTTTATCCATTTTTCACTTTCTGCGATATTGAACTTGTACCGTAAACCAGGTTCTTGTAAACAGAGCCGTCCCAACCTTTGGGGTGGCTGTGTCTTTTTGATTTTAATTTCCCTAAGCTATAGGACCATAAGTGGAAGTGCCCTAGGCTCTGTTGCTTTGTTTTTTAGATGTTTCAGGAAACACCATACACTTCTCCCGAGTGGCTGTTGGCAATTTACATCCCGCCCATCAGCATAACAAGGCTCCCAGTTCTCCATGGCCTGTCCTGCCTTTCTGGATTTTACACTTTTTTCAGATGGCCCTTTTGACCGGGGGGAAGTGAGACTTCATTGTAGTGCAGATTTCCTTTGCAAGCTTGCTTGGTTGGCCAAAAAGGGCGTATGCGTTTTTTCCTGAATATATTCAGGAAAAAACACATACGCCCTTTTTGGCCAAGTGCATCATTGTGGACGTTCTGCCTCTTTTCCTATGCTTTAAATGCAATTCCAGTCTACCTCCTGAAATCGGTTTCCTGCAATTCTGCCCCGCTTTCAAGTCCTCTTGGCAGCCTTACTTCAGTATATTTTTGGACGATAGCTGTCATTTATAACTCTGCAGGTTTGTGAATTACAGTGCCCCTGAGCTCCTTTCTTCAACTCGCTTTCTCGTGAGCTGGCCGCAACACCGCAGGATGGCTTCAGGCCCTAATCTGGTTCCGGCACGGCACGCTGAGCCTTTGGTTAATTCCTCTTCCTGGTGGGAAATGAGAGTTAAATTTGCCCGTCCAGACACCTCCAGCTAGTCTCTCATTGGTTCTCCCTATTCCTGTTCATCTTCCGCAGAAATTGCAAACTGGGCCAAACAGGAGGTTAAAGGCACTGACTCTCCAAGTCGGGAGAGTGTTAGTAAAGCGTCTGGAATGTTGCACCCGAGTTCCAGGGGACGAAAACTGACACATATTGGAACACGTCTCCCGATCACACGGTTGATCATACTCTGGCTTCCACATGCATGTGTTAGCTTAAGGAAGAATACCTTAAACCTGGAGAGTTGAGACCCGTGGAATGGGTTCCATGCAATATGACTTCAAAGGGTCTTCATTTGCTCACCGAACCTCTCCAGTCCTATCACTGCTGCGTTTATGCCCCTGTACACACGCTTGATTCTCTTTAGGAGACATAGCAATCCATAGGTTTTAAGATACTTCCTAGTCAGGTACACTCTTAGGCATTTAATATGGGGTGTTGAGTCCATTTCGTTGAGCAAGGAGTAGCTCTTGTCTATTCCATATTTGGCTTAAGGAACTTTATCTGTGCTCATTTCAATCTCTGGTTTTATGCAGCACCCCAACTCACCTTTCCCCTTAAGCAAGCATAAGTTGGTTTTCCAAATTTGAGACCCTGTTCTGTTTTGTAATTCAGTTCCTGTGTAGCCAAGTTTACATTCCGTGTATTAGTGATATCTTATGATGTTTCTTTTTCTGTGTGACTTATTTCAGTTAGAATCATCATACCTGAATCCACTCATTATGCTGCTACGGGCCTGATGACATAGATTTCCTTGCTGAGTGATACTGCATTGTACGTAAGTACCACAACTTCTTTATCCATTTTTCACTTTCTGCGATATTGAACTTGTACCGTAAACCAGGTTCTTGTAAACAGAGCCGTCCCAACCTTTGGGGTGGCTGTGTCTTTTGATTTTAATTTCCCTAAGCTATAGGACCATAAGTGGAAGTGCCCTAGGCTCTGTTGCTTTGTTTTTTAGATGTTTCAGGAAACACCATACACTTCTCCCGAGTGGCTGTTGGCAATTTACATCCCGCCCATCAGCATAACAAGGCTCCCAGTTCTCCATGGCCTGTCCTGCCTTTCTGGATTTTACACTTTTTTCAGATGGCCCTTTTGACCGGGGGGAAGTGAGACTTCATTGTAGTGCAGATTTCCTTTGCAAGCTTGCTTGGTTGGCCAAAAAGGGCGTATGCGTTTTTTCCTGAATATATTCAGGAAAAAACGCATACGCCCTTTTTGGCCAAGTGCATCATTGTGGACGTTCTGCCTCTTTTCCTATGCTTTAAATGCAATTCCAGTCTACCTCCTGAAATCGGTTTCCTGCAATTCTGCCCCGCTTTCAAGTCCTCTTGGCAGCCTTACTTCAGTATATTTTTGGACGATAGCTGTCATTTATAACTCTGCAGGTTTGTGAATTACAGTGCCCCTGAGCTCCTTTCTTCAACTCGCTTTCTCGTGAGCTGGCCGCAACACCGCAGGATGGCTTCAGGCCCTAATCTGGTTCCGGCACGGCACGCTGAGCCTTTGGTTAATTCCTCTTCCTGGTGGGAAATGAGAGTTAAATTTGCCCGTCCAGACACCTCCAGCTAGTCTCTCATTGGTTCTCCCTATCCCTGTTCATCTTCCGCAGAAATTGCAAACTGGGCCAAACAGGAGGTTAAAGGCACTGACTCTCCAAGTCGGGAGAGTGTTAGTAAAGCGTCTGGAATGTTGCGCCCGAGTACCAGGGGACGAAAACTGAGACGTATTGGAACACGTCTCCCGATCACACGGTTGATCATACTCTGGGTTCCACATGCATGTTTTAGCTGAAGGAAGAATACCTTAAACCTGGAGAGTTGAGACCCGTGGAATGGGTACCATGCAATATGACTTCAAAGGGTCTTCATTTGCTCACCGAACCTCTCCAATCCTATCACTGCTGCGTTTATGCCCCTGTACACACACTTGATTCTCTTTCAGACACATAGCAATCCATAGGTTTTAAGATACTTCCTAGTCAGGTACACTCTTAGGCATTTAATATGGGGTGTTGAGTCCATTTCGTTGAGCAAGGAGTAGCTCTTGTCTATTCCATATTTGGCTTAAGGAACTTTATCTGTGCTCATTTCAATCTCTGGTTTTATGCAGCACCCCAACTCACCTTTCCCCTTAAGCAAGCATAAGTTGGTTTTCTAAATTTGAGACCCTGTTCTGTTTTGTAATTCAGTTCCTGTGTAGCCAAGGTTACATTCCGTGTATTAGTGATATCTTATGATGTTTCTTTTTCTGTGTGACTTATTTCAGTTAGAATCATCGTACCTGAATCCACTCATTATGCTGCTACGGGCCTGATGACATAGATTTCATTGCTGAGTGATACTGCATTGTACGTAAGTACCACAACTTCTTTATCCATTTTTCACTTTCTGCGATATTGAACTTGTACCGTAAACCAGGTTCTTGTAAACAGAGCCGTCCCAACCTTTGGGGTGGCTGTGTCTTTTGATTTTAATTTCCCTAAGCTATAGGACCATAAGTGGAAGTGCCCTAGGCTCTGTTGCTTTGTTTTTTAGATGTTTCAGGAAACACCATACACTTCTCCCGAGTGGCTGTTGGCAATTTACATCCCGCCCATCAGCATAACAAGGCTCCCAGTTCTCCATGGCCTGTCCTGCCTTTCTGGATTTTACACTTTTTTCAGATGGCCCTTTTGACCGGGGGGAAGTGAGACTTCATTGTAGTGCAGATTTCCTTTGCAAGCTTGCTTGGTTGGCCAAAAAGGGCGTATGCGTTTTTTCCTGAATATATTCAGGAAAAAACGCATACGCACTTTTTGGCCAAGTGCATCATTGTGGACGTTCTGCCTCTTTTCCTATGCTTTAAATGCAATTCCAGTCTACCTCCTGAAATCGGTTTCCTGCAATTCTGCCCCGCTTTCAAGTCCTCTTGGCAGCCTTACTTCAGTATATTTTTGGACGATAGCTGTCATTTATAACTCTGCAGGTTTGTGAATTACAGTGCCCCTGAGCTCCTTTCTTCAACTCGCTTTCTCGTGAGCTGGCCGCAGCACCGCAGGATGGCTTCAGGCCCTAATCTGGTTCCGGCACGGCACGCTGAGCCTTTGGTTAATTCCTCTTCCTGGTGGGAAATGAGAGTTAAATTTGCCCGTCCAGACACCTCCATGTAGTCTGTCATTGGTTCTGCCTATTCCTGTTCATCTTCTGCAGAAATTGCAAACTGGGCCAAACAGGAGGTTAAAGGCACTGACTCTCCAAGTCGGGAGAGTGTTAGTAAAGCGTCTGGAATGTTGCACCCGAGTACCAGGGGACAAAAACTGAGACGTATTGGAACACGTCTCCCGATCACACGGTTGATCATACTCTGGGTTCCACATGCATGTTTTAGCTGAAGGAAGAATACCTTAAACCTGGAGAGTTGAGACCCGTGGAATGGGTACCATGCAATATGACTTCAAAGGGTCTTCATTTGCTCACCGAACCTCTCCAGTCCTATCACTGCTGCGTTTATGCCCCTGTACACACGCTTGATTCTCTTTCGGAGACATAGCAATCCATAGGTTTTAAGATACTTCCTAGTCAGGTACACTCTTAGGCATTTAATATGGGGTGTTGAGTCCATTTCGTTGAGCAAGGAGTAGCTCTTGTCTATTCCATATTTGGCTTAAGGAACTTTATCTGTGCTCATTTCAATCTCTGGTTTTATGCAGCACCCCAACTCACCTTTCCCCTTAAGCAAGCATAAGTTGGTTTTCCAAATTTGAGACCCTGTTCTGTTTTGTAATTCAGTTCCTGTGTAGCCAAGTTTACATTCCGTGTATTAGTGATATCTTATGATGTTTCTTTTTCTGTGTGACTTATTTCAGTTAGAATCATCATACCTGAATCCACTCATTATGCTGCTACGGGCCTGATGACATAGATTTCCTTGCTGAGTGATACTGCATTGTACGTAAGTACCACAACTTCTTTATCCATTTTTCACTTTCTGCGATATTGAACTTGTACCGTAAACCAGGTTCTTGTAAACAGAGCCGTCCCAACCTTTGGGGTGGCTGTGTCTTTTTGATTTTAATTTCCCTAAGCTATAGGACCATAAGTGGAAGTGCCCTAGGCTCTGTTGCTTTGATTTTTAGATGTTTCAGGAAACACCATACACTTCTCCCGAGTGGCTGTTGGCAGTTTACATCCCGCCCATCAGCATAACAAGGCTCCCAGTTCTCCATGGCCTGTCCTGCCTTTCTGGATTTTACACTTTTTTCAGATGGCCCTTTTGACCGGGGGGAAGTGAGACTTCATTGTAGTGCAGATTTCCTTTGCAAGCTTGCTTGGTTGGCCAAAAAGGGCGTATGCGTTTTTTCCTGAATATATTCAGGAAAAAACGCATACGCCCTTTTTGGCCAAGTGCATCATTGTGGACGTTCTGCCTCTTTTCCTATGCTTTAAATGCAATTCCAGTCTACCTCCTGAAATCGGTTTCCTGCAATTCTGCCCCGCTTTCAAGTCCTCTT
This sequence comes from Lagenorhynchus albirostris, assembly GCF_949774975.1. Lineage (NCBI taxonomy): Eukaryota > Metazoa > Chordata > Mammalia > Artiodactyla > Delphinidae > Lagenorhynchus > Lagenorhynchus albirostris. The sequence goes on along the minus strand of NW_026783597.1, from coordinate 524,223 downwards.
GGCAGCCTTACTTCAGTATATTTTTGGACGATAGCTGTCATTTATAACTCTGCAGGTTTGTGAATTACAGTGCCCCTGAGCTCCTTTCTTCAACTCGCTTTCTCGTGAGCTGGCCGCAACCCCGCAGGATGGCTTCAGGCCCTAATCTGGTTCCGGCACGGCACGCTGAGCCTTTGGTTAATTCCTCTTCCTGGTGGGAAATGAGAGTTAAATTTGCCCGTCCAGACACCTCCAGCTAGTCTGTCATTGGTTCTCCCTATTCCTGTTCATCTTCCGCAGAAATTGCAAACTGGGCCAAACAGGAGGTTAAAGGCACTGACTCTCCAAGTCGGGAGAGTGTTAGTAAAGCGTCTGGAATGTTGCACCCGAGTACCAGGGGAGGAAAACTGAGACATATTGGAACACGTCTCCCGATCACACGGTTGATCATACTCTGGGTTCCACATGCATGTTTTAGCTGAAGGAAGAATACCTTAAACCTGGAGAGTTGAGACCCGTGGAATGGGTACCATGCAATATGACTTCAAAGGGTCTTCATTTGCCCACCGAACCTCTCCAATCCTATCACTGCTGCGTTTATGCCCCTGTACACACACTTGATTCTCTTTCAGAGCCATAGCAATCCATAGGTTTTAAGATACTTCCTAGTCAGGTACACTCTTAGGCATTTAATATGGGGTGTTGAGTCCATTTCGTTGAGCAAGGAGTAGCTCTTGTCTATTCCATATTTGGCTTAAGGAACTTTATCTGTGCTCATTTCAATCTCTGGTTTTATGCAGCACCCCAACTCACCTTTCCCCTTAAGCAAGCATAAGTTGGTTTTCCAAATTTGAGACCCTGTTCTGTTTTGTAATTCAGTTCCTGTGTAGCCAAGTTTACATTCCGTGTATTAGTGATATCTTATGATGTTTCTTTTCCTGTGTGACTTATTTCAGTTAGAATCATCGTACCTGAATCCACTCATTATGCTGCTACGGGCCTGATGACATAGATTTCATTGCTGAGTGATACTGCATTGTACGTAAGTACCACAACTTCTTTATCCATTTTTCACTTTCTGCGATATTGAACTTGTACCGTAAACCAGGTTCTTGTAAACAGAGCCGTCCCAACCTTTGGGGTGGCTGTGTCTTTTGATTTTAATTTCCCTAAGCTATAGGACCATAAGTGGAAATGCCCTAGGCTCTGTTGCTTTGTTTTTTAGATGTTTCAGGAAACACCATACACTTCTCCCGAGTGGCTGTTGGCAATTTACATCCCGCCCATCAGCATAACAAGGCTCCCAGTTCTCCATGGCCTGTCCTGCCTTTCTGGATTTTACACTTTTTTCAGATGGCCCTTTTGACCGGGGGGAAGTGAGACTTCATTGTAGTGCAGATTTCCTTTGCAAGCTTGCTTGGTTGGCCAAAAAGGGCGTATGCGTTTTTTCCTGAATATATTCAGGAAAAAACGCATACGCCCTTTTTGGCCAAGTGCATCATTGTGGACGTTCTGCCTCTTTTCCTATGCTTTAAATGCAATTCCAGTCTACCTCCTGAAATCGGTTTCCTGCAATTCTGCCCCGCTTTCAAGTCCTCTTGGCAGCCTTACTTCAGTATATTTTTGGACGATAGCTGTCATTTATAACTCTGCAGGTTTGTGAATTACAGTGCCCCTGAGCTCCTTTCTTCAACTCGCTTTCTCGTGAGCTGGCCGCAACCCCGCAGGATGGCTTCAGGCCCTAATCTGGTTCCGGCACGGCACGCTGAGCCTTTGGTTAATTCCTCTTCCTGGTGGGAAATGAGAGTTAAATTTGCCCGTCCAGACACCTCCAGCTAGTCTGTCATTGGTTCTCCCTATTCCTGTTCATCTTCCGCAGAAATTGCAAACTGGGCCAAACAGGAGGTTAAAGGCACTGACTCTCCAAGTCGGGAGAGTGTTAGTAAAGCGTCTGGAATGTTGCACCCGAGTACCAGGGGACGAAAACTGAGACATATTGGAACACGTCTCCCGATCACACGGTTGATCATACTCTGGGTTCCACATGCATGTTTTAGCTGAAGGAAGAATACCTTAAACCTGGAGAGTTGAGACCCGTGGAATGGGTACCATGCAATATGACTTCAAAGGGTCTTCATTTGCTCACCGAACCTCTCCAATCCTATCACTGCTGCGTTTATGCCCCTGTACACACACTTGATTCTCTTTCAGACACATAGCAATCCATAGGTTTTAAGATACTTCCTAGTCAGGTACACTCTTAGGCATTTAATATGGGGTGTTGAGTCCATTTCGTTGAGCAAGGAGTAGCTCTTGTCTATTCCATATTTGGCTTAAGGAACTTTATCTGTGCTCATTTCAATCTCTGGTTTTATGCAGCACCCCAACTCACCTTTCCCCTTAAGCAAGCATAAGTTGGTTTTCTAAATTTGAGACCCTGTTCTGTTTTGTAATTCAGTTCCTGTGTAGCCAAGGTTACATTCCGTGTATTAGTGATATCTTATGATGTTTCTTTTTCTGTGTGACTTATTTCAGTTAGAATCATCGTACCTCAATCCACTCATTATGCTGCTACGGGCCTGATGACATAGATTTCATTGCTGAGTGATACTGCATTGTACGTAAGTACCACAACTTCTTTATCCATTTTTCACTTTCTGCGATATTGAACTTGTACCGTAAACCAGGTTCTTGTAAACAGAGCCGTCCCAACCTTTGGGGTGGCTGTGTCTTTTGATTTTAATTTCCCTAAGCTATAGGACCATAAGTGGAAGTGCTCTAGGCTCTGTTGCTTTGATTTTTAGATGTTTCAGGAAACACCATACACTTCTCCCGAGTGGCTGTTGGCAATTTACATCCCGCCCATCAGCATAACAAGGCTCCCAGTTCTCCATGGCCTGTCCTGCCTTTCTGGATTTTACACTTTTTTCAGATGGCCCTTTTGACCGGGGGGAAGTGAGACTTCATTGTAGTGCAGATTTCCTTTGCAAGCTTGCTTGGTTGGCCAAAAAGGGCGTATGCGTTTTTTCCTGAATATATTCAGGAAAAAACGCATACGCACATTTTGGCCAAGTGCATCATTGTGGACGTTCTGCCTCTTTTCCTATGCTTTAAATGCAATTCCAGTCTACCTCCTGAAATCGGTTTCCTGCAATTCTGCCCCGCTTTCAAGTCCTCTTGGCAGCCTTACTTCAGTATATTTTTGGACGATAGCTGTCATTTATAACTCTGCAGGTTTGTGAATTACAGTGCCCCTGAGCTCCTTTCTTCAACTCGCTTTCTCGTGAGCTGGCCGCAGCACCGCAGGATGGCTTCAGGCCCTAATCTGGTTCCGGCACGGCACGCTGAGCCTTTGGTTAATTCCTCTTCCTGGTGGGAAATGAGAGTTAAATTTGCCCGTCCAGACACCTCCATCTAGTCTGTCATTGGTTCTGCCTATTCCTGTTCATCTTCTGCAGAAATTGCAAACTGGGCCAAACAGGAGGTTAAAGGCACTGACTCTCCAAGTCGGGAGAGTGTTAGTAAAGCGTCTGGAATGTTGCACCCGAGTACCAGGGGACAAAAACTGAGACGTATTGGAACACGTCTCCCGATCACACGGTTGATCATACTCTGGGTTCCACATGCATGTTTTAGCTGAAGGAAGAATACCTTAAACCTGGAGAGTTGAGACCCGTGGAATGGGTACCATGCAATATGACTTCAAAGGGTCTTCATTTGCTCACCGAACCTCTCCAGTCCTATCACTGCTGCGTTTATGCCCCTGTACACACGCTTGATTCTCTTTCGGAGACATAGCAATCCATAGGTTTTAAGATACTTCCTAGTCAGGTACACTCTTAGGCATTTAATATGGGGTGTTGAGTCCATTTCGTTGAGCAAGGAGTAGCTCTTGTCTATTCCATATTTGGCTTAAGGAACTTTATCTGTGCTCATTTCAATCTCTGGTTTTATGCAGCACCCCAACTCACCTTTCCCCTTAAGCAAGCATAAGTTGGTTTTCCAAATTTGAGACCCTGTTCTGTTTTGTAATTCAGTTCCTGTGTAGCCAAGTTTACATTCCGTGTATTAGTGATATCTTATGATGTTTCTTTTTCTGTGTGACTTATTTCAGTTAGAATCATCATACCTGAATCCACTCATTATGCTGCTACGGGCCTGATGACATAGATTTCCTTGCTGAGTGATACTGCATTGTACGTAAGTACCACAACTTCTTTATCCATTTTTCACTTTCTGCGATATTGAACTTGTACCGTAAACCAGGTTCTTGTAAACAGAGCCGTCCCAACCTTTGGGGTGGCTGTGTCTTTTTGATTTTAATTTCCCTAAGCTATAGGACCATAAGTGGAAGTGCCCTAGGCTCTGTTGCTTTGTTTTTTAGATGTTTCAGGAAACACCATACACTTCTCCCGAGTGGCTGTTGGCAATTTACATCCCGCCCATCAGCATAACAAGGCTCCCAGTTCTCCATGGCCTGTCCTGCCTTTCTGGATTTTACACTTTTTTCAGATGGCCCTTTTGACCGGGGGGAAGTGAGACTTCATTGTAGTGCAGATTTCCTTTGCAAGCTTGCTTGGTTGGCCAAAAAGGGCGTATGCGTTTTTTCCTGAATATATTCAGGAAAAAACGCATACGCCCTTTTTGGCCAAGTGCATCATTGTGGACGTTCTGCCTCTTTTCCTATGCTTTAAATGCAATTCCAGTCTACCTCCTGAAATCGGTTTCCTGCAATTCTGCCCCGCTTTCAAGTCCTCTTGGCAGCCTTACTTCAGTATATTTTTGGACGATAGCTGTCATTTATAACTCTGCAGGTTTGTGAATTACAGTGCCCCTGAGCTCCTTTCTTCAACTCGCTTTCTCGTGAGCTGGCCGCAACACCGCAGGATGGCTTCAGGCCCTAATCTGGTTCCGGCACGGCACGCTGAGCCTTTGGTTAATTCCTCTTCCTGGTGGGAAATGAGAGTTAAATTTGCCCGTCCAGACACCTCCAGCTAGTCTGTCATTGGTTGTCCCTATTCCTGTTCATCTTCTGCAGAAATTGCAAACTGGGCCAAACAGGAGGTTAAAGGCACTGACTCTCCAAGTCGGGAGAGTGTTAGTAAAGCGTCTGGAATGTTGCACCCGAGTTCCAGGGGACGAAAACTGACACATATTGGAACACGTCTCCCGATCACACGGTTGATCATACTCTGGGTTCCACATGCATGTGTTAGCTTAAGGAAGAATACCTTAAACCTGGAGAGTTGAGACCCGTGGAATGGGTTCCATGCAATATGACTTCAAAGGGTCTTCATTTGCTCACCGAACCTCTCCAGTCCTATCACTGCTGCGTTTATGCCCCTGTACACACGCTTGATTCTCTTTAGGAGACATAGCAATCCATAGGTTTTAAGATACTTCCTAGTCAGGTACACTCTTAGGCATTTAATATGGGGTGTTGAGTCCATTTCGTTGAGCAAGGAGTAGCTCTTGTCTATTCCATATTTGGCTTAAGGAACTTTATCTGTGCTCATTTCAATCTCTGGTTTTATGCAGCACCCCAACTCACGTTTCCCCTTAAGCAAGCATAAGTTGGTTTTCCAAATTTGAGACCCTGTTCTGTTTTGTAATTCAGTTCCTGTGTAGCCAAGTTTACATTCCGTGTATTAGTGATATCTTATGATGTTTCTTTTTCTGTGTGACTTATTTCAGTTAGAATCATCATACCTGAATGCACTCATTATGCTGCTACGGGCCTGATGACATAGATTTCCTTGCTGAGTGATACTGCATTGTACGTAAGTACCACAACTTCTTTATCCATTTTTCACTTTCTGCGATATTGAACTTGTACCGTAAACCAGGTTCTTGTAAACAGAGCCGTCCCAACCTTTGGGGTGGCTGTGTCTTTTGATTTTAATTTCCCTAAGCTATAGGACCATAAGTGGAAGTGCCCTAGGCTCTGTTGCTTTGTTTTTTAGATGTTTCAGGAAACACCATACACTTCTCCCGAGTGGCTGTTGGCAATTTACATCCCGCCCATCAGCATAACAAGGCTCCCAGTTCTCCATGGCCTGTCCTGCCTTTCTGGATTTTACACTTTTTTCAGATGGCCCTTTTGACCGGGGGGAAGTGAGACTTCATTGTAGTGCAGATTTCCTTTGCAAGCTTGCTTGGTTGGCCAAAAAGGGCGTATGCGTTTTTTCCTGAATATATTCAGGAAAAAACGCATACGCCCTTTTTGGCCAAGTGCATCATTGTGGACGTTCTGCCTCTTTTCCTATGCTTTAAATGCAATTCCAGTCTACCTCCTGAAATCGGTTTCCTGCAATTCTGCCCCGCTTTCAAGTCCTCTTGGCAGCCTTACTTCAGTATATTTTTGGACGATAGCTGTCATTTATAACTCTGCAGGTTTGTGAATTACAGTGCCCCTGAGCTCCTTTCTTCAACTCGCTTTCTCGTGAGCTGGCCGCAACACCGCAGGATGGCTTCAGGCCCTAATCTGGTTCCGGCACGGCACGCTGAGCCTTTGGTTAATTCCTCTTCCTGGTGGGAAATGAGAGTTAAATTTGCCCGTCCAGACACCTCCAGCTAGTCTCTCATTGGTTCTCCCTATCCCTGTTCATCTTCCGCAGAAATTGCAAACTGGGCCAAACAGGAGGTTAAAGGCACTGACTCTCCAAGTCGGGAGAGTGTTAGTAAAGCGTCTGGAATGTTGCGCCCGAGTACCAGGGGACGAAAACTGAGACGTATTGGAACACGTCTCCCGATCACACGGTTGATCATACTCTGGGTTCCACATGCATGTTTTAGCTGAAGGAAGAATACCTTAAACCTGGAGAGTTGAGACCCGTGGAATGGGTACCATGCAATATGACTTCAAAGGGTCTTCATTTGCTCACCGAACCTCTCCAATCCTATCACTGCTGCGTTTATGCCCCTGTACACACACTTGATTCTCTTTCAGACACATAGCAATCCATAGGTTTTAAGATACTTCCTAGTCAGGTACACTCTTAGGCATTTAATATGGGGTGTTGAGTCCATTTCGTTGAGCAAGGAGTAGCTCTTGTCTATTCCATATTTGGCTTAAGGAACTTTATCTGTGCTCATTTCAATCTCTGGTTTTATGCAGCACCCCAACTCACCTTTCCCCTTAAGCAAGCATAAGTTGGTTTTCTAAATTTGAGACCCTGTTCTGTTTTGTAATTCAGTTCCTGTGTAGCCAAGGTTACATTCCGTGTATTAGTGATATCTTATGATGTTTCTTTTTCTGTGTGACTTATTTCAGTTAGAATCATCGTACCTGAATCCACTCATTATGCTGCTACGGGCCTGATGACATAGATTTCATTGCTGAGTGATACTGCATTGTACGTAAGTACCACAACTTCTTTATCCATTTTTCACTTTCTGCGATACTGAACTTGTACCGTAAACCAGGTTCTTGTAAACAGAGCCGTCCCAACCTTTGGGGTGGCTGTGTCTTTTGATTTCAATTTCCCTAAGCTATAGGACCATAAGTGGAAGTGCCCTAGGCTCTGTTGCTTTGTTTTTTAGATGTTTCAGGAAACACCATACACTTCTCCCGAGTGGCTGTTGGCAATTTACATCCCGCCCATCAGCATAACAAGGCTCCCAGTTCTCCATGGCCTGTCCTGCCTTTCTGGATTTTACACTTTTTTCAGATGGCCCTTTTGACCGGGGGGAAGTGAGACTTCATTGTAGTGCAGATTTCCTTTGCAAGCTTGCTTGGTTGGCCAAAAAGGGCGTATGCGTTTTTTCCTGAATATATTCAGGAAAAAACGCATACGCCCTTTTTGGCCAAGTGCATCATTGTGGACGTTCTGCCTCTTTTCCTATGCTTTAAATGCAATTCCAGTCTACCTCCTGAAATCGGTTTCCTGCAATTCTGCCCCGCTTTCAAGTCCTCTTGGCAGCCTTACTTCAGTATATTTTTGGACGATAGCTGTCATTTATAACTCTGCAGGTTTGTGAATTACAGTGCCCCTGAGCTCCTTTCTTCAACTCGCTTTCTCGTGAGCTGGCCGCAGCACCGCAGGATGGCTTCAGGCCCTAATCTGGTTCCGGCACGGCACGCTGAGCCTTTGGTTAATTCCTCTTCCTGGTGGGAAATGAGAGTTAAATTTGCCCGTCCAGACACCTCCATGTAGTCTGTCATTGGTTCTGCCTATTCCTGTTCATCTTCTGCAGAAATTGCAAACTGGGCCAAACAGGAGGTTAAAGGCACTGACTCTCCAAGTCGGGAGAGTGTTAGTAAAGCGTCTGGAATGTTGCACCCGAGTACCAGGGGACAAAAACTGAGACGTATTGGAACACGTCTCCCGATCACACGGTTGATCATACTCTGGGTTCCACATGCATGTTTTAGCTGAAGGAAGAATACCTTAAACCTGGAGAGTTGAGACCCGTGGAATGGGTACCATGCAATATGACTTCAAAGGGTCTTCATTTGCTCACCGAACCTCTCCAGTCCTATCACTGCTGCGTTTATGCCCCTGTACACACGCTTGATTCTCTTTCGGAGACATAGCAATCCATAGGTTTTAAGATACTTCCTAGTCAGGTACACTCTTAGGCATTTAATATGGGGTGTTGAGTCCATTTCGTTGAGCAAGGAGTAGCTCTTGTCTATTCCATATTTGGCTTAAGGAACTTTATCTGTGCTCATTTCAATCTCTGGTTTTATGCAGCACCCCAACTCACCTTTCCCCTTAAGCAAGCATAAGTTGGTTTTCCAAATTTGAGACCCTGTTCTGTTTTGTAATTCAGTTCCTGTGTAGCCAAGTTTACATTCCGTGTATTAGTGATATCTTATGATGTTTCTTTTTCTGTGTGACTTATTTCAGTTAGAATCATCATACCTGAATCCACTCATTATGCTGCTACGGGCCTGATGACATAGATTTCCTTGCTGAGTGATACTGCATTGTACGTAAGTACCACAACTTCTTTATCCATTTTTCACTTTCTGCGATATTGAACTTGTACCGTAAACCAGGTTCTTGTAAACAGAGCCGTCCCAACCTTTGGGGTGGCTGTGTCTTTTTGATTTTAATTTCCCTAAGCTATAGGACCATAAGTGGAAGTGCCCTAGGCTCTGTTGCTTTGATTTTTAGATGTTTCAGGAAACACCATACACTTCTCCCGAGTGGCTGTTGGCAGTTTACATCCCGCCCATCAGCATAACAAGGCTCCCAGTTCTCCATGGCCTGTCCTGCCTTTCTGGATTTTACACTTTTTTCAGATGGCCCTTTTGACCGGGGGGAAGTGAGACTTCATTGTAGTGCAGATTTCCTTTGCAAGCTTGCTTGGTTGGCCAAAAAGGGCGTATGCGTTTTTTCCTGAATATATTCAGGAAAAAACGCATACGCCCTTTTTGGCCAAGTGCATCATTGTGGACGTTCTGCCTCTTTTCCTATGCTTTAAATGCAATTCCAGTCTACCTCCTGAAATCGGTTTCCTGCAATTCTGCCCCGCTTTCAAGTCCTCTTGGCAGCCTTACTTCAGTATATTTTTGGACGATAGCTGTCATTTATAACTCTGCAGGTTTGTGAATTACAGTGCCCCTGAGCTCCTTTCTTCAACTCGCTTTCTCGTGAGCTGGCCGCAACCCCGCAGGATGGCTTCAGGCCCTAATCTGGTTCCGGCACGGCACGCTGAGCCTTTGGTTAATTCCTCTTCCTGGTGGGAAATGAGAGTTAAATTTGCCCGTCCAGACACCTCCAGCTAGTCTGTCATTGGTTCTCCCTATTCCTGTTCATCTTCCGCAGAAATTGCAAACTGGGCCAAACAGGAGGTTAAAGGCACTGACTCTCCAAGTCGGGAGAGTGTTAGTAAAGCGTCTGGAATGTTGCACCCGAGTACCAGGGGACGAAAACTGACACATATTGGAACACGTCTCCCGATCACACGGTTGATCATACTCTGGGTTCCACATGCATGTTTTAGCTGAAGGAAGAATACCTTAAACCTGGAGAGTTGAGACCCGTGGAATGGGTACCATGCAATATGACTTCAAAGGGTCTTCATTTGCCCACCGAACCTCTCCAATCCTATCACTGCTGCGTTTATGCCCCTGTACACACACTTGATTCTCTTTCAGAGACATAGCAATCCATAGGTTTTAAGATACTTCCTAGTCAGGTACACTCTTAGGCATTTAATATGGGGTGTTGAGTCCATTTCGTTGAGCAAGGAGTAGCTCTTGTCTATTCCATATTTGGCTTAAGGAACTTTATCTGTGCTCATTTCAATCTCTGGTTTTATGCAGCACCCCAACTCACCTTTCCCCTTAAGCAAGCATAAGTTGGTTTTCCAAATTTGAGACCCTGTTCTGTTTTGTAATTCAGTTCCTGTGTAGCCAAGTTTACATTCCGTGTATTAGTGATATCTTATGATGTTTCTTTTTCTGTGTGACTTATTTCAGTTAGAATCATCATACCTGAATCCACTCATTATGCTGCTACGGGCCTGATGACATAGATTTCATTGCTGAGTGATACTGCATTGTACGTAAGTACCACAACTTCTTTATCCATTTTTCACTTTCTGCGATATTGAACTTGTACCGTAAACCAGGTTCTTGTAAACAGAGCCCTCCCAACCTTTGGGGTGGCTGTGTCTTTTGATTTTAATTTCCCTAAGCTATAGGACCATAAGTGGAAGTGCCCTAGGCTCTGTTGCTTTGTTTTTTAGATGTTTCAGGAAACACCATACACTTCTCCCGAGTGGCTGTTGGCAATTGACATCCCGCCCATCAGCATAACAAGGCTCCCAGTTCTCCATGGCCTGTCCTGCCTTTCTGGATTTTACACTTTTTTCAGATGGCCCTTTTGACCGGGGGGAAGTGAGACTTCATTGTAGTGCAGATTTCCTTTGCAAGCTTGCTTGGTTGGCCAAAAAGGGCGTATGCGTTTTTTCCTGAATATATTCAGGAAAAAACGCATACGCCCTTTTTGGCCAAGTGCATCATTGTGGACGTTCTGCCTCTTTTCCTATGCTTTAAATGCAATTCCAGTCTACCTCCTGAAATCGGTTTCCTGCAATTCTGCCCCGCTTTCAAGTCCTCTTGGCAGCCTTACTTCAGTATATTTTTGGACGATAGCTGTCATTTATAACTCTGCAGGTTTGTGAATTACAGTGCCCCTGAGCTCCTTTCTTCAACTCGCTTTCTCGTGAGCTGGCCGCAACACCGCAGGATGGCTTCAGGCCCTAATCTGGTTCCGGCACGGCACGCTGAGCCTTTGGTTAATTCCTCTTCCTGGTGGGAAATGAGAGTTAAATTTGCCCGTCCAGACACCTCCAGCTAGTCTCTCATTGGTTCTCCCTATCCCTGTTCATCTTCCGCAGAAATTGCAAACTGGGCCAAACAGGAGGTTAAAGGCACTGACTCTCCAAGTCGGGAGAGTGTTAGTAAAGCGTCTGGAATGTTGCACCCGAGTACCAGGGGACGAAAACTGACACGTATTGGAACACGTCTCCCGATCACACGGTTGATCATACTCTGGGTTCCACATGCATGTTTTAGCTGAAGGAAGAATACCTTAAACCTGGAGAGTTGAGACCCGTGGAATGGGTACCATGCAATATGACTTCAAAGGGTCTTCATTTGCTCACCGAACCTCTCCAATCCTATCACTGCTGCGTTTATGCCCCTGTACACACACTTGATTCTCTTTCAGAGACATAGCAATCCATAGGGTTTAAGATACTTCCTAGTCAGGTACACTCTTAGGCATTTAATATGGGGTGTTGAGTCCATTTCGTTGAGCAAGGAGTAGCTCTTGTCTATTCCATATTTGGCTTAAGGAACTTTATCTGTGCTCATTTCAATCTCTGGTTTTATGCAGCACCCCAACTCACCTTTCCCCTTAAGCAAGGATAAGTTGGTTTTCTAAATTTGAGACCCTGTTCTGTTTTGTAATTCAGTTCCTGTGTAGCCAAGGTTACATTCCGTGTATTAGTGATATCTTATGATGTTTCTTTTTCTGTGTGACTTATTTCAGTTAGAATCATCGTACCTGAATCCACTCATTATGCTGCTACGGGCCTGATGACATAGATTTCATTGCTGAGTGATACTGCATTGTACGTAAGTACCACAACTTCTTTATCCATTTTTCACTTTCTGCGATACTGAACTTGTACCGTAAACCAGGTTCTTGTAAACAGAGCCGTCCCAACCTTTGGGGTGGCTGTGTCTTTTGATTTTAATTTCCCTAAGCTATAGGACCATAAGTGGAAGTGCCCTAGGCTCTGTTGCTTTGTTTTTTAGATGTTTCAGGAAACACCATACACTTCTCCCGAGTGGCTGTTGGCAATTGACATCCCGCCCATCAGCATAACAAGGCTCCCAGTTCTCCATGGCCTGTCCTGCCTTTCTGGATTTTACACTTTTTTCAGATGGCCCTTTTGACTGGGGGGAAGTGAGACTTCACTGTATTGCAGATTTCCTTTGCAAGCTTGCTTGGTTGGCCAAAAAGGGCGTATGCGTTTTTTCCTGAATATATTCAGGAAAAAACGCATACGCCCTTTTTGGCCAAGTGCATCATTGTGGACGTTCTGCCTCTTTTCCTATGCTTTAAATGCAATTCCAGTCTACCTCCTGAAATCGGTTTCCTGCAATTCTGCCCCGCTTTCAAGTCCTCTTGGCAGCCTTACTTCAGTATATTTTTGGACGATAGCTGTCATTTATAACTCTGCAGGTTTGTGAATTACAGTGCCCCTGAGCTCCTTTCTTCAACTCGCTTTCTCGTGAGCTGGCCGCAACCCCGCAGGATGGCTTCAGGCCCTAATCTGGTTCCGGCACGGCACGCTGAGCCTTTGGTTAATTCCTCTTCCTGGTGGGAAATGAGAGTTAAATTTGCCCGTCCAGACACCTCCAGCTAGTCTGTCATTGGTTCTCCCTATTCCTGTTCATCTTCCGCAGAAATTGCAAACTGGGCCAAACAGGAGGTTAAAGGCACTGACTCTCCAAGTCGGGAGAGTGTTAGTAAAGCGTCTGGAATGTTGCACCCGAGTACCAGGGGACGGAAACTGAGACATATTGGAACACGTCTCCCGATCACACGGTTGATCATACTCTGGGTTCCACATGCATGTTTTAGCTGAAGGAAGAATACCTTAAACCTGGAGAGTTGAGACCCGTGGAATGGGTACCATGCAATATGACTTCAAAGGGTCTTCATTTGCCCACCGAACCTCTCCAATCCTATCACTGCTGCGTTTATGCCCCTGTACACACACTTGATTCTCTTTCAGAGACATAGCAATCCATAGGTTTTAAGATACTTCCTAGTCAGGTACACTCTTAGGCATTTAATATGGGGTGTTGAGTCCATTTCGTTGAGCAAGGAGTAGCTCTTGTCTATTCCATATTTGGCTTAAGGAACTTTATCTGTGCTCATTTCAATCTCTGGTTTTATGCAGCACCCCAACTCACCTTTCCCCTTAAGCAAGCATAAGTTGGGTTTCTAGATTAGAGACCCTGTTCTGTTTTGTAATTCAGTTCCTGTGTAGCCAAGTTTACATTCCGTGTATTAGTGATATCTTATGATGTTTCTTTTCCTGTGTGACTTATTTCAGTTAGAATCATCGTACCTGAATCCACTCATTATGCTGCTACGGGCCTGATGACATAGATTTCATTGCTGAGTGATACTGCATTGTACGTAAGTACCACAACTTCTTTATCCATTTTTCACTTTCTGCGATATTGAACTTGTACCGTAAACCAGGTTCTTGTAAACAGAGCCGTCCCAACCTTTGGGGTGGCGGTGTCTTTTTGATTTTAATTTCCCTAAGCTATAGGACCATAAGTGGAAGTGCCCTAGGCTCTGTTGCTTTGTTTTTTAGATGTTTCAGGAAACACCATACACTTCTCCCGAGTGGCTGTTGGCAATTTACATCCCGCCCATCAGCATAACAAGGCTCCCAGTTCTCCATGGCCTGTCCTGCCTTTCTGGATTTTACACTTTTTTCAGATGGCCCTTTTGACCGGGGAGAAGTGAGACTTCATTGTAGTGCACATTTCCTTTGCAAGCTTGCTTGGTTGGCCAAAAAGGGCGTATGCGTTTTTTCCTGAATATATTCAGGAAAAAACGCATACGCCCTTTTTGGCCAAGTGCATCATTGTGGACGTTCTGCCTCTTTTCCTATGCTTTAAATGCAATTCCAGTCTACCTCCTGAAATCGGTTTCCTGCAATTCTGCCCCGCTTTCAAGTCCTCTTGGCAGCCTTACTTCAGTATATTTTTGGACGATAGCTGTCATTTATAACTCTGCAGGTTTGTGAATTACAGTGCCCCTGAGCTCCTTTCTTCAACTCGCTTTCTTGTCAGCTGGCCGCAACACCGCAGGATTGCTTCAGGCCCTAATGTGGTTCCGGCACGGCACGCTGAGCCTTTGGTTAATTCCTCTTCCTGGTGGGAAATGAGAGTTAAATTTGCCCGTCCAGACACCTCCAGCTAGTCTCTCATTGGTTCTCCCTATTCCTGTTCATCTTCCGCAGAAATTGCAAACTGGGCCAAACAGGAGGTTAAAGGCACTGACTCTCCAAGTCGGGAGAGTGTTAGTAAAGCGTCTGGAATGTTGCACCCGAGTACCTGGGGACGAAACCTGAGACATACTTGAACACGTCTCCCGATCACACGGTTGATCATACTCAGGGTTCCACATGCATGTTTTAGCTGAAGGAAGAATACCTTAAACCTGGAGAGTTGAGACCCGTGGAATGGGTACCATGCAATATGACTTCAAAGGGTCTTCATTTGCTCACCGAACCTCTCCAATCCTATCACTGCTGCGTTTATGCCCCTGTACACACGCTTGATTCTCTTTCGGAGACATAGCAATCCATAGGTTTTAAGATTCTTCCTAGTCAGGTATATTTTTATGTGTTTAATATGGGGTGTTGAATCCATTTCGTTGAGCAAGGAGTAGCTCTTGTCTATTACATATTTGGCTTAAGGAACTTTATCTGTGCTCATTTCAATCTCTGGTTTTATGCGGCACCCCAACTCACCTTTCCCCTTAAGCAAGCATAAGTTGGTTTTCTAAATTTGAGACCCTCTTCTGTTTTGTAATTCAGTTCCTGTGTAGCCAAGTTTACATTCCGTGTATTAGTGATATCTTATGATGTTTCTTTTTCTGTGTGACTTATTTCAGTTAGAATCATCATACCTGAATCCACTCATTATGCTGCTACGGGCCTGATGACATAGATTTCATTGCTGAGTGATACTGCATTGTACGTAAGTACCACAACTTCTTTATCCATTTTTCACTTTCTGCGATATTGAACTTGTACCGTAAACCAGGTTCTTGTAAACAGAGCCGTCCCAACCTTTGGGGTGGCTGTGTCTTTTTGATTTTAATTTCCCTAAGCTATAGGACCATAAGTGGAAGTGCCCTAGGCTCTGTTGCTTTGTTTTTTAGATGTTTCAGGAAACACCATACAGTTCTCCCGAGTGGCTGTTGGCAATTGACATCCCGCCCATCAGCATAACAAGGCTCCCAGTTCTCCATGGCCTGTCCTGCCTTTCTGGATTTTACACTTTTTTCAGATGGCCCTTTTGACCGGGGGGAAGTGAGACTTCATTGTAGTGCAGATTTCCTTTGCAAGCTTGCTTGGTTGGCCAAAAAGGGCGTATGCGTTTTTTCCTGAATATATTCAGAAAATAACGCATACGCCCTTTTTGGCCAAGTGCATCATTGTGGACGTTCTGCCTCTTTTCCTATGCTTTAAATGCAATTCCAGTCTACCTCCTGAAATCGGTTTCCTGCAATTCTGCCCCGCTTTCAAGTCCTCTTGGCAGCCTTACTTCAGTATATTTTTGGACGATAGCTGTCATTTATAACTCTGCAGGTTTGTGAATTACAGTGCCCCTGAGCTCCTTTCTTCAACTTGCTTTCTCGTGAGCTGGCCGCAACACCGCAGGAAGGCTTCAGGCCCTAATCTGGTTCCGGCACGGCACGCTGAGCCTTTGGTTAATTCCTCTTCCTGGTGGGAAATGAGAGTTAAATTTGCCCGTCCAGACACCTCCAGCTAGTCTCTCATTGGTTCTGCCTATTCAGGTTCATCTTCCGCAGAAATTGCAAACTGGGCCAAACAGGAGGTTAAAGGCACTGACTCTCCAAGTCGGGAGAGTGTTAGTAAAGCGTCTGGAATGTTGCACCCGAGTACCAGGGGACGAAAACTGAGACATATTGGAACACGTCTCCCGATCACACGGTTGATCATACTCTGGGTTCCACATGCATGTTTTAGCTGAAGGAAGAATACCTTAAACCTGGAGAGTTGAGACCCGTGGAATGGGTACCATGCAATATGACTTCAAAGGGTCTTCATTTGCTCACCGAAACTCTCCATATCTATCACTGCTGCGTTTATGCCCCTGTACACACGCTTGATTCTCTTTCGGAGACATAGCAATCCATAGGTTTTAAGATACTTCCTAGTCAGGTACACTCTTAGGCATTTAATATGGGGTGTTGAGTCCATTTCGTTGAGCAAGGAGTAGCTCTTGTCTATTCCATATTTGGCTTAAGGAACTTTATCTGTGCTCATTTCAATCTCTGGTTTTATGCAGCACCCCAACTCACCTTTCCCCTTAAGCAAGCATAAGTTGGTTTTCCAAATTTGAGACCCTGTTCTGTTTTGTAATTCAGTTCCTGTGTAGCCAAGTTTACATTCCGTGTATTAGTGATATCTTATGATGTTTCTTTTTCTGTGTGACTTATTTCAGTTAGAATCATCATACCTGAATCCACTCATTATGCTGCTACGGGCCTGATGACATAGATTTCCTTGCTGAGTGATACTGCATTGTACGTAAGTACCACAACTTCTTTATCCATTTTTCACTTTCTGCGATATTGAACTTGTACCGTAAACCAGGTTCTTGTAAACAGAGCCGTCCCAACCTTTGGGGTGGCTGTGTCTTTTTGATTTTAATTTCCCTAAGCTATAGGACCATAAGTGGAAGTGCCCTAGGCTCTGTTGCTTTGATTTTTAGATGTTTCAGGAAACACCATACACTTCTCCCGAGTGGCTGTTGGCAGTTTACATCCCGCCCATCAGCATAACAAGGCTCCCAGTTCTCCATGGCCTGTCCTGCCTTTCTGGATTTTACACTTTTTTCAGATGGCCCTTTTGACCGGGGGGAAGTGAGACTTCATTGTAGTGCAGATTTCCTTTGCAAGCTTGCTTGGTTGGCCAAAAAGGGCGTATGCGTTTTTTCCTGAATATATTCAGGAAAAAACGCATACGCCCTTTTTGGCCAAGTGCATCATTGTGGACGTTCTGCCTCTTTTCCTATGCTTTAAATGCAATTCCAGTCTACCTCCTGAAATCGGTTTCCTGCAATTCTGCCCCGCTTTCAAGTCCTCTTGGCAGCCTTACTTCAGTATATTTTTGGACGATAGCTGTCATTTATAACTCTGCAGGTTTGTGAATTACAGTGCCCCTGAGCTCCTTTCTTCAACTCGCTTTCTCGTGAGCTGGCCGCAACCCCGCAGGATGGCTTCAGGCCCTAATCTGGTTCCGGCACGGCACGCTGAGCCTTTGGTTAATTCCTCTTCCTGGTGGGAAATGAGAGTTAAATTTGCCCGTCCAGACACCTCCAGCTAGTCTGTCATTGGTTCTCCCTATTCCTGTTCATCTTCCGCAGAAATTGCAAACTGGGCCAAACAGGAGGTTAAAGGCACTGACTCTCCAAGTCGGGAGAGTGTTAGTAAAGCGTCTGGAATGTTGCACCCGAGTACCAGGGGACGAAAACTGACACATATTGGAACACGTCTCCCGATCACACGGTTGATCATACTCTGGGTTCCACATGCATGTTTTAGCTGAAGGAAGAATACCTTAAACCTGGAGAGTTGAGACCCGTGGAATGGGTACCATGCAATATGACTTCAAAGGGTCTTCATTTGCCCACCGAACCTCTCCAATCCTATCACTGCTGCGTTTATGCCCCTGTACACACACTTGATTCTCTTTCAGAGACATAGCAATCCATAGGTTTTAAGATACTTCCTAGTCAGGTACACTCTTAGGCATTTAATATGGGGTGTTGAGTCCATTTCGTTGAGCAAGGAGTAGCTCTTGTCTATTCCATATTTGGCTTAAGGAACTTTATCTGTGCTCATTTCAATCTCTGGTTTTATGCAGCACCCCAACTCACCTTTCCCCTTAAGCAAGCATAAGTTGGTTTTCCAAATTTGAGACCCTGTTCTGTTTTGTAATTCAGTTCCTGTGTAGCCAAGTTTACATTCCGTGTATTAGTGATATCTTATGATGTTTCTTTTTCTGTGTGACTTATTTCAGTTAGAATCATCATACCTGAATCCACTCATTATGCTGCTACGGGCCTGATGACATAGATTTCATTGCTGAGTGATACTGCATTGTACGTAAGTACCACAACTTCTTTATCCATTTTTCACTTTCTGCGATATTGAACTTGTACCGTAAACCAGGTTCTTGTAAACAGAGCCCTCCCAACCTTTGGGGTGGCTGTGTCTTTTGATTTTAATTTCCCTAAGCTATAGGACCATAAGTGGAAGTGCCCTAGGCTCTGTTGCTTTGTTTTTTAGATGTTTCAGGAAACACCATACACTTCTCCCGAGTGGCTGTTGGCAATTGACATCCCGCCCATCAGCATAACAAGGCTCCCAGTTCTCCATGGCCTGTCCTGCCTTTCTGGATTTTACACTTTTTTCAGATGGCCCTTTTGACCGGGGGGAAGTGAGACTTCATTGTAGTGCAGATTTCCTTTGCAAGCTTGCTTGGTTGGCCAAAAAGGGCGTATGCGTTTTTTACTGAATATATTCAGGAAAAAACGCATACGCCCTTTTTGGCCAAGTGCATCATTGTGGACGTTCTGCCTCTTTTCCTATGCTTTAAATGCAATTCCAGTCTACCTCCTGAAATCGGTTTCCTGCAATTCTGCCCCGCTTTCAAGTCCTCTTGGCAGCCTTACTTCAGTATATTTTTGGACGATAGCTGTCATTTATAACTCTGCAGGTTTGTGAATTACAGTGCCCCTGAGCTCCTTTCTTCAACTCGCTTTCTCGTGAGCTGGCCGCAACACCGCAGGATGGCTTCAGGCCCTAATCTGGTTCCGGCACGGCACGCTGAGCCTTTGGTTAATTCCTCTTCCTGGTGGGAAATGAGAGTTAAATTTGCCCGTCCAGACACCTCCAGCTAGTCTCTCATTGGTTCTCCCTATCCCTGTTCATCTTCCGCAGAAATTGCAAACTGGGCCAAACAGGAGGTTAAAGGCACTGACTCTCCAAGTCGGGAGAGTGTTAGTAAAGCGTCTGGAATGTTGCACCCGAGTACCAGGGGACGAAAACTGACACGTATTGGAACACGTCTCCCGATCACACGGTTGATCATACTCTGGGTTCCACATGCATGTTTTAGCTGAAGGAAGAATACCTTAAACCTGGAGAGTTGAGACCCGTGGAATGGGTACCATGCAATATGACTTCAAAGGGTCTTCATTTGCTCACCGAACCTCTCCAATCCTATCACTGCTGCGTTTATGCCCCTGTACACACACTTGATTCTCTTTCAGAGACATAGCAATCCATAGGGTTTAAGATATTTCCTAGTCAGGTACACTCTTAGGCATTTAATATGGGGTGTTGAGTCCATTTCGTTGAGCAAGGAGTAGCTCTTGTCTATTCCATATTTGGCTTAAGGAACTTTATCTGTGCTCATTTCAATCTCTGGTTTTATGCAGCACCCCAACTCACCTTTCCCCTTAAGCAAGGATAAGTTGGTTTTCTAAATTTGAGACCCTGTTCTGTTTTGTAATTCAGTTCCTGTGTAGCCAAGGTTACATTCCGTGTATTAGTGATATCTTATGATGTTTCTTTTTCTGTGTGACTTATTTCAGTTAGAATCATCGTACCTGAATCCACTCATTATGCTGCTACGGGCCTGATGACATAGATTTCATTGCTGAGTGATACTGCATTGTACGTAAGTACCACAACTTCTTTATCCATTTTTCACTTTCTGCGATACTGAACTTGTACCGTAAACCAGGTTCTTGTAAACAGAGCCGTCCCAACCTTTGGGGTGGCTGTGTCTTTTGATTTTAATTTCCCTAAGCTATAGGACCATAAGTGGAAGTGCCCTAGGCTCTGTTGCTTTGTTTTTTAGATGTTTCAGGAAACACCATACACTTCTCCCGAGTGGCTGTTGGCAATTGACATCCCGCCCATCAGCATAACAAGGCTCCCAGTTCTCCATGGCCTGTCCTGCCTTTCTGGATTTTACACTTTTTTCAGATGGCCCTTTTGACTGGGGGGAAGTGAGACTTCACTGTATTGCAGATTTCCTTTGCAAGCTTGCTTGGTTGGCCAAAAAGGGCGTATGCGTTTTTTCCTGAATATATTCAGGAAAAAACGCATACGCCCTTTTTGGCCAAGTGCATCATTGTGGACGTTCTGCCTCTTTTCCTATGCTTTAAATGCAATTCCAGTCTACCTCCTGAAATCGGTTTCCTGCAATTCTGCCCCGCTTTCAAGTCCTCTTGGCAGCCTTACTTCAGTATATTTTTGGACGATAGCTGTCATTTATAACTCTGCAGGTTTGTGAATTACAGTGCCCCTGAGCTCCTTTCTTCAACTCGCTTTCTCGTGAGCTGGCCGCAACCCCGCAGGATGGCTTCAGGCCCTAATCTGGTTCCGGCACGGCACGCTGAGCCTTTGGTTAATTCCTCTTCCTGGTGGGAAATGAGAGTTAAATTTGCCCGTCCAGACACCTCCAGCTAGTCTGTCATTGGTTCTCCCTATTCCTGTTCATCTTCCGCAGAAATTGCAAACTGGGCCAAACAGGAGGTTAAAGGCACTGACTCTCCAAGTCGGGAGAGTGTTAGTAAAGCGTCTGGAATGTTGCACCCGAGTACCAGGGGACGGAAACTGAGACATATTGGAACACGTCTCCCGATCACACGGTTGATCATACTCTGGGTTCCACATGCATGTTTTAGCTGAAGGAAGAATACCTTAAACCTGGAGAGTTGAGACCCGTGGAATGGGTACCATGCAATATGACTTCAAAGGGTCTTCATTTGCCCACCGAACCTCTCCAATCCTATCACTGCTGCGTTTATGCCCCTGTACACACACTTGATTCTCTTTCAGAGACATAGCAATCCATAGGTTTTAAGATACTTCCTAGTCAGGTACACTCTTAGGCATTTAATATGGGGTGTTGAGTCCATTTCGTTGAGCAAGGAGTAGCTCTTGTCTATTCCATATTTGGCTTAAGGAACTTTATCTGTGCTCATTTCAATCTCTGGTTTTATGCAGCACCCCAACTCACCTTTCCCCTTAAGCAAGCATAAGTTGGGTTTCTAGATTAGAGACCCTGTTCTGTTTTGTAATTCAGTTCCTGTGTAGCCAAGTTTACATTCCGTGTATTAGTGATATCTTATGATGTTTCTTTTCCTGTGTGACTTATTTCAGTTAGAATCATCGTACCTGAATCCACTCATTATGCTGCTACGGGCCTGATGACATAGATTTCATTGCTGAGTGATACTGCATTGTACGTAAGTACCACAACTTCTTTATCCATTTTTCACTTTCTGCGATATTGAACTTGTACCGTAAACCAGGTTCTTGTAAACAGAGCCGTCCCAACCTTTGGGGTGGCGGTGTCTTTTTGATTTTAATTTCCCTAAGCTATAGGACCATAAGTGGAAGTGCCCTAGGCTCTGTTGCTTTGTTTTTTAGATGTTTCAGGAAACACCATACACTTCTCCCGAGTGGCTGTTGGCAATTTACATCCCGCCCATCAGCATAACAAGGCTCCCAGTTCTCCATGGCCTGTCCTGCCTTTCTGGATTTTACACTTTTTTCAGATGGCCCTTTTGACCGGGGAGAAGTGAGACTTCATTGTAGTGCACATTTCCTTTGCAAGCTTGCTTGGTTGGCCAAAAAGGGCGTATGCGTTTTTTCCTGAATATATTCAGGAAAAAACGCATACGCCCTTTTTGGCCAAGTGCATCATTGTGGACGTTCTGCCTCTTTTCCTATGCTTTAAATGCAATTCCAGTCTACCTCCTGAAATCGGTTTCCTGCAATTCTGCCCCGCTTTCAAGTCCTCTTGGCAGCCTTACTTCAGTATATTTTTGGACGATAGCTGTCATTTATAACTCTGCAGGTTTGTGAATTACAGTGCCCCTGAGCTCCTTTCTTCAACTCGCTTTCTTGTCAGCTGGCCGCAACACCGCAGGATTGCTTCAGGCCCTAATGTGGTTCCGGCACGGCACGCTGAGCCTTTGGTTAATTCCTCTTCCTGGTGGGAAATGAGAGTTAAATTTGCCCGTCCAGACACCTCCAGCTAGTCTCTCATTGGTTCTCCCTATTCCTGTTCATCTTCCGCAGAAATTGCAAACTGGGCCAAACAGGAGGTTAAAGGCACTGACTCTCCAAGTCGGGAGAGTGTTAGTAAAGCGTCTGGAATGTTGCACCCGAGTACCTGGGGACGAAACCTGAGACATACTTGAACACGTCTCCCGATCACACGGTTGATCATACTCAGGGTTCCACATGCATGTTTTAGCTGAAGGAAGAATACCTTAAACCTGGAGAGTTGAGACCCGTGGAATGGGTACCATGCAATATGACTTCAAAGGGTCTTCATTTGCTCACCGAACCTCTCCAATCCTATCACTGCTGCGTTTATGCCCCTGTACACACGCTTGATTCTCTTTCGGAGACATAGCAATCCATAGGTTTTAAGATTCTTCCTAGTCAGGTATATTTTTATGTGTTTAATATGGGGTGTTGAATCCATTTCGTTGAGCAAGGAGTAGCTCTTGTCTATTACATATTTGGCTTAAGGAACTTTATCTGTGCTCATTTCAATCTCTGGTTTTATGCGGCACCCCAACTCACCTTTCCCCTTAAGCAAGCATAAGTTGGTTTTCTAAATTTGAGACCCTCTTCTGTTTTGTAATTCAGTTCCTGTGTAGCCAAGTTTACATTCCGTGTATTAGTGATATCTTATGATGTTTCTTTTTCTGTGTGACTTATTTCAGTTAGAATCATCATACCTGAATCCACTCATTATGCTGCTACGGGCCTGATGACATAGATTTCATTGCTGAGTGATACTGCATTGTACGTAAGTACCACAACTTCTTTATCCATTTTTCACTTTCTGCGATATTGAACTTGTACCGTAAACCAGGTTCTTGTAAACAGAGCCGTCCCAACCTTTGGGGTGGCTGTGTCTTTTTGATTTTAATTTCCCTAAGCTATAGGACCATAAGTGGAAGTGCCCTAGGCTCTGTTGCTTTGTTTTTTAGATGTTTCAGGAAACACCATACAGTTCTCCCGAGTGGCTGTTGGCAATTGACATCCCGCCCATCAGCATAACAAGGCTCCCAGTTCTCCATGGCCTGTCCTGCCTTTCTGGATTTTACACTTTTTTCAGATGGCCCTTTTGACCGGGGGGAAGTGAGACTTCATTGTAGTGCAGATTTCCTTTGCAAGCTTGCTTGGTTGGCCAAAAAGGGCGTATGCGTTTTTTCCTGAATATATTCAGAAAATAACGCATACGCCCTTTTTGGCCAAGTGCATCATTGTGGACGTTCTGCCTCTTTTCCTATGCTTTAAATGCAATTCCAGTCTACCTCCTGAAATCGGTTTCCTGCAATTCTGCCCCGCTTTCAAGTCCTCTTGGCAGCCTTACTTCAGTATATTTTTGGACGATAGCTGTCATTTATAACTCTGCAGGTTTGTGAATTACAGTGCCCCTGAGCTCCTTTCTTCAACTTGCTTTCTCGTGAGCTGGCCGCAACACCGCAGGAAGGCTTCAGGCCCTAATCTGGTTCCGGCACGGCACGCTGAGCCTTTGGTTAATTCCTCTTCCTGGTGGGAAATGAGAGTTAAATTTGCCCGTCCAGACACCTCCAGCTAGTCTCTCATTGGTTCTGCCTATTCAGGTTCATCTTCCGCAGAAATTGCAAACTGGGCCAAACAGGAGGTTAAAGGCACTGACTCTCCAAGTCGGGAGAGTGTTAGTAAAGCGTCTGGAATGTTGCACCCGAGTACCAGGGGACGAAAACTGAGACATATTGGAACACGTCTCCCGATCACACGGTTGATCATACTCTGGGTTCCACATGCATGTTTTAGCTGAAGGAAGAATACCTTAAACCTGGAGAGTTGAGACCCGTGGAATGGGTACCATGCAATATGACTTCAAAGGGTCTTCATTTGCTCACCGAAACTCTCCATATCTATCACTGCTGCGTTTATGCCCCTGTACACACGCTTGATTCTCTTTCGGAGACATAGCAATCCATAGGTTTTAAGATACTTCCTAGTCAGGTACACTCTTAGGCGTTTAATATGGGGTGTTGAGTCCATTTCCTTGAGCAAGGAGTAGCTCTTGTCTATTCCATACTTGGCTTAAGGAACTTTATCTGTGCTCATTTCAATCTCTGGTTTTATGCAGCACCCCAACTCACCTTTCCCCTTAAGCAAGCATAAGTTGGTTTTCCAAATTTGAGACCGTGTTCTGTTTTGTAATTCAGTTCCTGTGTAGCCAAGTTTACATTCCGTGTATTAGTGATATCTTATGATGTTTCTTTTCCTGTGTGACTTATTTCAGTTAGAATCATCGTACCTGAATCCACTCATTATGCTGCTACGGGCCTGATGACATAGATTTCATTGCTGAGTGATACTGCATTGTACGTAAGTACCACAACTTCTTTATCCATTTTTCACTTTCTGCGATATTGAACTTGTACCGTAAACCAGGTTCTTGTAAACAGAGCCGTCCCAACCTTTGGGGTGGCTGTGTCTTTTGATTTTAATTTCCCTAAGCTATAGGACCATAAGTGGAAGTGCCCTAGGCTCTGTTGCTTTGTTTTTTAGATGTTTCAGGAAACACCATACACTTCTCCCGAGTGGCTGTTGGCAATTGACATCCCGCCCATCAGCATAACAAGGCTCCCAGTTCTCCATGGCCTGTCCTGCCTTTCTGGATTTTACACTTTTTTCAGATGGCCCTTTTGACCGGGGGGAAGTGAGACTTCATTGTAGTGCAGATTTCCTTTGCAAGCTTGCTTGGTTGGCCAAAAAGGGCGTATGCGTTTTTTCCTGAATATATTCAGGAAAAAACGCATACGCCCTTTTTGGCCAAGTGCATCATTGTGGACGTTCTGCCTCTTTTCCTATGCTTTAAATGCAATTCCAGTCTACCTCCTGAAATCGGTTTCCTGCAATTCTGCCCCGCTTTCAAGTCCTCTTGGCAGCCTTACTTCAGTATATTTTTGGACGATAGCTGTCATTTATAACTCTGCAGGTTTGTGAATTACAGTGCCCCTGAGCTCCTTTCTTCAACTCGCTTTCTCGTGAGCTGGCCGCAGCACCGCAGGATGGCTTCAGGCCCTAATCTGGTTCCGGCACGGCACGCTGAGCCTTTGGTTAATTCCTCTTCCTGGTGGGAAATGAGAGTTAAATTTGCCCGTCCAGACACCTCCAGCTAGTCTGTCATTGGTTCTGCCTATTCCTGTTCATCTTCTGCAGAAATTGCAAACTGGGCCAAACAGGAGGTTAAAGGCACTGACTCTCCAAGTCGGGAGAGTGTTAGTAAAGCGTCTGGAATGTTGCACCCGAGTACCAGGGGACAAAAACTGAGACGTATTGGAACACGTCTCCCGATCACACGGTTGATCATACTCTGGGTTCCACATGCATGTTTTAGCTGAAGGAAGAATACCTTAAACCTGGAGAGTTGAGACCCGTGGAATGGGTTCCATGCAATATGACTTCAAAGGGTCTTCATTTGCTCACCGAACCTCTCCAGTCCTATCACTGCTGCGTTTATGCCCCTGTACACACGCTTGATTCTCTTTAGGAGACATAGCAATCCATAGGTTTTAAGATACTTCCTAGTCAGGTACACTCTTAGGCATTTAATATGGGGTGTTGAGTCCATTTCGTTGAGCAAGGAGTAGCTCTTGTCTATTCCATATTTGGCTTAAGGAACTTTATCTGTGCTCATTTCAATCTCTGGTTTTATGCAGCACCCCAACTCACCTTTCCCCTTAAGCAAGCATAAGTTGGTTTTCCAAATTTGAGACCCTGTTCTGTTTTGTAATTCAGTTCCTGTGTAGCCAAGTTTACATTCCGTGTATTAGTGATATCTTATGATGTTTCTTTTTCTGTGTGACTTATTTCAGTTAGAATCATCATACCTGAATCCACTCATTATGCTGCTACGGGCCTGATGACATAGATTTCCTTGCTGAGTGATACTGCATTGTACGTAAGTACCACAACTTCTTTATCCATTTTTCACTTTCTGCGATATTGAACTTGTACCGTAAACCAGGTTCTTGTAAACAGAGCCGTCCCAACCTTTGGGGTGGCTGTGTCTTTTGATTTTAATTTCCCTAAGCTATAGGACCATAAGTGGAAGTGCCCTAGGCTCTGTTGCTTTGTTTTTTAGATGTTTCAGGAAACACCATACACTTCTCCCGAGTGGCTGTTGGCAATTGACATCCCGCCCATCAGCATAACAAGGCTCCCAGTTCTCCATGGCCTGTCCTGCCTTTCTGGATTTTACACTTTTTTCAGATGGCCCTTTTGACCGGGGGGAAGTGAGACTTCATTGTAGTGCAGATTTCCTTTGCAAGCTTGCTTGGTTGGCCAAAAAGGGCGTATGCGTTTTTTCCTGAATATATTCAGGAAAAAACGCATACGCCCTTTTTGGCCAAGTGCATCATTGTGGACGTTCTGCCTCTTTTCCTATGCTTTAAATGCAATTCCAGTCTACCTCCTGAAATCGGTTTCCTGCAATTCTGCCCCGCTTTCAAGTCCTCTTGGCAGCCTTACTTCAGTATATTTTTGGACGATAGCTGTCATTTATAACTCTGCAGGTTTGTGAATTACAGTGCCCCTGAGCTCCTTTCTTCAACTCGCTTTCTCGTGAGCTGGCCGCAGCACCGCAGGATGGCTTCAGGCCCTAATCTGGTTCCGGCACGGCACGCTGAGCCTTTGGTTAATTCCTCTTCCTGGTGGGAAATGAGAGTTAAATTTGCCCGTCCAGACACCTCCATCTAGTCTGTCATTGGTTCTGCCTATTCCTGTTCATCTTCTGCAGAAATTGCAAACTGGGCCAAACAGGAGGTTAAAGGCACTGACTCTCCAAGTCGGGAGAGTGTTAGTAAAGCGTCTGGAATGTTGCACCCGAGTACCAGGGGACAAAAACTGAGACGTATTGGAACACGTCTCCCGATCACACGGTTGATCATACTCTGGGTTCCACATGCATGTTTTAGCTGAAGGAAGAATACCTTAAACCTGGAGAGTTGAGACCCGTGGAATGGGTACCATGCAATATGACTTCAAAGGGTCTTCATTTGCTCACCGAACCTCTCCAGTCCTATCACTGCTGCGTTTATGCCCCTGTACACACGCTTGATTCTCTTTCGGAGACATAGCAATCCATAGGTTTTAAGATACTTCCTAGTCAGGTACACTCTTAGGCATTTAATATGGGGTGTTGAGTCCATTTCGTTGAGCAAGGAGTAGCTCTTGTCTATTCCATATTTGGCTTAAGGAACTTTATCTGTGCTCATTTCAATCTCTGGTTTTATGCAGCACCCCAACTCACCTTTCCCCTTAAGCAAGCATAAGTTGGTTTTCCAAATTTGAGACCCTGTTCTGTTTTGTAATTCAGTTCCTGTGTAGCCAAGTTTACATTCCGTGTATTAGTGATATCTTATGATGTTTCTTTTTCTGTGTGACTTATTTCAGTTAGAATCATCATACCTGAATCCACTCATTATGCTGCTACGGGCCTGATGACATAGATTTCCTTGCTGAGTGATACTGCATTGTACGTAAGTACCACAACTTCTTTATCCATTTTTCACTTTCTGCGATATTGAACTTGTACCGTAAACCAGGTTCTTGTAAACAGAGCCGTCCCAACCTTTGGGGTGGCTGTGTCTTTTTGATTTTAATTTCCCTAAGCTATAGGACCATAAGTGGAAGTGCCCTAGGCTCTGTTGCTTTGATTTTTAGATGTTTCAGGAAACACCATACACTTCTCCCGAGTGGCTGTTGGCAGTTTACATCCCGCCCATCAGCATAACAAGGCTCCCAGTTCTCCATGGCCTGTCCTGCCTTTCTGGATTTTACACTTTTTTCAGATGGCCCTTTTGACCGGGGGGAAGTGAGACTTCATTGTAGTGCAGATTTCCTTTGCAAGCTTGCTTGGTTGGCCAAAAAGGGCGTATGCGTTTTTTCCTGAATATATTCAGGAAAAAACGCATACGCCCTTTTTGGCCAAGTGCATCATTGTGGACGTTCTGCCTCTTTTCCTATGCTTTAAATGCAATTCCAGTCTACCTCCTGAAATCGGTTTCCTGCAATTCTGCCCCGCTTTCAAGTCCTCTTGGCAGCCTTACTTCAGTATATTTTTGGACGATAGCTGTCATTTATAACTCTGCAGGTTTGTGAATTACAGTGCCCCTGAGCTCCTTTCTTCAACTCGCTTTCTCGTGAGCTGGCCGCAACCCCGCAGGATGGCTTCAGGCCCTAATCTGGTTCCGGCACGGCACGCTGAGCCTTTGGTTAATTCCTCTTCCTGGTGGGAAATGAGAGTTAAATTTGCCCGTCCAGACACCTCCAGCTAGTCTGTCATTGGTTCTCCC
The DNA here is from genome assembly GCF_949774975.1 of Lagenorhynchus albirostris. Lineage (NCBI taxonomy): Eukaryota > Metazoa > Chordata > Mammalia > Artiodactyla > Delphinidae > Lagenorhynchus > Lagenorhynchus albirostris. The sequence continues at coordinate 495,536 of NW_026783597.1, read as the reverse complement.
TATTCCTGTTCATCTTCCGCAGAAATTGCAAACTGGGCCAAACAGGAGGTTAAAGGCACTGACTCTCCAAGTCGGGAGAGTGTTAGTAAAGCGTCTGGAATGTTGCACCCGAGTACCAGGGGACGAAAACTGAGACATATTGGAACACGTCTCCCGATCACACGGTTGATCATACTCTGGGTTCCACATGCATGTTTTAGCTGAAGGAAGAATACCTTAAACCTGGAGAGTTGAGACCCGTGGAATGGGTACCATGCAATAAGACTTCAAAGGGTCTTCATTTGCCCACCGAACCTCTCCAATCCTATCACTGCTGCGTTTATGCCCCTGTACACACACTTGATTCTCTTTCAGAGACATAGCAATCCATAGGTTTTAAGATACTTCCTAGTCAGGTACACTCTTAGGCATTTAATATGGGGTGTTGAGTCCATTTCGTTGAGCAAGGAGTAGCTCTTGTCTATTGCATATTTGGCTTAAGGAACTTTATCTGTGCTCATTTCAATCTCTGGTTTTATGCAGCACCCCAACTCACCTTTCCCCTTAAGCAAGCATAAGTTGGTTTTCTAAATTTGAGACCCTGTTCTGTTTTGTAATTCAGTTCCTGTGTAGCCAAGTTTACATTCCGTGTATTAGTGATATCTTATGATGTTTCTTTTCCTGTGTGACTTATTTCAGTTAGAATCATCGTACCTGAATCCACTCATTATGCTGCTACGGGCCTGATGACATAGATTTCATTGCTGAGTGATACTGCATTGTACGTAAGTACCACAACTTCTTTATCCATTTTTCACTTTCTGCGATATTGAACTTGTACCGAAAACCAGGTTCTTGTAAACAGAGCCGTCCCAACCTTTGGGGTGGCTGTGTCTTTTGATTTTAATTTCCCTAAGCTATAGGACCATAAGTGGAAGTGCCCTAGGCTCTGTTGCTTTGTTTTTTAGATGTTTCAGGAAACACCATACACTTCTCCCGAGTGGCTGTTGGCAATTGACATCCCGCCCATCAGCATAACAAGGCTCCCAGTTCTCCATGGCCTGTCCTGCCTTTCTGGATTTTACACTTTTTTCAGATGGCCCTTTTGACCGGGGGGAAGTGAGACTTCATTGTAGTGCAGATTTCCTTTGCAAGCTTGCTTGGTTGGCCAAAAAGGGCGTATGCGTTTTTTCCTGAATATATTCAGGAAAAAACGCATACGCCCTTTTTGGCCAAGTGCATCATTGTGGACGTTCTGCCTCTTTTCCTATGCTTTAAATGCAATTCCAGTCTACCTCCTGAAATCGGTTTCCTGCAATTCTGCCCCGCTTTCAAGTCCTCTTGGCAGCCTTACTTCAGTATATTTTTGGACGATAGCTGTCATTTATAACTCTGCAGGTTTGTGAATTACAGTGCCCCTGAGCTCCTTTCTTCAACTCGCTTTCTCGTGAGCTGGCCGCAACACCGCAGGATGGCTTCAGGCCCTAATCTGGTTCCGGCACGGCACGCTGAGCCTTTGGTTAATTCCTCTTCCTGGTGGGAAATGAGAGTTAAATTTGCCCGTCCAGACACCTCCAGCTAGTCTGTCATTGGTTCTCCCTATCCCTGTTCATCTTCCGCAGAAATTGCAAACTGGGCCAAACAGGAGGTTAAAGGCACTGACTCTCCAAGTCGGGAGAGTGTTAGTAAAGCGTCTGGAATGTTGCACCCGAGTACCAGGGGACGAAAACTGACACATATTGGAACACGTCTCCCGATCACACGGTTGATCATACTCTGGGTTCCACATGCATGTTTTAGCTGAAGGAAGAATACCTTAAACCTGGAGAGTTGAGACCCGTGGAATGGGTACCATGCAATATGACTTCAAAGGGTCTTCATTTGCTCACCGAACCTCTCCAATCCTATCACTGCTGCGTTTATGCCCCTGTACACACACTTGATTCTCTTTCAGAGACATAGCAATCCATAGGGTTTAAGATACTTCCTAGTCAGGTACACTCTTAGGCATTTAATATGGGGTGTTGAGTCCATTTCGTTGAGCAAGGAGTAGCTCTTGTCTATTCCATATTTGGCTTAAGGAACTTTATCTGTGCTCATTTCAATCTCTGGTTTTATGCAGCACCCCAACTCACCTTTCCCCTTAAGCAAGGATAAGTTGGTTTTCTAAATTTGAGACCCTGTTCTGTTTTGTAATTCAGTTCCTGTGTAGCCAAGGTTACATTCCGTGTATTAGTGATATCTTATGATGTTTCTTTTTCTGTGTGACTTATTTCAGTTAGAATCATCGTACCTGAATCCACTCATTATGCTGCTACGGGCCTGATGACATAGATTTCATTGCTGAGTGATACTGCATTGTACGTAAGTACCACAACTTCTTTATCCATTTTTCACTTTCTGCGATACTGAACTTGTACCGTAAACCAGGTTCTTGTAAACAGAGCCGTCCCAACCTTTGGGGTGGCTGTGTCTTTTGATTTTAATTTCCCTAAGCTATAGGACCATAAGTGGAAGTGCCCTACGCTCTGTTGCTTTGTTTTTTAGATGTTTCAGGAAACACCATACACTTCTCCCGAGTGGCTGTTGGCAATTGACATCCCGCCCATCAGCATAACAAGGCTCCCAGTTCTCCATGGCCTGTCCTGCCTTTCTGGATTTTACACTTTTTTCAGATGGCCCTTTTGACTGGGGGGAAGTGAGACTTCACTGTAGTGCAGATTTCCTTTGCAAGCTTGCTTGGTTGGCCAAAAAGGGCGTATGCGTTTTTTCCTGAATATATTCAGGAAAAAACGCATACGCCCTTTTTGGCCAAGTGCATCATTGTGGACGTTCTGCCTCTTTTCCTATGCTTTAAATGCAATTCCAGTCTACCTCCTGAAATCGGTTTCCTGCAATTCTGCCCCGCTTTCAAGTCCTCTTGGCAGCCTTACTTCAGTATATTTTTGGACGATAGCTGTCATTTATAACTCTGCAGGTTTGTGAATTACAGTGCCCCTGAGCTCCTTTCTTCAACTCGCTTTCTCGTGAGCTGGCCGCAACCCCGCAGGATGGCTTCAGGCCCTAATCTGGTTCCGGCACGGCACGCTGAGCCTTTGGTTAATTCCTCTTCCTGGTGGGAAATGAGAGTTAAATTTGCCCGTCCAGACACCTCCAGCTAGTCTCTCATTGGTTCTCCCTATTCCTGTTCATCTTCCGCAGAAATTGCAAACTGGGCCAAACAGGAGGTTAAAGGCACTGACTCTCCAAGTCGGGAGAGTGTTAGTAAAGCGTCTGGAATGTTGCACCCGAGTACCAGGGGACGAAAACTGAGACATATTGGAACACGTCTCCCGATCACACGGTTGATCATACTCTGGGTTCCACATGCATGTTTTAGCTGAAGGAAGAATACCTTAAACCTGGAGAGTTGAGACCCGTGGAATGGGTACCATGCAATATGACTTCAAAGGGTCTTCATTTGCCCACCGAACCTCTCCAATCCTATCACTGCTGCGTTTATGCCCCTGTACACACACTTGATTCTCTTTCAGAGACATAGCAATCCATAGGTTTTAAGATACTTCCTAGTCAGGTACACTCTTAGGCATTTAATATGGGGTGTTGAGTCCATTTCGTTGAGCAAGGAGTAGCTCTTGTCTATTCCATATTTGGCTTAAGGAACTTTATCTGTGCTCATTTCAATCTCTGGTTTTATGCAGCACCCCAACTCACCTTTCCCCTTAAGCAAGCATAAGTTGGGTTTCTAGATTAGAGACCCTGTTCTGTTTTGTAATTCAGTTCCTGTGTAGCCAAGTTTACATTCCGTGTATTAGTGATATCTTATGATGTTTCTTTTCCTGTGTGACTTATTTCAGTTAGAATCATCGTACCTGAATCCACTCATTATGCTGCTACGGGCCTGATGACATAGATTTCATTGCTGAGTGATACTGCATTGTACGTAAGTACCACAACTTCTTTATCCATTTTTCACTTTCTGCGATATTGAACTTGTACCGTAAACCAGGTTCTTGTAAACAGAGCCGTCCCAACCTTTGGGGTGGCGGTGTCTTTTTGATTTTAATTTCCCTAAGCTATAGGACCATAAGTGGAAGTGCCCTAGGCTCTGTTGCTTTGTTTTTTAGATGTTTCAGGAAACACCATACACTTCTCCCGAGTGGCTGTTGGCAATTTACATCCCGCCCATCAGCATAACAAGGCTCCCAGTTCTCCATGGCCTGTCCTGCCTTTCTGGATTTTACACTTTTTTCAGATGGCCCTTTTGACCAGGGAGAAGTGAGACTTCATTGTAGTGCACATTTCCTTTGCAAGCTTGCTTGGTTGGCCAAAAAGGGCGTATGCGTTTTTTCCTGAATATATTCAGGAAAAAACGCATACGCCCTTTTTGGCCAAGTGCATCATTGTGGACGTTCTGCCTCTTTTCCTATGCTTTAAATGCAATTCCAGTCTACCTCCTGAAATCGGTTTCCTGCAATTCTGCCCCGCTTTCAAGTCCTCTTGGCAGCCTTACTTCAGTATATTTTTGGACGATAGCTGTCATTTATAACTCTGCAGGTTTGTGAATTACAGTGCCCCTGAGCTCCTTTCTTCAACTCGCTTTCTTGTCAGCTGGCCGCAACACCGCAGGATTGCTTCAGGCCCTAATGTGGTTCCGGCACGGCACGCTGAGCCTTTGGTTAATTCCTCTTCCTGGTGGGAAATGAGAGTTAAATTTGCCCGTCCAGACACCTCCAGCTAGTCTCTCATTGGTTCTCCCTATTCCTGTTCATCTTCCGCAGAAATTGCAAACTGGGCCAAACAGGAGGTTAAAGGCACTGACTCTCCAAGTCGGGAGAGTGTTAGTAAAGCGTCTGGAATGTTGCACCCGAGTACCTGGGGACGAAACCTGAGACATACTTGAACACGTCTCCCGATCACACGGTTGATCATACTCAGGGTTCCACATGCATGTTTTAGCTGAAGGAAGAATACCTTAAACCTGGAGAGTTGAGACCCGTGGAATGGGTACCATGCAATATGACTTCAAAGGGTCTTCATTTGCTCACCGAACCTCTCCAATCCTATCACTGCTGCGTTTATGCCCCTGTACACACGCTTGATTCTCTTTTGGAGACATAGCAATCCATAGGTTTTAAGATTCTTCCTAGTCAGGTATATTTTTATGTGTTTAATATGGGGTGTTGAATCCATTTCGTTGAGCAAGGAGTAGCTCTTGTCTATTACATATTTGGCTTAAGGAACTTTATCTGTGCTCATTTCAATCTCTGGTTTTATGCGGCACCCCAACTCACCTTTCCCCTTAAGCAAGCATAAGTTGGTTTTCTAAATTTGAGACCCTCTTCTGTTTTGTAATTCAGTTCCTGTGTAGCCAAGTTTACATTCCGTGTATTAGTGATATCTTATGATGTTTCTTTTTCTGTGTGACTTATTTCAGTTAGAATCATCATACCTGAATCCACTCATTATGCTGCTACGGGCCTGATGACATAGATTTCATTGCTGAGTGATACTGCATTGTACGTAAGTACCACAACTTCTTTATCCATTTTTCACTTTCTGCGATATTGAACTTGTACCGTAAACCAGGTTCTTGTAAACAGAGCCGTCCCAACCTTTGGGGTGGCTGTGTCTTTTTGATTTTAATTTCCCTAAGCTATAGGACCATAAGTGGAAGTGCCCTAGGCTCTGTTGCTTTGTTTTTTAGATGTTTCAGGAAACACCATACAGTTCTCCCGAGTGGCTGTTGGCAATTGACATCCCGCCCATCAGCATAACAAGGCTCCCAGTTCTCCATGGCCTGTCCTGCCTTTCTGGATTTTACACTTTTTTCAGATGGCCCTTTTGACCGGGGGGAAGTGAGACTTCATTGTAGTGCAGATTTCCTTTGCAAGCTTGCTTGGTTGGCCAAAAAGGGCGTATGCGTTTTTTCCTGAATATATTCAGGAAATAACGCATACGCCCTTTTTGGCCAAGTGCATCATTGTGGACGTTCTGCCTCTTTTCCTATGCTTTAAATGCAATTCCAGTCTACCTCCTGAAATCGGTTTCCTGCAATTCTGCCCCGCTTTCAAGTCCTCTTGGCAGCCTTACTTCAGTATATTTTTGGACAATAGCTGTCATTTATAACTCTGCAGGTTTGTGAATTACAGTGCCCCTGAGCTCCTTTCTTCAACTCGCTTTCTTGTCAGCTGGCCGCAACACCGCAGGATTGCTTCAGGCCCTAATGTGGTTCCGGCACGGCACGCTGAGCCTTTGGTTAATTCCTCTTCCTGGTGGGAAATGAGAGTTAAATTTGCCCGTCCAGACACCTCCAGCTAGTCTCTCATTGGTTCTCCCTATTCCTGTTCATCTTCCGCAGAAATTGCAAACTGGGCCAAACAGGAGGTTAAAGGCACTGACTCTCCAAGTCGGGAGAGTGTTAGTAAAGCGTCTGGAATGTTGCACCCGAGTACCTGGGGACGAAACCTGAGACATACTTGAACACGTCTCCCGATCACACGGTTGATCATACTCAGGGTTCCACATGCATGTTTTAGCTGAAGGAAGAATACCTTAAACCTGGAGAGTTGAGACCCGTGGAATGGGTACCATGCAATATGACTTCAAAGGGTCTTCATTTGCTCACCGAACCTCTCCAATCCTATCACTGCTGCGTTTATGCCCCTGTACACACGCTTGATTCTCTTTTGGAGACATAGCAATCCATAGGTTTTAAGATTCTTCCTAGTCAGGTATATTTTTATGTGTTTAATATGGGGTGTTGAATCCATTTCGTTGAGCAAGGAGTAGCTCTTGTCTATTACATATTTGGCTTAAGGAACTTTATCTGTGCTCATTTCAATCTCTGGTTTTATGCGGCACCCCAACTCACCTTTCCCCTTAAGCAAGCATAAGTTGGTTTTCTAAATTTGAGACCCTCTTCTGTTTTGTAATTCAGTTCCTGTGTAGCCAAGTTTACATTCCGTGTATTAGTGATATCTTATGATGTTTCTTTTTCTGTGTGACTTATTTCAGTTAGAATCATCATACCTGAATCCACTCATTATGCTGCTACGGGCCTGATGACATAGATTTCATTGCTGAGTGATACTGCATTGTACGTAAGTACCACAACTTCTTTATCCATTTTTCACTTTCTGCGATATTGAACTTGTACCGTAAACCAGGTTCTTGTAAACAGAGCCGTCCCAACCTTTGGGGTGGCTGTGTCTTTTTGATTTTAATTTCCCTAAGCTATAGGACCATAAGTGGAAGTGCCCTAGGCTCTGTTGCTTTGTTTTTTAGATGTTTCAGGAAACACCATACAGTTCTCCCGAGTGGCTGTTGGCAATTGACATCCCGCCCATCAGCATAACAAGGCTCCCAGTTCTCCATGGCCTGTCCTGCCTTTCTGGATTTTACACTTTTTTCAGATGGCCCTTTTGACCGGGGGGAAGTGAGACTTCATTGTAGTGCAGATTTCCTTTGCAAGCTTGCTTGGTTGGCCAAAAAGGGCGTATGCGTTTTTTCCTGAATATATTCAGGAAATAACGCATACGCCCTTTTTGGCCAAGTGCATCATTGTGGACGTTCTGCCTCTTTTCCTATGCTTTAAATGCAATTCCAGTCTACCTCCTGAAATCGGTTTCCTGCAATTCTGCCCCGCTTTCAAGTCCTCTTGGCAGCCTTACTTCAGTATATTTTTGGACAATAGCTGTCATTTATAACTCTGCAGGTTTGTGAATTACAGTGCCCCTGAGCTCCTTTCTTCAACTCGCTTTCTTGTCAGCTGGCCGCAACACCGCAGGATTGCTTCAGGCCCTAATGTGGTTCCGGCACGGCACGCTGAGCCTTTGGTTAATTCCTCTTCCTGGTGGGAAATGAGAGTTAAATTTGCCCGTCCAGACACCTCCAGCTAGTCTCTCATTGGTTCTCCCTATTCCTGTTCATCTTCCGCAGAAATTGCAAACTGGGCCAAACAGGAGGTTAAAGGCACTGACTCTCCAAGTCGGGAGAGTGTTAGTAAAGCGTCTGGAATGTTGCACCCGAGTACCTGGGGACGAAACCTGAGACATACTTGAACACGTCTCCCGATCACACGGTTGATCATACTCAGGGTTCCACATGCATGTTTTAGCTGAAGGAAGAATACCTTAAACCTGGAGAGTTGAGACCCGTGGAATGGGTACCATGCAATATGACTTCAAAGGGTCTTCATTTGCTCACCGAACCTCTCCAATCCTATCACTGCTGCGTTTATGCCCCTGTACACACGCTTGATTCTCTTTCGGAGACATAGCAATCCATAGGTTTTAAGATTCTTCCTAGTCAGGTATATTTTTATGTGTTTAATATGGGGTGTTGAATCCATTTCGTTGAGCAAGGAGTAGCTCTTGTCTATTACATATTTGGCTTAAGGAACTTTATCTGTGCTCATTTCAATCTCTGGTTTTATGCGGCACCCCAACTCACCTTTGCCCTTAAGCAAGCATAAGTTGGTTTTCTAAATTTGAGACCCTCTTCTGTTTTGTAATTCAGTTCCTGTGTAGCCAAGTTTACATTCCGTGTATTAGTGATATCTTATGATGTTTCTTTTTCTGTGTGACTTATTTCAGTTAGAATCATCATACCTGAATCCACTCATTATGCTGCTACGGGCCTGATGACATAGATTTCATTGCTGAGTGATACTGCATTGTACGTAAGTACCACAACTTCTTTATCCATTTTTCACTTTCTGCGATATTGAACTTGTACCGTAAACCAGGTTCTTGTAAACAGAGCCGTCCCAACCTTTGGGGTGGCTGTGTCTTTTTGATTTTAATTTCCCTAAGCTATAGGACCATAAGTGGAAGTGCCCTAGGCTCTGTTGCTTTGTTTTTTAGATGTTTCAGGAAACACCATACAGTTCTCCCGAGTGGCTGTTGGCAATTGACATCCCGCCCATCAGCATAACAAGGCTCCCAGTTCTCCATGGCCTGTCCTGCCTTTCTGGATTTTACACTTTTTTCAGATGGCCCTTTTGACCGGGGGGAAGTGAGACTTCATTGTAGTGCAGATTTCCTTTGCAAGCTTGCTTGGTTGGCCAAAAAGGGCGTATGCGTTTTTTCCTGAATATATTCAGGAAATAACGCATACGCCCTTTTTGGCCAAGTGCATCATTGTGGACGTTCTGCCTCTTTTCCTATGCTTTAAATGCAATTCCAGTCTACCTCCTGAAATCGGTTTCCTGCAATTCTGCCCCGCTTTCAAGTCCTCTTGGCAGCCTTACTTCAGTATATTTTTGGACAATAGCTGTCATTTATAACTCTGCAGGTTTGTGAATTACAGTGCCCCTCAGCTCCTTTCTTCAACTCGCTTTCTTGTCAGCTGGCCGCAACACCGCAGGATTGCTTCAGGCCCTAATGTGGTTCTGGCACGGCACGCTGAGCCTTTGGTTAATTCCTCTTCCTGGTGGGAAATGAGAGTTAAATTTGCCCGTCCAGACACCTCCAGCTAGTCTCTCATTGGTTCTCCCTATTCCTGTTCATCTTCCGCAGAAATTGCAAACTGGGCCAAACAGGAGGTTAAAGGCACTGACTCTCCAAGTCGGGAGAGTGTTAGTAAAGCGTCTGGAATGTTGCACCCGAGTACCTGGGGACGAAACCTGAGACATACTTGAACACGTCTCCCGATCACACGGTTGATCATACTCAGGGTTCCACATGCATGTTTTAGCTGAAGGAAGAATACCTTAAACCTGGAGAGTTGAGACCCGTGGAATGGGTACCATGCAATATGACTTCAAAGGGTCTTCATTTGCTCACCGAACCTCTCCAATCCTATCACTGCTGCGTTTATGCCCCTGTACACACGCTTGATTCTCTTTCGGAGACATAGCAATCCATAGGTTTTAAGATTCTTCCTAGTCAGGTATATTTTTATGTGTTTAATATGGGGTGTTGAATCCATTTCGTTGAGCAAGGAGTAGCTCTTGTCTATTACATATTTGGCTTAAGGAACTTTATCTGTGCTCATTTCAATCTCTGGTTTTATGCGGCACCCCAACTCACCTTTCCCCTTAAGCAAGCATAAGTTGGTTTTCTAAATTTGAGACCCTCTTCTGTTTTGTAATTCAGTTCCTGTGTAGCCAAGTTTACATTCCGTGTATTAGTGATATCTTATGATGTTTCTTTTTCTGTGTGACTTATTTCAGTTAGAATCATCATACCTGAATCCACTCATTATGCTGCTACGGGCCTGATGACATAGATTTCATTGCTGAGTGATACTGCATTGTACGTAAGTACCACAACTTCTTTATCCATTTTTCACTTTCTGCGATATTGAACTTGCACCGTAAACCAGGTTCTTGTAAACAGAGCCGTCCCAACCTTTGGGGTGGCTGTGTCTTTTTGATTTTAATTGTCCTAAACTATAGTTCCATAAGTGAAAGTGCCCTAGGCTCTGTTGCTTTGTTTTTTAGATGTTTCAGGAAACACCGTACACTTCTCCCGAGTGGCTGTTGGCAATTGACATCCCGCCCATCAGCATAACAAGGCTCCCAGTTCTCCATGGCCTGTCCTGCCTTTCTGGATTTTACACTTTTTTCAGATGGCCCTTTTGACCGGGGGGAAGTGAGACTTCATTGTAGTGCAGATTTCCTTTGCAAGCTTGCTTGGTTGGCCAAAAAGGGCGTATGCGTTTTTTCCTGAATATATTCAGGAAAAAACGCATACGCCCTTTTTGGCCAAGTGCATCATTGTGGACGTTCTGCCTCTTTTCCTATGCTTTAAATGCAATTCCAGTCTACCTCCTGAAATCGGTTTCCTGCAATTCTGCCCCGCTTTCAAGTCCTCTTGGCAGCCTTACTTCAGTATATTTTTGGACGATAGCTGTCATTTATAACTCTGCAGGTTTGTGAATTACAGTGCCCCTGAGCTCCTTTCTTCAACTCGCTTTCTCGTGAGCTGGCCGCAACACCACAGGATGGCTTCAGGCCCTAATCTGGTTGCGGCACGGCACGCTGAGCCTTTGGTTAATTCCTCTTCCTGGTGGGAAATGAGAGTTAAATTTGCCCGTCCAGACACCTCCAGCTAGTCTGTCATTGGTTCTCCCTATTCCTGTTCATCTTCCGCAGAAATTGCAAACTGGGCCAAACAGGAGGTTAAAGGCGCTGACTCTCCAAGTCGGGAGAGTGTTAGTAAAGCGTCTGGAATGTTGCACCCGAGTACCAGGGGACGAAAACTGAGACATATTTGAACACGTCTCCCGATCACACGGTTGATTATACTCTGGGTTCCACATGCATGTTTTAGCTGAAGGAAGAATACCTTAAACCTGGAGAGTTGAGACCCGTGGAATGGGTACCATGCAATATGACTTCAAAGGGTCTTCACTTGCTCACCGAACTTCTCCAATCCTATCACTGCTGCGTTTATGCCCCTGCACACACGCTTGATTCTCTTTCGGAGACATAGCAATCCATAGGTTTTAAGATACTTCCTAGTCAGGTATATTCTTAGGCGTTTAATATGGGGTGTTGAATCCATTTCGTTGAGCAAGGAGTAGCTCTTGTCTATTCCATATTTGGCTTAAGGAACTTTATCTGTGCTCATTTCAATCTCTGGTTTTATGCAGCACCCCAACTCACCTTTCCCCTTAAGCAAGCATAAGTTGGTTTTCTAAATTTGAGACCCTGTTCTGTTTTGGAATTCAGTTCCTATGTAGCCAAGTTTACATTCCGTGTATTAGTGATATCTTATGATGTTTCTTTTTCTGTGTGACTTATTTCAGTTAGAATCATCATACCTGAATCCACTCACTATGCTGCTACGGGCCTGATGACATAGATTTCATTGCTGAGTGATACTGCATTGTACGTAAGTACCACAACTTCTTTATCCATTTTTCACTTTCTGCGATAGTGAACTTGTACTGTAAACCAGGTTCTTGTAAACAGAGCCGTCCCAACCTTTGGGGTGGCTGTGTCTTTTTTATTTTAATTTCCCTAAGCTATAGGACCATAAGTGGAAATGCCCTAGGCTCTGTTGCTTTGTTTTTTAGATGTTTCAGGAAACACCATACACTTCTCCCGAGTGGCTGTTGGCAATTGACATCCCGCCCATCAGCATAACAAGGCTCCCAGTTCTCCATGGCCTGTCCTGCCTTTCTGGATTTTACACTTTTTTCAGATGGCCCTTTTGACCGGGGGGAAGTGAGACTTCATTGTAGTGCAGATTTCCTTTGCAAGCTTGCTTGGTTGGCCAAAAAGGGCGTATGCGTTTTTTCCTGAATATATTCAGGAAAAAACGCATACGCCCTTTTTGGCCAAGTGCATCATTGTGGACGTTCTGCCTCTTTTCCTATGCTTTAAATGCAATTCCAGTCTACCTCCTGAAATCGGTTTCCTGCAATTCTGCCCCGCTTTCAAGTCCTCTTGGCAGCCTTACTTCAGTATATTTTTGGACGATAGCTGTCATTTATAACTCTGCAGGTTTGTGAATTACAGTGCCCCTGAGCTCCTTTCTTCAACTCGCTTTCTCGTGAGCTGGCCGCAACCCCGCAGGATTGCTTCAGGCCCTAATCTGGTTCCGGCACGGCACGCTGAGCCTTTGGTTAATTCCTCTTCCTGGTGCGAAATGAGAGTTAAATTTGCCCGTCCAGACACCTCCATCTAGTCTGTCATTGGTTCTCCCTATTCCTGATCATCTTCCGCAGAAATTGCAAACTGGGCCAAACAGGAGGTTAAAGGCACTGACTCTCCAAGTCGGGAGAGTGTTAGTAAAGCGTCTGGAATGTTGCACCCGAGTACCAGGGGACGAAAACTGACACATATTGGAACACGTCTCCCGATCACACGGTTGATCATACTCTGGGTTCCACATGCATGTTTTAGCTGAAGGAAGAATACCTTAAACCTGGAGTGTTGAGACCCGTGGAATGGGTACCATGCAATATGACTTCAAAGGGTCTTCATTTGCTCACCGAACTTCTCCAATCCTATCACTGCTGCGTTTATGCCCCTGTACACACGCTTGATTCTCTTTCGGAGACATAGCAATCCATAGGTTTTAAGATACCTCCTAGTCAGGTACACTCTTAGGCATTTAATATGGGGTGTTGAGTCCATTTCGTTGAGCAAGGAGTAGCTCTTGTCTATTCCATATTTGGCTTAAGGAACTTTATCTGTGCTCATTTCAATCTCTGGTTTTATGCAGCACCCCAACTCACCTTTCCCCTTAAGGAAGCATAAGTTGGTTTTCTAAATTTGAGACCCTGTTCTGTTTTGGAATTCAGTTCCTATGTAGCCAAGCTTACATTCCGTGTATTAGTGATATCTTATGATGTTTCTTTTTCTGTGTGACTGATTTCAGTTAGAATCATCATACCTGAATCCACTATTATGCTGCTACGGGCCTGATGACATAGATTTCCTTGCTGAGTGATATTGCATTGTACGTAAGTACCACAACTTCTTTATCCATTTTTCACTTTCTGCGATATTGAACTTGTACCGTAAACCTGGTTCTTGTAAACACAGCCGTGCCAAACTTTGGGGTGGCTGTGTCTTTTTGATTTTAATTTCCCTAAGCTATAGGACCATAAGTGGAAGTGCCCTAGGCTCTGTTGCTTTGTTTTTTAGATGCTTCAGGAAACACCATACACTTCTCCCGAGTGGCTGTTGGCAATTTACATCCCGCCCATCAGCATAAAAAGGCTCCCAGTTCTCCATGGCCTATCCTGTGTTTCTGGATTTTACACTTTTTTCAGATGGCCCTTTTGACCGGGGGGAAGTGAGACTTAATTGTAGTGCCCATTTCCTTTGCAAGCTTGCTTGGTTGGCCAAAAAGGGCGTATGCGTTTTTTCCTGAATATATTCAGGAAAAAACGCATACGCCCTTTTTGGCCAAGTGCATCATTGTGGACGTTCTGCCTCTTTTCCTATGCTTTAAATGCAATTCCAGTCTACCTCCTGAAATCGGTTTCCTGCAATTCTGCCCTGCTTTCAAGTCCTCTTGGCAGCCTTACTTCAGTATATTTTTGGACGATAGCTGTCATTTATAACTCTGCAGGTTTGTGAATTACAGTGCCCCTGAGCTACTTTCTTCAACTCGCTCTCTCGTGAGCTGGCCGCAACACCGCAGGATTGCTTCAGGCCCTAATGTGGCTCCGGCACGGCACGCTGAGCCTTTGTTTAATTCCTCTTCCTGGTGGGAAATGAGAGTTAAATTTGCCCGTCCAGACACCTCCAGCTAGTCTCTCATTGGTTCTCCCTATTCCTGTTCATCTTCCGCAGAAATTGCAAACTGGGCCAAACAGGAGGGTAAAGGCACTGACTCTCCAAGTCGGGAGAGTGTTAGTAAAGCGTCTGGAATGTTGCACCCGAGTACCAGGGGACGAAAACTGAGACATATTTGAACACGGCTCCCGATCACACGGTTGATCATACTCTGCGTTCCACATGCATGTTTTAGCTGAAGGAAGAATACCTTAAACCTGGAGAGTTGAGACCCGTGGAATGGGTACCATGCAATATGAGTTCAAAGGGTCTTCATTTGCTCACCGAACCTCTCCAGTCCTATCACTGCTGCGTTTATGCCCCTGTACACACGCTTGATTCTCTTTCGGAGACATAGCAATCCATAGGTTTTAAGATACTTCCTAGTCAGGTACATTCTCAGGCGTTTAATATGGGGTGTTGAGTCCATTTCCTTGAGCAAGGAGTAGCTCTTGTCTATTCCATACTTGGCTTAAGGAACTTTATCTGTGCACATTTCAATCTCTGGTTTTATGCAGCACCCCAACTCACCTTTCCCCTTAAGCAAGCATAAGTTGGTTTTCTAAATTTGAGACCCTCTTCTGTTTTGCAATTCTGTTCCTGTGTAGCCAAGTTTTCATTCCGTGTATTAGTGATATCTTATGATGTTTCTTTTTCTGTGTGACTTATTTCAGTTAGAATCATCATACCTGAATCCACTCATTATGCTGCTACGGGCCTGATGACATAGATTTCATTGCTGTGTGATATTGCATTGTACGTAAGTACCACAACTTCTTTATCCATTTTTCACTTTCTGCGATATTGAACTTGTACCGTAAACCAGGTTCTTGTAAACAGAGCCGTCCCAACCTTTGGGGTGGCTGTGTCTTTTTGATTTTAATTTCCCTAAGCTATAGGACCATAAGTGGAAGTGCCCTAGGCTCTGTTGCTTTGTTTTTTAGATGCTTCAGGAAACACCATACACTTCTCTCGAGTGGCTGTTGGCAATTTACATCCCACCCATCAGCATAACAAGGCTCCCAGTTCTCTATGGCCTGTCCTGCCTTTCTGGATTTTACACTTTTTTCAGATGGCCCTTTTGACCGGGGGGAAGTGAGACTTCATTGTAGGGCAGATTTCCTTTGCAAGCTTGCTTGGTTGGCCAAAAAGGGCGTATGCGTTT
Source organism: Lagenorhynchus albirostris (assembly GCF_949774975.1). Classification (NCBI taxonomy): domain Eukaryota; kingdom Metazoa; phylum Chordata; class Mammalia; order Artiodactyla; family Delphinidae; genus Lagenorhynchus; species Lagenorhynchus albirostris. Next base: position 480,150 of record NW_026783597.1, on the reverse strand, counting down.
TTTCCTGAATATATTCAGGAAAAAACGCATATGCCCTTTTTGGCCAAGTGCATCATTGTGGACGTTCTGCCTCTTTTCCTATGCTTTAAATGCAATTCCAGTCTACCTCCTGAAATCGGTTTCCTGCAATTCTGCCCCGCTTTCAAGTCCTCTTGGCAGCCTTACTTCAGTATATTTTTGGACGATAGCTGTCATTTATAACTCTGCAGGTTTGTGAATTACAGTGCCCCTGAGCTCCTTTCTTCAACTCGCTTTCTCGTGAGCTGGCCGCAACACCGCAGGATGGCTTCAGGCCCTAATCTGGTTCCGGCACGGCACGCTGAGCCTTTGGTTAATTCCTCTTCCTGGTGGGAAATGAGAGTTAAATTTGCCTGTCCAGACACCTCCAGCTAGTCTGTCATTGGTTCTCCCTATTCCTGTTCATCTTCCGCAGAAATTGCAAACTGGGCCAAACAGGAGGTTAAAGGCACTGACTCTCCAAGTCGGGAGAGTGTTAGTAAAGCCTCTGGAATGTTGCACCCGAGTACCAGGGGACGAAAACTGAGACATACTTGAACACGTCTCCCGATCACACGGTTGATCATACTCAGGGTTCCACATGCATGTTTTAGCTGAAGGAAGAATACCTTAAACCTGGAGAGTTGAGAACCGTGGAATGGGTACCATGCAATATGACTTCAAAGGGTCTTCATTTGCTCACCGAACCTCTCCAATCCTATCACTGCTGCGTTTATGCCCCTGTATACTCGCTTGTTTCTCTTTCGGAGACATAGCAGTCCATAGGTTTTAAGATACTTCCTAGTCAGGTACATTATTAGGCGTTTAATATGGGGTGTTGAGTCCATTTCGTTGAGCAAGGAATAGCTCTTGTCTATTCCATATTTGGCTTAAGGAACTTTATCTGTGCTCATTTCAATCTCTGGTTTTATGCATTACCCCAACTCACCTTTCCCCTTAAGGAAGCATAAGTTGGGTTTCTAAATTTGAGACCCTGTTCTGTTTTGTAATTCAGTTTCTATGTAGCCAAGTTTACATTCCGTGTATTAGTGATATCTTATGATGTTTCTTTTTCTGTGAGACTTATTTCAGTTAGATTCATCGTACCTGAATCCACTCATTATGCTGCTACGGGCCTGATGACATAGATTTCATTGCTGAGTGATACTGCATTGTACGTAAGTACCACAACTTCTTTATCCATTTTTCACTTTCTGCGATATTGAACTTGTACCGTAAACCAGGTTCTTGTAAACAGAGCCGTGCCAAACTTTGGGGTGGCTGTGTCTTTTTGATTTTAATTTCCCTAAGCTATAGGACCATAAGTGGAAGTGCCCTAGGCTCTGTTGCTTTGTTTTTTAGATGCTTCAGGAAACACCATACACTTCTCCAGAGTGGCTGTTGGCAATTTATATCCCGCCCATCAGCATAAAAAGGCTCCCAGTTCTCCATGGCCTATCCTGTGTTTCTGGATTTTACACTTTTTTCAGATGGCCCTTTTGACCGGGGGGAAGTGAGACTTCATTGTAGTGCCCATTTCCTTTGCAAGCTTGCTTGGTTGGCCAAAAAGGGCGTATGCGTTTTTTCCTGAATATATTCAGGAAAAAACGCATACGCCCTTTTTGGCCAAGTGCATCATTGTGGACGTTCTGCCTCTTTTCCTATGCTTTAAATGCAATTCCAGTCTACCTCCTGAAATCGGTTTCCTGCAATTCTGCCCCGCTTTCAAGTCCTCTTGGCAGCCTTACTTCAGTATATTTTTGGACGATAGCTGTCATTTATAACTCTGCAGGTTTGTGAATTACAGTGCCCCTGAGCTCCTTTCTTCAACTCGCTCTCTCGTGAGCTGGCCGCAACACCGCAGGATGGCTTCAGGCCCTAATCTGGTTCCGGCACGGCACGCTGAGCCTTTGGTTAATTCCTCTTCCTGGTGGGAAATGAGAGTTAAATTTGCCCGTCCAGACACCTCCAGCTAGTCTCTCATTGGTTCTCCCTATTCCTGTTCATCTTCCGCAGAAATTGCAAACTGGGCCAAACAGGAGGTTAAAGGCACTGACTCTCCAAGTCGGGAGAGTGTTAGTAAAGCGTCTGGAATGTTGCACCCGAGTACCAGGGGACGAAAACTGAGACATATTTGAACACGTCTACCAATCACACGGTTGATCATACTCTGCGTTCCACATGCATGTTTTAGCTGAAGGAAGAATACCTTAAACCTGGAGAGTTGAGACCCGTGGAATGGGTAACATGCAATATGATTTCAAAGGGTCTTCATTTGCTCACCGAACCTCTCCAGTCCTATCACTGCTGCGTTTATGCCCCTGTACACACGCTTGATTCTCTTTCGGAGACATAGCAATCCATAGGTTTTAAGATACTTCCTAGTCAGGTACATTCTCAGGCGTTTAATATGGGGTGTTGAGTCCATTTCCTTGAGCAAGGAGTAGCTCTTGTCTATTCCATACTTGGCTTAAGGAACTTTATCTGTGCACATTTCAATCTCTGGTTTTATGCAGCACCCCAACTCACCTTTCCCCTTAAGCAAGCATAAGTTGGTTTTCTAAATTTGAGACCCTCTTCTGTTTTGCAATTCTGTTCCTGTGTAGCCAAGTTTTCATTCCGTGTATTAGTGATATCTTATGATGTTTCTTTTTCTGTGTGACTTATTTCAGTTAGAATCATCATACCTGAATCCACTCACTATGCTGCTACGGGCCTGATGACATAGATTTCATTGCTGAGTGATACTGCATTGTACGTAAGTACCACAACTTCTTTATCCATTTTTCACTTTCTGCGATATTGAACTTGTACCGTAAACCAGGTTCTTGTAAACAGAGCCGTCCCAACCTTTGGGGTGGCTGTGTCTTTTTGATTTTAATTTCCCTAAGCTATAGGACCATAAGTGGAAGTGCCCTAGGCTCTGTTGCTTTGTTTTTTAGATGTTTCAGGAAACACCATACACTTCTCCCGAGTGGCTGTTGGCAATTTACATCCCGCCCATCAGCATAACAAGGCTCCCAGTTCTCCATGGCCTGTCCTGCCTTTCTGGATTTTACACTTTTTTCAGATGGCCCTTTTGACCGGGGGGAAGTGAGACTTCATTGTAGGGCAGATTTCCTTTGCAAGCTTGCTTGGTTGGCCAAAAAGGGCGTATGCGTTTTTTCCTGAATATATTCAGGAAAAAACGCATACGCCCTTTTTGGCCAAGTGCATCATTGTGGACGTTCTGCCTCTTTTCCTATGCTTTAAATGCAATTCCAGTCTACCTCCTGAAATCGGTTTCCTGCAATTCTGCCCCGCTTTCAAGTCCTCTTGGCAGCCTTACTTCAGTATATTTTTGGACGATAGCTGTCATTTATAACTCTGCAGGTTTGTGAATTACAGTGCCCCTGAGCTCCTTTCTTCAACTCGCTTTCTCGTGAGCTGGCCGCAACACCGCAGGATGGCTTCAGGCCCTAATCTGGTTCCGGCACGGCACGCTGAGCCTTTGGTTAATTCCTCTTCCTGGTGGGAAATGAGAGTTAAATTTGCCCGTCCAGACACCTCCAGCTAGTCTGTCATTGGTTCTCCCTATTCCTGTTCATCTTCCGCAGAAATTGCAAACTGGGCCAAACAGGAGGTTAAAGGCACTGACTCTCCAAGTCGGGAGAGTGTTAGTAAAGCGTCTGGAATGTTGCACCCGAGTACCTGGGGACGAAAACTGAGACATACTTGAACACGTCTCCCGATCACACGGTTGATCATACTCAGGGTTCCACATGCATGTTTTAGCTGAAGGAAGAATACCTTAAACCTGGAGAGTTGAGACCCGTGGAATGGGTACCATGCAATATGACTTCAAAGGGTCTTCATTTGCTCACCGAACCTCTCCAATCCTATCACTGCTGCGTTTATGCCCCTGTACACACGCTTGATTCTCTTTCGGAGACATAGCAATCCATAGGTTTTAAGATAGTTCCTAGTCAGGTACACTCTTAGGCATTTAATATGGGGTGTTGAGTCCATTTCGTTGAGCAAGGAGTAGCTCTTGTCTATTCCATATTTGGCTTAAGGAACTTTATCTGTGCTCATTTCAATCTCTGGTTTTATGCAGCACCCCAACTCACCTTTCCCCTTAAGCAAGCATAAGTTGATTTTCTAAATTTGAGACCCTGTTCTGTATTGTAATTCAGTTCCTATGTAGCCAAGTTTACATTCCGTGTATTAGTGATATCTTATGATGTTTCTTTTTCTGTGTGACTTATTTCAGTTAGAATCATCATACCTGAATCCACTCACTATGCTGCTACGGGCCTGATGACATAGATTTCCTTGCTCAGTGATACTGCATTGTACGTAAGTACCACAACTTCTTTATCCATTTTTCACTTTCTGCGATATTGAACTTGTACCGTAAACCAGGTTCTTGTAAACAGAGCCGTCCCAACCTTTGGGGTGGCTGTGTCTTTTTGATTTTAATTTCCCTAAGCTATAGGACCATAAGTGGAAGTGCCCTAGGCTCTGTTGCTTTGTTTTTTAGATGTTTCAGGAAACACCATACACTTCTCTCGAGTGGCTGTTGGCAATTTATATCCCACCCATCAGCATAACAAGGCTCCCAGTTCTCCATGGCCTGTCCTGCCTTTCTGGATTTTACACTTTTTTCAGATGGCCCTTTTGACCGGGGGGAAGTGAGACTTCATTGTAGTGCAGATTTCCTTTGCAAGCTTGCTTGGTTGGCCAAAAAGGGCGTATGCGTTTTTTCCTGAATATATTCAGGAAAAAACGCATACGCCCTTTTTGGCCAAGTGCATCATTGTGGACGTTCTGCCTCTTTTCCTATGCTTTAAATGCAATTCCAGTCTACCTCCTGAAATCGGTTTCCTGCAATTCTGCCCCGCTTTCAAGTCCTCTTGGCAGCCTTACTTCAGTATATTTTTGGACGATAGCTGTCATTTATAACTCTGCAGGTTTGTGAATTACAGTGCCCCTGAGCTCCTTTCTTCAACTCGCTTTCTCGTGAGCTGGCCGCAACACCGCAGGATGGCTTCAGGCCCTAATCTGGTTCCGGCACGGCATGCTGAGCCTTTGGTTAATTCCTCTTCCTGGTGGGAAATGAGAGTTAAATTTGCCCGTCCAGACACCTCCAGCTAGTCTGTCATTGGTTCTCCCTATTCCTGTTCATCTTCCGCAGAAATTGCAAACTGGGCCAAACAGGAGGTTAAAGGCACTGACTCTCCAAGTCGGGAGAGTGTTAGTAAAGCATCTGGAATGTTGCACCCGAGTACCAGGTGACGAAAACTGACACATATTGGAACACGCCTCCCGATCACACGGTTGATCATACTCTGGGTTCCACATGCATGTTTTAGCTGAAGGAAGAATACCTTAAACCTGGAGAGTTGAGACCCGTGGAATGGGTACCATGCAATATGACTTCAAAGGGTCTTCATTTGCTCACCGAACCTCTCCAATCCTATCACTGCTGCGTTTATGCCCCTGCACACACGCTTGATTCTCTTTCGGAGACATAGCAATCCATAGGTTTTAAGATACTTCCTAGTCAGGTATATTCTTAGGCGTTTAATATGGGGTGTTGAATCCATTTAGTTGAGCAAGGAGTAGCTCTTGTCTATTCCATATTTGGCTTAAGGAACTTTATCTGTGCTCATTTCAATCTCTGGTTTTATGCAGCACCCCAACTCACCTTTCCCCTTAAGCAAGCATAAGTTGGGTTTCTAAATTTGAGACCCTGTTCTGTTTTGTAATTCAGTTTCTATGTAGCCAAGTTTACATTCCGTGTATTAGTGATATCTTATGATGTTTCTTTTTCTGTGTGACTTATTTCAGTTAGAATCATCGTACCTGAATCCACTCATTATGCTGCTACGGGCCTGATGACATAGATTTCATTGCTGAGTGATATTGCATTGTACGTAAGTACCACAACTTCTTTATCCATTTTTCACTTTCTGCGATATTGAACTTGTACCGTAAATGTGTTTCTTGTAAACAGAGCCGTCCCAACATTTTGGGTGGCTCTGTCTTTTTGATTTTAATTTCCCTAAGCTATAGGACCATAAGTGGAAGTGCCCTAGGCTCTGTTGCTTTCTTTTTTAGATGTTTCAGGAAACACCATACAGTTCTCTGGAATGGCTGTTGGCAATTTAAATCACGCCCATCAGCATAACAAGGCTCCCAGTTCTCCATGGCCTGTCCTGCCTTCTGGATTTCACACTTTTTTCAGATGGCCCTTTTGACCGGGGGAAAGTGAGACTTCATTGTAGTGCAGATTTTCTTTTCAAGCTTGCTTGGTTGGCCAAAAAGGGCGTATGCGTTTTTTCCTGAATATATTCAGGAAAAAACCATACGCCCTTTTTGGCCAAGTGCATCATTGTGGACGTTCTGCCTCTTTTCCTATGCTTTAAATGCAAATCCAGTCTACCTCCTGAAATCGGTTTCTTGCAATTCTGCCCCGCTTTCAAGTCCTCTTGGCAGCCTTACTTCAGTATATTTTTGGACGATAGCTGTCATTTATAACTCTGCAGGTTTGTGAATTACAGTGCCCCTGAGCTCCTTGCTTCAACTCGCTTTCTTGTGAGCTGGCCGCAACACCGCAGGATTGCTTCAGGCCCTAATCTGGTTCCGGCACGGCACGCTGAGCCTTTGGTTAATTCCTCTTCCTGGTGGGAAATGAGAGTTAAATTTGCCCGTCCAGACACCTCCAGCTAGTCTCTCAATGGTTCTCCCTATTCCTGTTCATCTTCCGCAGAAATTGCAAACTGGGCCAAACAGGAGGTTAAAGGCACTGACTCTCCAAGTCGGGAGAGTGTTAGTAAAGCGTCTGGAATGTTGCACCCGAGTACCAGGGGATAGAAACTGACACATATTGGAACACGTCTCCCGATCACACGGTTGATCATACTCTGGGTTCCACATGCATGTTTTACCTGAGGAAGAATACCTGAAACCTGGAGAGTTGAGACCCGTGGAATGGGTACCATGCAATATGATTTCAAAGGGTCTTCATTTGCTCACCGAACCTCTCCAGTCCTATCACTGCTGCGTTTATGCCCCTTTACACTCGCTTGATTCTCTTTCGGAGACATAGCAATCCATTGGTTTTAAGATACTTCCTAGTCAGGTACATTCTTAGGCGTTTAATATGGGGTGTTGAGTCCATTTCCTTGAGCAAGGAGTAGCTCTTGTCTATTCCATATTTGGCTTAAGGAACTTTATCTGTGCTCATTTCAATCTCTGGTTTTATGCAGCACCCCAACTCACCTTTCCCCTTAAGCAAGCATAAGTTGGTTTTCTAAATTTGAGACCCTGTTCTGTTTTGCAATTCAGTTCCTGTGTAGCCAAGTTTACATTCCGTGTATTAGTGATACCTTATGATGTTTCTTTTTCTGTGTGACTTATTTCAGTTAGATTCATCGTACTTAGTCCACTCATTATGCTGCTACGGGCCTGATGACATAGATTTCATTGCTGAGTGATATTGCATTGTACGTAAGTACCACAACTTCTTTATCCATTTTTCACTTTCTGCAATATTGAACTTGTACCGTATATGAGGTTCTTGTAAACAGAGCCATCCCAAACTTTGGGGTGGCTGTGTCTTTTTGATTTTAATTGCCCTAAACTATAGTACCATAAGTGGAAGTGCCCTAGGCTCTGTTGCTTTGTTTTTTAGATGTTTCAGGAAACACCAAACACTTCTCCAGAGTGGCTGTTGGCAATTTACATCCTGCCCATCAGCATAAGATGGCTCCCAGTTCTCCATGGCCTGTCATGCCTTTATGGATTTTACACTTTTTTCAGATGGCCCTTTTGACCAGGGGGAATTGAGACTTCATTGTAGTGCAGATTTCCTTTGCAAGCTTGCTTGGTTGGCCAAAAAGGGCGTATGCGTTTTTTCCTGAATATATTCAGGAAAAAACACATACGCCCTTTTTGGGCAAGTCAGGTTTTTGAATTGCAGTGGCCCTTAGCTCCATTTTTCAGCTCTTACTTTTGTGATCTTGCCCCATAACCACAGGATTCCTTGAAGCCCTATTCTTCTTCTGGGGCACCTTGCTGTGCCTTTGGTTCATTCTTCTTACTGATGTGAAATTAGAGTGACATGTGCCCATTGAAACCGCTACAGCTAGTTTCTCACTGGTTCCCCCTATTCCCATTCATCCTCCGCACTAACTGAAGACTGTGCAATACCAGAACTTAAAGGCATTGACTCTCCATGTGGGGATGTTGTTAGTAAAGCGGCTGGAATGTCGATCCGGAGCCCCAGGAGAGGAAAAATGTGGTGCGTTTTAGAAACCTTTCCCGATCATATGGTATAACAGTCGCTGGGTTTCCCAAGCATGGTTTAGCTGTAGGAAGATTCCCTTCAACCTGGAGTGTTGGGACCCTTGGAATGAGTAGCATGAAGTATTGCATTAAACTTTCGGCAGTTGCTCACCGAAGCTCACCAATCCTCTCAGCCCCAAGTGTCCAGCCTTATGTCTTATCAAGCTGTGGGTTTATATGTGGTCAATCCAGGTTGCGTCACAGCCCCTGAGCGAATTTTGTAAGAATTTTTCTCTCTTTCATTGTTTCTGCGTTTTGTTTTTAAAATTTATTTCTATAATGGGGTTTAGCTCATTTTCACTGCTGTGTTTGTGCCGCTCTGCACACACTTGATTCCCTTATGGAGATATATCAATACATGGGTTTTAAGATTCTTATTACTCAGATATATTTCTCTGCGGTGTATAGGGTGTGTTGAGGCCAGTTCATTGAGCAAGGTGTAGATCTTGTCTAATACCTATTTGGTTTCTTGAACGGTATCTGTGCTAATTTCAAACTCTGGTTTTATGCATCACCCCACCTCTCCTTTCCCCTTAAGCTGACATAAGTGTGTTTTCTAAATGTGAGACACTGTTCTGTTCTGTAATTCATTTCTTGTGCAGCCATATTTACCCTCCCTCTATAAGTGATATCTTATGATATGTTTCTTTTTCTGTTTGACTTATTTCAAGTAGTATTATCGGACCTAAATCCACTCTTTATCCTTCTACTAGCCTTATTACATTGATTTCATGGTGAAGAGATATTCCATTGTACATAAGTACCACATCTTCTTTATCCATTGTTCTCTTTCCTGGGATATTTAAGGTGTACTGAAGTTGAGGTTCTTGTAAACAGAGTAGCCCTAAACTGTGGTGTGCTTGTGTCTTGTTGATTTTTAGACTTCCCTAGATATACTCCCATGATTGGAAGTGTCCTATGCTCTGTAGCTCTGTTTTTAGATGATTTAGGAACCACCATACACTTCTCCAGAGTGGCTCTCGGCAGTTCACACACTGCCCATCAGCATATAAAGGCTCCCTGTTCTCCATGGCCTGTCCTGCATTTCTGGTTTTTACAATTTTTTAGGATGGCCCTTTTGACCGGTGGGAAATGAGACTTCTTTGTTGTGCACATTTGCATTGCTTGCTTGCTTCGTTGCCCATAAAGTGCGTATGCGTTTTTTCCTGGATATAATCAGGAAAAATCGCATACGCCCTTTTGGGCCAACTGCATCATTGTCGAAATTCTGCCGCTTTTCATGTGCGTTAAAGACGAGTCCAATCTATCTCTTGAAATCTGTTTCTTGCAATTCTGTCTTGCATTCAGATCCTCTTCTTTGCCTTACCTCAACATATTTTTGGACGTTAGTTTTCATTTATAACTCTGCAGGTTTGTGAATTGCAGTGACCCTGAGCTCCATGTTTTAAGTTGCTCTTTTGTGAGCTGGCCTCAAACGCGCAGGATTGCTTCAGGCCCTATTTTGGCTCCGGCGAGGCAGGCTGAGCCTTTTTTTAATTCTTATTCTTAATGGGAAATTAGAGTGATATGTGCCCGTCCAAACCCCTACAACTCTTCTCTCATTGGTTCCCCCTCTTCCCGTTCATCCTCCTCACAATTTGCAAAATGTGTGAAACAGAAGTTTAAATGTGCTGATTCTCCAAGTGGGGAGCTTCTAAGTAACGTGGCTGGAATGGTGAACAGGAGCACCAGGAGAGGATAAATGAGGTGCATTTTAGACACATCTCCCGATCACATGGTGTACAGTCCTCTGGGTTTTCCATGCATGTTTTAGCTGTAGGAAGATCCCTTGAACCTGCAGATTTGGGACCCATTGAATGGGTACCAGGTAGTATTACTTTAAAGGGTGTGCATTTCCTCACCCAACCTCACATTTCTCTTAGCGCAAACAGTTTCCAGCCTTATGTCTCATCCTGCTGTGGGTCTAGATGTGTTCAATCCATGTTGCATCACCGTCCCTGAGGAAAAGTTGTAAGAGGTTTTCTCTGTCTCTCTGTCGTTTATTTTTTTCAATTTATTACTATATTGGTTACAGCTGATTTTCAAAGCTCTGTTTCTTGCTGCTGTACATCCACTTGATTCACGTACAGAGAGACATCAATAAATTCTTTTTCAGATTCTTACCAGTCGTATATATTCTTTTCTGGTGACTTGAGTGTGCTGAGTGCAGTTCTTTTAGCTACCGTGTAGGCCTTGTTGATTATCAGTTTGGTATTTGGAATGGTATCTTTGCTAATTTCAACCTCCTGGATGATGCCTCACCCCTCCCCACCTTTCCCGTTTAGCAGCCTTATGCGTGTTTTCTACATATTTGACTATGTTTTTGTTTTGTAATTTATTTCATGTGTAGCCATTTTGGATTCCACCTTTAAGTGATATCTTATGATATGTGTCTTCTTCTTTTTGAATTCTGTCACTTAGAATGATCATACGTAACTCCTCCAGAGTTGTTACAGCTGGCCATATTTCATTGATTTCCAGGCTGAATAATATTCCACTCTACCTAAGTACCACATCTCTATCCATTTTTTCCCTCCAGAGACATTTAAGTTATATCTTAGTCGAGGATCTTTTAAACAGAGAGGGGGTAAACATTGGGGTGCCTGTGTCCTCTCGATTTTTGTTTTTCCCAAGATATACGCCCATGAGTGCAAGTGCCCTATGCTCTGTAGCTCATTGTTTAGATGCTTTAGTAAACACAATACACTTCTCCAGAATGGCCGTTGGCAATATACATTTCCACTATAAGTCTCACAGGGCTCCCTCTTCTCCTTGCCCTGTCCTGCATTTCTGTTGTTTACGCTTTATGAGGATGGCTCTTCTGACTGATGCGAAGTGATGTCTTTTGTAGTATTGACTTCCAGTGCCCACCTGTTTGGTTGGCTAAAAAGGTGTACGCTCTTTTCTTGAATATATACACAAAAAAACGCATACACCCTTTTTGGCCAACTGCAATGTTGGCAATGTTCAGCTCCTTTTCTTGTGCTTAATGGCGAGTCCTTTCTACCTCCTCAAATCCCTTTCCTGCCATTCTCCCTTGCTTACAAGTCCTTTTCTCTGACTTTCCTCAAGACATTTTTCAGTGATGGATATTTTCAACTCTGCAGTTTTGTGAATTTTACTGCCCCTGAGTTCTATTGTTCAACTTGTGTTTATGGGAACTGGCCACAAAGCAGCGGGATTTCCTCAAGCCCTATACTGTTTCCATGGGCAACCCTAGCCTTTGGTCAATTCGTCTTCCTGATTGGAAATTAGAGTGACATGTGCCTGTCTGAACACGTAGGACTTGTCTCTCATTGTTCCTCATCCTTCCGCTTCATCCTCTGGACAAATTCCAAACTGTACGCAACAGGATGTTGACAGTGCTGACATCTCCAAGTGGGGAGACTGTTAGTTAAGACGCTGGAGGGGTGAACCCGAGCACCAGGAGATGAGGAGATGAGATGCCTTTTCCAAACTCTTCCCGATCAGACGGTATACCATCCTCTGGGTGTGACAGACATGTTTTAGCAGTAGGAAGAGTCCCATTCATGTAAGGAGAACACCAGGGCTTTTTCAAAATCAGTGTCTCCCCGAAACCCAAACTGGGGAATTTTTTAAGCTACGGCTACACATATGTTCATTAAGGGCCTTGGGAAGTAGGCAGAGTCCAAACTTTAGATGATTGAAGTCTTCAGGGTCAGAAGCACTCACCACCAGCTTCCCTTAGGTTACACTTTAACTGTCATTGATAGATGATGTCAATAAAAATATCTATTCTTTTTCAGATTATTTCCCCTTATAGGTTATTGCAAAATGTTGAGTGTAGTTCCCTGTGCTATACAGTAGTTCCTTGTTGATGATCTATTTTATACATAGCAGTGTGTATGTGTTAATCCCAAACTGTTAATTTATCCCTCCTCCCACCTTTCCCCTTTGGTAATAATAAATTATAAGATTTTATACTTCTCAGAAATGGGGGAGCTGAAAGAGAGGTATCATTTTCAATGGAAAAGCATTTAAAACAAGATTGAAGGTTTAACCAAGATTATTAGATGTACATCCTTGGAAAGAAATCACTTCATTTCTCTAATATTGAGCTGACAAATAAGACAAACCTTTTCACTGAACTTGCTTATAATAAAGTGATGGAAATATCCAATGGAAGTGTTAGAAACATCTTATTTTACCCGAGCCTTATACACTGTTCTATGTTAACTACACTTTGGCTCACACATCTGTTCATTGAGGTTACAATAGTCTCAATTTCTGTTACTGATCCTCCAGAGTGGACCCCAACAAGTGTCCCCCTGCCCAGTGTCATTGGGGCCAACAGATCGAGACTGAGTTTGGTTCACAAGCAAAGGAAACTTTATATTTTGATCAGAGAATGGAGAGGTGAGAGCATGTACTACCCCGTGGGCTGTGGGCTGGGCTGCTGTGTAGAGATCCTGTCAGAGTCAGTGGGAGGGAGGGGGCGGAGCTCTCGAGGGCCGGGTTGGCTGTAGCTCAGGCTCTATATCGCGGAGTCTGCACTGGGCCCCAGGAGCTGAGGTGTCGACCCAGCCATTCTGCACTAGGAAATCTGGTCTGAAGTGCCGGGTGTGGAACCTCTGCATGCGGGACCCTAGGAGCACGTGAAATTAGACAAAGCACAAAGGATAAAAAAGGTTAGACTTGACTTTATTGCCCAGATTCTATTTTTATCTCCCAGGGATTTTTAATGGGCTTTGCTGGGGACAAACCCCCCCCTCTGCCTTTTGTCCCGTTCCTCATTCTTGGAGTGCTGAGGGTGCAGACCCTTCTTCTGTAACTGCTGAGTGCTGAGTTGGGAGCCCTCATACCCTGGGGCGAGGGTCAGAGCTTCTCCCCAGCAGCCTCCAGGTGACGTTGATTGTCCCCAGGCCCCCTGCCTCCCTGCTCGTCCACCTGAGCAGCAGCATTGGAAGTGTTATAGATTCTAATGACCTTTAAGGGTCCAGGAAAGAGATGTGCAGAGACGCTGTGGGGGCCGGTTTCACCCCGCCCCACATTTGTTCGGCCACCTTAGGCCGACCGTTTCTGCCAGCCTAGATGCTCTGACCAGTAGTCTGCGCTTTCTTCAATTAGGCCCCTGAATTAACGTACAAACAGCACCAGGTGTCAGAGCCCTGCCCGCTCAACTCCCAGACAGTCCAGGGTCAGTGGTGATCAAGGACCATGATGGCCACTGAGTCAACAGCCTTTTGAAGTAAACAAGAGTCCAGCCGGTCTTACTGGCCACCATCATCACGGTGTCTGTAGGCTTTTCTATGGTGACAGTGTGATATACGGTTCCCCCGCCAAGATTATTAGCTCCCCTCTGGGTGCAGTAAGTCCGGCAAGCAGTAGTCTACTCTTTTGGGACACACTCTTGTTGTTTTATGAGAGAAACTCCAGGTCAAGTGATGTTCACACGAGTCGTCATGGTGCCCTGTTGCCCCCGGTTATCTCTCTGGATGTTGGAGTTGGAGGGCCTCCTCACTCGAGGTCGGTGTGCCCACGGAGCGAACCCTGCAACTTCAGGGCATGGTTGGTGGTTAGGATCACCACGTGGGGTCCTTTTCCCTTAGGAGGGAGGTGGCCTTTTGGGCTGCTGATTTCCAGGGTTTTAGATACCGCCAGTATCTTGGCCAGATGTGGCAGTGGGCCAAGCCCCTTGGTGACCATAGTTTATCCTACCTGGATGGCATTCTTGCATTGTTCCATTTCAAGTGGTCCCAGGTTTTGCACTAATTCTCCAATGGCGATTCACCTTTCACCGGGAATGTAAAGGTCAAAGGGTTTAGCTAAATTAGGGAGTTCCAGGGCAAGGGTCTGAATTGACTGCTCTTTCCATTCTTGAAAGGCCACTTCTGGATTCTATTCAAAAGGATCATCATCTTTTCCTTTCAGTGTTTCATATAGAGGCCCAGCTAGTAGACTGTAGTTAGGGATCCAGAAGCAGCAAACCCTGGCCTCCCCAGGAACCCCTAAGCTGTCTTCTAGTTTTAGAAAGGGGTAAGGCTGAAAATGGTTTCTTCCCTTTCCTGGGATGGACTTCTCCAACCTTCTGTGAGAATGAAGCCCAGGCAGGTCACGGCAGTCTGTGATATTTGAGCTTTTTCTTGGACAACTTCTATCCTTTATTGGCTTGGTAGTTCAGAGGCCTCCTTAGTAGGGCTGGCGATCAGAATGTCGTCTGCATATTGAAGGAGGGTTTCCTTTTCCAGAGGTAGAACTTTTAGGTCTTTAGCTAAGCTTTCCCCAAAGATGGTGTGGGAATTTTTGCACCCTTGGGGCCAGACGGCCCGGAAGTATTGTTTTAGTTGTATGTTGAGTCCTGCCACTCACAAGCCAAAATTTCTTGTGACTCTGGGACTAATGGAATACAAAAGAAGGCATCATTGAAGACTAATACAGAATACCATGTCCTGGTGGTTGGTAGAATGACCAGCAGGGTGTAGGAATTAGGAGCAACTGGAGGTATATCCTCGGTGGCTTCACTGACTGTCCTGACATCCTTTACCAGGTCCCCAGCAGCCCATGGGGCTCTCGTGGTCAGACCAATCCCAGAATATGGAGCTCACCTGGGCAGGTACCCCACCCCCACCCCAGCCCACAGGGCTCTCGTGGTCAGGCCCCTCCCAGGATACAGAGCTACCCTTGCAGGTACCGTGGCAGGGCTGGGCACACAGGAACCGTGCACATAGCCCTCATTGCAGAGCACCCCCAGCTCACCTGTCGCTCAGAGCTGACACAGAGCACCTCAGAGCAGGACTTGAACTAACAAACAGCAGCTGCGACAGGTCTGTGACCCTGGGCATCACTCCGTGAGGCCTCCCTCCACCTGGTCTTCCAGAGACTTCCACTGCACCCGGGGCACCAGGCCTCTGTCTCCAACCACCACCCACCCCTCCTCTCCCTGACTCCTGGGTTCCTCTCATTAGGAGAGGGTTTTCTTGAAGTTGTCTCCCACTCATGGGCCAGATAAAATGATTAGAAAACAAGCCAAAGCTGCAGCCCCTTGTCTATCCTGACTCTCAGGAGCCCACACCTGTTCCTTGGACCTGGCCGGTTCAGCAAGTTCCATTTTCTGCAACTGTGAGCCCCTGAGGGGTGATGATTGGCTGACCTGGGCAGCCTTACCGTGCCGGCCAGCCCTCCCCAGGTGTGCCTGGGTTGAGATCACTATAAATACCACTCCAGGCAGCAAGAGCCCCTGCAGCCATGCCTGACGCCATTTTCTCTGCCCTGTCAGCAGTCTCGGGGCTGGGCTGGTGGGAGGGAGTGAGAGGCCACGGCTTTGTGGGTGGCCCAGTGTGAGTGGGGCTCTGCTGGACTTTCTGCAGCAGTTGCCAGGCTGCCACCTGCTAAAGAAGAAGATGTGTCACCCATACCTGCTGCTGGAATTTCTCCCTGGGCAGAGGTGAGGAAGGAAAAAAGCAGTGGGGGCAGGGACAGGACGGGTATCTCAGGCAGGGAAATGGACATCTTCCAGAAGAGCACCCAGGGCCAGGACCATCCTGGCTGGCCTGCAGGCACCAAGTCGGCCGGCATGCTGTCACTCGTGTGGCTCTATGGCCCTCCCTCTAGGCTTTCAAGTCCTTGTATATATTCAGGTGTTTTACCTGGGATGGGTGGGAATAGTTCAGCAGCAACTGGCCTGGGGCTCAGCTCACGTTTACTCACAGATGCCTCGGCACGGTGCCCCAGCTTTGCAATGAGGACGCTTGTTGCGTGGGGGCTGCTGGCTGAATGGGAGATGATTCCCCACCACTGACCAACTTCAGAATTGTTTACAACTGGAGCAAGTGCCCTGATACGGTTTTCCTCTGTGGAACTGGTGGGTTCTGTGTTTTTTTTCTCTTTTTCGTTTTGGGTTCAAGGTAGATTTTATTCCTCTTTTTTGTATTTACAGATATAAGCATGGAAATAATTTATTCATATAAATACATGTATGTGAAGGGAATAATTGTTTTTTCTATTGTTTAAATTTTATTTCTTTTTAATTTTGAATTTTATTTTATATTTTTATACAGCAGGTTCTTATTGGTTATCTATTTTATACATATAAATGTATACATGCCAATCCCAGTCTCTCAACTCCTCCCACCACCCCCCCCAACAGCTTTCCCCCCTTGTTGTCCATACGTTTGTTGTCTACATCTGTTGCTCTATTTATGCCTTGCAAAATGGTTAATCTGTACAGGTTTTCTAGGTTCCACATATATGCATGAATATACAAGATTTGTTTTTCTCTTTCTGACTTACTTCACTCTGTATGACAGTCTCTAGATGCATCGACGTCTCTACAAATGACCCAATTTCATTCCTTTTCATGGCTTAGTAATATTCCATTTTATATACGTACCACGGCTTTATGCATTCGTCTGTCTGTGGGCATTTAGGTTGCTTCCATTACCTCGATATTGTAAATAGTGATGCAATGAACATTGCGGTGAATGTCTCTTTTTGATTTATGGTTTTGTCTGGGTATATGTCCAGTACTGGGATAGCTGTATCATATGGAATTCTATTGTTAGTTTCTTAAGAAATTCCATCTTGTTCTCCATAGTGACTGTATCAATTTATATTCCCAACAATAGTGGAAGAGGGTTCCTTTTCTCCACACCCTTTCCAGCATTTTTTGCTTGTAGATTTTCTATGATGCCTATTCTACCAGGTGTGAGGTGATACCTCATTGTTGAATCCATTTCGTTGAGCAAGGGGTAGGTCTTGTCTATTCCATATTTGGCTTATGGAACGGTATCTGTGTTAATTTCAAACTCTGGTTTAATGCAGCACCCCAACTCACCTTCCCCCTTAAGCAAGCATAAGTTAGTTTTCTAAACTTGAGACCCTGTTCTGTTTTGTAATTCAGTTCATGTGTAGCCAAGTTCACATTCCGTGTATTAGTGATGCCTTACAATGTTTCTTTTTTTGTGTGACTTATTTCAGTTAGAATCATCGTGCCTCAATCCACTCATTATGCTGCTACGGGCCTGGTGACATAGATTTCATTGCTGAGTGGTATTCTGTTGTACATAAGTACCGCAACTTCTTTATCCATTATTTGCTCTCTGGGATATTTAACTTGTGCCGTAGAAGAGATTCCAGTAAAAAGAACCGTCCCAACCTTTGGGGTGGCTGTGTCTTTTTGATTTTAAATTAACTAAGCTATAGGACCATAAGTGGAAGTGCCCTAGGCTCTGTGGCTTTGTTTTTTAGATGTTTCAGGAAACACCATACACTTCTCCCCAGTGGCTGTTGGCAATTTACATCCCGCCCATCAGCATAACAAGGCTCCCAGTTCTCCATGGCCTGTCCTGCCTTTCTGGATTTTACACTTTTTTCAGATGGCCCTTTTGACCGGGGGGAAGTGAGACTTCATTGTAGTGCAGATTTCCTATGCAAGCTTGCTTGGTTGGCCAAAAAGGGCGTATGCGTTTTTTCCTGAATATATTCAGGAAAAAACACATACGCCCTTTTTGGCCAAGTGCATCATTGTGGACGTTCTGCCTCTTTTCCTATGCTTTAAATGCAATTCCAGTCTACCTCCTGAAATCGGTTTCCTGCAATTCTGCCCCGCTTTCAAGTCCTCTTGGCAGCCTTACTTCAGTATATTTTTGGACGATAGCTGTCATTTATAACTCTGCAGGTTTGTGAATTACAGTGTCCCTGAGCTCCTTTCTTCAAGTCGCTTTCTCGTGAGCTGGCCGCAACACCGCAGGATGGCTTCAGGCCCTAATCTGGTTCCGGCACGGCACGCTGAGCCTTTGGTTAATTCCCCTTCCTGGTGGGAAATGAGAGTTAAATTTGCCCGTCCAGACACCTCCAGCTAGTCTGTCATTGGTTCTCCCTATTCCTGTTCATCTTCCGCAGAAATTGCAAACTGGGCCAAACAGGAGGTTAAAGGCACTGACTCTCCAAGTCGGGAGAGTGTTAGTAAAGCGTCTGGAATGTTGCACCCGAGTACCAGGGGACGAAAACTGAGACATATTGGAACACGTCTCCCGATCACACGGTTGATCATACTCTGGGTTCCACATGCATGTTTTAGCTGAAGGAAGAATACCTTAAACCTGGAGAGTTGAGAACCGTGGAATGGGTACCATGCAATATGACTTCAAAGGGTCTTCATTTGCTCACCGAACCTCTCCAATCCTATCACTGCTGCGTTTATGCCCCTGTATACTCGCTTGTTTCTCTTTCGGAGACATAGCAGTCCATAGGTTTTAAGATACTTCCTAGTCAGGTACATTATTAGGCGTTTAATATGGGGTGTTGAGTCCATTTCGTTGAGCAAGGAATAGCTCTTGTCTATTCCATATTTGGCTTAAGGAACTTTATCTGTGCTCATTTCAATCTCTGGTTTTATGCATTACCCCAACTCACCTTTCCCCTTAAGGAAGCATAAGTTGGGTTTCTAAATTTGAGACCCTGTTCTGTTTTGTAATTCAGTTTCTATGTAGCCAAGTTTACATTCCGTGTATTAGTGATATCTTATGATGTTTCTTTTTCTGTGAGACTTATTTCAGTTAGATTCATCGTACCTGAATCCACTCATTATGCTGCTACGGGCCTGATGACATAGATTTCATTGCTGAGTGATACTGCATTGTACGTAAGTACCACAACTTCTTTATCCATTTTTCACTTTCTGCGATATTGAACTTGTACCGTAAACCAGGTTCTTGTAAACAGAGCCGTGCCAAACTTTGGGGTGGCTGTGTCTTTTTGATTTTAATTTCCCTAAGCTATAGGACCATAAGTGGAAGTGCCCTAGGCTCTGTTGCTTTGTTTTTTAGATGCTTCAGGAAACACCATACACTTCTCCAGAGTGGCTGTTGGCAATTTATATCCCGCCCATCAGCATAAAAAGGCTCCCAGTTCTCCATGGCCTATCCTGTGTTTCTGGATTTTACACTTTTTTCAGATGGCCCTTTTGACCGGGGGGAAGTGAGACTTCATTGTAGTGCCCATTTCCTTTGCAAGCTTGCTTGGTTGGCCAAAAAGGGCGTATGCGTTTTTTCCTGAATATATTCAGGAAAAAACGCATACGCCCTTTTTGGCCAAGTGCATCATTGTGGACGTTCTGCCTCTTTTCCTATGCTTTAAATGCAATTCCAGTCTACCTCCTGAAATCGGTTTCCTGCAATTCTGCCCCGCTTTCAAGTCCTCTTGGCAGCCTTACTTCAGTATATTTTTGGACGATAGCTGTCATTTATAACTCTGCAGGTTTGTGAATTACAGTGCCCCTGAGCTCCTTTCTTCAACTCGCTCTCTCGTGAGCTGGCCGCAACACCGCAGGATGGCTTCAGGCCCTAATCTGGTTCCGGCACGGCACGCTGAGCCTTTGGTTAATTCCTCTTCCTGGTGGGAAATGAGAGTTAAATTTGCCCGTCCAGACACCTCCAGCTAGTCTCTCATTGGTTCTCCCTATTCCTGTTCATCTTCCGCAGAAATTGCAAACTGGGCCAAACAGGAGGTTAAAGGCACTGACTCTCCAAGTCGGGAGAGTGTTAGTAAAGCGTCTGGAATGTTGCACCCGAGTACCAGGGGACGAAAACTGAGACATATTTGAACACGTCTACCAATCACACGGTTGATCATACTCTGCGTTCCACATGCATGTTTTAGCTGAAGGAAGAATACCTTAAACCTGGAGAGTTGAGACCCGTGGAATGGGTAACATGCAATATGATTTCAAAGGGTCTTCATTTGCTCACCGAACCTCTCCAGTCCTATCACTGCTGCGTTTATGCCCCTGTACACACGCTTGATTCTCTTTCGGAGACATAGCAATCCATAGGTTTTAAGATACTTCCTAGTCAGGTACATTCTCAGGCGTTTAATATGGGGTGTTGAGTCCATTTCCTTGAGCAAGGAGTAGCTCTTGTCTATTCCATACTTGGCTTAAGGAACTTTATCTGTGCACATTTCAATCTCTGGTTTTATGCAGCACCCCAACTCACCTTTCCCCTTAAGCAAGCATAAGTTGGTTTTCTAAATTTGAGACCCTCTTCTGTTTTGCAATTCTGTTCCTGTGTAGCCAAGTTTTCATTCCGTGTATTAGTGATATCTTATGATGTTTCTTTTTCTGTGTGACTTATTTCAGTTAGAATCATCATACCTGAATCCACTCACTATGCTGCTACGGGCCTGATGACATAGATTTCATTGCTGAGTGATACTGCATTGTACGTAAGTACCACAACTTCTTTATCCATTTTTCACTTTCTGCGATATTGAACTTGTACCGTAAACCAGGTTCTTGTAAACAGAGCCGTCCCAACCTTTGGGGTGGCTGTGTCTTTTTGATTTTAATTTCCCTAAGCTATAGGACCATAAGTGGAAGTGCCCTAGGCTCTGTTGCTTTGTTTTTTAGATGTTTCAGGAAACACCATACACTTCTCCCGAGTGGCTGTTGGCAATTTACATCCCGCCCATCAGCATAACAAGGCTCCCAGTTCTCCATGGCCTGTCCTGCCTTTCTGGATTTTACACTTTTTTCAGATGGCCCTTTTGACCGGGGGGAAGTGAGACTTCATTGTAGGGCAGATTTCCTTTGCAAGCTTGCTTGGTTGGCCAAAAAGGGCGTATGCGTTTTTTCCTGAATATATTCAGGAAAAAACGCATACGCCCTTTTTGGCCAAGTGCATCATTGTGGACGTTCTGCCTCTTTTCCTATGCTTTAAATGCAATTCCAGTCTACCTCCTGAAATCGGTTTCCTGCAATTCTGCCCCGCTTTCAAGTCCTCTTGGCAGCCTTACTTCAGTATATTTTTGGACGATAGCTGTCATTTATAACTCTGCAGGTTTGTGAATTACAGTGCCCCTGAGCTCCTTTCTTCAACTCGCTTTCTCGTGAGCTGGCCGCAACACCGCAGGATGGCTTCAGGCCCTAATCTGGTTCCGGCACGGCACGCTGAGCCTTTGGTTAATTCCTCTTCCTGGTGGGAAATGAGAGTTAAATTTGCCCGTCCAGACACCTCCAGCTAGTCTGTCATTGGTTCTCCCTATTCCTGTTCATCTTCCGCAGAAATTGCAAACTGGGCCAAACAGGAGGTTAAAGGCACTGACTCTCCAAGTCGGGAGAGTGTTAGTAAAGCGTCTGGAATGTTGCACCCGAGTACCTGGGGACGAAAACTGAGACATACTTGAACACGTCTCCCGATCACACGGTTGATCATACTCAGGGTTCCACATGCATGTTTTAGCTGAAGGAAGAATACCTTAAACCTGGAGAGTTGAGACCCGTGGAATGGGTACCATGCAATATGACTTCAAAGGGTCTTCATTTGCTCACCGAACCTCTCCAATCCTATCACTGCTGCGTTTATGCCCCTGTACACACGCTTGATTCTCTTTCGGAGACATAGCAATCCATAGGTTTTAAGATAGTTCCTAGTCAGGTACACTCTTAGGCATTTAATATGGGGTGTTGAGTCCATTTCGTTGAGCAAGGAGTAGCTCTTGTCTATTCCATATTTGGCTTAAGGAACTTTATCTGTGCTCATTTCAATCTCTGGTTTTATGCAGCACCCCAACTCACCTTTCCCCTTAAGCAAGCATAAGTTGATTTTCTAAATTTGAGACCCTGTTCTGTATTGTAATTCAGTTCCTATGTAGCCAAGTTTACATTCCGTGTATTAGTGATATCTTATGATGTTTCTTTTTCTGTGTGACTTATTTCAGTTAGAATCATCATACCTGAATCCACTCACTATGCTGCTACGGGCCTGATGACATAGATTTCCTTGCTCAGTGATACTGCATTGTACGTAAGTACCACAACTTCTTTATCCATTTTTCACTTTCTGCGATATTGAACTTGTACCGTAAACCAGGTTCTTGTAAACAGAGCCGTCCCAACCTTTGGGGTGGCTGTGTCTTTTTGATTTTAATTTCCCTAAGCTATAGGACCATAAGTGGAAGTGCCCTAGGCTCTGTTGCTTTGTTTTTTAGATGTTTCAGGAAACACCATACACTTCTCTCGAGTGGCTGTTGGCAATTTATATCCCACCCATCAGCATAACAAGGCTCCCAGTTCTCCATGGCCTGTCCTGCCTTTCTGGATTTTACACTTTTTTCAGATGGCCCTTTTGACCGGGGGGAAGTGAGACTTCATTGTAGTGCAGATTTCCTTTGCAAGCTTGCTTGGTTGGCCAAAAAGGGCGTATGCGTTTTTTCCTGAATATATTCAGGAAAAAACGCATACGCCCTTTTTGGCCAAGTGCATCATTGTGGACGTTCTGCCTCTTTTCCTATGCTTTAAATGCAATTCCAGTCTACCTCCTGAAATCGGTTTCCTGCAATTCTGCCCCGCTTTCAAGTCCTCTTGGCAGCCTTACTTCAGTATATTTTTGGACGATAGCTGTCATTTATAACTCTGCAGGTTTGTGAATTACAGTGCCCCTGAGCTCCTTTCTTCAACTCGCTTTCTCGTGAGCTGGCCGCAACACCGCAGGATGGCTTCAGGCCCTAATCTGGTTCCGGCACGGCATGCTGAGCCTTTGGTTAATTCCTCTTCCTGGTGGGAAATGAGAGTTAAATTTGCCCGTCCAGACACCTCCAGCTAGTCTGTCATTGGTTCTCCCTATTCCTGTTCATCTTCCGCAGAAATTGCAAACTGGGCCAAACAGGAGGTTAAAGGCACTGACTCTCCAAGTCGGGAGAGTGTTAGTAAAGCATCTGGAATGTTGCACCCGAGTACCAGGTGACGAAAACTGACACATATTGGAACACGCCTCCCGATCACACGGTTGATCATACTCTGGGTTCCACATGCATGTTTTAGCTGAAGGAAGAATACCTTAAACCTGGAGAGTTGAGACCCGTGGAATGGGTACCATGCAATATGACTTCAAAGGGTCTTCATTTGCTCACCGAACCTCTCCAATCCTATCACTGCTGCGTTTATGCCCCTGCACACACGCTTGATTCTCTTTCGGAGACATAGCAATCCATAGGTTTTAAGATACTTCCTAGTCAGGTATATTCTTAGGCGTTTAATATGGGGTGTTGAATCCATTTAGTTGAGCAAGGAGTAGCTCTTGTCTATTCCATATTTGGCTTAAGGAACTTTATCTGTGCTCATTTCAATCTCTGGTTTTATGCAGCACCCCAACTCACCTTTCCCCTTAAGCAAGCATAAGTTGGGTTTCTAAATTTGAGACCCTGTTCTGTTTTGTAATTCAGTTTCTATGTAGCCAAGTTTACATTCCGTGTATTAGTGATATCTTATGATGTTTCTTTTTCTGTGTGACTTATTTCAGTTAGAATCATCGTACCTGAATCCACTCATTATGCTGCTACGGGCCTGATGACATAGATTTCATTGCTGAGTGATATTGCATTGTACGTAAGTACCACAACTTCTTTATCCATTTTTCACTTTCTGCGATATTGAACTTGTACCGTAAATGTGTTTCTTGTAAACAGAGCCGTCCCAACATTTTGGGTGGCTCTGTCTTTTTGATTTTAATTTCCCTAAGCTATAGGACCATAAGTGGAAGTGCCCTAGGCTCTGTTGCTTTCTTTTTTAGATGTTTCAGGAAACACCATACAGTTCTCTGGAATGGCTGTTGGCAATTTAAATCACGCCCATCAGCATAACAAGGCTCCCAGTTCTCCATGGCCTGTCCTGCCTTCTGGATTTCACACTTTTTTCAGATGGCCCTTTTGACCGGGGGAAAGTGAGACTTCATTGTAGTGCAGATTTTCTTTTCAAGCTTGCTTGGTTGGCCAAAAAGGGCGTATGCGTTTTTTCCTGAATATATTCAGGAAAAAACCATACGCCCTTTTTGGCCAAGTGCATCATTGTGGACGTTCTGCCTCTTTTCCTATGCTTTAAATGCAAATCCAGTCTACCTCCTGAAATCGGTTTCTTGCAATTCTGCCCCGCTTTCAAGTCCTCTTGGCAGCCTTACTTCAGTATATTTTTGGACGATAGCTGTCATTTATAACTCTGCAGGTTTGTGAATTACAGTGCCCCTGAGCTCCTTGCTTCAACTCGCTTTCTTGTGAGCTGGCCGCAACACCGCAGGATTGCTTCAGGCCCTAATCTGGTTCCGGCACGGCACGCTGAGCCTTTGGTTAATTCCTCTTCCTGGTGGGAAATGAGAGTTAAATTTGCCCGTCCAGACACCTCCAGCTAGTCTCTCAATGGTTCTCCCTATTCCTGTTCATCTTCCGCAGAAATTGCAAACTGGGCCAAACAGGAGGTTAAAGGCACTGACTCTCCAAGTCGGGAGAGTGTTAGTAAAGCGTCTGGAATGTTGCACCCGAGTACCAGGGGATAGAAACTGACACATATTGGAACACGTCTCCCGATCACACGGTTGATCATACTCTGGGTTCCACATGCATGTTTTACCTGAGGAAGAATACCTGAAACCTGGAGAGTTGAGACCCGTGGAATGGGTACCATGCAATATGATTTCAAAGGGTCTTCATTTGCTCACCGAACCTCTCCAGTCCTATCACTGCTGCGTTTATGCCCCTTTACACTCGCTTGATTCTCTTTCGGAGACATAGCAATCCATTGGTTTTAAGATACTTCCTAGTCAGGTACATTCTTAGGCGTTTAATATGGGGTGTTGAGTCCATTTCCTTGAGCAAGGAGTAGCTCTTGTCTATTCCATATTTGGCTTAAGGAACTTTATCTGTGCTCATTTCAATCTCTGGTTTTATGCAGCACCCCAACTCACCTTTCCCCTTAAGCAAGCATAAGTTGGTTTTCTAAATTTGAGACCCTGTTCTGTTTTGCAATTCAGTTCCTGTGTAGCCAAGTTTACATTCCGTGTATTAGTGATACCTTATGATGTTTCTTTTTCTGTGTGACTTATTTCAGTTAGATTCATCGTACTTAGTCCACTCATTATGCTGCTACGGGCCTGATGACATAGATTTCATTGCTGAGTGATATTGCATTGTACGTAAGTACCACAACTTCTTTATCCATTTTTCACTTTCTGCAATATTGAACTTGTACCGTATATGAGGTTCTTGTAAACAGAGCCATCCCAAACTTTGGGGTGGCTGTGTCTTTTTGATTTTAATTGCCCTAAACTATAGTACCATAAGTGGAAGTGCCCTAGGCTCTGTTGCTTTGTTTTTTAGATGTTTCAGGAAACACCAAACACTTCTCCAGAGTGGCTGTTGGCAATTTACATCCTGCCCATCAGCATAAGATGGCTCCCAGTTCTCCATGGCCTGTCATGCCTTTATGGATTTTACACTTTTTTCAGATGGCCCTTTTGACCAGGGGGAATTGAGACTTCATTGTAGTGCAGATTTCCTTTGCAAGCTTGCTTGGTTGGCCAAAAAGGGCGTATGCGTTTTTTCCTGAATATATTCAGGAAAAAACACATACGCCCTTTTTGGGCAAGTCAGGTTTTTGAATTGCAGTGGCCCTTAGCTCCATTTTTCAGCTCTTACTTTTGTGATCTTGCCCCATAACCACAGGATTCCTTGAAGCCCTATTCTTCTTCTGGGGCACCTTGCTGTGCCTTTGGTTCATTCTTCTTACTGATGTGAAATTAGAGTGACATGTGCCCATTGAAACCGCTACAGCTAGTTTCTCACTGGTTCCCCCTATTCCCATTCATCCTCCGCACTAACTGAAGACTGTGCAATACCAGAACTTAAAGGCATTGACTCTCCATGTGGGGATGTTGTTAGTAAAGCGGCTGGAATGTCGATCCGGAGCCCCAGGAGAGGAAAAATGTGGTGCGTTTTAGAAACCTTTCCCGATCATATGGTATAACAGTCGCTGGGTTTCCCAAGCATGGTTTAGCTGTAGGAAGATTCCCTTCAACCTGGAGTGTTGGGACCCTTGGAATGAGTAGCATGAAGTATTGCATTAAACTTTCGGCAGTTGCTCACCGAAGCTCACCAATCCTCTCAGCCCCAAGTGTCCAGCCTTATGTCTTATCAAGCTGTGGGTTTATATGTGGTCAATCCAGGTTGCGTCACAGCCCCTGAGCGAATTTTGTAAGAATTTTTCTCTCTTTCATTGTTTCTGCGTTTTGTTTTTAAAATTTATTTCTATAATGGGGTTTAGCTCATTTTCACTGCTGTGTTTGTGCCGCTCTGCACACACTTGATTCCCTTATGGAGATATATCAATACATGGGTTTTAAGATTCTTATTACTCAGATATATTTCTCTGCGGTGTATAGGGTGTGTTGAGGCCAGTTCATTGAGCAAGGTGTAGATCTTGTCTAATACCTATTTGGTTTCTTGAACGGTATCTGTGCTAATTTCAAACTCTGGTTTTATGCATCACCCCACCTCTCCTTTCCCCTTAAGCTGACATAAGTGTGTTTTCTAAATGTGAGACACTGTTCTGTTCTGTAATTCATTTCTTGTGCAGCCATATTTACCCTCCCTCTATAAGTGATATCTTATGATATGTTTCTTTTTCTGTTTGACTTATTTCAAGTAGTATTATCGGACCTAAATCCACTCTTTATCCTTCTACTAGCCTTATTACATTGATTTCATGGTGAAGAGATATTCCATTGTACATAAGTACCACATCTTCTTTATCCATTGTTCTCTTTCCTGGGATATTTAAGGTGTACTGAAGTTGAGGTTCTTGTAAACAGAGTAGCCCTAAACTGTGGTGTGCTTGTGTCTTGTTGATTTTTAGACTTCCCTAGATATACTCCCATGATTGGAAGTGTCCTATGCTCTGTAGCTCTGTTTTTAGATGATTTAGGAACCACCATACACTTCTCCAGAGTGGCTCTCGGCAGTTCACACACTGCCCATCAGCATATAAAGGCTCCCTGTTCTCCATGGCCTGTCCTGCATTTCTGGTTTTTACAATTTTTTAGGATGGCCCTTTTGACCGGTGGGAAATGAGACTTCTTTGTTGTGCACATTTGCATTGCTTGCTTGCTTCGTTGCCCATAAAGTGCGTATGCGTTTTTTCCTGGATATAATCAGGAAAAATCGCATACGCCCTTTTGGGCCAACTGCATCATTGTCGAAATTCTGCCGCTTTTCATGTGCGTTAAAGACGAGTCCAATCTATCTCTTGAAATCTGTTTCTTGCAATTCTGTCTTGCATTCAGATCCTCTTCTTTGCCTTACCTCAACATATTTTTGGACGTTAGTTTTCATTTATAACTCTGCAGGTTTGTGAATTGCAGTGACCCTGAGCTCCATGTTTTAAGTTGCTCTTTTGTGAGCTGGCCTCAAACGCGCAGGATTGCTTCAGGCCCTATTTTGGCTCCGGCGAGGCAGGCTGAGCCTTTTTTTAATTCTTATTCTTAATGGGAAATTAGAGTGATATGTGCCCGTCCAAACCCCTACAACTCTTCTCTCATTGGTTCCCCCTCTTCCCGTTCATCCTCCTCACAATTTGCAAAATGTGTGAAACAGAAGTTTAAATGTGCTGATTCTCCAAGTGGGGAGCTTCTAAGTAACGTGGCTGGAATGGTGAACAGGAGCACCAGGAGAGGATAAATGAGGTGCATTTTAGACACATCTCCCGATCACATGGTGTACAGTCCTCTGGGTTTTCCATGCATGTTTTAGCTGTAGGAAGATCCCTTGAACCTGCAGATTTGGGACCCATTGAATGGGTACCAGGTAGTATTACTTTAAAGGGTGTGCATTTCCTCACCCAACCTCACATTTCTCTTAGCGCAAACAGTTTCCAGCCTTATGTCTCATCCTGCTGTGGGTCTAGATGTGTTCAATCCATGTTGCATCACCGTCCCTGAGGAAAAGTTGTAAGAGGTTTTCTCTGTCTCTCTGTCGTTTATTTTTTTCAATTTATTACTATATTGGTTACAGCTGATTTTCAAAGCTCTGTTTCTTGCTGCTGTACATCCACTTGATTCACGTACAGAGAGACATCAATAAATTCTTTTTCAGATTCTTACCAGTCGTATATATTCTTTTCTGGTGACTTGAGTGTGCTGAGTGCAGTTCTTTTAGCTACCGTGTAGGCCTTGTTGATTATCAGTTTGGTATTTGGAATGGTATCTTTGCTAATTTCAACCTCCTGGATGATGCCTCACCCCTCCCCACCTTTCCCGTTTAGCAGCCTTATGCGTGTTTTCTACATATTTGACTATGTTTTTGTTTTGTAATTTATTTCATGTGTAGCCATTTTGGATTCCACCTTTAAGTGATATCTTATGATATGTGTCTTCTTCTTTTTGAATTCTGTCACTTAGAATGATCATACGTAACTCCTCCAGAGTTGTTACAGCTGGCCATATTTCATTGATTTCCAGGCTGAATAATATTCCACTCTACCTAAGTACCACATCTCTATCCATTTTTTCCCTCCAGAGACATTTAAGTTATATCTTAGTCGAGGATCTTTTAAACAGAGAGGGGGTAAACATTGGGGTGCCTGTGTCCTCTCGATTTTTGTTTTTCCCAAGATATACGCCCATGAGTGCAAGTGCCCTATGCTCTGTAGCTCATTGTTTAGATGCTTTAGTAAACACAATACACTTCTCCAGAATGGCCGTTGGCAATATACATTTCCACTATAAGTCTCACAGGGCTCCCTCTTCTCCTTGCCCTGTCCTGCATTTCTGTTGTTTACGCTTTATGAGGATGGCTCTTCTGACTGATGCGAAGTGATGTCTTTTGTAGTATTGACTTCCAGTGCCCACCTGTTTGGTTGGCTAAAAAGGTGTACGCTCTTTTCTTGAATATATACACAAAAAAACGCATACACCCTTTTTGGCCAACTGCAATGTTGGCAATGTTCAGCTCCTTTTCTTGTGCTTAATGGCGAGTCCTTTCTACCTCCTCAAATCCCTTTCCTGCCATTCTCCCTTGCTTACAAGTCCTTTTCTCTGACTTTCCTCAAGACATTTTTCAGTGATGGATATTTTCAACTCTGCAGTTTTGTGAATTTTACTGCCCCTGAGTTCTATTGTTCAACTTGTGTTTATGGGAACTGGCCACAAAGCAGCGGGATTTCCTCAAGCCCTATACTGTTTCCATGGGCAACCCTAGCCTTTGGTCAATTCGTCTTCCTGATTGGAAATTAGAGTGACATGTGCCTGTCTGAACACGTAGGACTTGTCTCTCATTGTTCCTCATCCTTCCGCTTCATCCTCTGGACAAATTCCAAACTGTACGCAACAGGATGTTGACAGTGCTGACATCTCCAAGTGGGGAGACTGTTAGTTAAGACGCTGGAGGGGTGAACCCGAGCACCAGGAGATGAGGAGATGAGATGCCTTTTCCAAACTCTTCCCGATCAGACGGTATACCATCCTCTGGGTGTGACAGACATGTTTTAGCAGTAGGAAGAGTCCCATTCATGTAAGGAGAACACCAGGGCTTTTTCAAAATCAGTGTCTCCCCGAAACCCAAACTGGGGAATTTTTTAAGCTACGGCTACACATATGTTCATTAAGGGCCTTGGGAAGTAGGCAGAGTCCAAACTTTAGATGATTGAAGTCTTCAGGGTCAGAAGCACTCACCACCAGCTTCCCTTAGGTTACACTTTAACTGTCATTGATAGATGATGTCAATAAAAATATCTATTCTTTTTCAGATTATTTCCCCTTATAGGTTATTGCAAAATGTTGAGTGTAGTTCCCTGTGCTATACAGTAGTTCCTTGTTGATGATCTATTTTATACATAGCAGTGTGTATGTGTTAATCCCAAACTGTTAATTTATCCCTCCTCCCACCTTTCCCCTTTGGTAATAATAAATTATAAGATTTTATACTTCTCAGAAATGGGGGAGCTGAAAGAGAGGTATCATTTTCAATGGAAAAGCATTTAAAACAAGATTGAAGGTTTAACCAAGATTATTAGATGTACATCCTTGGAAAGAAATCACTTCATTTCTCTAATATTGAGCTGACAAATAAGACAAACCTTTTCACTGAACTTGCTTATAATAAAGTGATGGAAATATCCAATGGAAGTGTTAGAAACATCTTATTTTACCCGAGCCTTATACACTGTTCTATGTTAACTACACTTTGGCTCACACATCTGTTCATTGAGGTTACAATAGTCTCAATTTCTGTTACTGATCCTCCAGAGTGGACCCCAACAAGTGTCCCCCTGCCCAGTGTCATTGGGGCCAACAGATCGAGACTGAGTTTGGTTCACAAGCAAAGGAAACTTTATATTTTGATCAGAGAATGGAGAGGTGAGAGCATGTACTACCCCGTGGGCTGTGGGCTGGGCTGCTGTGTAGAGATCCTGTCAGAGTCAGTGGGAGGGAGGGGGCGGAGCTCTCGAGGGCCGGGTTGGCTGTAGCTCAGGCTCTATATCGCGGAGTCTGCACTGGGCCCCAGGAGCTGAGGTGTCGACCCAGCCATTCTGCACTAGGAAATCTGGTCTGAAGTGCCGGGTGTGGAACCTCTGCATGCGGGACCCTAGGAGCACGTGAAATTAGACAAAGCACAAAGGATAAAAAAGGTTAGACTTGACTTTATTGCCCAGATTCTATTTTTATCTCCCAGGGATTTTTAATGGGCTTTGCTGGGGACAAACCCCCCCCTCTGCCTTTTGTCCCGTTCCTCATTCTTGGAGTGCTGAGGGTGCAGACCCTTCTTCTGTAACTGCTGAGTGCTGAGTTGGGAGCCCTCATACCCTGGGGCGAGGGTCAGAGCTTCTCCCCAGCAGCCTCCAGGTGACGTTGATTGTCCCCAGGCCCCCTGCCTCCCTGCTCGTCCACCTGAGCAGCAGCATTGGAAGTGTTATAGATTCTAATGACCTTTAAGGGTCCAGGAAAGAGATGTGCAGAGACGCTGTGGGGGCCGGTTTCACCCCGCCCCACATTTGTTCGGCCACCTTAGGCCGACCGTTTCTGCCAGCCTAGATGCTCTGACCAGTAGTCTGCGCTTTCTTCAATTAGGCCCCTGAATTAACGTACAAACAGCACCAGGTGTCAGAGCCCTGCCCGCTCAACTCCCAGACAGTCCAGGGTCAGTGGTGATCAAGGACCATGATGGCCACTGAGTCAACAGCCTTTTGAAGTAAACAAGAGTCCAGCCGGTCTTACTGGCCACCATCATCACGGTGTCTGTAGGCTTTTCTATGGTGACAGTGTGATATACGGTTCCCCCGCCAAGATTATTAGCTCCCCTCTGGGTGCAGTAAGTCCGGCAAGCAGTAGTCTACTCTTTTGGGACACACTCTTGTTGTTTTATGAGAGAAACTCCAGGTCAAGTGATGTTCACACGAGTCGTCATGGTGCCCTGTTGCCCCCGGTTATCTCTCTGGATGTTGGAGTTGGAGGGCCTCCTCACTCGAGGTCGGTGTGCCCACGGAGCGAACCCTGCAACTTCAGGGCATGGTTGGTGGTTAGGATCACCACGTGGGGTCCTTTTCCCTTAGGAGGGAGGTGGCCTTTTGGGCTGCTGATTTCCAGGGTTTTAGATACCGCCAGTATCTTGGCCAGATGTGGCAGTGGGCCAAGCCCCTTGGTGACCATAGTTTATCCTACCTGGATGGCATTCTTGCATTGTTCCATTTCAAGTGGTCCCAGGTTTTGCACTAATTCTCCAATGGCGATTCACCTTTCACCGGGAATGTAAAGGTCAAAGGGTTTAGCTAAATTAGGGAGTTCCAGGGCAAGGGTCTGAATTGACTGCTCTTTCCATTCTTGAAAGGCCACTTCTGGATTCTATTCAAAAGGATCATCATCTTTTCCTTTCAGTGTTTCATATAGAGGCCCAGCTAGTAGACTGTAGTTAGGGATCCAGAAGCAGCAAACCCTGGCCTCCCCAGGAACCCCTAAGCTGTCTTCTAGTTTTAGAAAGGGGTAAGGCTGAAAATGGTTTCTTCCCTTTCCTGGGATGGACTTCTCCAACCTTCTGTGAGAATGAAGCCCAGGCAGGTCACGGCAGTCTGTGATATTTGAGCTTTTTCTTGGACAACTTCTATCCTTTATTGGCTTGGTAGTTCAGAGGCCTCCTTAGTAGGGCTGGCGATCAGAATGTCGTCTGCATATTGAAGGAGGGTTTCCTTTTCCAGAGGTAGAACTTTTAGGTCTTTAGCTAAGCTTTCCCCAAAGATGGTGTGGGAATTTTTGCACCCTTGGGGCCAGACGGCCCGGAAGTATTGTTTTAGTTGTATGTTGAGTCCTGCCACTCACAAGCCAAAATTTCTTGTGACTCTGGGACTAATGGAATACAAAAGAAGGCATCATTGAAGACTAATACAGAATACCATGTCCTGGTGGTTGGTAGAATGACCAGCAGGGTGTAGGAATTAGGAGCAACTGGAGGTATATCCTCGGTGGCTTCACTGACTGTCCTGACATCCTTTACCAGGTCCCCAGCAGCCCATGGGGCTCTCGTGGTCAGACCAATCCCAGAATATGGAGCTCACCTGGGCAGGTACCCCACCCCCACCCCAGCCCACAGGGCTCTCGTGGTCAGGCCCCTCCCAGGATACAGAGCTACCCTTGCAGGTACCGTGGCAGGGCTGGGCACACAGGAACCGTGCACATAACCCTCATTGCAGAGCACCCCCAGCTCACCTGTCGCTCAGAGCTGACACAGAGCACCTCAGAGCAGGACTTGAACTAACAAACAGCAGCTGCGACAGGTCTGTGACCCTGGGCATCACTCCGTGAGGCCTCCCTCCACCTGGTCTTCCAGAGACTTCCACTGCACCCGGGGCACCAGGCCTCTGTCTCCAACCACCACCCACCCCTCCTCTCCCTGACTCCTGGGTTCCTCTCATTAGGAGAGGGTTTTCTTGAAGTTGTCTCCCACTCATGGGCCAGATAAAATGATTAGAAAACAAGCCAAAGCTGCAGCCCCTTGTCTATCCTGACTCTCAGGAGCCCACACCTGTTCCTTGGACCTGGCCGGTTCAGCAAGTTCCATTTTCTGCAACTGTGAGCCCCTGAGGGGTGATGATTGGCTGACCTGGGCAGCCTTACCGTGCCGGCCAGCCCTCCCCAGGTGTGCCTGGGTTGAGATCACTATAAATACCACTCCAGGCAGCAAGAGCCCCTGCAGCCATGCCTGACGCCATTTCCTCTGCCCTGTCAGCAGTCTCGGGGCTGGGCTGGTGGGAGGGAGTGAGAGGCCACGGCTTTGTGGGTGGCCCAGTGTGAGTGGGGCTCTGCTGGACTTTCTGCAGCAGTTGCCAGGCTGCCACCTGCTAAAGAAGAAGATGTGTCACCCATACCTGCTGCTGGAATTTCTCCCTGGGCAGAGGTGAGGAAGGAAAAAAGCAGTGGGGGCAGGGACAGGACGGGTATCTCAGGCAGGGAAATGGAAATCTTCCAGAAGAGCACCCAGGGCCAGGACCATCCTGGCTGGCCTGCAGGCACCAAGTCGGCCGGCATGCTGTCACTCGTGTGGCTCTATGGCCCTCCCTCTAGGCTTTCAAGTCCTTGTATATATTCAGGTGTTTTACCTGGGATGGGTGGGAATAGTTCAGCAGCAACTGGCCTGGGGCTCAGCTCACGTTTACTCACAGATGCCTCGGCACGGTGCCCCAGCTTTGCAATGAGGACGCTTGTTGCGTGGGGGCTGCTGGCTGAATGGGAGACGATTCCCCACCACTGACCAACTTCAGAATTGTTTACAACTGGAGCAAGTGCCCTGATACGGTTTTCCTCTGTGGAACTGGTGGGTTCTGTGTTTTCTTTCTCTTTTTCGTTTTGGGTTCAAGGTAGATTTTATTCCTCTTTTTTGTATTTACAGATATAAGCATGGAAATAATTTATTCATATAAATACATGTATGTGAAGGGAATAATTGTTTTTTCTATTTTTAAATTTTATTTCCTTTTAATTTTGAATTTTATTTTATATTTTTATACAGCAGGTTCTTATTGGTTATCTATTTTATACATATAAATGTATACATGCCAATCCCAGTCTCTCAACTCCTCCCACCACCCCCCCAACAGCTTTCCCCCCTTGTTGTCCATACGTTTGTTGTCTACATCTGTTGCTCTATTTATGCCTTGCAAAATGGTTAATCTGTACAGGTTTTCTAGGTTCCACATATATGCATGAATATACAAGATTTGTTTTTCTCTTTCTGACTTACTTCACTCTGTATGACAGTCTCTAGATCCATTGACGTCTCTACAAATGACCCAATTTCATTCCTTTTCGTGGCTTAGTAATATTCCATTTTATATATGTACCACGGCTTTATGCATTCGTCTGTCTGTGGGCATTTAGGTTGCTTCCATTACCTCGATATTGTAAATAGTGATGCAATGAACATTGCGGTGAATGTCTCTTTTTGATTTATGGTTTTGTCTGGATATATGTCCAGTACTGGGATTGCTGTATCATATGGTAATTCTATTGTTAGTTTCTTAAGAAATTCCATATTGTTCTCCATAGTGACTGTATCAATTTATATTCCCAACAATAGTGGAAGAGGGTTCCTTTTCTCCACACCCTTTCCAGCATTTTTTGCTTGTAGATTTTCTATGATGCCTATTCTACCAGGTGTGAGGTGATACCTCATTGTTGAATCCATTTCGTTGAGCAAGGGGTAGGTCTTGTCTATTCCATATTTGGCTTATGGAACGGTATCTGTGCTAATTTCAAACTCTGGTTTAATGCAGCACCCCAACTCACCTTCCCCCTTAAGCAAGCATAAGTTAGTTTTCTAAACTTGAGACCCTGTTCTGTTTTGTAATTCAGTTCATGTGTAGCCAAGTTCACATTCCGTGTATTAGTGATGCCTTACAATGTTTCTTTTTTTGTGTGACTTATTTCAGTTAGAATCATCGTGCCTCAATCCACTCATTATGCTGCTACGGGCCTGGTGACATAGATTTCATTGCTGAGTGGTATTCTGTTGTACATAAGTACCGCAACTTCTTTATCCATTATTTGCTCTCCGGGATATTTAACTTGTGCCGTAGAAGAGATTCCAGTAAAAAGAACCGTCCCAACTTTTGGGGTGGCTGTGTCTTTTTGATTTTAAATTAACTAAGCTATAGGACCATAAGTGGAAGTGCCCTAGGCTCTGTTGCTTTGTTTTTTAGATGTTTCAGGAAACACCATACACTTCTCCCGAGTGGCTGTTGGCAATTGACATCCCGCCCATCAGCATAACAAGGCTCCCAGTTCTCCATGGCCTGTCCTGCCTTTCTGGATTTTACACTTTTTTCAGATGGCCCTTTTGACCGGGGGGAAGTGAGACTTCATTGTAGTGCAGATTTCCTTTGCAAGCTTGCTTGGTTGGCCAAAAAGGGCGTATGCGTTTTTTCCTGAATATATTCAGGAAAAAACGCATACGCCCTTTTTGGCCAAGTGCATCATTGTGGACGTTCTGCCTCTTTTCCTATGCTTTAAATGCAATTCCAGTCTACCTCCTGAAATCGGTTTCCTGCAATTCTGCCCCGCTTTCAAGTCCTCTTGGCAGCCTTACTTCAGTATATTTTTGGACGATAGCTGTCATTTATAACTCTGCAGGTTTGTGAATTACAGTGCCCCTGAGCTCCTTTCTTCAAGTCGCTTTCTCGTGAGCTGGCCGCAGCACCGCAGGATGGCTTCAGGCCCTAATCTGGTTCCGGCACGGCACGCTGAGCCTTTGGTTAATTCCTCTTCCAGGTGGGAAATGAGAGTTCAATTTGCCCGTCCAGACACCTCCAGCTAGTCTGTCATTGGTTCTCCCTATTCCTGTTCATCTTCCGCAGAAATTGCAAACTGGGCCAAACAGGAGGGTAAAGGCACTGACTCTCCAAGTCGGGAGAGTGTTAGTAAAGCGTCTGGAATGTTGCACCCGAGTACCAGGGAACGAAAACTGAGACATATTGGAACACGTCTCCCGATCACATGGTTGATCATACTCTGCGTTCCACATGCATGTTTTAGCTGAAGGAAGAATACCTTAAACCTGGAGAGTTGAGACCCGTGGAATGGGTACCATGCAATATGACTTCAAAGGGTCTTCATTTGCTCACCGAACCTCTCCAATCCTATCACTGCTGCGTTTATGCCCCTGTACACACGCTTGATTCTCTTTCAGAGACATAGCAATCCATAGGTTTTAAGATACTTCCTAGTCAGGTACACTCTTAGGCGTTTAATATGGGGTGTTGAGTCCATTTCGTTGAGCAAGGAGTAGCTCTTGTCTATTCCATATTTGGCTTAAGGAACTTTATCTGTGCTCATTTCAATCTCTGGTTTTATGCAGCACCCCAACTCACCTTTCCCCTTAAGCAAGCATAAGTTGGTTTTCTAAATTTGAGACCCTGTTCTGTTTTGGAATTCAGTTCCTGTGTAGCCAAGTTTACATTCCGTGTATTAGTGATATCTTATGATGTTTCTTTTCCTGTGTGACTTATTTCAGTTAGAATCATCGTACCTGAATCCACTCATTATGCTGCTACGGGCCTGATGACATAGATTTCATTGCTGAGTGATATTGCATTGTACGTAAGTACCACAACATCTTTATCCATTTTTCACTTTCTGCGATATTGAACTTGTACCGTAAACCAGGTTCTTGTAAACAGAGCCGTCCCAACCTTTGGGGTGGCTGTGTCTTTTGATTTTAATTTCCCTAAGCTATAGGACCATAAGTGGAAGTGCCCTAGGCTCTGTTGCTTTGTTTTTTAGATGTTTCAGGAAACACCATACACTTCTCCCGAGTGGCTGTTGGCAATTTACATCCCGCCCATCAGCATAACAAGGCTCCCAGTTCTCCATGGCCTGTCCTGCCTTTCTGGATTTTACACTTTTTTCAGATGGCCCTTTTGACCGGGGGGAAGTGAGACTTCACTGTAGTGCAGATTTCCTTTGCAAGCTTGCTTGGTTGGCCAAAAAGGGCGTATGCGTTTTTTCCTGAATATATTCAGGAAAAAACGCATACGCCCTTTTTGGCCAAGTGCATCATTGTGGACGTTCTGCCTCTTTTCCTATGCTTTAAATGCAATTCCAGTCTACCTCCTGAAATCGGTTTCCTGCAATTCTGCCCCGCTTTCAAGTCCTCTTGGCGGCCTTACTTCAGTATATTTTTGGACGATAGCTGTCATTTATAACTCTGCAGGTTTGTGAATTACAGTGCCCCTGAGCTCCTTTCTTCAAGTCGCTTTCTCGTGAGCTGGCCACAACACCGCAGGATGGCTTCAGGCCCTAATCTGGTTCCGGCACGGCACGCTGAGCCTTTGGTTAATTCCTCTTCCTGGTGCGAAATGAGAGTTAAATTTGCCCGTCCAGACACCTCCAGCTAGTCTGTCATTGGTTCTCCCTATTCCTGTTCATCTTCCGCAGAAATTGCAAACTGGGCCAAACTGGAGGTTAAAGGCACTGACTCTCCAAGTCGGGAGAGTGTTAGTAAAGCGTCTGGAATGTTGCACCCGAGTACCAGGGGACGAAAACTGACACATATTGGAACACGTCTCCCGATCACACGGTTGATCATACTCTGGGTTCCACATGCATGTTTTAGCTGAAGGAAGAATACCTTAAACCTGGAGAGTTGAGACCCGTGGAATGGGTTCCATGCAATATGACTTCAAAGGGTCTTCATTTGCTCACCGAACCTCTCCAGTCCTATCACTGCTGCGTTTATGCCCCTGTACACACGCTTGATTCTCTTTCGGAGACATAACAATCCATAGGTTTTAAGATACTTCCTAGTCAGGTACACTCTTAGGCATTTAATATGGGGTGTTGAGTCCATTTCGTTGAGCAAGGAGTAGCTCTTGTCTATTCCATATTTGGCTTAAGGAACTTTATCTGTGCTCATTTCAATCTCTGGTTTTATGCAGCACCCCAACTCACCTTTCCCCTTAAGCAAGCATAAGTTGGTTTTCCAAATTTGAGACCCTGTTCTGTTTTGTAATTCAGTTCCTGTGTAGCCAAGTTTACATTCCGTGTATTAGTGATATCTTATGATGTTTCTTTTTCTGTGTGACTTATTTCAGTTAGAATCATCGTACCTGAATCCACTCATTATGCTGCTACGGGCCTGATGACATAGATTTCATTGCTGAGTGATACTGCATTGTACGTAAGTACCACAACTTCTTTATCCATTTTTCACTTTCTGCGATATTGAACTTGTACCGTAAACCAGGTTCTTGTAAACAGAGCCGTCCCAACCTTTGGGGTCGCTGTGTCTTTTTGATTTTAATTTCCCTAAGCTATAGGACCATAAGTGGAAGTGCCCTAGGCTCTGTTGCTTTGTTTTTTAGATGTTTCAGGAAACACCATACACTTCTCCCGAGTGGCTGTTGGCAATTGACATCCCGCCCATCAGCATAACAAGGCTCCCAGTTCTCCATGGCCTGTCCTGCCTTTCTGGATTTTACACTTTTTTCAGATGGCCCTTTTGACCGGGGGGAAGTGAGACTTCATTGTAGTGCAGATTTCCTTTGCAAGCTTGCTTGGTTGGCCAAAAAGGGCGTATGCGTTTTTTCCTGAATATATTCAGGAAAAAACGCATACGCCCTTTTTGGCCAAGTGCATCATTGTGGACGTTCTGCCTCTTTTCCTATGCTTTAAATGCAATTCCAGTCTACCTCCTGAAATCGGTTTCCTGCAATTCTGCCCCGCTTTCAAGTCCTCTTGGCGGCCTTACTTCAGTATATTTTTGGACAATAGCTGTCATTTATAACTCTGCAGGTTTGTGAATTACAGTGCCCCTGAGCTCCTTTCTTCAACTCGCTTTCTCGTGAGCTGGCCACAACACCGCAGGATGGCTTCAGGCCCTAATCTGGTTCCGGCACGGCACGCTGAGCCTTTGGTTAATTCCTCTTCCTGGTGCGAAATGAGAGTTAAATTTGCCCGTCCAGACACCTCCAGCTAGTCTGTCGTTGGTTCTCCCTATTCCTGTTCATCTTCCGCAGAAATTGCAAACTGGGCCAAACTGGAGGTTAAAGGCACTGACTCTACAAGTCGGGAGAGTGTTAGTAAAGCGTCTGGAATGTTGCACCCGAGTACCAGGGGACGAAAACTGACACATATTGGAACACGTCTCCTGATCACACGGTTGATCATACTCTGGGTTCCACATGCATGTTTTAGCTGAAGGAAGAATACCTTAAACCTGGAGAGTTGAGACCCGTGGAATGGGTTCCATGCAATATGACTTCAAAGGGTGTTCATTTGCTCACCGAACCTCTCCAGTCCTATCACTGCTGCGTTTATGCCCCTGTACACACGCTTGATTCTCTTTCGGAGACATAGCAATCCATAGGTTTTAAGATACTTCCTAGTCAGGTACACTCTTAGGCATTTAATATGGGGTGTTGAGTCCATTTCGTTGAGCAAGGAGTAGCTCTTGTCTATTCCATATTTGGCTTAAGGAACTTTATCTGTGCTCATTTCAATCTCTGGTTTTATGCAGCACCCCAACTCACCTTTCCCCTTATCAAGCATAAGTTGGTTTTCCAAATTTGAGACCCTGTTCTGTTTTGTAATTCAGTTCCTGTGTAGCCAAGTTTACATTCCGTGTATTAGTGATATCTTATGATGTTTCTTTTTCTGTGTGACTTATTTCAGTTAGAATCATCGTACCTGAATCCACTCATTATGCTGCTACGGGCCTGATGACATAGATTTCCTTGCTGAGTGATACTGCATTGTACGTAAGTACCACAACTTCTTTATCCATTTTTCACTTTCTGCGATATTGAACTTGTACCGTAAACCAGGTTCTTGTAAACAGAGCCGTCCCAACCTTTGGGGTGGCTGTGTCTTTTTGATTTTAATTTCCCTAAGCTATAGGACCATAAGTGGAAGTGCCCTAGGCTCTGTTGCTTTGATTTTTAGATGTTTCAGGAAACACCATACACTTCTCCCGAGTGGCTGTTGGCAATTTACATCCCGCCCATCAGCATAACAAGGCTCCCAGTTCTCCATGGCCTGTCCTGCCTTTCTGGATTTTACACTTTTTTCAGATGGCCCTTTTGACCGGGGGGAAGTGAGACTTCATTGTAGTGCAGATTTCCTTTGCAAGCTTGCTTGGTTGGCCAAAAAGGGCGTATGCGTTTTTTCCTGAATATATTCAGGAAAAAACGCATACGCCCTTTTTGGCCAAGTGCATCATTGTGGACGTTCTGCCTCTTTTCCTATGCTTTAAATGCAATTCCAGTCTACCTCCTGAAATCGGTTTCCTGCAATTCTGCCCCGCTTTCAAGTCCTCTTGGCAGCCTTACTTCAGTATATTTTTGGACGATAGCTGTCATTTATAACTCTGCAGGTTTGTGAATTACAGTGCCCCTGAGCTCCTTTCTTCAACTCGCTTTCTCGTGAGCTGGCCGCAACACCGCAGGATGGCTTCAGGCCCTAATCTGGTTCCGGCACGGCACGCTGAGCCTTTGGTTAATTCCTCTTCCTGGTGGGAAATGAGAGTTAAATTTGCCCGTCCAGACACCTCCATCTAGTCTGTCATTGGTTCTGCCTATTCCTGTTCATCTTCCGCAGAAATTGCAAACTGGGCCAAACAGGAGGTTAAAGGCACTGACTCTCCAAGTCGGGAGAGTGTTAGT
The DNA here is from genome assembly GCF_949774975.1 of Lagenorhynchus albirostris. Lineage (NCBI taxonomy): Eukaryota > Metazoa > Chordata > Mammalia > Artiodactyla > Delphinidae > Lagenorhynchus > Lagenorhynchus albirostris. Next base: position 439,403 of record NW_026783597.1, on the reverse strand, counting down.
AAAGCGTCTGGAATGTTGCACCCGAGTACCAGGGGACGAAAACTGAGACGTATTGGAACACGTCTCCCGATCACACGGTTGATCATACTCTGGGTTCCACATGCATGTTTTAGCTGAAGGAAGAATACCTTAAACCTGGAGAGTTGAGACCCGTGGAATGGGTACCATGCAATATGACTTCAAAGGGTCTTCATTTGCTCACCGAACCTCTCCAATCCTATCACTGCTGCGTTTATGCCCCTGTACACACACTTGATTCTCTTTCAGAGACATAGCAATCCATAGGTTTTAAGATACTTCCTAGTCAGGTACACTCTTAGGCATTTAATATGGGGTGTTGAGTCCATTTCGTTGAGCAAGGAGTAGCTCTTGTCTATTCCATATTTGGCTTAAGGAACTTTATCTGTGCTCATTTCAATCTCTGGTTTTATGCAGCACCCCAACTCACCTTTCCCCTTAAGCAAGCATAAGTTGGTTTTCTAAATTTGAGACCCTGTTCTGTTTTGGAATTCAGTTCCTGTGTAGCCAAGTTTACATTCCGTGTATTAGTGATATCTTATGATGTTTCTTTTCCTGTGTGACTTATTTCAGTTAGAATCATCGTACCTGAATCCACTCATTATGCTGCTACGGGCCTGATGACATAGATTTCATTGCTGAGTGATATTGCATTGTACGTAAGTACCACAACTTCTTTATCCATTTTTCACTTTCTGCGATATTGAACTTGTACCGTAAACCAGGTTCTTGTAAACAGAGCCGTCCCAACCTTTGGGGTGGCTGTGTCTTTTGATTTTAATTTCCCTAAGCTATAGGACCATAAGTGGAAGTGCCCTAGGCTCTGTTGCTTTGCTTTTTAGATGTTTCAGGAAACACCATACACTTCTCCCGAGTGGCTGTTGGCAATTTACATCCCGCCCATCAGCATAACAAGGCTCCCAGTTCTCCATGGCCTGTCCTGCCTTTCTGGATTTTACACTTTTTTCAGATGGCCCTTTTGACCGGGGGGAAGTGAGACTTCACTGTAGTGCAGATTTCCTTTGCAAGCTTGCTTGGTTGGCCAAAAAGGGCGTATGCGTTTTTTCCTGAATATATTCAGGAAAAAACGCATACGCCCTTTTTGGCCAAGTGCATCATTGTGGACGTTCTGCCTCTTTTCCTATGCTTTAAATGCAATTCCAGTCTACCTCCTGAAATCGGTTTCCTGCAATTCTGCCCCGCTTTCAAGTCCTCTTGGCGGCCTTACTTCAGTATATTTTTGGACGATAGCTGTCATTTATAACTCTGCAGGTTTGTGAATTACAGTGCCCCTGAGCTCCTTTCTTCAAGTCGCTTTCTCGTGATCTGGCCACAACACCGCAGGATGGCTTCAGGCCCTAATCTGGTTCCGGCACGGCACGCTGAGCCTTTGGTTAATTCCTCTTCCTGGTGGGAAATGAGAGTTAAATTTGCCCGTCCAGACACCTCCAGCTAGTCTGTCATTGGTTCTCCCTATTCCTGTTCATCTTCCGCAGAAATTGCAAACTGGGCCAAACAGGAGGTTAAAGGCACTGACTCTCCAAGTCGGGAGAGTGTTAGTAAAGCGTCTGGAATGTTGCACCCGAGTACCAGGGGACGAAAACTGAGACATATTGGAACACGTCTCCCGATCACACGGTTGATCATACTCTGGGTTCCACATGCATGTTTTAGCTGAAGGAAGAATACCTTAAACCTGGAGAGTTGAGACCCGTGGAATGGGTACCATGCAATATGACTTCAAAGGGTCTTCATTTGCTCACCGAACCTCTCCAGTCCTATCACTGCTGCGTTTATGCCCCTGTACACACGCTTGATTCTCTTTCGGAGACATAGCAATCCATAGGTTTTAAGATACTTCCTAGTCAGGTACACTCTTAGGCATTTAATATGGGGTGTTGAGTCCATTTCGTTGAGCAAGGAGTAGCTCTTGTCTATTCCATATTTGGCTTAAGGAACTTTATCTGTGCTCATTTCAATCTCTGGTTTTATGCAGCACCCCAACTCACCTTTCCCCTTATCAAGCATAAGTTGGTTTTCCAAATTTGAGACCCTGTTCTGTTTTGTAATTCAGTTCCTGTGTAGCCAAGTTTACATTCCGTGTATTAGTGATATCTTATGATGTTTCTTTTTCTGTGTGACTTATTTCAGTTAGAATCATCATACCTGAATCCACTCATTTTGCTGCTACAGGCCTGATGACATAGATTTCCTTGCTGAGTGATACTGCATTGTACGTAAGTACCACAACTTCTTTATCCATTTTTCACTTTCTGCGATATTGAACTTGTACCGTAAACCAGGTTCTTGTAAACAGAGCCGTCCCAACCTTTGTGGTGGCTGTGTCTTTTTGATTTTAATTTCCCTAAGTTATAGGACCATAAGTGGAAGTGCCCTAGGCTCTGTTGCTTTGTTTTTTAGATGTTTCAGGAAACACCATACACTTCTCCCCAGTGGCTGTTGGCAATTTACATCCCGCCCATCAGCATAACAAGGCTCCCAGTTCTCCATGGCCTGTCCTGCCTTTCTGGATTTTACACTTTTTTCAGATGGCCCTTTTGACCGGGGGGAAGTGAGACTTCACTGTAGTGCAGATTTCCTTTGCAAGCTTGCTTGGTTGGCCAAAAAGGGCGTATGCGTTTTTTCCTGAATATATTCAGGAAAAAACGCATACGCCCTTTTTGGCCAAGTGCATCATTGTGGACGTTCTGCCTCTTTTCCTATGCTTTAAATGCAATTCCAGTCTACCTCCTGAAATCGGTTTCCTGCAATTCTGCCCCGCTTTCAAGTCCTCTTGGCGGCCTTACTTCAGTATATTTTTGGACGATAGCTGTCATTTATAACTCTGCAGGTTTGTGAATTACAGTGCCCCTGAGCTCCTTTCTTCAAGTCGCTTTCTCGTGAGCTGGCCACAACACCGCAGGATGGCTTCAGGCCCTAATCTGGTTCCGGCACGGCACGCTGAGCCTTTGGTTAATTCCTCTTCCTGGTGGGAAATGAGAGTTAAATTTGCCCGTCCAGACACCTCCAGCTAGTCTGTCATTGGTTCTCCCTATTCCTGTTCATCTTCCGCAGAAATTGCAAACTGGGCCAAACAGGAGGTTAAAGGCACTGACTCTCCAAGTCGGGAGAGTGTTAGTAAAGCGTCTGGAATGTTGCACCCGAGTACCAGGGGACGAAAACTGAGACATATTGGAACACGTCTCCCGATCACACGGTTGATCATACTCTGGGTTCCACATGCATGTTTTAGCTGAAGGAAGAATACCTTAAACCTGGAGAGTTGAGACCCGTGGAATGGGTTCCATGCAATATGACTTCAAAGGGTCTTCATTTGCTCACCGAACCTCTCCAGTCCTATCACTGCTGCGTTTATGCCCCTGTACACACGCTTGATTCTCTTTCGGAGACATAGCAATCCATAGGTTTTAAGATACTTCCTAGTCAGGTACACTCTTAGGCATTTAATATGGGGTGTTGAGTCCATTTCGTTGAGCAAGGAGTAGCTCTTGTCTATTCCATATTTGGCTTAAGGAACTTTATCTGTGCTCATTTCAATCTCTGGTTTTATGCAGCACCCCAACTCACCTTTCCCCTTATCAAGCATAAGTTGGTTTTCCAAATTTGAGACCCTGTTCTGTTTTGTAATTCAGTTCCTGTGTAGCCAAGTTTACATTCCGTGTATTAGTGATATCTTATGATGTTTCTTTTTCTGTGTGACTTATTTCAGTTAGAATCATCATACCTGAATCCACTCATTATGCTGCTACAGGCCTGATGACATAGATTTCCTTGCTGAGTGATACTGCATTGTACGTAAGTACCACAACTTCTTTATCCATTTTTCACTTTCTGCGATATTGAACTTGTACCGTAAACCAGGTTCTTGTAAACAGAGCCGTCCCAACCTTTGGGGTGGCTGTGTCTTTTTGATTTTAATTTCCCTAAGCTATAGGACCATAAGTGGAAGTGCCCTAGGCTCTGTTGCTTTGTTTTTTAGATGTTTCAGGAAACACCATACACTTCTCCCGAGTGGCTGTTGGCAATTTACATCCCGCCCATCAGCATAACAAGGCTCCCAGTTCTCCATGGCCTGTCCTGCCTTTCTGGATTTTACACTTTTTTCAGATGGCCCTTTTGACCGGGGGGAAGTGAGACTTCATTGTAGTGCAGATTTCCTTTGCAAGCTTGCTTGGTTGGCCAAAAAGGGCGTATGCGTTTTTTCCTGAATATATTCAGGAAAAAACGCATACGCCCTTTTTGGCCAAGTGCATCATTGTGGACGTTCTGCCTCTTTTCCTATGCTTTAAATGCAATTCCAGTCTACCTCCTGAAATCGGTTTCCTGCAATTCTGCCCCGCTTTCAAGTCCTCTTGGCAGCCTTACTTCAGTATATTTTTGGACGATAGCTGTCATTTATAACTCTGCAGGTTTGTGAATTACAGTGCCCCTGAGCTCCTTTCTTCAACTCGCTTTCTCGTGAGCTGGCCGCAACACCGCAGGATGGCTTCAGGCCCTAATCTGGTTCCGGCACGGCATGCTGAGCCTTTGGTTAATTCCTCTTCCTGGTGGGAAATGAGAGTTCAATTTGCCCGTCCAGACACCCCCAGCTAGTCTCTCATTGGTTCTCCCTATTCCTGTTCATCTTCCGCAGAAATTGCAAACTGGGCCAAACAGGAGGTTAAAGGCACTGACTCTCCAAGTCGGGAGAGTGTTAGTAAAGCGTCTGGAATGTTGCACCTGAGTACCAGGGGACGAAAACTGAGACATATTGGAACACGTCTCCCGATCACACGGTTGATCATACTCTGGCTTCCAAATGCATGTTTTAGCTGAAGGAAGAATACCTTAAACCTGGAGAGTTGAGACCCGTGGAATGGGTACCATGCAATATGACTTCAAAGGGTCTTCATTTGCTCACCGAACCTCTCCAATCCTATCACTGCTGCGTTTATGCCCCCTGTACACACACTTGATTCTCTTTCAGAGACATAGCAATCCATAGGTTTTAAGATACTTCCTAGTCAGGTACACTCTTAGGCATTTAATATGGGGTGTTGAGTCCATTTCGTTGAGCAAGGAGTAGCTCTTGTCTATTCCATATTTGGCTTAAGGAACTTTATCTGTGCTCATTTCAATCTCTGGTTTTATGCAGCACCCCAACTCACCTTTCCCCTTAAGCAAGCATAAGTTGGGTTTCTAAATTTGAGACCCTGTTCTGTTTTGTAATTCAGTTCCTGTGTAGCCAAGTTTACATTCCGTGTATTAGTGATATCTTATGATGTTTCTTTTCCTGTGTGAATTATTTCAGTTAGAATCATCGTACCTGAATCCACTCATTATGCTGCTACGGGCCTGATGACATAGATTTCATTGCTGAGTGATACTGCATTGTACGTAAGTACCACAACTTCTTTATCCATTTTTCACTTTCTGCGATATTGAACTTGTACCGTAAATCAGGTTCTTGTAAACAGAGCCGTCCCAACCTTTGGGGTGGCTGTGTCTTTTGATTTTAATTTCCCTAAGCTATAGGACCATAAGTGGAAGTGCCCTAGGCTCTGTTGCTTTGTTTTTTAGATGTTTCAGGAAACACCATACACTTCTCCCGAGTGGCTGTTGGCAATTTACATCCCGCCCATCAGCATAACAAGGCTCCCAGTTCTCCATGGCCTGTCCTGCCTTTCTGGATTTTACACTTTTTTCAGATGGCCCTTTTGACCGGGGGGAAGTGAGACTTCACTGTAGTGCAGATTTCCTTTGCAAGCTTGCTTGGTTGGCCAAAAAGGGCGTATGCGTTTTTTCCTGAATATATTCAGGAAAAAACGCATACGCCCTTTTTGGCCAAGTGCATCATTGTGGACGTTCTGCCTCTTTTCCTATGCTTTTCATGCAATTCCAGTCTACCTCCTGAAATCGGTTTCCTGCAATTCTGCCCCGCTTTCAAGTCCTCTTGGCAGCCTTACTTCAGTATATTTTTGGACGATAGCTGTCATTTATAACTCTGCAGGTTTGTGAATTACAGTGTCCCTGAGCTCCTTTCTTCAACTCGCTTTCTCGTGAGCTGGCCGCAACCCCGCAGGATGGCTTCAGGCCCTAATCTGGTTCCGGCACGGCACGCTGAGCCTTTGGTTAATTCCTCTTCCTGGTGGGAAATGAGAGTTAAATTTGCCCGTCCAGACACCTCCAGCTAGTCTGTCATTGGTTCTCCCTATTCCTGTTCATCTTCCGCAGAAATTGCAAACTGGGCCAAACAGGAGGTTAAAGGCACTGACTCTCCAAGTCGGGAGAGTGTTAGTAAAGCGTCTGGAATGTTGCACCCGAGTACCAGGGGACGAAAACTGAGACATATTGGAACACGTCTCCCGATCACACGGTTGATCATACTCTGGGTTCCACATGCATGTTTTAGCTGAAGGAAGAATACCTTAAACCTGGAGAGTTGAGACCCGTGGAATGGGTACCATGCAATATGACTTCAAAGGGTCTTCATTTGCTCACCGAACCTCTCCAATCCTATCACTGCTGCGTTTATGCCCCTGTACACACACTTGATTCTCTTCCAGAGACATAGCAATCCATAGGTTTTAAGATACTTCCTAGTCAGGTACACTCTTAGGCATTTAATATGGGGTGTTGAGTCCATTTCGTTGAGCAAGGAGTAGCTCTTGTCTATTCCATATTTGGCTTAAGGAACTTTATCTGTGCTCATTTCAATCTCTGGTTTTATGCAGCACCCCAACTCACCTTTCCCCTTAAGCAAGCATAAGTTGGGTTTCTAAATTTGAGACCCTGTTCTGTTTTGTAATTCAGTTCCTGTGTAGCCAAGTTTACATTCCGTGTATTAGTGATATCTTATGATGTTTCTTTTCCTGTGTGAATTATTTCAGTTAGAATCATCGTACCTGAATCCACTCATTATGCTGCTACGGGCCTGATGACATAGATTTCATTGCTGAGTGATACTGCATTGTACGTAAGTACCACAACTTCTTTATCCATTTTTCACTTTCTGCGATATTGAACTTGTACCGTAAACCAGGTTCTTGTAAACAGAGCCGTCCCAACCTTTGGGGTGGCTGTGTCTTTTGATTTTAATTTCCCTAAGCTATAGGACCATAAGTGGAAGTGCCCTAGGCTCTGTTGCTTTGTTTTTTAGATGTTTCAGGAAACACCATACACTTCTCCCGAGTGGCTGTTGGCAATTTACATCCCGCCCATCAGCATAACAAGGCTCCCAGTTCTCCATGGCCTGTCCTGCCTTTCTGGATTTTACACTTTTTTCAGATGGCCCTTTTGACCGGGGGGAAGTGAGACTTCATTGTAGTGCAGATTTCCTTTGCAAGCTTGCTTGGTTGGCCAAAAAGTGCGTATGCGTTTTTTCCTGAATATATTCAGGAAAAAACGCATACGCACTTTTTGGCCAAGTGCATCATTGTGGACGTTCTGCCTCTTTTCCTATGCTTTAAATGCAATTCCAGTCTACCTCCTGAAATCGGTTTCCTGCAATTCTGCCCCACTTTCAAGTCCTCTTGGCAGCCTTACTTCAGTATATTTTTGGACGATAGCTGTCATTTATAACTCTGCAGGTTTGTGAATTACAGTGCCCCTGAGCTCCTTTCTTCAACTCGCTTTCTCGTGAGCTGGCCGCAACCCCGCAGGATGGCTTCAGGCCCTAATCTGGTTCCGGCACGGCACGCTGAGCCTTTGGTTAATTCCTCTTCCTGGTGGGAAATGAGAGTTAAATTTGCCCGTCCAGACACCTCCAGCTAGTCTCTCATTGGTTCTCCCTATTCCTGTTCATCTTCCGCAGAAATTGCAAACTGGGCCAAACAGGAGGTTAAAGGCACTGACTCTCCAAGTCGGGAGAGTGTTAGTAAAGCGTCTGGAATGTTGCACCCGAGTACCAGGGGACGAAAACTGAGACATATTGGAACACGTCTCCCGATCACACGGTTGATCATACTCTGGGTTCCACATGCATGTTTTAGCTGAAGGAAGAATACCTTAAACCTGGAGAGTTGAGACCCGTGGAATGGGTACCATGCAATATGACTTCAAAGGGTCTTCATTTGCTCACCGAACCTCTCCAATCCTATCACTGCTGCGTTTATGCCCCTGTACACACACTTGATTCTCTTCCAGAGACATAGCAATCCATAGGTTTTAAGATACTTCCTAGTCAGGTACACTCTTAGGCATTTAATATGGGGTGTTGAGTCCATTTCGTTGAGCAAGGAGTAGCTCTTGTCTATTCCATATTTGGCTTAAGGAACTTTATCTGTGCTCATTTCAATCTCTGGTTTTATGCAGCACCCCAACTCACCTTTCCCCTTAAGCAAGCATAAGTTGGGTTTCTAAATTTGAGACCCTGTTCTGTTTTGTAATTCAGTTCCTGTGTAGCCAAGTTTACATTCCGTGTATTAGTGATATCTTATGATGTTTCTTTTCCTGTGTGAATTATTTCAGTTAGAATCATCGTACCTGAATCCACTCATTATGCTGCTACGGGCCTGATGACATAGATTTCATTGCTGAGTGATACTGCATTGTACGTAAGTACCACAACTTCTTTATCCATTTTTCACTTTCTGCGATATTGAACTTGTACCGTAAACCAGGTTCTTGTAAACAGAGCCGTCCCAACCTTTGGGGTGGCTGTGTCTTTTGATTTTAATTTCCCTAAGCTATAGGACCATAAGTGGAAGTGCCCTAGGCTCTGTTGCTTTGTTTTTTAGATGTTTCAGGAAACACCATACACTTCTCCCGAGTGGCTGTTGGCAATTTACATCCCGCCCATCAGCATAACAAGGCTCCCAGTTCTCCATGGCCTGTCCTGCCTTTCTGGATTTTACACTTTTTTCAGATGGCCCTTTTGACCGGTGGGAAGTGAGACTTCACTGTAGTGCAGATTTCCTTTGCAAGCTTGCTTGGTTGGCCAAAAAGGGCGTATGCGTTTTTTCCTGAATATATTCAGGAAAAAACGCATACGCCCTTTTTGGCCAAGTGCATCATTGTGGACGTTCTGCCTCTTTTCCTATGCTTTAAATGCAATTCCAGTCTACCTCCTGAAATCGGTTTCCTGCAATTCTGCCCCGCTTTCAAGTCCTCTTGGCAGCCTTACTTCAGTATATTTTTGGACGATAGCTGTCATTTATAACTCTGCAGGTTTGTGAATTACAGTGCCCCTGAGCTCCTTTCTTCAAGTCGCTTTCTCGTGAGCTGGCCGCAACCCCGCAGGATGGCTTCAGGCCCTAATATGGTTCCGGCACGGCACGCTGAGCCTTTGGTTAATTCCTCTTCGTGGTGGGAAATGAGAGTTAAATTTGCCCGTCCAGACACCTCCAGCTAGTCTCTCATTGGTTCTCCCTATTCCTGTTCATCTTCCGCAGAAATTGCAAACTGGGCCAAACAGGAGGTTAAAGGCACTGACTCTCCAAGTCGGGAGAGTGTTAGTAAAGCGTCTGGAATGTTGCACCCGAGTACCAGGGGACGAAAACTGAGACATATTGGAACACGTCTCCCGATCACACGGTTGATCATACTCTGGGTTCCACATGCATGTTTTAGCTGAAGGAAGAATACCTTAAACCTGGAGAGTTGAGACCCGTGGAATGGGTACCATGCAATATGACTTCAAAGGGTCTTCATTTGCTCACCGAACCTCTCCAATCCTATCACTGCTGCGTTTATGCCCCTGTACACACACTTGATTCTCTTTCAGAGACATAGCAATCCATAGGTTTTAAGATACTTCCTAGTCAGGTACACTCTTAGGCATTTAATATGGGGTGTTGAGTCCATTTCGTTGAGCAAGGAGTAGCTCTTGTCTATTCCATATTTGGCTTAAGGAACTTTATCTGTGCTCATTTCAATCTCTGGTTTTATGCAGCACCCCAACTCACCTTTCCCCTTAAGCAAGCATAAGTTGGGTTTCTAAATTTGAGACCCTGTTCTGTTTTGTAATTCAGTTCCTGTGTAGCCAAGTTTACATTCCGTGTATTAGTGATATCTTATGATGTTTCTTTTCCTGTGTGAATTATTTCAGTTAGAATCATCGTACCTGAATCCACTCATTATGCTGCTACGGGCCTGATGACATAGATTTCATTGCTGAGTGATACTGCATTGTACGTAAGTACCACAACTTCTTTATCCATTTTTCACTTTCTGCGATATTGAACTTGTACCGTAAACCAGGTTCTTGTAAACAGAGCCGTCCCAACCTTTGGGGTGGCTGTGTCTTTTGATTTTAATTTCCCTAAGCTATAGGACCATAAGTGGAAGTGCCCTAGGCTCTGTTGCTTTGTTTTTTAGATGTTTCAGGAAACACCATACACTTCTCCCGAGTGGCTGTTGGCAATTTACATCCCGCCCATCAGCATAACAAGGCTCCCAGTTCTCCATGGCCTGTCCTGCCTTTCTGGATTTTACACTTTTTTCCGATGGCCCTTTTGACCGGGGGGAAGTGAGACTTCATTGTAGTGCAGATTTCCTTTGCAAGCTTGCTTGGTTGGCCAAAAAGTGCGTATGCGTTTTTTCCTGAATATATTCAGGAAAAAACGCATACGCCCTTTTTGGCCAAGTGCATCATTGTGGACGTTCTGCCTCTTTTCCTATGCTTTAAATGCAATTCCAGTCTACCTCCTGAAATCGGTTTCCTGCAATTCTGCCCCGCTTTCAAGTCCTCTTGGCAGCCTTACTTCAGTATATTTTTGGACGATAGCTGTCATTTATAACTCTGCAGGTTTGTGAATTACAGTGCCCCTGAGCTCCTTTCTTCAACTCGCTTTCTCGTGAGCTGGCCGCAACCCCGCAGGATGGCTTCAGGCCCTAATCTGGTTCCGGCACGGCACGCTGAGCCTTTGGTTAATTCCTCTTCCTGGTGGGAAATGAGAGTTAAATTTGCCCGTCCAGACACCTCCAGCTAGTCTCTCATTGGTTCTCCCTATTCCTGTTCATCTTCCGCAGAAATTGCAAACTGGGCCAAACAGGAGGTTAAAGGCACTGACTCTCCAAGTCGGGAGAGTGTTAGTAAAGCGTCTGGAATGTTGCACCCGAGTACCAGGGGACGAAAACTGAGACATATTGGAACACGTCTCCCGATCACACGGTTGATCATACTCTGGGTTCCACATGCATGTTTTAGCTGAAGGAAGAATACCTTAAACCTGGAGAGTTGAGACCCGTGGAATGGGTACCATGCAATATGACTTCAAAGGGTCTTCATTTGCTCACCGAACCTCTCCAATCCTATCACTGCTGCGTTTATGCCCCTGTACACACACTTGATTCTCTTCCAGAGACATAGCAATCCATAGGTTTTAAGATACTTCCTAGTCAGGTACACTCTTAGGCATTTAATATGGGGTGTTGAGTCCATTTCGTTGAGCAAGGAGTAGCTCTTGTCTATTCCATATTTGGCTTAAGGAACTTTATCTGTGCTCATTTCAATCTCTGGTTTTATGCAGCACCCCAACTCACCTTTCCCCTTAAGCAAGCATAAGTTGGGTTTCTAAATTTGAGACCCTGTTCTGTTTTGTAATTCAGTTCCTGTGTAGCCAAGTTTACATTCCGTGTATTAGTGATATCTTATGATGTTTCTTTTCCTGTGTGAATTATTTCAGTTAGAATCATCGTACCTGAATCCACTCATTATGCTGCTACGGGCCTGATGACATAGATTTCATTGCTGAGTGATACTGCATTGTACGTAAGTACCACAACTTCTTTATCCATTTTTCACTTTCTGCGATATTGAACTTGTACCGTAAACCAGGTTCTTGTAAACAGAGCCGTCCCAACCTTTGGGGTGGCTGTGTCTTTTGATTTTAATTTCCCTAAGCTATAGGACCATAAGTGGAAGTGCCCTAGGCTCTGTTGCTTTGTTTTTTAGATGTTTCAGGAAACACCATACACTTCTCCCGAGTGGCTGTTGGCAATTTACATCCCGCCCATCAGCATAACAAGGCTCCCAGTTCTCCATGGCCTGTCCTGCCTTTCTGGATTTTACACTTTTTTCAGATGGCCCTTTTGACCGGTGGGAAGTGAGACTTCACTGTAGTGCAGATTTCCTTTGCAAGCTTGCTTGGTTGGCCAAAAAGGGCGTATGCGTTTTTTCCTGAATATATTCAGGAAAAAACGCATACGCCCTTTTTGGCCAAGTGCATCATTGTGGACGTTCTGCCTCTTTTCCTATGCTTTAAATGCAATTCCAGTCTACCTCCTGAAATCGGTTTCCTGCAATTCTGCCCCGCTTTCAAGTCCTCTTGGCAGCCTTACTTCAGTATATTTTTGGACGATAGCTGTCATTTATAACTCTGCAGGTTTGTGAATTACAGTGCCCCTGAGCTCCTTTCTTCAAGTCGCTTTCTCGTGAGCTGGCCGCAACCCCGCAGGATGGCTTCAGGCCCTAATATGGTTCCGGCACGGCACGCTGAGCCTTTGGTTAATTCCTCTTCGTGGTGGGAAATGAGAGTTAAATTTGCCCGTCCAGACACCTCCAGCTAGTCTCTCATTGGTTCTCCCTATTCCTGTTCATCTTCCGCAGAAATTGCAAACTGGGCCAAACAGGAGGTTAAAGGCACTGACTCTCCAAGTCGGGAGAGTGTTAGTAAAGCGTCTGGAATGTTGCACCCGAGTACCAGGGGACGAAAACTGAGACATATTGGAACACGTCTCCCGATCACACGGTTGATCATACTCTGGGTTCCACATGCATGTTTTAGCTGAAGGAAGAATACCTTAAACCTGGAGAGTTGAGACCCGTGGAATGGGTACCATGCAATATGACTTCAAAGGGTCTTCATTTGCTCACCGAACCTCTCCAATCCTATCACTGCTGCGTTTATGCCCCTGTACACACACTTGATTCTCTTTCAGAGACATAGCAATCCATAGGTTTTAAGATACTTCCTAGTCAGGTACACTCTTAGGCATTTAATATGGGGTGTTGAGTCCATTTCGTTGAGCAAGGAGTAGCTCTTGTCTATTCCATATTTGGCTTAAGGAACTTTATCTGTGCTCATTTCAATCTCTGGTTTTATGCAGCACCCCAACTCACCTTTCCCCTTAAGCAAGCATAAGTTGGGTTTCTAAATTTGAGACCCTGTTCTGTTTTGTAATTCAGTTCCTGTGTAGCCAAGTTTACATTCCGTGTATTAGTGATATCTTATGATGTTTCTTTTCCTGTGTGAATTATTTCAGTTAGAATCATCGTACCTGAATCCACTCATTATGCTGCTACGGGCCTGATGACATAGATTTCATTGCTGAGTGATACTGCATTGTACGTAAGTACCACAACTTCTTTATCCATTTTTCACTTTCTGCGATATTGAACTTGTACCGTAAACCAGGTTCTTGTAAACAGAGCCGTCCCAACCTTTGGGGTGGCTGTGTCTTTTGATTTTAATTTCCCTAAGCTATAGGACCATAAGTGGAAGTGCCCTAGGCTCTGTTGCTTTGTTTTTTAGATGTTTCAGGAAACACCATACACTTCTCCCGAGTGGCTGTTGGCAATTTACATCCCGCCCATCAGCATAACAAGGCTCCCAGTTCTCCATGGCCTGTCCTGCCTTTCTGGATTTTACACTTTTTTCCGATGGCCCTTTTGACCGGGGGGAAGTGAGACTTCATTGTAGTGCAGATTTCCTTTGCAAGCTTGCTTGGTTGGCCAAAAAGTGCGTATGCGTTTTTTCCTGAATATATTCAGGAAAAAACGCATACGCCCTTTTTGGCCAAGTGCATCATTGTGGACGTTCTGCCTCTTTTCCTATGCTTTAAATGCAATTCCAGTCTACCTCCTGAAATCGGTTTCCTGCAATTCTGCCCCGCTTTCAAGTCCTCTTGGCAGCCTTACTTCAGTATATTTTTGGACGATAGCTGTCATTTATAACTCTGCAGGTTTGTGAATTACAGTGCCCCTGAGCTCCTTTCTTCAACTCGCTTTCTCGTGAGCTGGCCGCAACCCCGCAGGATGGCTTCAGGCCCTAATCTGGTTCCGGCACGGCACGCTGAGCCTTTGGTTAATTCCTCTTCCTGGTGGGAAATGAGAGTTAAATTTGCCCGTCCAGACACCTCCAGCTAGTCTCTCATTGGTTCTCCCTATTCCTGTTCATCTTCCGCAGAAATTGCAAACTGGGCCAAACAGGAGGTTAAAGGCACTGACTCTCCAAGTCGGGAGAGTGTTAGTAAAGCGTCTGGAATGTTGCACCCGAGTACCAGGGGACGAAAACTGAGACATATTGGAACACGTCTCCCGATCACACGGTTGATCATACTCTGGGTTCCACATGCATGTTTTAGCTGAAGGAAGAATACCTTAAACCTGGAGAGTTGAGACCCGTGGAATGGGTACCATGCAATATGACTTCAAAGGGTCTTCATTTGCTCACCGAACCTCTCCAATCCTATCACTGCTGCGTTTATGCCCCTGTACACACACTTGATTCTCTTCCAGAGACATAGCAATCCATAGGTTTTAAGATACTTCCTAGTCAGGTACACTCTTAGGCATTTAATATGGGGTGTTGAGTCCATTTCGTTGAGCAAGGAGTAGCTCTTGTCTATTCCATATTTGGCTTAAGGAACTTTATCTGTGCTCATTTCAATCTCTGGTTTTATGCAGCACCCCAACTCACCTTTCCCCTTAAGCAAGCATAAGTTGGGTTTCTAAATTTGAGACCCTGTTCTGTTTTGTAATTCAGTTCCTGTGTAGCCAAGTTTACATTCCGTGTATTAGTGATATCTTATGATGTTTCTTTTTCTGTGTGACTTATTTCAGTTAGAATCATCATACCTGAATCCACTCATTATGCTGCTACGGGCCTGATGACATAGATTTCATTGCTGAGTGATACTGCATTGTACGTAAGTACCACAACTTCTTTATCCATTTTTCACTTTCTGCGATATTGAACTTGTACCGTAAACCAGGTTCTTGTAAACAGAGCCGTCCCAACCTTTGGGGTGGCTGTGTCTTTTGATTTTAATTTCCCTAAGCTATAGGACCATAAGTGGAAGTGCCCTAGGCTCTGTTGCTTTGTTTTTTAGATGTTTCAGGAAACACCATACACTTCTCCCGAGTGGCTGTTGGCAATTTACATCCCGCCCATCAGCATAACAAGGCTCCCAGTTCTCCATGGCCTGTCCTGCCTTTCTGGATTTTACACTTTTTTCAGATGGCCCTTTTGACCGGGGGGAAGTGAGACTTCATTGTAGTGCAGATTTCCTTTGCAAGCTTGCTTGGTTGGCCAAAAAGTGCGTATGCGTTTTTTCCTGAATATATTCAGGAAAAAACGCATACGCCCTTTTTGGCCAAGTGCATCATTGTGGAAGTTCTGCCTCTTTTCCTATGCTTTAAATGCAATTCCAGTCTACCTCCTGAAATCGGTTTCCTGCAATTCTGCCCCGCTTTCAAGTCCTCTTGGCAGCCTTACTTCAGTATATCTTTGGACGATAGCTGTCATTTATAACTCTGCAGGTTTGTGAATTACAGTGCCCCTGAGCTCCTTTCTTCAAGTCGCTTTCTCATGAGCTGGCCGCAACCCCGCAGGATGGCTTCAGGCCCTAATCTGGTTCCAGCACGGCACGCTGAGCCTTTGGTTAATTCCTCTTCCTGGTGGGAAATGAGAGTTAAATTTGCCCGTCCAGACACCTCCAGCTAGTCTGTCATTGGTTCTCCCTATTCCTGTTCATCTTCCGCAGAAATTGCAAACTGGTCCAAACAGGAGGTTAAAGGCACTGACTCTCCAAGTCGGGAGAGTGTTAGTAAAGCGTCTGGAATGTTGCACCCGAGTACCAGGGGACGAAAACTGAGACATATTGGAACACGTCTCCCGATCACACAGTTGATCATACTCTGGGTTCCACATGCATGTTTTAGCTGAAGGAAGAATACCTTAAACCTGGAGAGTTGAGACCCGTGGAATGGGTACCATGCAATATGACTTCAAAGGGTCTTCATTTGCTCACCGAACCTCTCCAATCCTATCACTGCTGCGTTTATGCCCCTGTACACACACTTGATTCTCTTTCAGAGACATAGCAATCCATAGGTTTTAAGATACTTCCTAGTCAGGTACACTCTTAGGCATTTAATATGGGGTGTTGAGTCCATTTCGTTGAGCAAGGAGTAGCTCTTGTCTATTCCATATTTGGCTTAAGGAACTTTATCTGTGCTCATTTCAATCTCTGGTTTTATGCAGCACCCCAACTCACCTTTCCCCTTAAGCAAGCATAAGTTGGGTTTCTAAATTTGAGACCCTGTTCTGTTTTGTAATTCAGTTCCTGTGTAGCCAAGTTTACATTCCGTGTATTAGTGATATCTTATGATGTTTCTTTTCCTGTGTGACTTATTTCAGTTAGAATCATCATACCTGAATCCACTCATTATGCTGCTACGGGCCTGATGACATAGATTTCATTGCTGAGTGATACTGCATTGTACGTAAGTACCACAACTTCTTTATCCATTTTTCACTTTCTACGATATTGAACTTGTACCGTAAACCAGGTTCTTGTAAACAGAGCCGTCCCAACCTTTGGGGTGGCTGTGTCTTTTGATTTTAATTTCCCTAAGCTATAGGACCATAAGTGGAAGTGCCCTAGGCTCTGTTGCTTTGTTTTTTAGATGTTTCAGGAAACACCATACACTTCTCCGGAGTGGCTGTTGGCAATTTACATCCCGCCCATCAGCATAACAAGGCTCCCAGTTCTCCATGGCCTGTCCTGCCTTTCTGGATTTTACACTTTTTTCAGATGGCCCTTTTGACCGGGGGGAAGTGAGACTTCATTGTAGTGCAGATTTCCTTTGCAAGCTTGCTTGGTTGGCCAAAAAGGGCGTATGCGTTTTTTCCTGAATATATTCAGGAAAAAACGCATACGCCCTTTTTGGCCAAGTGCATCATTGTGGACGTTCTGCCTCTTTTCCTATGCTTTAAATGCAATTCCAGTCTACCTCCTGAAATCGGTTTCCTGCAATTCTGCCCCGCTTTCAAGTCCTCTTGGCAGCCTTACTTCAGTATATTTTTGGACGATAGCTGTCATTTATAACTCTGCAGGTTTGTGAATTTCTGTGCCCCTGAGCTCCTTTCTTCAACTCGCTTTCTCGTGAGCTGGCTGCAACACCGCAGGATGGCTTCAGGCCCTAATCTGGTTCCGGCACGGCACGCTGAGCCTTTGGTTAATTCCTCTTCCTGGTGGGAAATGAGAGTTAAATTTGCCCGTCCACACACCTCCAGCTAGTCTCTCATTGGTTCTCCCTATTCCTGTTCATCTTCCGCAGAAATTGCAAACTGGGCCAAACAGGAGGTTAAAGGCACTGACTCTCCAAGTCGGGAGAGTGTTAGTAAAGCGTCTGGAATGTTGCACCCGAGTACCAGGGGACGAAAACTGAGACATATTGGAACACGTCTCCCGATCACACGGTTGATCATACTCTGGGTTCCACATGCATGTTTTAGCTGAAGGAAGAATACCTTAAACCTGGAGAGTTGAGACCCGTGGAATGGGTACCATGCAATATGACTTCAAAGGGTCTTCATTTGCTCACCGAACCTCTCCAATCCTATCACTGCTGCGTTTATGCCCCTGTACACACACTTGATTCTCTTCCAGAGACATAGCAATCCATAGGTTTTAAGATACTTCCTAGTCAGGTACACTCTTAGGCATTTAATATGGGGTGTTGAGTCCATTTCGTTGAGCAAGGAGTAGCTCTTGTCTATTCCATATTTGGCTTAAGGAACTTTATCTGTGCTCATTTCAATCTCTGGTTTTATGCAGCACCCCAACTCACCTTTCCCCTTAAGCAAGCATAAGTTGGTTTTCTAAATTTGAGACCCTGTTCTGTTTTGTAATTCAGTTCCTGTGTAGCCAAGTTTACATTCCGTGTATTAGTGATATCTTATGATGTTTCTTTTCCTGTGTGACTTATTTCAGTTAGAATCATCATACCTGAATCCACTCATTATGCTGCTACGGGCCTGATGACATAGATTTCATTGCTGAGTGATACTGCATTGTACGTAAGTACCACAACTTCTTTATCCATTTTTCACTTTCTGCGATATTGAACTTGTACCGTAAACCAGGTTCTTGTAAACAGAGCCGTCCCAACCTTTGGGGTGGCTGTGTCTTTTGATTTTAATTTCCCTAAGCTATAGGACCATAAGTGGAAGTGCCCTAGGCTCTGTTGCTTTGTTTTTTAGATGTTTCAGGAAACACCATACACTTCTCCCGAGTGGCTGTTGGCAATTGACATCCCGCCCATCAGCATAACAAGGCTCCCAGTTCTCCATGGCCTGTCCTGCCTTTCTGGATTTTACACTTTTTTCAGATGGCCCTTTTGACCGGGGGGAAGTGAGACTTCATTGTAGTGCAGATTTCCTTTGCAAGCTTGCTTGGTTGGCCAAAAAGGGCGTATGCGTTTTTTCCTGAATATATTCAGGAAAAAACGCATACGCCCTTTTTGGCCAAGTGCATCATTGTGGACGTTCTGCCTCTTTTCCTATGCTTTAAATGCAATTCCAGTCTACCTCCTGAAATCGGTTTCCTGCAATTCTGCCCCGCTTTCAAGTCCTCTTGGCAGCCTTACTTCAGTATATTTTTGGACGATAGCTGTCATTTATAACTCTGCAGGTTTGTGAATTACAGTGCCCCTGAGCTCCTTTCTTCAAGTCGCTTTCTCGTGAGCTGGCCGCAACCCCGCAGGATGGCTTCAGGCCCTAATCTGGTTCCGGCACGGCACGCTGAGCCTTTGGTTAATTCCTCTTCCTGGTGGGAAATGAGAGTTAAATTTGCCCGTCCAGACACCTCCAGCTAGTCTCTCATTGGTTCTCCCTATTCCTGTTCATCTTCCGCAGAAATTGCAAACTGGGCCAAACAGGAGGTTAAAGGCACTGACTCTCCAAGTCGGGAGAGTGTTAGTAAAGCGTCTGGAATGTTGCACCCGAGTACCAGGGGACGAAAACTGAGACATATTGGAACACGTCTCCCGATCACACGGTTGATCATACTCTGGGTTCCACATGCATGTTTTAGCTGAAGGAAGAATACCTTAAACCTGGAGAGTTGAGACCCGTGGAATGGGTACCATGCAATATGACTTCAAAGGGTCTTCATTTGCTCACCGAACCTCTCCAATCCTATCACTGCTGCGTTTATGCCCCTGTACACACACTTGATTCTCTTTCAGAGACATAGCAATCCATAGGTTTTAAGATACTTCCTAGTCAGGTACACTCTTAGGCATTTAATATGGGGTGTTGAGTCCATTTCGTTGAGCAAGGAGTAGCTCTTGTCTATTCCATATTTGGCTTAAGGAACTTTATCTGTGCTCATTTCAATCTCTGGTTTTATGCAGCACCCCAACTCACCTTTCCCCTTAAGCAAGCATAAGTTGGTTTTCTAAATTTGAGACCCTGTTCTGTTTTGTAATTCAGTTCCTGTGTAGCCAAGTTTACATTCCGTGTATTAGTGATATCTTATGATGTTTCTTTTCCTGTGTGACTTATTTCAGTTAGAATCATCGTACCTGAATCCACTCATTATGCTGCTACGGGCCTGATGACATAGATTTCATTGCTGAGTGATACTGCATTGTACGTAAGTACCACAACTTCTTTATCCATTTTTCACTTTCTGCGATATTGAACTTGTACCGTAAACCAGGTTCTTGTAAACAGAGCCGTCCCAACCTTTGGGGTGGCTGTGTCTTTTGATTTTAATTTCCCTAAGCTATAGGACCATAAGTGGAAGTGCCCTAGGCTCTGTTGCTTTGTTTTTTAGATGTTTCAGGAAACACCATACACTTCTCCCGAGTGGCTGTTGGCAATTGACATCCCGCCCATCAGCATAACAAGGCTCCCAGTTCTCCATGGCCTGTCCTGCCTTTCTGGATTTTACACTTTTTTCAGATGGCCCTTTTGACCGGGGGGAAGTGAGACTTCATTGTAGTGCAGATTTCCTTTGCAAGCTTGCTTGGTTGGCCAAAAAGGGCGTATGCGTTTTTTCCTGAATATATTCAGGAAAAAACGCATACGCCCTTTTTGGCCAAGTGCATCATTGTGGACGTTCTGCCTCTTTTCCTATGCTTTAAATGCAATTCCAGTCTACCTCCTGAAATCGGTTTCCTGCAATTCTGCCCCGCTTTCAAGTCCTCTTGGCAGCCTTACTTCAGTATATTTTTGGACGATAGCTGTCATTTATAACTCTGCAGGTTTGTGAATTACAGTGCCCCTGAGCTCCTTTCTTCAACTCGCTTTCTCGTGAGCTGGCCGCAACACCGCAGGATGGCTTCAGGCCCTAATCTGGTTCCGGCACGGCACGCTGAGCCTTTGGTTAATTCCTCTTCCTGGTGGGAAATGAGAGTTAAATTTGCCCGTCCAGACACCTCCAGCTAGTCTGTCATTGGTTCTCCCTATTCCTGTTCATCTTCCGCAGAAATTGCAAACTGGGCCAAACAGGAGGTTAAAGGCACTGACTCTCCAAGTCGGGAGAGTGTTAGTAAAGCGTCTGGAATGTTGCACCCGAGTACCAGGGGACGAAAACTGAGACATATTGGAACACGTCTCCCGATCACACGGTTGATAATACTCTGGGTTCCACATGCATGTTTTAGCTGAAGGAAGAATACCTTAAACCTGGAGAGTTGAGACCCGTGGAATGGGTACCATGCAATATGACTTCAAAGGGTCTTCATTTGCTCACCGAACCTCTCCAATCCTATCACTGCTGCGTTTATGCCCCTGTACACACACTTGATTCTCTTTCAGAGACATAGCAATCCATAGGTTTTAAGATACTTCCTAGTCAGGTACACTCTTAGGCATTTAATATGGGGTGTTGAGTCCATTTCGTTGAGCAAGGAGTAGCTCTTGTCTATTCCATATTTGGCTTAAGGAACTTTATCTGTGCTCATTTCAATCTCTGGTTTTATGCAGCACCCCAACTCACCTTTCCCCTTAAGCAAGCATAAGTTGGGTTTCTAAATTTGAGACCCTGTTCTGTTTGTAATTCAGTTCCTGTGTAGCCAAGGTTACATTCCGTGTATTAGTGATATCTTATGATGTTTCTTTTTCTGTGTGACTTATTTCAGTTAGAATCATCGTACCTGAATCCACTCATTATGCTGCTACGGGCCTGATGACATAGATTTCATTGCTGAGTGATACTGCATTGTACGTAAGTACCACAACTTCTTTATCCATTTTTCACTTTCTGCGATATTGAACTTGTACTGTAAACCAGGTTCTTGTAAACAGAGCCGTCCCAACCTTTGGGGTGGCTGTGTCTTTTGATTTTAATTTCCCTAAGCTATAGGACCATAAGTGGAAGTGCCCTAGGCTCTGTTGCTTTGTTTTTTAGATGTTTCAGGAAACACCATACACTTCTCCCGAGTGGCTGTTGGCAATTGACATCCCGCCCATCAGCATAACAAGGCTCCCAGTTCTCCATGGCCTGTCCTGCCTTTCTGGATTTTACACTTTTTTCAGATGGCCCTTTTGACCGGGGGGAAGTGAGACTTCATTGTAGTGCAGATTTCCTTTGCAAGCTTGCTTGGTTGGCCAAAAAGGGCGTATGCGTTTTTTCCTGAATATATTCAGGAAAAAACGCATACGCCCTTTTTGGCCAAGTGCATCATTGTGGACGTTCTGCCTCTTTTCCTATGCTTTAAATGCAATTCCAGTCTACCTCCTGAAATCGGTTTCCTGCAATTCTGCCCCGCTTTCAAGTCCTCTTGGCAGCCTTACTTCAGTATATTTTTGGACGATAGCTGTCATTTATAACTCTGCAGGTTTGTGAATTACAGTGCCCCTGAGCTCCTTTCTTCAACTCGCTTTCTCGTGAGCTGGCCGCAACACCGCAGGATGGCTTCAGGCCCTAATCTGGTTGTGGCACGGCACGCTGAGCCTTTGGTTAATTCCTCTTCCTGGTGGGAAATGAGAGTTAAATTTGCCCGTCCAGACACCTCCAGCTAGTCTGTCATTGGTTCTCCCTATTCCTGTTCATCTTCCGCAGAAATTGCAAACTGGGCCAAACAGGAGGTTAAAGGCACTGACTCTCCAAGTCGGGAGAGTGTTAGTAAAGCGTCTGGAATGTTGCACCCGAGTACCAGGGGACGAAAACTGAGACATATTGGAACACGTCTCCCGATCACACGGTTGATCATACTCTGGGTTCCACATGCATGTTTTAGCTGAAGGAAGAATACCTTAAACCTGGAGAGTTGAGACCCGTGGAATGGGTACCATGCAATATGACTTCAAAGGGTCTTCATTTGCTCACCGAACCTCTCCAATCCTATCACTGCTGCGTTTATGCCCCTGTACACACACTTGATTCTCTTTCAGAGACATAGCAATCCATAGGTTTTAAGATACTTCCTAGTCAGGTACACTCTTAGGCATTTAATATGGGGTGTTGAGTCCATTTCGTTGAGCAAGGAGTAGCTCTTGTCTATTCCATATTTGACTTAAGGAACTTTATCTGTGCTCATTTCAATCTCTGGTTTTATGCAGCACCCCAACTCACCTTTCCCCTTAAGCAAGCATAAGTTGGGTTTCTAAATTTGAGACCCTGTTCTGTTTTGTAATTCAGTTCCTGTGTAGCCAAGTTTACATTCCGTGTATTAGTGATATCTTATGATGTTTCTTTTCCTGTGTGAATTATTTCAGTTAGAATCATCGTACCTGAATCCACTCATTATGCTGCTACGGACCTGATGACATAGATTTCATTGCTGAGTGATACTGCATTGTACGTAAGTACCACAACTTCTTTATCCATTTTTCACTTTCTGCGATATTGAACTTGTACCGTAAACCAGGTTCTTGTAAACAGAGCCGTCCCAACCTTTGGGGTGGCTGTGTCTTTTGATTTTAATTTCCCTAAGCTATAGGACCATAAGTGGAAGTGCCCTAGGCTCTGTTGCTTTGTTTTTTAGATGTTTCAGGAAACACCATACACTTCTCCCGAGTGGCTGTTGGCAATTTACATCCCGCCCATCAGCATAACAAGGCTCCCAGTTCTCCATGGCCTGTCCTGCCTTTCTGGATTTTACACTTTTTTCAGATGGCCCTTTTGACCGGGGGGAAGTGAGACTTCATTGTAGTGCAGATTTCCTTTGCAAGCTTGCTTGGTTGGCCAAAAAGGGCGTATGCGTTTTTTCCTGAATATATTCAGGAAAAAACGCATACGCCCTTTTTGGCCAAGTGCATCATTGTGGACGTTCTGCCTCTTTTCCTATGCTTTAAATGCAATTCCAGTCTACCTCCTGAAATCGGTTTCCTGCAATTCTGCCCCGCTTTCAAGTCCTCTTGGCAGCCTTACTTCAGTATATTTTTGGACGATAGCTGTCATTTATAACTCTGCAGGTTTGTGAATTACAGTGCCCCTGAGCTCCTTTCTTCAAGTCGCTTTCTCGTGAGCTGGCCGCAACACCGCAGGATGGCTTCAGGCCCTAATCTGGTTGCGGCACGGCACGCTGAGCCTTTGGTTAATTCCTCTTCCTGGTGGGAAATGAGAGTTAAATTTGCCCGTCCAGACACCTCCAGCTAGTCTCTCATTGGTTCTCCCTATTCCTGTTCATCTTCCGCAGAAATTGCAAACTGGGCCAAACAGGAGGTTAAAGGCACTGACTCTCCAAGTCGGGAGAGTGTTAGTAAAGCGTCTGGAATGTTGCACCCGAGTACCAGGGGACGAAAACTGAGACATATTGGAACACGTCTCCCGATCACACGGTTGATCATACTCTGGGTTCCACATGCATGTTTTAGCTGAAGGAAGAATACCTTAAACCTGGAGAGTTGAGACCCGTGGAATGGGTACCATGCAATATGACTTCAAAGGGTCTTCATTTGCTCACCGAACCTCTCCAATCCTATCACTGCTGCGTTTATGCCCCTGTACACACACTTGATTCTCTTCCAGAGACATAGCAATCCATAGGTTTTAAGATACTTCCTAGTCAGGTACACTCTTAGGCATTTAATATGGGGTGTTGAGTCCATTTCGTTGAGCAAGGAGTAGCTCTTGTCTATTCCATATTTGGCTTAAGGAACTTTATCTGTGCTCATTTCAATCTCTGGTTTTATGCAGCACCCCAACTCACCTTTCCCCTTAAGCAAGCATAAGTTGGTTTTCTAAATTTGAGACCCTGTTCTGTTTTGTAATTCAGTTCCTGTGTAGCCAAGTTTACATTCCGTGTATTAGTGATATCTTATGATGTTTCTTTTCCTGTGTGACTTATTTCAGTTAGAATCATCATACCTGAATCCACTCATTATGCTGCTACGGGCCTGATGACATAGATTTCATTGCTGAGTGATACTGCATTGTACGTAAGTACCACAACTTCTTTATCCATTTTTCACTTTCTGCGATATTGAACTTGTACCGTAAACCAGGTTCTTGTAAACAGAGCCGTCCCAACCTTTGGGGTGGCTGTGTCTTTTGATTTTAATTTCCCTAAGCTATAGGACCATAAGTGGAAGTGCCCTAGGCTCTGTTGCTTTGTTTTTTAGATGTTTCAGGAAACACCATACACTTCTCCCGAGTGGCTGTTGGCAATTTACATCCCGCCCATCAGCATAACAAGGCTCCCAGTTCTCCATGGCCTGTCCTGCCTTTCTGGATTTTACACTTTTTTCAGATGGCCCTTTTGACCGGGGGGAAGTGAGACTTCATTGTAGTGCAGATTTCCTTTGCAAGCTTGCTTGGTTGGCCAAAAAGGGCGTATGCGTTTTTTCCTGAATATATTCAGGAAAAAACGCATACGCCCTTTTTGGCCAAGTGCATCATTGTGGACGTTCTGCCTCTTTTCCTATGCTTTAAATGCAATTCCAGTCTACCTCCTGAAATCGGTTTCCTGCAATTCTGCCCCGCTTTCAAGTCCTCTTGGCAGCCTTACTTCAGTATATTTTTGGACGATAGCTGTCATTTATAACTCTGCAGGTTTGTGAATTACAGTGCCCCTGAGCTCCTTTCTTCAACTCGCTTTCTCGTGAGCTGGCCGCAACACCGCAGGATGGCTTCAGGCCCTAATCTGGTTGCGGCACGGCACGCTGAGCCTTTGGTTAATTCCTCTTCCTGGTGGGAAATGAGAGTTAAATTTGCCCGTCCAGACACCTCCAGCTAGTCTCTCATTGGTTCTCCCTATTCCTGTTCATCTTCCGCAGAAATTGCAAACTGGGCCAAACAGGAGGTTAAAGGCACTGACTCTCCAAGTCGGGAGAGTGTTAGTAAAGCGTCTGGAATGTTGCACCCGAGTACCAGGGGACGAAAACTGAGACATATTGGAACACGTCTCCCGATCACACGGTTGATCATACTCTGGGTTCCACATGCATGTTTTAGCTGAAGGAAGAATACCTTAAACCTGGAGAGTTGAGACCCGTGGAATGGGTACCATGCAATATGACTTCAAAGGGTCTTCATTTGCTCACCGAACCTCTCCAGTCCTATCACTGCTGCGTTTATGCCCCTGTACACACACTTGATTCTCTTCCAGAGACATAGCAATCCATAGGTTTTAAGATACTTCCTAGTCAGGTACACTCTTAGGCATTTAATATGGGGTGTTGAGTCCATTTCGTTGAGCAAGGAGTAGCTCTTGTCTATTCCATATTTGGCTTAAGGAACTTTATCTGTGCTCATTTCAATCTCTGGTTTTATGCAGCACCCCAACTCACCTTTCCCCTTAAGCAAGCATAAGTTGGGTTTCTAAATTTGAGACCCTGTTCTGTTTTGTAATTCAGTTCCTGTGTAGCCAAGTTTACATTCCGTGTATTAGTGATATCTTATGATGTTTCTTTTCCTGTGTGACTTATTTCAGTTAGAATCATCATACCTGAATCCACTCATTATGCTGCTACGGGCCTGATGACATAGATTTCATTGCTGAGTGATACTGCATTGTACGTAAGTACCACAACTTCTTTATCCATTTTTCACTTTCTGCGATATTGAACTTGTACCGTAAACCAGGTTCTTGTAAACAGAGCCATCCCAACCTTTGGGGTGGCTGTGTCTTTTTGATTTTAATTTCCCTAAGCTATAGGACCATAAGTGGAAGTGCCCTAGGCTCTGTTGCTTTGCTTTTTAGCTGTTTCAGGAAACACCATACACTTCTCCGGAGTGGCTGTTGGCAATTTACATCCCGCCCATCAGCATAACAAGGCTCCCAGTTCTCCATGGCCTGTCCTGCCTTTCTGGATTTTACACTTTTTTCAGATGGCCCTTTTGACCGGGGGGAAGTGAGACTTCATTGTAGTGCAGATTTCCTTTGCAAGCTTGCTTGGTTGGCCAAAAAGGGCGTATGCGTTTTTTCCTGAATATATTCAGGATAAAACGCATACGCCCTTTTTGGCCAAGTGCATCATTGTGGACGTTCTGCCTCTTTTCCTATGCTTTAAATGCAATTCCAGTCTACCTCCTGAAATCGGTTTCCTGCAATTCTGCCCCGCTTTCAAGTCCTCTTGGCAGCCTTACTTCAGTATATTTTTGGACGATAGCTGTCATTTATAACTCTGCAGGTTTGTGAATTACAGTGCCCCTGAGCTCCTTTCTTCAACTCGCTTTCTCGTGAGCTGGCCGCAACACCGCAGGATGGCTTCAGGCCCTAATCTGGTTCTGGCACGGCACGCTGAGCCTTTGGTTAATTCCTCTTCCTGGTGGGAAATGAGAGTTAAATTTGCCCGTCCAGACACCTCCAGCTGGTCTGTCATTGGTTCTCCCTATTCCTGTTCATCTTCCGCAGAAATTGCAAACTGGGCCAAACAGGAGGTTAAAGGCACTGACTCTCCAAGTCGGGAGAGTGTTAGTAAAGCGTCTGGAATGTTGCACCCGAGTACCAGGGGACGAAAACTGAGACATATTGGAACACGTCTCCCGATCACACGGTTGATCATACTCTGGGTTCCACATGCATGTTTTAGCTGAAGGAAGAATACCTTAAACCTGGAGAGTTGAGACCCGTGGAATGGGTACCATGCAATATGACTTCAAAGGGTCTTCATTTGCTCACCGAACCTCTCCAGTCCTATCACTGCTGCGTTTATGCCCCTGTACACACACTTGATTCTCTTCCAGAGACATAGCAATGCATAGGTTTTAAGATACTTCCTAGTCAGGTACACTCTTAGGCATTTAATATGGGGTGTTGAGTCCATTTCGTTGAGCAAGGAGTAGCTCTTGTCTATTCCATATTTGGCTTAAGGAACTTTATCTGTGCTCATTTCAATCTCTGGTTTTATGCAGCACCCCAACTCACCTTTCCCCTTAAGCAAGCATAAGTTGGGTTTCTAAATTTGAGACCCTGTTCTGTTTTGTAATTCAGTTCCTGTGTAGCCAAGTTTACATTCCGTGTATTAGTGATATCTTATGATGTTTCTTTTCCTGTGTGACTTATTTCAGTTAGAATCATCATACCTGAATCCACTCATTATGCTGCTACGGGCCTGATGACATAGATTTCATTGCTGAGTGATACTGCATTGTACGTAAGTACCACAACTTCTTTATCCATTTTTCACTTTCTGCGATATTGAACTTGTACCGTAAACCAGGTTCTTGTAAACAGAGCCGTCCCAACCTTTGGGGTGGCTGTGTCTTTTGATTTTAATTTCCCTAAGCTATAGGACCATAAGTGGAAGTGCCCTAGGCTCTGTTGCTTTGTTTTTTAGATGTTTCAGGAAACACCATACACTTCTCCCGAGTGGCTGTTGGCAATTTACATCCCGCCCATCAGCATAACAAGGCTCCCAGTTCTCCATGGCCTGTCCTGCCTTTCTGTATTTTACACTTTTTTCAGATGGCCCTTTTGACCGGGGGGAAGTGAGACTTCATTGTAGTGCAGATTTCCTTTGCAAGCTTGCTTGGTTGGCCAAAAAGTGCGTATGCGTTTTTTCCTGAATATATTCAGGAAAAAACGCATACGCCCTTTTTGGCCAAGTGCATCATTGTGGAAGTTCTGCCTCTTTTCCTATGCTTTAAATGCAATTCCAGTCTACCTCCTGAAATCGGTTTCCTGCAATTCTGCCCCGCTTTCAAGTCCTCTTGGCAGCCTTACTTCAGTATATTTTTGGACGATAGCTGTCATTTATAACTCTGCAGGTTTGTGAATTACAGTGCCCCTGAGCTCCTTTCTTCAAGTCGCTTTCTCATGCGCTGGCCGCAACCCCGCAGGATGGCTTCAGGCCCTAATCTGGTTCCGGCACGGCACGCTGAGCCTTTGGTTAATTCCTCTTCCTGGTGGGAAATGAGAGTTAAATTTGGCCGTCCAGACACCTCCAGCTAGTCTGTCATTGGTTGTCCCTATTCCTGTTCATCTTCCGCAGAAATTGCAAACTGGGCCAAACAGGAGGTTAAAGGCACTGACTCTCCAAGTCGGGAGAGTGTTAGTAAAGCGTCTGGAATGTTGCACCCGAGTACCAGGGGACGAAAACTGAGACATATTGGAACACGTCTCCCGATCACACGGTTGATCATACTCTGGGTTCCACATGCATGTTTTAGCTGAAGGAAGAATACCTTAAACCTGGAGAGTTGAGACCCGTGGAATGGGTACCATGCAATATGACTTCAAAGGGTCTTCATTTGCTCACCGAACCTCTCCAATCCTATCACTGCTGCGTTTATGCCCCTGTACACACACTTGATTCTCTTTCAGAGACATAGCAATCCATAGGTTTTAAGATACTTCCTAGTCAGGTACACTCTTAGGCATTTAATATGGGGTGTTGAGTCCATTTCGTTGAGCAAGGAGTAGCTCTTGTCTATTCCATATTTGGCTTAAGGAACTTTATCTGTGCTCATTTCAATCTCTGGTTTTATGCAGCACCCCAACTCACCTTTCCCCTTAAGCAAGCATAAGTTGGGTTTCTAAATTTGAGACCCTGTTCTGTTTTGTAATTCAGTTCCTGTGTAGCCAAGTTTACATTCCGTGTATTAGTGATATCTTATGATGTTTCTTTTCCTGTGTGAATTATTTCAGTTAGAATCATCGTACCTGAATCCACTCATTATGCTGCTACGGGCCTGATGACATAGATTTCATTGCTGAGTGATACTGCATTGTACGTAAGTACCACAACTTCTTTATCCATTTTTCACTTTCTGCGATATTGAACTTGTACCGTAAACCAGGTTCTTGTAAACAGAGCCGTCCCAACCTTTGGGGTGGCTGTGTCTTTTGATTTTAATTTCCCTAAGCTATAGGACCATAAGTGGAAGTGCCCTAGGCTCTGTTGCTTTGTTTTTTAGATGTTTCAGGAAACACCATACACTTCTCCCGAGTGGCTGTTGGCAATTTACATCCCGCCCATCAGCATAACAAGGCTCCCAGTTCTCCATGGCCTGTCCTGCCTTTCTGGATTTTACACTTTTTTCAGATGGCCCTTTTGACCGGGGGGAAGTGAGACTTCATTGTAGTGCAGATTTCCTTTGCAAGCTTGCTTGGTTGGCCAAAAAGGGCGTATGCGTTTTTTCCTGAATATATTCAGGAAAAAACGCATACGCCCTTTTTGGCCAAGTGCATCATTGTGGACGTTCTGCCTCTTTTCCTATGCTTTAAATGCAATTCCAGTCTACCTCCTGAAATCGGTTTCCTGCAATTCTGCCCCGCTTTCAAGTCCTCTTGGCAGCCTTACTTCAGTATATTTTTGGACGATAGCTGTCATTTATAACTCTGCAGGTTTGTGAATTACAGTGCCCCTGAGCTCCTTTCTTCAACTCGCTTTCTCGTGAGCTGGCCGCAACCCCGCAGGATGGCTTCAGGCCCTAATCTGGTTGCGGCACGGCACGCTGAGCCTTTGGTTAATTCCTCTTCCTGGTGGGAAATGAGAGTTAAATTTGCCCGTCCAGACACCTCCAGCTAGTCTCTCATTGGTTCTCCCTATTCCTGTTCATCTTCCGCAGAAATTGCAAACTGGGCCAAACAGGAGGTTAAAGGCACTGACTCTCCAAGTCGGGAGAGTGTTAGTAAAGCGTCTGGAATGTTGCACCCGAGTACCAGGGGACGAAAACTGAGACATATTGGAACACGTCTCCCGATCACACGGTTGATCATACTCTGGGTTCCACATGCATGTTTTAGCTGAAGGAAGAATACCTTAAACCTGGAGAGTTGAGACCCGTGGAATGGGTACCATGCAATATGACTTCAAAGGGTCTTCATTTGCTCACCGAACCTCTCCAGTCCTATCACTGCTGCGTTTATGCCCCTGTACACACACTTGATTCTCTTCCAGAGACATAGCAATGCATAGGTTTTAAGATACTTCCTAGTCAGGTACACTCTTAGGCATTTAATATGGGGTGTTGAGTCCATTTCGTTGAGCAAGGAGTAGCTCTTGTCTATTCCATATTTGGCTTAAGGAACTTTATCTGTGCTCATTTCAATCTCTGGTTTTATGCAGCACCCCAACTCACCTTTCCCCTTAAGCAAGCATAAGTTGGGTTTCTAAATTTGAGACCCTGTTCTGTTTTGTAATTCAGTTCCTGTGTAGCCAAGTTTACATTCCGTGTATTAGTGATATCTTATGATGTTTCTTTTCCTGTGTGACTTATTTCAGTTAGAATCATCATACCTGAATCCACTCATTATGCTGCTACGGGCCTGATGACATAGATTTCATTGCTGAGTGATACTGCATTGTACGTAAGTACCACAACTTCTTTATCCATTTTTCACTTTCTGCGATATTGAACTTGTACCGTAAACCAGGTTCTTGTAAACAGAGCCGTCCCAACCTTTGGGGTGGCTGTGTCTTTTGATTTTAATTTCCCTAAGCTATAGGACCATAAGTGGAAGTGCCCTAGGCTCTGTTGCTTTGTTTTTTAGATGTTTCAGGAAACACCATACACTTCTCCCGAGTGGCTGTTGGCAATTTACATCCCGCCCATCAGCATAACAAGGCTCCCAGTTCTCCATGGCCTGTCCTGCCTTTCTGGATTTTACACTTTTTTCAGATGGCCCTTTTGACCGGGGGGAAGTGAGACTTCATTGTAGTGCAGATTTCCTTTGCAAGCTTGCTTGGTTGGCCAAAAAGGGCGTATGCGTTTTTTCCTGAATATATTCAGGAAAAAACGCATACGCCCTTTTTGGCCAAGTGCATCATTGTGGACGTTCTGCCTCTTTTCCTATGCTTTAAATGCAATTCCAGTCTACCTCCTGAAATCGGTTTCCTGCAATTCTGCCCCGCTTTCAAGTCCTCTTGGCAGCCTTACTTCAGTATATTTTTGGACGATAGCTGTCATTTATAACTCTGCAGGTTTGTGAATTACAGTGCCCCTGAGCTCCTTTCTTCAAGTCGCTTTCTCGTGAGCTGGCCGCAACCCCGCAGGATGGCTTCAGGCCCTAATCTGGTTCCGGCACGGCACGCTGAGCCTTTGGTTAATTCCTCTTCCTGGTGGGAAATGAGAGTTAAATTTGCCCGTCCAGACACCTCCAGCTAGTCTGTCATTGGTTCTGCCTATTCCTGTTCATCTTCCGCAGAAATTGCAAACTGGGCCAAACAGGAGGTTAAAGGCACTGACTCTCCAAGTCGGGAGAGTGTTAGTAAAGCGTCTGGAATGTTGCACCCGAGTACCAGGGGACGAAAACTGAGACATATTGGAACACGTCTCCCGATCACACGGCTGATCACACTCTGGGTTCCACATGCATGTTTTAGCTGAAGGAAGAATACCTTAAACCTGGAGAGTTGAGACCCGTGGAATGGGTACCATGCAATATGACTTCAAAGGGTCTTCATTTGCTCACCGAACCTCTCCAATCCTATCACTGCTGCGTTTATGCCCCTGTACACACACTTGATTCTCTTCCAGAGACATAGCAATCCATAGGTTTTAAGATACTTCCTAGTCAGGTACACTCTTAGGCATTTAATATGGGGTGTTGAGTCCATTTCGTTGAGCAAGGAGTAGCTCTTGTCTATTCCATATTTGGCTTAAGGAACTTTATCTGTGCTCATTTCAATCTCTGGTTTTATGCAGCACCCCAACTCACCTTTCCCCTTAAGCAAGCATAAGTTGGGTTTCTAAATTTGAGACCCTGTTCTGTTTTGGAATTCAGTTCCTGTGTAGCCAAGTTTACATTCCATGTATTAGTGATATCTTATGATGTTTCTTTTCCTGTGTGACTTATTTCAGTTAGAATCATCATACCTGAATCCACTCATTATGCTGCTACGGGCCTGATGACATAGATTTCATTGCTGAGTGATACTGCATTGTACGTAATTACCACAACTTCTTTATCCATTTTTCACTTTCTGCGATATTGAACTTGTACCATAAACCAGGTTCTTGTAAACAGAGCCGTCCCAACATTTGGGATGGCTGTGTCTTTTTGATTTTAATTTCCCTAAGCTATAGGACCATAAGTGGAAGTGCCCTAGGCTCTGTTGCTTTGTTTTTTAGCTGTTTCAGGAAACACCATACACTTCTCCGGAGTGGCTGTTGGCAATTTACATCCCGCCCATCAGCATAACAAGGCTCCCAGTGCTCCATGGCCTGTCCTGCCTTTCTGGATTTTACACTTTTTTCAGATGGCCCTTTAGACCGGGGGGAAGTGAGACTTCATTGTAGTGCAGATTTCCTTTGCAAGCTTGCTTGGTTGGCCAAAAAGTGCGTATGCGTTTTTTCCTGAATATATTCAGGAAAAAACGCATACGCCCTTTTTGGCCAAGTGCATCATTGTGGACGTTCTGCCTCTTCTCCTATGCTTTAAATGCAATTCCAATCTACCTCCTGAAATCGGTTTCCTGCAATTCTGCCCCGCTTTCAAGTCCTCTTGGCAGCCTTACTTCAGTATATTTTTGGACGATAGCTGTCATTTATAACTCTGCAGGTTTGTGAATTACAGTGCCCCTGAGCTCCTTTCTTCAAGTCGCTTTCTCGTGAGCTGGCCGCAACCCCGCAGGATGGCTTCAGGCCCTAATCTGGTTCCGGCACGGCACGCTGAGCCTTTGGTTAATTCCTCTTCCTGGTGGGAAATGAGAGTTAAATTTGCCCGTCCAGACACCTCCAGCTAGTCTGTCATTGGTTCTGCCTATTCCTGTTCATCTTCCGCAGAAATTGCAAACTGGGCCAAACAGGAGGTTAAAGGCACTGACTCTCCAAGTCGGGAGAGTGTTAGTAAAGCGTCTGGAATGTTGCACCCGAGTACCAGGGGACGAAAACTGAGACATATTGGAACACGTCTCCCGATCACACGGTTGATCATACTCTGGGTTCCACATGCATGTTTTAGCTGAAGGAAGAATACCTTAAACCTGGAGAGTTGAGACCCGTGGAATGGGTACCATGCAATATGACTTCAAAGGGTCTTCATTTGCTCACCGAACCTCTCCAATCCTATCACTGCTGCGTTTATGCCCCTGTACACACACTTGATTCTCTTTCAGAGACATAGCAATCCATAGGTTTTAAGATACTTCCTAGTCAGGTACACTCTTAGGCATTTAATATGGGGTGTTGAGTCCATTTCGTTGAGCAAGGAGTAGTTCTTGTCTATTCCATATTTGGCTTAAGGAACTTTATCTGTGCTCATTTCAATCTCTGGTTTTATGCAGCACCCCAACTCACCTTTCCCCTTAAGCAAGCATAAGTTGGTTTTCTAAATTTGAGACCCTGTTCTGTTTTGTAATTCAGTTCCTGTGTAGCCAAGTTTACATTCCGTGTATTAGTGATATCTTATGATGTTTCTTTTTCTGTGTGACTTATTTCAGTTAGAATCATCGTACCTGAATCCACTCATTATGCTGCTACGGGCCTGATGACATAGATTTCATTGCTGAGTGATACTGCATTGTACGTAAGTACCACAACTTCTTTATCCATTTTTCACTTTCTGCGATATTGAACTTGTACCGTAAACCAGGTTCTTGTAAACAGAGCCGTCCCAACCTTTGGGGTGGCTGTGTCTTTTGATTTTAATTTCCCTAAGCTATAGGACCATAAGTGGAAGTGCCCTAGGCTCTGTTGCTTTGTTTTTTAGATGTTTCAGGAAACACCATACACTTCTCCTGAGTGGCTGTTGGCAATTGACATCCCGCCCATCAGCATAACAAGGCTCCCAGTTCTCCATGGCCTTTCCTGCCTTTCTGGATTTTACACTTTTTTCAGATGGCCCTTTTGACCGGGGGGAAGTGAGACTTCATTGTAGTGCAGATTTCCTTTGCAAGCTTGCTTGGTTGGCCAAAAAGGGCGTATGCGTATTTTCCTGAATATATTCAGGAAAAAACGCATACGCCCTTTTTGGCCAAGTGCATCATTGTGGACGTTCTGCCTCTTTTCCTATGCTTTCAATGCAATTCCAGTCTACCTCCTGAAATCGGTTTCCTGCAATTCTGCCCCGCTTTCAAGTCCTCTTGGCAGCCTTACTTCAGTATATTTTTGGACGATAGCTGTCATTTATAACTCTGCAGGTTTGTGAATTACAGTGCCCCTGAGCTCCTTTCTTCAACTCGCTTTCTCGTGAGCTGGCCGCAACACCGCAGGATGGCTTCAGGCCCTAATCTGGTTCTGGCACGGCACGCTGAGCCTTTGGTTAATTCCTCTTCCTGGTGGGAAATGAGAGTTAAATTTGCCCGTCCAGACACCTCCAGCTAGTCTGTCATTGGTTCTCCCTATTCCTGTTCATCTTCCGCAGAAATTGCAAACTGGGCCAAACAGGAGGTTAAAGGCACTGACTCTCCAAGTCGGGAGAGTGTTAATAAAGCGTCTGGAATGTTGCACCCGAGTACCAGGGGACGAAAACTGAGACATATTGGAACACGTCTCCCGATCACACGGTTGATCATACTCTGGGTTCCACATGCATGTTTTAGCTGAAGGAAGAATACCTTAAACCTGGAGAGTTGAGACCCGTGGAATGGGTACCATGCAATATGACTTCAAAGGGTCTTCATTTGCTCACCGAACCTCTCCAGTCCTATCACTGCTGCGTTTATGCCCCTGCACACACGCTTGATTCTCTTTCGGAGACATAGCAATCCATAGGTTTTAAGATACTTCCTAGTCAGGTACACTCTTAGGCGTTTAATATGGGGTGTTGAGTCCATTTCGTTGAGCAAGGAGTAGCTCTTGTCTATTCCATATTTGGCTTAAGGAACTTTATCTGTGCTCATTTCAATCTCTGGTTTTATGCAGCACCCCAACTCACCTTTCCCCTTAAGCAAGCATAAGTTGGGCTTCTATATTTGAGACCCTGTTCTGTTTTGTAATTCAATTCCTGTGTAGCCAAGTTCACATTCCGTGTATTAGTGATATCTTATGATGTTTCTTTTTCTGTGTGACTCATTTCAGTTAGAATCATCATACCTGAATCCACTCATTATGCTGCTACGGGCCTGATGACATAGATTTCATTGCTGAGTGATACTGCATTGTACGTAAGTACCACAACTTCTTTATCCATTTTTCACTTTCTGCGATATTGAACTTGTACCGTAAACCAGGTTCTTGTAAACAGAGCCGTCCCAACCTTTGGGGTGGCTGTGTCTTTTTGATTTTAATTTCCCTAAGCTATAGGACCATAAGTGGAAGTGCCCTAGGCTCTGTTGCTTTGTTTTTTAGATGTTTCAGGAAACACCATACACTTCTCCGGAGTGGCTGTTGGCAATTTACATCCCACCCATCAGCATAACAAGGCTCCCAGTTCTCCATGGCCTGTCCTGCCTTTCTGGTTTTTACACTTTTTTCAGATGTCCCTTTTGACCGGGGGGAAGTGAGACATCATTGTAGTGCAGATTTCCTTTGCAAGCTTGCTTGGTTGGCCAAAAAGGGCGTATGCGTTTTTTCCTGAATATATTCAGGAAAAAACGCATACGCCCTTTTTGGCCAAGTGCATCATTGTGGACGTTCTGCCTCTTTTCCTATGCTTTAAATGCAATTCCAGTCTACCTCCTGAAATCGGTTTCCTGCAATTCTGCCCCGCTTTCAAGTCCTCTTGGCAGCCTTACTTCAGTATATTTTTGGACGATAGCTGTCATTTATAACTCTGCAGGTTTGTGAATTACAGTGCCCCTGAGCTCCTTTCTTCAACTCGCTTTCTCGTGAGCTGGCCACAACACCGCAGGATGGCTTCAGGCCCTAATCTGGTTGCAGCACGGCACGCTGAGCCTTTGGTTAATTCCTCTTCCTGGTGGGAAATGAGAGTTAAATTTGCCCGTCCAGACACCTCCAGCTAGTCTCTCATTGGTTCTCCCTATTCCTGTTCATCTTCCACAGAAATTGCAAACTGGGCCAAACAGGAGGTTAAAGGCACTGACTCTCCAAGTCGGGAGAGTGTTAGTAAAGCGTCTGGAATGTTGCACCCGAGTACCAGGGGACGAAAACTGAGACATATTGGAACACGTCTCCCAATCACACGGTTGATCATACTCTGGGTTCCACATGCATGTTTTAGCTGAAGGAAGAATACCTTAAACCTGGAGAGTTGAGACCCGTGGAATGGGTACCATGCAATATGACTTCAAAGGGTCTTCATTTGCTCACCGAACCTCTCCAGTCCTATCACTGCTGCGTTTATGCCCCTGCACACACGCTTGATTCTCTTTCGGAGACATAGCAATCCATAGGTTTTAAGATACTTCCTAGTCAGGTACACTCTTAGGCGTTTAATATGGGGTGTTGAGTCCATTTCGTTGAGCAAGGAGTAGCTCTTGTCTATTCCATATTTGGCTTAAGGAACTTTATCTGTGCTCATTTCAATCTCTGGTTTTATGCAGCACCCCAACTCACCTTTCCCCTTAAGCAAGCATAAGTTGGGTTTCTAAATTTGAGACCCTGTTCTGTTTTGTAATTCAGTTCCTGTGTAGCCAAGGTTACATTCCGTGTATTAGTGATATCTTATGATGTTTCCTTTTCTGTGTGACTTATTTCAGTTAGAATCATCATACCTGAATCCACTCATTGTGCTGCTACGGGCCTGATGACATAGATTTCATTGCTGAGTGATATTGCATTGTACGTAAGTACCACAACTTCTTTATCCATTTTTCACTTTCTGCGATATTGAACTTGTACCGTAAATGAGTTTCTTGTAAACAGAGCCGTCCCAACCTTTTGGGTGGCTCTATCTTTTTGATTTTAATTTCCCTAAGCTATAGGACCATAAGTGGTAGTGCCCTAGGCTCTGTTGCTTTGTTTTTTAGATGTTTCAGGAAACACCATACACTTCTCCGGAGTGGCTGTTGGCAATTTTCATCCCGCCCATCAGCATAACAAGGCTCCCAGTTCTCCATGGCCTGTCCTGCCTTTCTGGATTTTACACTTTTTTCAGATGGCCCTTTTGACCGGGGGGAAGTGAGACTTCATTGTAGTGCAGATTTCCTTTGCAAGCTTGCTTGGTTGGCCAAAAAGGGCGTATGCGTTTTTTCCTGAGGAAAAAACGCATACGCCCTTTTTGGCCAAGTGCATCATTGTGGACGTTCTGCCTCTTTTCCTATGCTTTAAATGCAATTCCAGTCTACCTCCTGAAATCGGTTTCCTGCAATTCTGCCCCGCTTTCAAGTCCTCTTGGCAGCCTTACTTCAGTATATTTTTGGACGATAGCTGTCATTTATAACTCTGCAGGTTTGTGAATTACAGTGCCCCTGAGCTCCTTTCTTCAACTCGCTTTCTCGTGAGCTGGCCGCAACCCCGCAGGATGGCTTCAGGCCCTAATCTGGTTCCGGCACGGCACGCTGAGCCTTTGGTTAATTCCTCTTCCTGGTGGGAAATGAGAGTTAAATTTGCCCGTCCAGACACCTCCAGCTAGTCTGTCATTGGTTCTCCCTATTCCTGTTCATCTTCCGCAGAAATTGCAAACTTGGCCAAACAGGAGGTTAAAGGCGCTGACTCTCCAAGTCGGGAGAGTGTTAGTAAAGCGTCTGGAATGTTGCACCCGAGTACCAGGGGACGAAAACTGAGACATATTGGAACACATCTCCCGATCACACGGTTGATCATACTCTGGTTTCCACATGCATGTTTTAGCTGAAGGAAGAATACCTTAAACCTGGAGAGTTGAGACCCGTGGAATGGGTACCATGCAATATGACTTCAAAGGGTCTTTATTTGCTCACCGAACTTCTCCAATCCTATCACTGCTGCATTTATGCCCCTGTACACACGCTTGATTCTCTTTCGGAGACATAGCAATCCATAGGTTTTAAGATACTTCCTAGTCAGGTACACTCTTAGGCATTTAATATGGGGTGTTGAGTCCATTTCGTTGAGCAAGGAGTAGCTCTTGTCTATTCCATATTTGGCATAAGGAACTTTATCTGTGCTCAATTCAATCTCTGGTTTTATGCAGCACCCCAACTCACCTTTCCCCTTAAGCAAGCATAAGTTGGTTTTCTAAATTTGAGACACTGTTCTGTATTGTAATTCAGTTCCTATGTAGCCAAGTTTACATTCCGTGTATTAGTGATATCTTATGATATTTCTTTTTCTGTGTGACTTATTTCAGTTAGAATCATCGTACCTGAATCCACTTATTATGCTGCTACGGGCCTGATGACATAGATTTCATTGCTGAGTGATACTGCATTGTACGTAAGTACCACAACTTCTTTATCCATTTTTCACTTTCTGCGATATTGAACTTGTACCGTAAACCAGGTTCTTGTAAACAGAGCCGTCCCAACATTTGGGGTGGCTGTGTCTTTTTGATTTTAATTTCCCTAAGCTATAGGACCATAAGTGGAAGTGCCCTAGGCTCTGTTGCTTTGTTTTTTAGCTGTTTCAGGAAACACCATACACTTCTCCCGAGTGGCTGTTGGCAATTGACATCCCGCCCATCAGCATAACAAGGCTCCCAGTTCTCCATGGCCTGTCCTGCCTTTCTGGATTTTACACTTTTTTCAGATGGCCCTTTTGACCGGGGGGAAGTGAGACTTCATTGTAGTGCAGATT
This sequence comes from Lagenorhynchus albirostris, assembly GCF_949774975.1. Lineage (NCBI taxonomy): Eukaryota > Metazoa > Chordata > Mammalia > Artiodactyla > Delphinidae > Lagenorhynchus > Lagenorhynchus albirostris. Next base: position 400,475 of record NW_026783597.1, on the reverse strand, counting down.
TCCTTTGCAAGCTTGCTTGGTTGGCCAAAAAGGGCGTATGCGTTTTTTCCTGAGGAAAAAACGCATACGCCCTTTTTGGCCAAGTGCATCATTGTGGACGTTCTGCCTCTTTTCCTATGCTTTAAATGCAATTCCAGTCTACCTCCTGAAATCGGTTTCCTGCAATTCTGCCCCGCTTTCAAGTCCTCTTGGCAGCCTTACTTCAGTATATTTTTGGACGATAGCTGTCATTTATAACTCTGCAGGTTTGTGAATTACAGTGCCCCTGAGCTCCTTTCTTCAACTCGCTTTCTCGTGAGCTGGCCGCAACACCGCAGGATGGCTTCAGGCCCTAATCTGGTTCCGGCACGGCACGCTGAGCCTTTGGTTAATTCCTCTTCCTGGTGGGAAATGAGAGTTAAATTTGCCCGTCCAGACACCTCCAGCTAGTCTGTCATTGGTTCTCCCTATTCCTGTTCATCTTCCGCAGAAATTGCAAACTGGGCCAAACAGGAGGTTAAAGGCGCTGACTCTCCAAGTCGGGAGAGTGTTAGTAAAGCGTCTGGAATGTTGCACCCGAGTACCAGGGGACGAAAACTGAGACATATTGGAACACATCTCCCGATCACACGGTTGATCATACTCTGGTTTCCACATGCATGTTTTAGCTGAAGGAAGAATACCTTAAACCTGGAGAGTTGAGACCCGTGGAATGGGTACCATGCAATATGACTTCAAAGGGTCTTTATTTGCTCACCGAACTTCTCCAATCCTATCACTGCTGCATTTATGCCCCTGTACACACGCTTGATTCTCTTTCGGAGACATAGCAATCCATAGGTTTTAAGATACTTCCTAGTCAGGTACACTCTTAGGCATTTAATATGGGGTGTTGAGTCCATTTCGTTGAGCAAGGAGTAGCTCTTGTCTATTCCATATTTGGCATAAGGAACTTTATCTGTGCTCAATTCAATCTCTGGTTTTATGCAGCACCCCAACTCACCTTTCCCCTTAAGCAAGCATAAGTTGGTTTTCTAAATTTGAGACACTGTTCTGTATTGTAATTCAGTTCCTATGTAGCCAAGTTTACATTCCGTGTATTAGTGATATCTTATGATGTTTCTTTTTCTGTGTGACTTATTTCAGTTAGAATCATCGTACCTGAATCCACTTATTATGCTGCTACGGGCCTGATGACATAGATTTCATTGCTGAGTGATACTGCATTGTACGTAAGTACCACAACTTCTTTATCCATTTTTCACTTTCTGCGATATTGAACTTGTACCGTAAACCAGGTTCTTGTAAACAGAGCCGTCCCAACATTTGGGGTGGCTGTGTCTTTTTGATTTTAATTTCCCTAAGCTATAGGACCATAAGTGGAAGTGCCCTAGGCTCTGTTGCTTTGTTTTTTAGCTGTTTCAGGAAACACCATACACTTCTCCCGAGTGGCTGTTGGCAATTGACATCCCGCCCATCAGCATAACAAGGCTCCCAGTTCTCCATGGCCTGTCCTGCCTTTCTGGATTTTACACTTTTTTCAGATGGCCCTTTTGACCGGGGGGAAGTGAGACTTCATTGTAGTGCAGATTTCCTTTGCAAGCTTGCTTGGTTGGCCAAAAAGGGCGTATGCGTTTTTTCCTGAATATATTCAGGAAAAAACGCATACGCCCTTTTTGGCCAAGTGCATCATTGTGGACGTTCTGCCTCTTTTCCTATGCTTTAAATGCAATTCCAGTCTACCTCCTGAAATCGGTTTCCTGCAATTCTGCCCCGCTTTCAAGTCCTCTTGGCAGCCTTACTTCAGTATATTTTTGGACGATAGCTGTCATTTATAACTCTGCAGGTTTGTGAATTACAGTGCCCCTGAACTCCTTTCTTCAACTCGCTTTCTCGTGAGCTGGCCGCAACACCGCAGGATGGCTTCAGGCCCTAATCTGGTTCCGGCACGGCACGCTGAGCCTTTGGTTAATTCCTCTTCCTGGTGCGAAATGAGAGTTAAATTTGCCCGTCCAGACACCTCCAGCTAGTCTGTCATTGGTTCTCCCTATTCCTGTTCATCTTCCGCAGAAATTGCAAACTGGGCCAAACAGGAGGTTAAAGGCACTGACTCTCCAAGTCGGGAGAGTGTTAATAAAGCGTCTGGAATGTTGCACCCGAGTACCAGGGGACGAAAACTGAGACATATTGGAACACGTCTCCCGATCACACGGTTGATCATACTCTGGGTTCCACATGCATGTTTTAGCTGAAGGAAGAATACCTTAAACCTGGAGAGTTGAGACCCGTGGAATGGGTACCATGCAATATGACTTCAAAGGGTCTTCATTTGCTCACCGAACCTCTCCAGTCCTATCACTGCTGCGTTTATGCCCCTGCACACACGCTTGATTCTCTTTCGGAGACATAGCAATCCATAGGTTTTAAGATACTTCCTAGTCAGGTACACTCTTAGGCGTTTAATATGGGGTGTTGAGTCCATTTCGTTGAGCAAGGAGTAGCTCTTGTCTATTCCATATTTGGCTTAAGGAACTTTATCTGTGCTCATTTCAATCTCTGGTTTTATGCAGCACCCCAACTCACCTTTCCCCTTAAGCAAGCATAAGTTGGGCTTCTAAATTTGAGACCCTGTTCTGTTTTGTAATTCAGTTCCTGTGTAGCCAAGTTTACATTCCGTGTATTAGTGATATCTTATGATGTTTCTTTTTCTGTGTGACTTATTTCAGTTAGAATCATCATACCTGAATCCACTCATTATGCTGCTACGGGCCTGATGACATAGATTTCATTGCTGAGTGATATTGCATTGTATGTAAGTACCACAACTTCTTTATCCATTTTTCACTTTCTGCGATATTGAACTTGTACCGTAAATGAGTTTCTTGTAAACAGAGCCGTCCCAACCTTTTGGGTGGCTCTATCTTTTTGATTTTAATTTCCCTAAGCTATAGGACCATAAGTGGAAGTGCCCTAGGCTCTGTTGCTTTGTTTTTTAGATGTTTCAGGAAACACCATACACTTCTCCCGAGTGGCTCTTGGCAATTTACATCCCACCCATCAGCATAACAAGGCTCCCAGTTCTCCATGGCCTGTCCTGCCTTTCTGGATTTTACACTTTTTTCAGATGGCCCTTTTGACCGGGGGGAAGTGAGACTTCATTGTAGTGCAGATTTCCTTTGCAAGCTTGCTTGGTTGGCCAAAAAGGGCGTATGCGTTTTTTCCTGAATATATTCAGGAAAAAACGCATACGCCCTTTTTGGCCAAGTGCATCATTGTGGACGTTCTGCCTCTTTTCCTATGCTTTAAATGCAATTCCAGTCTACCTCCTGAAATCGGTTTCCTGCAATTCTGCCCCGCTTTCAAGTCCTCTTGGCAGCCTTACTTCAGTATATTTTTGGACAATAGCTGTCATTTATAACTCTGCAGGTTTGTGAATTACAGTGCCCCTGAGCTCCTTTCTTCAACTCGCTTTCTCGTGAGCTGGCCACAACACCGCAGGATTGCTTCAGGCCCTAATCTGGTTGCGGCACGGCACGCTGAGCCTTTGGTTAATTCCTCTTCCTGGTGGGAAATGAGAGTTAAATTTGCCCGTCCAGACACCTCCAGCTAGTCTCTCATTGGTTCTCCCTATTCCTGTTCATCTTCCGCAGAAATTGCAAACTGGGCCAAACAGGAGGTTAAAGGCACTGACTCTCCAAGTCGGGAGAGTGTTAGTAAAGCGTCTGGCATGTTGCACCCGAGTACCAGGGGACGAAAACTGAGACATATTGGAACACGTCTCCCGATCACACGGTTGATCATACTCTGTGTTCCACATGCATGTTTTAGCTGAAGGAAGAATACCTTAAACCTGGAGAGTTGAGACCCGTGGAATGGGTACCATGCAATATGACTTCAAAGGGTCTTCATTTGCTCACCGAACCTCTCCAGTCCTATCACTGCTGCGTTTATGCCCCTGCACACACGCTTGATTCTCTTTCGGAGACATAGCAATCCATAGGTTTTAAGATACTTCCTAGTCAGGTACACTCTTAGGCGTTTAATATGGGGTGTTGAGTCCATTTCGTTGAGCAAGGGGTAGCTCTTGTCTATTCCATATTTGGCTTAAGGAACTTTATCTGTGCTCATTTCAATCTCTGGTTTTATGCAGCACCCCAACTCACCTTTCCCCTTAAGCAAACATAAGTTGGGTTTCTAAATTTGAGACCCTGTTCTGTTTTGTAATTCAGTTCCTGTGTAGCCAAGGTTACATTCCGTGTATTAGTGATATCTTATGATGTTTCTTTTTCTGTGTGACTTATTTCAGTTAGAATCATCATACCTGAATCCACTCATTATGCTGCTACGGGCCTGATGACATAGATTTCATTGCTGAGTGATATTGCATTGTACGTAAGTACCACAACTTCTTTATCCATTTTTCACTTTCTGCGATATTGAACTTGTACCGTAAATGAGTTTCTTGTAAACAGAGCCGTCCCAACCTTTTGGGTGGCTCTATCTTTTTGATTTTAATTTCCCTAAGCTATAGGACCATAAGTGGTAGTGCCCTAGGCTCTGTTGCTTTGTTTTTTAGATGTTTCAGGAAACACCATACACTTCTCCGGAGTGGCTGTTGGCAATTTTCATCCCGCCCATCAGCATAACAAGGCTCCCAGTTCTCCATGGCCTGTCCTGCCTTTCTGGATTTTACACTTTTTTCAGATGGCCCTTTTGACCGGGGGGAAGTGAGACTTCATTGTAGTGCAGATTTCCTTTGCAAGCTTGCTTGGTTGGCCAAAAAGGGCGTATGCGTTTTTTCCTGAGGAAAAAACGCATACGCCCTTTTTGGCCAAGTGCATCATTGTGGACGTTCTGCCTCTTTTCCTATGCTTTAAATGCAATTCCAGTCTACCTCCTGAAATCGGTTTCCTGCAATTCTGCCCCGCTTTCAAGTCCTCTTGGCAGCCTTACTTCAGTATATTTTTGGACGATAGCTGTCATTTATAACTCTGCAGGTTTGTGAATTACAGTGCCCCTGAGCTCCTTTCTTCAACTCGCTTTCTCGTGAGCTGGCCGCAACACCGCAGGATGGCTTCAGGCCCTAATCTGGTTCAGGCACGGCACGCTGAGCCTTTGGTTAATTCCTCTTCCTGGTGGGAAATGAGAGTTAAATTTGCCCGTCCAGACACCTCCAGCTAGTCTGTCATTGGTTCTCCCTATTCCTGTTCATCTTCCGCAGAAATTGCAAACTGGGCCAAACAGGAGGTTAAAGGCGCTGACTCTCCAAGTCGGGAGAGTGTTAGTAAAGCATCTGGAATGTTGCACCCGAGTACCAGGGGACGAAAACTGAGACATATTGGAACACATCTCCCGATCACACGGTTGATCATACTCTGGTTTCCACATGCATGTTTTAGCTGAAGGAAGAATACCTTAAACCTGGAGAGTTGAGACCCGTGGAATGGGTACCATGCAATATGACTTCAAAGGGTCTTTATTTGCTCACCGAACTTCTCCAATCCTATCACTGCTGCATTTATGCCCCTGTACACACGCTTGATTCTCTTTCGGAGACATAGCAATCCATAGGTTTTAAGATACTTCCTAGTCAGGTACACTCTTAGGCATTTAATATGGGGTGTTGAGTCCATTTCGTTGAGCAAGGAGTAGCTCTTGTCTATTCCATATTTGGCATAAGGAACTTTATCTGTGCTCAATTCAATCTCTGGTTTTATGCAGCACCCCAACTCACCTTTCCGCTTAAGCAAGCATAAGTTGGTTTTCTAAATATGAGACACTGTTCTGTATTGTAATTCAGTTCCTATGTAGCCAAGTTTACATTCCGTGTATTAGTGATATCTTATGATGTTTCTTTTTCTTTGTGACTTATTTCAGTTAGAATCATCGTACCTGAATCCACTTATTATGCTGCTACGGGCCTGATGACATAGATTTCATTGCTGAGTGATATTGCATTGTACGTAAGTACCACAACTTCTTTATCCATTTTTCACTTTCTGCGATATTGAACTTGTACCGTAAACCAGGTTCTTGTAAACAGAGCCGTCCCAACCTTTGGGGTGGCTGTGTCTTTTGATTTTAATTTCCCTAAGCTATAGGACCATAAGTGGAAGTGCCCTAGGCTCTGTTGCTTTGTTTTTTAGATGTTTCAGGAAACACCATACACTTCTCCCGAGTGGCTCTTGGCAATTTTCATCCCGCCCATCAGCATAACAAGGCTCCCAGTTCTCCATGGCCTGTCCTGCCTTTCTGGATTTTACACTTTTTTCAGATGGCCCTTTTGACCGGGGGGAAGTGAGACTTCATTGTAGTGCAGATTTCCTTTGCAAGCTTGCTTGGTTGGCCAAAAAGGGCGTATGCGTTTTTTCCTGAATATATTCAGGAAAAAACGCATACGCCCTTTTTGGCCAAGTGCATCATTGTGGACGTTCTGCCTCTTTTCCTATGCTTTCAATGCAATTCCAGTCTACCTCCTGAAATCGGTTTCCTGCAATTCTGCCCCGCTTTCAAGTCCTCTTGGCAGCCTTACTTCAGTATATTTTTGGACGATAGCTGTCATTTATAACTCTGCAGGTTTGTGAATTACAGTGCCCCTGAGCTCCTTTCTTCAAGTCGCTTTCTCGTGAGCTGGCCGCAACCCCGCAGGATGGCTTCAGGCCCTAATCTGGTTCCGGCACGGCACGCTGAGCCTTTGGTTAATTCCTCTTCCTGGTGGGAAATGAGAGTTAAATTTGCCCGTCCAGAATCCTCCAGCTAGTCTGTCATTGGTTCTCCCTATTCCTGTTCATCTTCCGCAGAAATTGCAAACTGGGCCAAACAGGAGGTTAAAGGCGCTGACTCTCCAAGTCGGGAGAGGGTTAGTAAAGCGACTGGAATGTTGCACCCGAGTACCAGGGGACGAAAACTGAGATATATTTGAACACGTCTCCCGATCACACGGTTGATCATACTCTGGGTTCCACATGCATGTTTTAGCTGAAGGAAGAATACCTTAAACCTGGAGAGTTGAGACCCGTGGAATGGGTACCATGCAATATGACTTCAAAGGGTCTTCATTTGCTCACCGAACTTCTCCAATCCTATCACTGCTGCGTTTATGCCCCTGTACACACGCTTGATTCTCTTTCGGAGACATAGCAATCCATAGGTTTTAAGATACCTCCTAGTCAGGTACACTCTTAGGCATTTAATATGGGGTGTTGAGTCCATTTCGTTGAGCAAGGAGTGGCTCTTGTCTATTCCATATTTGGCTTAAGGAACTTTATCTGTGCTCATTTCAATCTCTGGTTTTATGCAGCACCCCAACTCACCTTTCCCCTTAAGCAAGCATAAGTTGGTTTTCTAAATTTGAGACCCTGTTCTGTTTTGTAATTCAGTTCCTGTGTAGCCAAGGTTACATTCCGTGTATTAGTGATATCTTATGATGTTTCTTTTTCTGTGTGACTTATTTCAGTTAGAATCATCATACCTGAATCCACTCATTATGCTGCTACGGGCCTGATGACATAGATTTCATTGCTGAGTGATACTGCATTGTACGTAAGTACCACAACTTCTTTATCCATTTGTCACTTTCTGCGATATTGAACTTGTACCGTAAACCTGGGTCTTGTAAACAGAGCCATCCCAACTTTTGGGGTGGCTGTGTCTTTTTGATTTTAATTTCCCTAAGCTATAGGACCAAAAGTGGAAGTGCCCTAGGCTCTGTTGCTTTGTTTTTTAGATGTTTCAGGAAACACCATACACTTCTCCCGAGTGGCTGTTGGCAATTTACATCCCGCCCATCAGCATAAAAGGCTCCCAGTTCTCCATGGCCTGTCCTGCCTTTCTGGATTTTACACTTTTTTCAGATGGCCCTTTTGACCGGGGGGAAGTGAGACTTCATTGTAGTGCACATTTCCTTTGCAAGCTTGCTTGGTTGGCCAAAAAGGGCGTATGCGTTTTTTCCTGAATATATTCAGGAAAAAACGCATACGCCCTTTTTGGCCAAGTGCATCATTGTGGACGTTCTGCCTCTTTTCCTATGCTTTCAATGCAATTCCAGTCTACCTCCTGAAATCGGTTTCCTGCAATTCTGCCCCGCTTTCAAGTCCTCTTGGCAGCCTTACTTCAGTATATTTTTGGACGATAGCTGTCATTTATAACTCTGCAGGTTTGTGAATTACAGTGCCCCTGAGCTCCTTTCTTCAACTCGCTTTCTCGTGAGCTGGCCACAACACCGCAGGATGGCTTCAGGCCCTAATCTGGTTCCGGCACGGCACGCTGAGCCTTTGGTTAATTCCTCTTCCTGGTGGGAAATGAGAGTTAAATTTGCCCGTCCAGACACCTCCAGCTAGTCTGTCATTGGTTCTCCCTATTCCTGTTCATCTTCCGCAGAAATTGCAAACTGGGCCAAACAGGAGGTTAAAGGCACTGACTCTCCAAGTCGGGAGAGTGTTAGTAAATCGTCTGGAATGTTGCACCCGAGTACCAGGGGACGAAAACTGAGACATATTGGAACACGTCTCCCGATCACACGGTTGATCATACTCTGGGTTCCACATGCATGTTTTAGCTGAAGGAAGAATACCTTAAACCTGGAGAGTTGAGACCCGTGGAATGGGTACCATGCAATATGATTTCAAAGCATCTTCATTTGCTCACCGAACCTCTCCAATCCTATCACTGCTGCGTTTATGCCCCTGCACACACGCTTGATTCTCTTTCGGAGACATAGCAATCCATAGGTTTTAAGATACTTCCTAGTCAGGTACACTCTTAGGCGTTTAATATGGGGTGTTGAGTCCATTTCGTTGAGCAAGGAGTAGCTCTTGTCTATTCCATATTTGGCTTAAGGAACTTTATCTGTGCTCATTTCAATCTCTGGTTTTATGCAGCACCACAACTCACCTTTCCCCTTAAGCAAGCATAAGTTGGGTTTCTAAATTTGAGACCCTGTTCTGTTTTGCAATTCAGTTCCTGTGTAGCCAAGTTTACATTCCGTGTATTAGTGATATCTTATGATGTTTCTTTTTCTGTGTGACTTATTTCAGTTAGAATCATCATACCTGAATCCACTCATTATGCTGCTACGGGCCTGATGACATAGATTTCATTGCTGTGTGATATTGCATTGTACGTAAGTACCACCACTTCTTTATCCATTTTTCACTTTCTGCGATATTGAACTTGTACCGTAAACCAGGTTCTTGTAAACAGAGCCGTCCCAACCTTTGGGGTGGCTGTGTCTTTTGATTTTAATTTCCCTAAGCTATAGGACCATAAGTGGAAGTGCCCTAGGCTCTGTTGCTTTGTTTTTTAGATGTTTCAGGAAACACCATACACCTCTCCCGAGTGGCTCTTGGCAATTTACATCCCGCCCATCAGCATAACAAGGCTCCCAGTTCTCCATGGCCTGTCCTGCCTTTCTGGATTTTACACTTTTTTCAGATGGCCCTTTTGACCGGGGGGAAGTGAGACTTCATTGTAGTGCAGATTTCCTTTGCAAGCTTGCTTGGTTGGCCAAAAAGGGCGTATGCGTTTTTTCCTGAATATATTCAGGAAAAAACGCATACGCCCTTTTTGGCCAAGTGCATCATTGTGGACGTTCTGCCTCTTTTCCTATGCTTTAAATGCAATTCCAGTCTACCTCCTGAAATCGGTTTCCTGCAATTCTGCCCCGCTTTCAAGTCCTCTTGGCAGCCTTACTTCAGTATATTTTTGGACGATAGCTGTCATTTATAACTCTGCAGGTTTGTGAATTACAGTGCCCCTGAGCTCCTTTCTTCAACTCGCTTTCTCGTGAGCTGGCCGCAACACCGCAGGATGGCTTCAGGCCCTAATCTGGTTCCGGCACGGCACGCTGAGCCTTTGGTTAATTCCTCTTCCTGGTGGGAAATGAGAGTTAAATTTGCCCGTCCAGACACCTCCAGCTAGTCTCTCATTGGTTCTCCCTATTCCTGTTCATCTTCCGCAGAAATTGCAAACTGGGCCAAACAGGAGGTTAAAGGCACTGACTCTCCAAGTCGGGAGAGTGTTAGTAAAGCGTCTGGAATGTTGCACCCGATTACCAGGGGACGAAAACTGACACATATTGGAACACGTCTCCCGATCACACGGTTGATCATACTCTGGGTTCCACATGCATGTTTTAGCTGAAGGAAGAATACCTTAAACCTGGAGAGTTGAGACCCGTGGAATGGGTACCATGCAATATGATTTCAAAGGGTCTTCATTTGCTCACCGAACTTCTCCAATCCTATCACTGCTGCATTTATGCCCCTGTACACACGCTTGATTCTCTTTCGGAGACATAGCAATCCATAGGTTTTAAGATACTTCCTAGTCAGGTACACTCTTAGGCATTTAATATGGGGTGTTGAGTCCATTTCGTTGAGCAAGGAGTAGCTCTTGTCTATTCCATATTTGGCTTAAGGAACTTTATCTGTGCTCAATTCAATCTCTGGTTTTATGCAGCACCCCAACTCACCTTTCCCCTTAAGCAAGCATAAGTTGGTTTTCTAAATTTGAGACCCTGTTCTGTATTGTAATTCAGTTCCTATGTAGCCAAGTTTACATTCCGTGTATTAGTGATATCTTATGATGTTTCTTTTTCTGTGTGACTTATTTCAGTTAGAATCATCATACCTGAATCCACTCATTATGCTGCTACAGGCCTGATGACATAGATTTCATTTCTGAGTGATACTGCATTGTACGTAAGTACCACAACTTCTTTATCCATTTTTCACTTTCTGCGATATTGAACTTGTACCGTAAACCAGGTTCTTGTAAACAGAGCCGTCCCAACCTTTGGGGTGGCTGTGTCTTTTGATTTTAATTTCCCTAAGCTATAGGACCATAAGTGGAAGTGCCCTAAGCTCTGTTGCTTTGTTTTTTAGATGTTTCAGGAAACACCATACACTTCTCCCGAGTGGCTGTTGGCAATTGACATCCCGCCCATCAGCATAACAAGGCTCCCAGTTCTCCATGGCCTGTCCTGCCTTTCTGGATTTTACACTTTTTTCAGATGGCCCTTTTGACCGGGGGGAAGTGAGACTTCATTGTAGTGCAGATTTCCTTTGCAAGCTTGCTTGGTTGGCCAAAAAGGGCGTATGCGTTTTTTCCTGAATATATTCAGGAAAAAACGCATACGCCCTTTTTGGCCAAGTGCATCATTGTGGACGTTCTGCCTCTTTTCCTATGCTTTAAATGCAATTCCAGTCTACCTCCTGAAATCGGTTTCCTGCAATTCTGCCCCGCTTTCAAGTCCTCTTGGCAGCCTTACTTCAGTATATTTTTGGACGATAGCTGTCATTTATAACTCTGCAGGTTTGTGAATTACAGTGCCCCTGAGCTCCTTTCTTCAACTCGCTTTCTCGTGAGCTGGCCGCAACACCGCAGGATGGCTTCAGGCCCTAATCTTGTTCCGGCACGGCATGCTGAGCCTTTGGTTAATTCTTCTTCCTGGTGGGAAATGAGAGTTAAATTTGCCCGTCCAGACACCTCCAGCTAGTCTGTCATTGGTTCTCCCTATTCCTGTTCATCTTCCGCAGAAATTGCAAACTGGGCCAAACAGGAGGTTAAAGGCACTGACTCTCCAAGTCGGGAGAGTGTTAGTAAAGCGTCTGGAATGTTGCACCCGATTACCAGGGGACGAAAACTGACACATATTGGAACACGTCTCCCGATCACACGGTTGATCATACTCTGGGTTCCACATGCATGTTTTAGCTGAAGGAAGAATACCTTAAACCTGGAGAGTTGAGACCCGTGGAATGGGTACCATGCAATATGATTTCAAAGGGTCTTCATTTGCTCACCGAACTTCTCCAATCCTATCACTGCTGCATTTATGCCCCTGTACACACGCTTGATTCTCTTTCGGAGACATAGCAATCCATAGGTTTTAAGATACTTCCTAGTCAGGTACACTCTTAGGCATTTAATATGGGGTGTTGAGTCCATTTCGTTGAGCAAGGAGTAGCTCTTGTCTATTCCATATTTGGCTTAAGGAACTTTATCTGTGCTCAATTCAATCTCTGGTTTTATGCAGCACCCCAACTCACCTTTCCCCTTAAGCAAGCATAAGTTGGTTTTCTAAATTTGAGACCCTGTTCTGTATTGTAATTCAGTTCCTATGTAGCCAAGTTTACATTCCGTGTATTAGTGATATCTTATGATGTTTCTTTTTCTGTGTGACTTATTTCAGTTAGAATCATCATACCTGAATCCACTCATTATGCTGCTACAGGCCTGATGACATAGATTTCATTTCTGAGTGATATTGCATTGTACGTAAGTACCACAACTTCTTTATCCATTTTTCACTTTCTGCGATATTGAACTTGTACCGTAAACCAGGTTCTTGTAAACATAGCCGTCCCAACCTTTGGGGTGGCTGTGTCTTTTGATTTTAATTTCCCTAAGCTATAGGACCATAAGTGGAAGTGCACTAAGCTCTGTTGCTTTGTTTTTTAGATGTTTCAGGAAACACCATACACTTCTCCCGAGTGGCTGTTGGCAATTGACATCCCGCCCATCAGCATAACAAGGCTCCCAGTTCTCCATGGCCTGTCCTGCCTTTCTGGATTTCACACTTTTTTCAGATGGCCCTTTTGACCAGGGGGAAGTGAGACTTCATTGTAGTGCAGATTTCCTTTGCAAGCTTGCTTGGTTGGCCAAAAAGGGCGTATGCGTTTTTTCCTGAATATATTCAGGAAAAAACGCATACGCCCTTTTTGGCCAAGTGCATCATTGTGGACGTTCTGCCTCTTTTCCTATGCTTTAAATGCAATTCCAGTCTACCTCCTGAAATCGGTTTCCTGCAATTCTGCCCCGCTTTCAAGTCCTCTTGGCAGCCTTACTTCAGTATATTTTTGGACGATAGCTGTCATTTATAACTCTGCAGGTTTGTGAATTACAGTGCCCCTGAGCTCCTTTCTTCAACTCGCTTTCTCGTGAGCTGGCCGCAACACCGCAGGATGGCTTCAGGCCCTAATCTGGTTCCGGCACGGCACGCTGAGCCTTTGGTTAATTCCTCTTCCTGGTGGGAAATGAGAGTTAAATTTGCCCGTCCAGACACCTCCAGCTAGTCTGTCATTGGTTCTCCCTATTCCTGTTCATCTTCCGCAGAAATTGCAAACTGGGCCAAACAGGAGGTTAAAGGCGCTGACTCTCCAAGTCGGGAGAGTGTTAGTAAAGCATCTGGAATGTTGCACCCGAGTACCAGGGGACGAAAACTGAGACATATTGGAACACATCTCCCGATCACACGGTTGATCATACTCTGGTTTCCACATGCATGTTTTAGCTGAAGGAAGAATACCTTAAACCTGGAGAGTTGAGACCCGTGGAATGGGTACCATGCAATATGACTTCAAAGGGTCTTCATTTGCTCACCGAACTTCTCCAATCCTATCACTGCTGCATTTATGCCCCTGTACACACGCTTGATTCTCTTTCGGAGACATAGCAATCCATAGGTTTTAAGATACTTCCTAGTCAGGTACACTCTTAGGCATTTAATATGGGGTGTTGAGTCCATTTCGTTGAGCAAGGAGTAGCTCTTGTCTATTCCATATTTGGCATAAGGAACTTTATCTGTGCTCAATTCAATCTCTGGTTTTATGCAGCACCCCAACTCACCTTTCCGCTTAAGCAAGCATAAGTTGGTTTTCTAAATATGAGACACTGTTCTGTATTGTAATTCAGTTCCTATGTAGCCAAGTTTACATTCCGTGTATTAGTGATATCTTATGATGTTTCTTTTTCTTTGTGACTTATTTCAGTTAGAATCATCGTACCTGAATCCACTTATTATGCTGCTACGGGCCTGATGACATAGATTTCATTGCTGAGTGATATTGCATTGTACGTAAGTACCACAACTTCTTTATCCATTTTTCACTTTCTGCGATATTGAACTTGTACCGTAAACCAGGTTCTTGTAAACAGAGCCGTCCCAACCTTTGGGGTGGCTGTGTCTTTTGATTTTAATTTCCCTAAGCTATAGGACCATAAGTGGAAGTGCCCTAGGCTCTGTTGCTTTGTTTTTTAGATGTTTCAGGAAACACCATACACTTCTCCCGAGTGGCTGTTGGCAATTTTCATCCCGCCCATCAGCATAACAAGGCTCCCAGTTCTCCATGGCCTGTCCTGCCTTTCTGGATTTTACACTTTTTTCAGATGGCCCTTTTGACCGGGGGGAAGTGAGACTTCATTGTAGTGCAGATTTCCTTTGCAAGCTTGCTTGGTTGGCCAAAAAGGGCGTATGCGTTTTTTCCTGAATATATTCAGGAAAAAATGCATACGCCCTTTTTGGCCAAGTGCATCATTGTGGACGTTCTGCCTCTTTTCCTATGCTTTAAATGCAATTCCAGTCTACCTCCTGAAATCGGTTTCCTGCAATTCTGCCCCGCTTTCAAGTCCTCTTGGCAGCCTTACTTCAGTATATTTTTGGACGATAGCTGTCATTTATAACTCTGCAGGTTTGTGAATTACAGTGCCCCTGAGCTCCTTTCTTCAACTCGCTTTCTCGTGAGCTGGCCGCAACACCGCAGGATGGCTTCAGGCCCTAATCTGGTTCCGGCACGGCACGCTGAGCCTTTGGTTAATTCCTCTTCCTGGTGGGAAATGAGAGTTAAATTTGCCCGTCCAGAATCCTCCAGCTAGTCTGTCATTGGTTCTCCCTATTCCTGTTCATCTTCCGCAGAAATTGCAAACTGGGCCAAACAGGAGGTTAAAGGCGCTGACTCTCCAAGTCGGGAGAGGGTTAGTAAAGCGACTGGAATGTTGCACCCGAGTACCAGGGGACGAAAACTGAGATATATTTGAACACGTCTCCCGATCACACGGTTGATCATACTCTGGGTTCCACATGCATGTTTTAGCTGAAGGAAGAATACCTTAAACCTGGAGAGTTGAGACCCGTGGAATGGGTACCATGCAATATGACTTCAAAGGGTCTTCATTTGCTCACCGAACTTCTCCAATCCTATCACTGCTGCGTTTATGCCCCTGTACACACGTTTGATTCTCTTTCGGAGACATAGCAATCCATAGGTTTTAAGATACCTCCTAGTCAGGTACACTCTTAGGCATTTAATATGGGGTGTTGAGTCCATTTCGTTGAGCAAGGAGTGGCTCTTGTCTATTCCATATTTGGCTTAAGGAACTTTATCTGTGCTCATTTCAATCTCTGGTTTTATGCAGCACCCCAACTCACCTTTCCCCTTAAGCAAGCATAAGTTGGTTTTCTAAATTTGAGACCCTGTTCTGTTTTGTAATTCAGTTCCTGTGTAGCCAAGGTTACATTCCGTGTATTAGTGATATCTTATGATGTTTCTTTTTCTGTGTGACTTATTTCAGTTAGAATCATCATACCTGAATCCACTCATTATGCTGCTACGGGCCTGATGACATAGATTTCATTGCTGAGTGATACTGCATTGTACGTAAGTACCACAACTTCTTTATCCATTTTTCACTTTCTGCGATATTGAACTTGTACCGTAAACCTGGGTCTTGTAAACAGAGCCATCCCAACTTTTGGGGTGGCTGTGTCTTTTTGATTTTAATTTCCCTAAGCTATAGGACCAAAAGTGGAAGTGCCCTAGGCTCTGTTGCTTTGTTTTTTAGATGTTTCAGGAAACACCATACACTTCTCCCGAGTGGCTGTTGGCAATTTACATCCCGCCCATCAGCATAAAAGGCTCCCAGTTCTCCATGGCCTGTCCTGCCTTTCTGGATTTTACACTTTTTTCAAATGGCCCTTTTGACCGGGGGGAAGTGAGAGTTCATTGTAGTGCAGATTTCCTTTGCAAGCTTGCTTGGTTGGCCAAAAAGGGCGTATGCGTTTTTTCCTGAATATATTCAGAAAAAAACGCATACGCCCTTTTTGGCCAAGTGCATCATTGTGGACGTTCTGCCTCTTTCCCTATGCTTTAAATGCAATTCCAGTCTACCTCCTGAAATCGGTTTCCTGCAATTCTGCCCCGCTTTCAAGTCCTCTTGGCAGCCTTACTTCAGTATATTTTTGGACGATAGCTGTCATTTATAACTCTGCAGGTTTGTGAATTACAGTGCCCCTGAGCTCCTTTCTTCAACTCGCTTTCTCGTGAGCTGGCCGCAACACCGCAGGATGGCTTCAGGCCCTAATCTGGTTCCGGCACGGCACGCTGAGCCTTTGGTTAATTCCTCTTCCTGGTGGGAAATGAGAGTTAAATTTTCCCGTCCAGACACCTCCAGCTAGTCTGTCATTGGTTCTCCCTATTCCTGTTCATCTTCCGCAGAAATTGCAAACTGGGCCAAACAGGAGGTTAAAGGCACTGACTGTCCAAGTCGGGAGAGTGTTAGTAAAGCGTCTGGAATGTTGCACCCGAGTACCAGGGGACGAAAACTGAGACATATTGGAACACGTCTCCCGATCACACGGTTGATCATACTCTGGGTTCCACATGCATGTTTTAGCTGAAGGAAGAATACCTTAAACCTGGAGAGTTGAGACCCGTGGAATGGGTACCATGCAATATGACTTCAAAGGGTCTTCATTTGCTCACCGAACCTCTCCAGTCCTATCACTGCTGCGTTTATACCCCTGCACACACGCTTGATTCTCTTTCGGAGACATAGCAATCCATAGGTTTTAAGATACTTCCTAGTCAGGTACACTCTTAGGCGTTTAATATGGGGTGTTGAGTCCATTTCGTTGAGCAAGGAGTAGCTCTTGTCTATTCCATATTTGGCTTAAGGAACTTTATCTGTGCTCATTTCAATCTCTGGTTTTATGCAGCACCCCAACTCACCTTTCCCCTTAAGCAAGCATAAGTTGGTTTTCTAAATTTGAGACCCTGTTCTGTTTTGTAATTCAGTTCCTGTGTAGCCAAGTTTACATTCCGTGTATTAGTGATATCTTATGATGTTTCTTTTTCTGTGTGAATCATTTCAGTTAGAATCATCATACCTGAATCCACTCATTATGCTGCTACGGGCCTGATGACATAGATTTCATTGCTGAGTGATACTGCATTGTACGTAAGTACCACAACTTCTTTATCCATTTTTCACTTTCTGCGATATTGAACTTGTACCGTAAACCAGGTTCTTGTAAACAGAGCCGTCCCAACCTTTGGGGTGGCTGTGTCTTTTGATTTTAATTTCCCTAAGCTATAGGACCATAAGTGGAAGTGCCTTAGGCTCTGTTGCTTTGTTTTTTAGATTGTTCAGGAAACACCATACACTTCTCCCGAGTGGCTGTTGGCAATTTACATCCCACCCATCAGCATAACAAGGCTCCCAGTTCTCCATGGCCTGTCCTGGCTTTCTGGATTTTACACTTTTTTCAGATGGCCCTTTTGACCGGGGGGAAGTGAGACTTCAGTGTAGTGCAGATTTCCTTTGCAAGCTTGCTTGGTTGGCCAAAAAGGGCGTATGCGTTTTTTCCTGAATATATTCAGGAAAAAACGCATACGCCCTTTTTGGCCAAGTGCATCATTGTGGACGTTCTGCCTCTTTTCCTATGCTTTAAATGCAATTCCAGTCTACCTCCTGAAATCGGTTTCCTGCAATTCTGCCCCGCTTTCAAGTCCTCTTGGCAGCCTTACTTCAGTATATTTTTGGACGATAGCTGTCATTTATAACTCTGCAGGTTTGTGAATTACAGTGCCCCTGAGCTCCTTTCTTCAACTCGCTTTCTCGTGAGCTGGCCGCAACACCGCAGGATGGCTTCAGGCCCTAATCTGGTTCCAGCACGGCACGCTGAGCCTTTGGTTAATTCCGCTTCCTGGTGGGAAATGAGAGTTAAATTTGCCCGTCCAGACACCTCCAGCTAGTCTCTCATTGGTTCTCCCTATTCCTGTTCATCTTCCGCAGAAATTGCAAACTGGGCCAAACAGGAGGTTAAAGGCACTGACTCTCCAAGTCGGGAGAGTGTTAATAAAGCGTCTGGAATGTTGCACCCGAGTACCAGGGGACGAAAACTGAGACATATTGGAACACGTCTCCCGATCACACGGTTGATCATACTCTGGGTTCCACATGCATGTTTTAGCTGAAGGAAGAATACCTTAAACCTGGAGAGTTGAGACCGGTGGAATGGGTACCATGCAATATGACTTCAAAGGGTCTTCATTTGCTCACCGAACCTCTCCAGTCCTATCACTGCTGCGTTTATGCCCCTGCACACACGCTTGATTCTCTTTCAGAGACATAGCAATCCATAGGTTTTAAGATACTTCCTAGTCAGGTACACTCTTAGGCATTTAATATGGGGTGTTGAGTCCATTTCGTTGAGCAAGGAGTAGCTCTTGTCTATTCCATATTTGGCTTAAGGAACTTTATCTGTGCTCATTTCAATCTCTGGTTTTATGCAGCACCCCAACTCACCTTTCCCCTTAAGGAAGCATAAGTTGGTTTTCTAAATTTGAGACCCTGTTCTGTTTTGTAATTCAGTTCCTGTGTAGCCAAGTTTACATTCCGGGTATTAGTGATATCTTATGATGTTTCTTTTTCTGTGTGAATCATTTCAGTTAGAATCATCATACCTGAATCCACTCATTATGCTGCTACGGGCCTGATGACATAGATTTCATTGCTGAGTGATACTGCGTTGTACGTAAGTACCACAACTTCTTTATCCATTTTTCACTTTCTGCGATATTAAACTTGTACCGTAAACCAGGTTCTTGTAAACAGAGCCGTCCCAACCTTTGGGGTGGCTGTGTCTTTTGATTTTAATTTCCCTAAGCTATAGGACCATAAGTGGAAGTGCCTTAGGCTCTGTTGCTTTGTTTTTTAGATGTTTCAGGAAACACCATACACTTCTCCCGAGTGGCTGTTGGCAATTTACATCCCACCCATCAGCATAACAAGGCTCCCAGTTCTCCATGGCCTGTCCTGCCTTTCTGGATTTCACACTTTTTTCAGATGGCCCTTTTGACCGGGGGGAAGTGAGACTTCATTGTAGTGCACATTTCCTTTGCAAGCTTGCTTGGTTGGCCAAAAAGGGCGTATGCGTTTTTTCCTGAATATATTCAGGAAAAAACGCATACGCCCTTTTTGGCCAAGTGCATCATTGTGGACGTTCTGCCTCATTTCCTATGCTTTAAATGCAATTCCAGTCTACCTCCTGAAATCGGTTTCCTGCAATTCTGCCCCGCTTTCAAGTCCTCTTGGCAGCCTTACTTCAGTATATTTTTGGACGATAGCTGTCATTTATAACTCTGCAGGTTTGTGAATTACAGTGCCCCTGAGCTCCTTTCTTCAACTCGCTTTCTCGTGAGCTGGCCGCAACACCGCAGGATGGCTTCAGGCCCTAATCTGGTTCCGGCACGGCACGCTGAGCCTTTGGTTAATTCCTCTTCCTGGTGGGAAATGAGAGTTAAATTTGCCCGTCCAGACACCTCCAGCTAGTCTGTCATTGGTTCTCCCTATTCCTGTTCATCTTCCGCAGAAATTGCAAACTGGGCCAAACAGGAGGTTAAAGGCACTGACTCTCCAAGTCGGGAGAGTGTTAGTAAAGCGTCTGGAATGTTGCACCCGAGTACCAGGGGACGAAAACTGAGACATATTGGAACACGTCTCCCGATCACACGGTTGATCATACTCTGGGTTCCACATGCATGTTTTAGCTGAAGGAAGAATACCTTAAACCTGGAGAGTTGAGACCCGTGGAATGGGTACCATGCAATATGACTTCAAAGCATCTTCATTTGCTCACCGAACCTCTCCAATCCTATCACTGCTGCGTTTATGCCCCTGCACACACGCTTGATTCTCTTTCGGAGACATAGCAATCCATAGGTTTTAAGATACTTCCTAGTCAGGTACACTCTTAGGCGTTTAATATGGGGTGTTGAGTCCATTTCGTTGAGCAAGGAGTAGCTCTTGTCTATTCCATATTTGGCTTAAGGAACTTTATCTGTGCTCATTTCAATCTCTGGTTTTATGCAGCACCACAACTCACCTTTCCCCTTAAGCAAGCATAAGTTGGGTTTCTAAATTTGAGACCCTGTTCTGTTTTGCAATTCAGTTCCTGTGTAGCCAAGTTTACATTCCGTGTATTAGTGATATCTTATGATGTTTCTTTTTCTGTGTGACTTATTTCAGTTAGAATCATCATACCTGAATCCACTCATTATGCTGCTACGGGCCTGATGACATAGATTTCATTGCTGTGTGATATTGCACTGTACGTAAGTACCACCACTTCTTTATCCATTTTTCACTTTCTGCGATATTGAACTTGTACCGTAAACCAGGTTCTTGTAAACAGAGCCGTCCCAACCTTTGGGGTGGCTGTGTCTTTTGATTTTAATTTCCCTAAGCTATAGGACCATAAGTGGAAGTGCCTTAGGCTCTGTTGCTTTGTTTTTTAGATGTTTCAGGAAACACCATACACTTCTCCCGAGTGGCTGTTGGCAATTTACATCCCACCCATCAGCATAACAAGGCTCCCAGTTCTCCATGGCCTGTCCTGCCTTTCTGGATTTCACACTTTTTTCAGATGGCCCTTTTGACCGGGGGGAAGTGAGACTTCATTGTAGTGCACATTTCCTTTGCAAGCTTGCTTGGTTGGCCAAAAAGGGCGTATGCGTTTTTTCCTGAATATATTCAGGAAAAAACGCATACGCCCTTTTTGGCCAAGTGCATCATTGTGGACGTTCTGCCTCTTTTCCTATGCTTTAAATGCAATTCCAGTCTAACTCCTGAAATCGGTTTCCTGCAATTCTGCCCCGCTTTCAAGTCCTCTTGGCAGCCTTACTTCAGTATATTTTTGGACGATAGCTGTCATTTATAACTCTGCAGGTTTGTGAATTACAGTGCCCCTGAGCTCCTTTCTTCAACTCGCTTTCTCGTGAGCTGGCCGCAACACCGCAGGATGGCTTCAGGCCCTAATCTGGTTCCGGCACGGCACGCTGAGCCTTTGTTTAATTCCTCTTCCTGGTGGGAAATGAGAGTTAAATTTGCCCGTCCAGACACCTCCAGCTAGTCTGTCATTGGTTCTCCCTATTCCTGTTCATCTTCCGCAGAAATTGCAAACTGGGCCAAACAGGAGGTTAAAGGCACTGACTCTCCAAGTCGGGAGAGTGTTAGTAAAGCGTCTGGCATGTTGCACCCGAGTACCAGGGGACGAAAACTGAGACATATTGGAACACGTCTCCCGATCACACGGTTGATCATACTCTGGGTTCCACATGCATGTTTTAGCTGAAGGAAGAATACCTTAAACCTGGAGAGTTGAGACCCGTGGAATGGGTACCATGCAATATGACTTCAAAGCATCTTCATTTGCTCACCGAACCTCTCCAATCCTATCACTGCTGCGTTTATGCCCCTGCACACACGCTTGATTCTCTTTCGGAGACATAGCAATCCATAGGTTTTAAGATACCTCCTAGTCAGGTACACTCTTAGGCATTTAATATGGGGTGTTGAGTCCATTTCGTTGAGCAAGGAGTAGCTCTTGTCTATTCCATATTTGGCATAAGGAACTTTATCTGTGCTCAATTCAATCTCTGGTTTTATGCAGCACCCCAACTCACCTTTCCGCTTAAGCAAGCATAAGTTGGTTTTCTAAATATGAGACACTGTTCTGTATTGTAATTCAGTTCCTATGTAGCCAAGTTTACATTCCGTGTATTAGTGATATCTTATGATGTTTCTTTTTCTTTGTGACTTATTTCAGTTAGAATCATCGTACCTGAATCCACTTATTATGCTGCTACGGGCCTGATGACATAGATTTCATTGCTGAGTGATATTGCATTGTACGTAAGTACCACAACTTCTTTATCCATTTTTCACTTTCTGCGATATTGAACTTGTACCGTAAACCAGGTTCTTGTAAACAGAGCCGTCCCAACCTTTGGGGTGGCTGTGTCTTTTGATTTTAATTTCCCTAAGCTATAGGACCATAAGTGGAAGTGCCCTAGGCTCTGTTGCTTTGTTTTTTAGATGTTTCAGGAAACACCATACACTTCTCCCGAGTGGCTGTTGGCAATTTTCATCCCGCCCATCAGCATAACAAGGCTCCCAGTTCTCCATGGCCTGTCCTGCCTTTCTGGATTTTACACTTTTTTCAGATGGCCCTTTTGACCGGGGGGAAGTGAGACTTCATTGTAGTGCAGATTTCCTTTGCAAGCTTGCTTGGTTGGCCAAAAAGGGCGTATGCGTTTTTTCCTGAATATATTCAGGAAAAAATGCATACGCCCTTTTTGGCCAAGTGCATCATTGTGGACGTTCTGCCTCTTTTCCTATGCTTTAAATGCAATTCCAGTCTACCTCCTGAAATCGGTTTCCTGCAATTCTGCCCCGCTTTCAAGTCCTCTTGGCAGCCTTACTTCAGTATATTTTTGGACGATAGCTGTCATTTATAACTCTGCAGGTTTGTGAATTACAGTGCCCCTGAGCTCCTTTCTTCAACTCGCTTTCTCGTGAGCTGGCCGCAACACCGCAGGATGGCTTCAGGCCCTAATCTGGTTCCGGCACGGCACGCTGAGCCTTTGGTTAATTCCTCTTCCTGGTGGGAAATGAGAGTTAAATTTGCCCGTCCAGAATCCTCCAGCTAGTCTGTCATTGGTTCTCCCTATTCCTGTTCATCTTCCGCAGAAATTGCAAACTGGGCCAAACAGGAGGTTAAAGGCGCTGACTCTCCAAGTCGGGAGAGGGTTAGTAAAGCGACTGGAATGTTGCACCCGAGTACCAGGGGACGAAAACTGAGATATATTTGAACACGTCTCCCGATCACACGGTTGATCATACTCTGGGTTCCACATGCATGTTTTAGCTGAAGGAAGAATACCTTAAACCTGGAGAGTTGAGACCCGTGGAATGGGTACCATGCAATATGACTTCAAAGGGTCTTCATTTGCTCACCGAACTTCTCCAATCCTATCACTGCTGCGTTTATGCCCCTGTACACACGTTTGATTCTCTTTCGGAGACATAGCAATCCATAGGTTTTAAGATACTTCCTAGTCAGGTACACTCTTAGGCATTTAATATGGGGTGTTGAGTCCATTTCGTTGAGCAAGGAGTGGCTCTTGTCTATTCCATATTTGGCTTAAGGAACTTTATCTGTGCTCATTTCAATCTCTGGTTTTATGCAGCACCCCAACTCACCTTTCCCCTTAAGCAAGCATAAGTTGGTTTTCTAAATTTGAGACCCTGTTCTGTTTTGTAATTCAGTTCCTGTGTAGCCAAGGTTACATTCCGTGTATTAGTGATATCTTATGATGTTTCTTTTTCTGTGTGACTTATTTCAGTTAGAATCATCATACCTGAATCCACTCATTATGCTGCTACGGGCCTGATGACATAGATTTCATTGCTGAGTGATACTGCATTGTACGTAAGTACCACAACTACTTTATCCATTTTTCACTTTCTGCGATATTGAACTTGTACCGTAAACCTGGGTCTTGTAAACAGAGCCATCCCAACTTTTGGGGTGGCTGTGTCTTTTTGATTTTAATTTCCCTAAGCTATAGGACCAAAAGTGGAAGTGCCCTAGGCTCTGTTGCTTTGTTTTTTAGATGTTTCAGGAAACACCATACACTTCTCCCGAGTGGCTGTTGGCAATTTACATCCCGCCCATCAGCATAAAAGGCTCCCAGTTCTCCATGGCCTGTCCTGCCTTTCTGGATTTTACACTTTTTTCAAATGGCCCTTTTGACCGGGGGGAAGTGAGAGTTCATTGTAGTGCAGATTTCCTTTGCAAGCTTGCTTGGTTGGCCAAAAAGGGCGTATGCGTTTTTTCCTGAATATATTCAGAAAAAAACGCATACGCCCTTTTTGGCCAAGTGCATCATTGTGGACGTTCTGCCTCTTTCCCTATGCTTTAAATGCAATTCCAGTCTACCTCTTGAAATCGGTTTCCTGCAATTCTGCCCCGCTTTCAAGTCCTCTTGGCAGCCTTACTTCAGTATATTTTTGGACGATAGCTGTCATTTATAACTCTGCAGGTTTGTGAATTACAGTGCCCCTGAGCTCCTTTCTTCAACTCGCTTTCTCGTGAGCTGGCCGCAACACCGCAGGATGGCTTCAGGCCCTAATCTGGTTCCGGCACGGCACGCTGAGCCTTTGGTTAATTCCTCTTCCTGGTGGGAAATGAGAGTTAAATTTTCCCGTCCAGACACCTCCAGCTAGTCTGTCATTGGTTCTCCCTATTCCTGTTCATCTTCCGCAGAAATTGCAAACTGGGCCAAACAGGAGGTTAAAGGCACTGACTGTCCAAGTCGGGAGAGTGTTAGTAAAGCGTCTGGAATGTTGCACCCGAGTACCAGGGGACGAAAACTGAGACATATTGGAACACGTCTCCCGATCACACGGTTGATCATACTCTGGGTTCCACATGCATGTTTTAGCTGAAGGAAGAATACCTTAAACCTGGAGAGTTGAGACCCGTGGAATGGGTACCATGCAATATGACTTCAAAGGGTCTTCATTTGCTCACCGAACCTCTCCAGTCCTATCACTGCTGCGTTTATACCCCTGCACACACGCTTGATTCTCTTTCGGAGACATAGCAATCCATAGGTTTTAAGATACTTCCTAGTCAGGTACACTCTTAGGCGTTTAATATGGGGTGTTGAGTCCATTTCGTTGAGCAAGGAGTAGCTCTTGTCTATTCCATATTTGGCTTAAGGAACTTTATCTGTGCTCATTTCAATCTCTGGTTTTATGCAGCACCCCAACTCACCTTTCCCCTTAAGCAAGCATAAGTTGGTTTTCTAAATTTGAGACCCTGTTCTGTTTTGTAATTCAGTTCCTGTGTAGCCAAGTTTACATTCCGTGTATTAGTGATATCTTATGATGTTTCTTTTTCTGTGTGAATCATTTCAGTTAGAATCATCATACCTGAATCCACTCATTATGCTGCTACGGGCCTGATGACATAGATTTCATTGCTGAGTGATACTGCATTGTACGTAAGTACCACAACTTCTTTATCCATTTTTCACTTTCTGCGATATTGAACTTGTACCGTAAACCAGGTTCTTGTAAACAGAGCCGTCCCAACCTTTGGGGTGGCTGTGTCTTTTGATTTTAATTTCCCTAAGCTATAGGACCATAAGTGGAAGTGCCTTAGGCTCTGTTGCTTTGTTTTTTAGATTGTTCAGGAAACACCATACACTTCTCCCGAGTGGCTGTTGGCAATTTACATCCCACCCATCAGCATAACAAGGCTCCCAGTTCTCCATGGCCTGTCCTGGCTTTCTGGATTTTACACTTTTTTCAGATGGCCCTTTTGACCGGGGGGAAGTGAGACTTCAGTGTAGTGCAGATTTCCTTTGCAAGCTTGCTTGGTTGGCCAAAAAGGGCGTATGCGTTTTTTCCTGAATATATTCAGGAAAAAACGCATACGCCCTTTTTGGCCAAGTGCATCATTGTGGACGTTCTGCCTCTTTTCCTATGCTTTAAATGCAATTCCAGTCTACCTCCTGAAATCGGTTTCCTGCAATTCTGCCCCGCTTTCAAGTCCTCTTGGCAGCCTTACTTCAGTATATTTTTGGACGATAGCTGTCATTTATAACTCTGCAGGTTTGTGAATTACAGTGCCCCTGAGCTCCTTTCTTCAACTCGCTTTCTCGTGAGCTGGCCGCAACACCGCAGGATGGCTTCAGGCCCTAATCTGGTTCCGGCACGGCACGCTGAGCCTTTGGTTAATTCCGCTTCCTGGTGGGAAATGAGAGTTAAATTTGCCCGTCCAGACACCTCCAGCTAGTCTGTCATTGGTTCTCCCTATTCCTGTTCATCTTCCGCAGAAATTGCAAACTGGGCCAAACAGGAGGTTAAAGGCACTGACTCTCCAAGTCGGGAGAGTGTTAATAAAGCGTCTGGAATGTTGCACCCGAGTACCAGGGGACGAAAACTGAGACATATTGGAACACGTCTCCCGATCACACGGTTGATCATACTCTGGGTTCCACATGCATGTTTTAGCTGAAGGAAGAATACCTTAAACCTGGAGAGTTGAGACCGGTGGAATGGGTACCATGCAATATGATTTCAAAGGGTCTTCATTTGCTCACCGAACCTCTCCAGTCCTATCACTGCTGCGTTTATACCCCTGCACACACGCTTGATTCTCTTTCAGAGACATAGCAATCCATAGGTTTTAAGATACTTCCTAGTCAGGTACACTCTTAGGCATTTAATATGGGGTGTTGAGTCCATTTCGTTGAGCAAGGAGTAGCTCTTGTCTATTCCATATTTGGCTTAAGGAACTTTATCTGTGCTCATTTCAATCTCTGGTTTTATGCAGCACCCCAACTCACCTTTCCCCTTAAGCAAGCATAAGTTGGTTTTCTAAATTTGAGACCCTGTTCTGTTTTGTAATTCAGTTCCTGTGTAGCCAAGTTTACATTCCGGGTATTAGTGATATCTTATGATGTTTCTTTTTCTGTGTGAATCATTTCAGTTAGAATCATCATACCTGAATCCACTCATTATGCTGCTACGGGCCTGATGACATAGATTTCATTGCTGAGTGATACTGCGTTGTACGTAAGTACCACAACTTCTTTATCCATTTTTCACTTTCTGCGATATTAAACTTGTACCGTAAACCAGGTTCTTGTAAACAGAGCCGTCCCAACCTTTGGGGTGGCTGTGTCTTTTGATTTTAATTTCCCTAAGCTATAGGACCATAAGTGGAAGTGCCTTAGGCTCTGTTGCTTTGTTTTTTAGATGTTTCAGGAAACACCATACACTTCTCCCGAGTGGCTGTTGGCAATTTACATCCCACCCATCAGCATAACAAGGCTCCCAGTTCTCCATGGCCTGTCCTGCCTTTCTGGATTTCACACTTTTTTCAGATGGCCCTTTTGACCGGGGGGAAGTGAGACTTCATTGTAGTGCACATTTCCTTTGCAAGCTTGCTTGGTTGGCCAAAAAGGGCGTATGCGTTTTTTCCTGAATATATTCAGGAAAAAACGCATACGCCCTTTTTGGCCAAGTGCATCATTGTGGACGTTCTGCCTCATTTCCTATGCTTTAAATGCAATTCCAGTCTACCTCCTGAAATCGGTTTCCTGCAATTCTGCCCCGCTTTCAAGTCCTCTTGGCAGCCTTACTTCAGTATATTTTTGGACGATAGCTGTCATTTATAACTCTGCAGGTTTGTGAATTACAGTGCCCCTGAGCTCCTTTCTTCAACTCGCTTTCTCGTGAGCTGGCCGCAACACCGCAGGATGGCTTCAGGCCCTAATCTGGTTCCGGCACGGCACGCTGAGCCTTTGGTTAATTCCTCTTCCTGGTGGGAAATGAGAGTTAAATTTGCCCGTCCAGACACCTCCAGCTAGTCTGTCATTGGTTCTCCCTATTCCTGTTCATCTTCCGCAGAAATTGCAAACTGGGCCAAACAGGAGGTTAAAGGCACTGACTCTCCAAGTCGGGAGAGTGTTAGTAAAGCGTCTGGAATGTTGCACCCGAGTACCAGGGGACGAAAACTGAGACATATTGGAACACGTCTCCCGATCACACGGTTGATCATACTCTGGGTTCCACATGCATGTTTTAGCTGAAGGAAGAATACCTTAAACCTGGAGAGTTGAGACCCGTGGAATGGGTACCATGCAATATGACTTCAAAGCATCTTCATTTGCTCACCGAACCTCTCCAATCCTATCACTGCTGCGTTTATGCCCCTGCACACACGCTTGATTCTCTTTCGGAGACATAGCAATCCATAGGTTTTAAGATACTTCCTAGTCAGGTACACTCTTAGGCGTTTAATATGGGGTGTTGAGTCCATTTCGTTGAGCAAGGAGTAGCTCTTGTCTATTCCATATTTGGCTTAAGGAACTTTATCTGTGCTCATTTCAATCTCTGGTTTTATGCAGCACCACAACTCACCTTTCCCCTTAAGCAAGCATAAGTTGGGTTTCTAAATTTGAGACCCTGTTCTGTTTTGCAATTCAGTTCCTGTGTAGCCAAGTTTACATTCCGTGTATTAGTGATATCTTATGATGTTTCTTTTTCTGTGTGACTTATTTCAGTTAGAATCATCATACCTGAATCCACTCATTATGCTGCTACGGGCCTGATGACATAGATTTCATTGCTGTGTGATATTGCACTGTACGTAAGTACCACCACTTCTTTATCCATTTTTCACTTTCTGCGATATTGAACTTGTACCGTAAACCAGGTTCTTGTAAACAGAGCCGTCCCAACCTTTGGGGTGGCTGTGTCTTTTGATTTTAATTTCCCTAAGCTATAGGACCATAAGTGGAAGTGCCTTAGGCTCTGTTGCTTTGTTTTTTAGATGTTTCAGGAAACACCATACACTTCTCCCGAGTGGCTGTTGGCAATTTACATCCCACCCATCAGCATAACAAGGCTCCCAGTTCTCCATGGCCTGTCCTGCCTTTCTGGATTTCACACTTTTTTCAGATGGCCCTTTTGACCGGGGGGAAGTGAGACTTCATTGTAGTGCACATTTCCTTTGCAAGCTTGCTTGGTTGGCCAAAAAGGGCGTATGCGTTTTTTCCTGAATATATTCAGGAAAAAACGCATACGCCCTTTTTGGCCAAGTGCATCATTGTGGACGTTCTGCCTCTTTTCCTATGCTTTAAATGCAATTCCAGTCTACCTCCTGAAATCGGTTTCCTGCAATTCTGCCCCGCTTTCAAGTCCTCTTGGCAGCCTTACTTCAGTATATTTTTGGACGATAGCTGTCATTTATAACTCTGCAGGTTTGTGAATTACAGTGCCCCTGAGCTCCTTTCTTCAACTCGCTTTCTCGTGAGCTGGCCGCAACACCGCAGGATGGCTTCAGGCCCTAATCTGGTTCCGGCACGGCACGCTGAGCCTTTGGTTAATTCCTCTTCCTGGTGGGAAATGAGAGTTAAATTTGCCCGTCCAGACACCTCCAGCTAGTCTGTCATTGGTTCTCCCTATTCCTGTTCATCTTCCGCAGAAATTGCAAACTGGGCCAAACAGGAGGTTAAAGGCACTGACTCTCCAAGTCGGGAGAGTGTTAGTAAAGCGTCTGGCATGTTGCACCCGAGTACCAGGGGACGAAAACTGAGACATATTGGAACACGTCTCCCGATCACACGGTTGATCATACTCTGGGTTCCACATGCATGTTTTAGCTGAAGGAAGAATACCTTAAACCTGGAGAGTTGAGACCCGTGGAATGGGTACCATGCAATATGACTTCAAAGCATCTTCATTTGCTCACCGAACCTCTCCAATCCTATCACTGCTGCGTTTATGCCCCTGCACACACGCTTGATTCTCTTTCGGAGACATAGCAATCCATAGGTTTTAAGATACTTCCTAGTCAGGTACACTCTTAGGCGTTTAATATGGGGTGTTGAGTCCATTTCGTTGAGCAAGGAGTAACTCTTGTCTATTCCATATTTGGCTTAAGGAACTTTATCTGTGCTCATTTCAATCTCTGGTTTTATGCAGCACCACAACTCACCTTTCCCCTTAAGCAAGCATAAGTTGGTTTTCTAAATTTGAGACCCTGTTCTGTTTTGCAATTCAGTTCCTGTGTAGCCAAGTTTACATTCCGTGTATTAGTGATATCTTATGATGTTTCTTTTTCTGTGTGACTTATTTCAGTTAGAATCATCATACCTGAATCCACTCATTATGCTGCTACGGGCCTGATGACATAGATTTCATTGCTGTGTGATATTGCATTGTACGTAAGTACCACCACTTCTTTATCCATTTTTCACTTTCTGCGATATTGAACTTGTACCGTAAACCAGGTTCTTGTAAACAGAGCCGTCCCAACCTTTGGGGTGGCTGTGTCTTTTGATTTTAATTTCCCTAAGCTATAGGACCATAAGTGGAAGTGCCCTAGGCTCTGTTGCTTTGTTTTTTAGATGTTTCAGGAAACACCATACACCTCTCCCGAGTGGCTGTTGGCAATTTACATCCCGCCCATCAGCATAACAAGGCTCCCAGTTCTCCATGGCCTGTCCTGCCTTTCTGGATTTTACACTTTTTTCAGATGGCCCTTTTGACCGGGGGGAAGTGAGACTTCATTGTAGTGCAGATTTCCTTTGCAAGCTTGCTTGGTTGGCCAAAAAGGGCGTATGCGTTTTTTCCTGAATATATTCAGGAAAAAACGCATACGCCCTTTTTGGCCAAGTGCATCATTGTGGACGTTCTGCCTCTTTTCCTATGCTTTAAATGCAATTCCAGTCTACCTCCTGAAATCGGTTTCCTGCAATTCTGCCCCGCTTTCAAGTCCTCTTGGCAGCCTTACTTCAGTATATTTTTGGACGATAGCTGTCATTTATAACTCTGCAGGTTTGTGAATTACAGTGCCCCTGAGCTCCTTTCTTCAACTCGCTTTCTCGTGAGCTGGCCGCAACACCGCAGGATGGCTTCAGGCCCTAATCTTGTTCCGGCACGGCATGCTGAGCCTTTGGTTAATTCTTCTTCCTGGTGGGAAATGAGAATTAAATTTGCCCGTCCAGACACCTCCAGCTAGTCTGTCATTGGTTCTCCCTATTCCTGTTCATCTTCCGCAGAAATTGCAAACTGGGCCAAACAGGAGGTTAAAGGCACTGACTCTCCAAGTCGGGAGAGTGTTAATAAAGCGTCTGGAATGTTGCACCCGAGTACCAGGGGACGAAAACTGAGACATATTGGAACACATCTCCCGATCACACGGTTGATCATACTCTGGGTTCCACATGCATGTTTTAGCTGAAGGAAGAATACCTTAAACCTGGAGAGTTGAGACCCGTGGAATGGGTAACATGCAATATGATTTCAAAGGGTCTTCATTTGCTCACCGAACCTCTCCAGTCCTATCACTGCTGCGTTTATGCCCCTGCACACACGCTTGATTCTCTTTCGGAGACATAGCAATCCATAGGTTTTAAGATACTTCCTAGTCAGGTATATTCTTAGGTGTTTAATATGGGGTGTTGAATCCATTTCGTTGAGCAAGGAGTAGCTCTTGTCTATTCCATATTTGGCTTAAGGAACTTTATCTGTGCTCATTTCAATCTCTGGTTTTATGCAGCACCCCAACTCACCTTTCCCCTTAAGCAAGCATAAGTTGGTTTTCTAAATTTGAGACCCTGTTCTGTTTTGGAATTCAGTTCCTGTGTAGCCAAGTTTACATTCCGTGTATTAGTGATATCTTATGATGTTTCTTTTTCTGTGTGACTTATTTCAGTTAGAATCATCATACCTGAATCCACTCATTATGCTGCTACGGGCCTGATGACATAGATTTCCTTGCTGAGTGATATTGCATTGTACGTAAGTACCACAACTTCTTTATCCATTTTTCACTTTCTGCGATATTGAACTTGTACTGTAAACCAGGTTCTTGTAAACAGAGCCGTCCCAACGTTTGGGGTGGCTGTGTCTTTTGATTTTAATTTCCCTAAGCTATAGGACCATAAGTGGAAGTGCCCTAGGCTCTGTTGCTTTGTTTTTTAGATGTTTCAGGAAACACCATACACTTCTCCCGAGTGGCTGTTGGCAATTTACATCCCGCCCAACAGCATAACAAGGCTCCCAGTTCTCCATGGCCTGTCCTGCCTTTCTGGATTTTACACTTTTTTCAGATGGCCCTTTTGACCGGGGGGAAGTGAGACTTCATTGTAGTGCAGATTTCCTTTGCAAGCTTGCTTGGTTGGCCAAAAAGGGCGTATGCGTTTTTTCCTGAATATATTTAGGAAAAAACGCATACGCCCTTTTTGGCCAAGTGCATCATTGTGGACGTTCTGCCTCTTTTCCTATGCTTTAAATGCAATTCCAGTCTACCTCCTGAAATCGGTTTCCTGCAATTCTGCCCCGCTTTCAAGTCCTCTTGGCAGCCTTACTTCAGTATATTTTTGGACGATAGCTGTCATTTATAACTCTGCAGGTTTCTGAATTACAGTGCCCCTGAGCTCCTTTCTTCAACTCGCTTTCTCGTGAGCTGGCCGCAACCCCGCAGGATGGCTTCAGGCCCTAATCTGGTTCCGGCACGGCACGCTGAGCCTTTGGTTAATTCCTCTTCCTGGTGGGAAATGAGAGTTAAATTTGCCCGTCCAGACACCTCCAGCTAGTCTCTCATTGGTTCTCCCTATTCCTGTACATCTTCCGCAGAAATTGCAAACTGGGCCAAACAGGAGGTTAAAGGCGCTGACTCTCCAAGTCGGGAGAGTGTTAGTAAAGCGTCTGGAATGTTGCACCCGAGTACCAGGGGACGGAAACTGACACATATTGGAACACGTCTCCCGATCACACGGTTGATCATACTCTGGGTTCCACATGCATGTTTTAGCTGAAGGAAGAATACCTTAAACCTGGAGAGTTGAGACCCGTGGAATGGGTACCATGCAATATGACTTCAAAGGGTCTTCATTTGCTCACCGAACCTCTCCAATCCTATCACTGCTGCGTTTATGCCCCTGTACACACACTTGATTCTCTTTCAGAGACATAGCAATCCATAGGTTTTAAGATACTTCCTAGTCAGGTACACTCTTAGGCATTTAATATGGGGTGTTGAGTCCATTTCATTGAGCAAGGAGTAGCTCTTGTCTATTCCATATTTGGCTTAAGGAACTTTATCTGTGCTCATTTCAATCTCTGGTTTTATGCAGCACCCCAACTCACCTTTCCCCTTAAGCAAGCATAAGTTGGGTTTCTAAATTTGAGACCCTGTTCTGTTTTGTAATTCAGTTCCTGTGTAGCCAAGTTTACATTCCGTCTATTAGTGATATCTTATGATGTTTCTTTTTCTGTGTGACTTATTTCAGTTAGAATCATCGTACCTGAATCCACTCATTATGCTGCTACGGGCCTGATGACATAGATTTCATTGCTGAGTGATATTGCATTGTACGTAAGTACCACAAATTCTTTATCCATTTTTCACTTTCTGCGATATTGAACTTGTACCGTAAACCAGGTTCTTGTAAACAGAGCCGTCCCAACCTTTGGGGTGGCTGTGTCTTTTGATTTTAATTTCCCTAAGCTATAGGACCATAAGTGGAAGTGCCCTACGCTCTGTTGCTTTGTTTTTTAGATGTTTCAGGAAACACCATACACTTCTCCCGAGTGGCTGTTGGCAAGTTACATCCTGCCCATCAGCATAACAAGGCTCCGAGTTCTCCTTGGCCTGTCCTGCCTTTCTGGATTTTACACTTTTTTCAGATGGCCCTTTTGACCGGGGGGAAGTGAGACTTCATTGTAGTGCAGATTTCCTTTGCAAGCTTGCTTGGTTGGCCAAAAAGGGCGTATGCGTTTTTTCCTGAATATATTCAGGAAAAAACGCATACGTCCTTTTTGGCCAAGTGCATCATTGTGGACGTTCTGCCTCTTTTCCTATGCTTTAAATGCAATTCCAGTCTACCTCCTGAAATCGGTTTCCTGCAATTCTGCCCCGCTTTCAAGTCCTCTTGGCAGCCTTACTTCAGTATATTTTTGGACGATAGCTGTCATTTATAACTCTGCAGGTTTCTGAATTACAGTGCCCCTGAGCTCCTTTCTTCAACTCGCTTTCTTGTGAGCTGGCCGCAACACCGCAGGATTGCTTCAGGCCCTAATGTGGTTCCGGCACGGCACGCTGAGCCTTTGGTTAATTCCTCTTCCTGGTGGGAAATGAGAGTTAAATTTGCCCGTCCAGACACCTCCATCTAGTCTGTCATTGGTTCTCCCTATTCCTGTTCATCTTCCGCAGAAATTGCAAACTGGGCCAAACAGGAGGTTAAAGGCACTGACTCTCCAAGTCGGGAGAGTGTTAGTAAAGCCTCTGGCATGTTGCACCCGAGTACCAGGGAACGAAAAGTGAGACACATTTGAATATGTTTCTCGATCACATGGTGGATCATACTCTGGGTTCCACATGCATGTTTTAGCTGAAGGAAGAATACCTTAAACCTGGAGAGTTGAGACCCGTGGAATGGGTACCATGCAATATGACTTCAAAGGGTCTTCATTTGCTCACCGAACTTCTCCAATCCTATCACTGCTGCGTTTATGCCCCTGTACACACGCTTGATTCTCTTTCGGAGACATAGCAATCCATAGGTTTTAAGATACTTCCTAGTCAGGTACACTCTTAGGCATTTAATATGAGGTGTTGAGTCCATTTCGTTGAGCAAGGAGTAGCTCTTGTCTATTCCATATTTGGCTTAAGGAACTTTATCTGTGCTCATTTCAATCTCTGGTTTTATGCAGCACCCCAACTCACCTTTCCCCTTAAGCAAGCAAAAGTTGGTTTTCTAAATTTGAGACCCTGTTCTGTTTTGGAATTCAGTTCCTGTGTAGCCAAGTTTACATTCCGTGTATTAGTGATATCTTATGATGTTTCTTTTTCTGTGTGACTTATTTCAGTTAGAATCATCATACCTGAATCCACTCATTATGCTGCTACGGGCCTGATGACATAGATTTCATTGCTGAGTGATACTGCATTGTACGTAAGTACCACAACTTCTTTATCCATTTTTCACTTTCTGCGATATTGAACTTGTACCGTAAACCAGGTTCTTGTAAACAGAGCCGTCCCAACCTTTTGGGTGGCTCTGTCTTTTTGATTTTAATTTCCCTAAGCTATAGGACCATAAGCTGAAGTGCCCTAGGCTCTGTTGCTTTGTTTTTTAGATGTTTCAGGAAACACCATACACTTCTCCGGAATGGCTGTTGGCAATTTAAATCACGCCCATCAGCATAACAAGGCTCCCAGTTCTCCATGGCCTGTCCTGCCTTTCTGGATTTCACACTTTTTTCAGATGGCCCTTTTGACCGGGGGGAAGTGAGACTTCATTGTAGTGCAGATTTCCTTTGCAAGCTTGCTTGGTTGGCCAAAAAGGGCGTATGCGTTTTTTCCTGAATATATTCAGGAAAAAACGCATACGCCCTTTTTGGCCAAGTGCATCATTGTGGACGTTCTGCCTCTTTTCCTATGCTTTAAATGCAATTCCAGTCTACCTCCTGAAATCGGTTTCCTGCAATTCTGCCCCGCTTTCAAGTCCTCTTGGCAGCCTTACTTCAGTATATTTTTGGACGATAGCTGTCATTTATAACTCTGCAGGTTTGTGAATTACAGTGCCCCTGAGCTCCTTTCTTCAACTCGCTTTCTCGTGAGCTGGCTGCAACACCGCAGGATGGCTTCAGGCCCTAATCTGGTTCCGGCACGGCACGCTGATCCTTTGGTTAATTCCTCTTCCTGGTGGGAAAT
Source organism: Lagenorhynchus albirostris (assembly GCF_949774975.1). Classification (NCBI taxonomy): domain Eukaryota; kingdom Metazoa; phylum Chordata; class Mammalia; order Artiodactyla; family Delphinidae; genus Lagenorhynchus; species Lagenorhynchus albirostris. The sequence goes on along the minus strand of NW_026783597.1, from coordinate 365,350 downwards.
GAGAGTTAAATTTGCCCGTCCAGACACCTCCATCTAGTCTGTCATTGGTTCTCCCTATTCCTGTTCATCTTCCACAGAAATTGCAAACTGGGCCAAACAGGAGGTTAAAGGCACTGACTCTCCAAGTCGGGAGAGTGTTAGTAAAGCGTCTGGAATGTTGCACCCGAGTACCAGGGGACGAAAACTGACACATATTGGAACACGTCTCCCGATCACACGGTTGATCATACTCTGGGTTCCACATGCATGTTTTAGCTGAAGGAAGAATACCTTAAACCTGGAGAGTTGAGACCCGTGGAATGGGTACCATGCAATATGACTTCAAAGGGTCTTCATTTGCTCACCGAACCTCTCCAATCCTATCACTGCTGCGTTTATGCCCCTGTACACACACTTGATTCTCTTTCAGAGACATAGCAATCCATAGGTTTTAAGATACTTCCTAGTCAGGTACACTCTTAGGCATTTAATATGGGGTGTTGAGTCCATTTCGTTGAGCAAGGAGTAGCTCTTGTCTATTCCATATTTGGCTTAAGGAACTTTATCTGTGCTCATTTCAATCTCTGGTTTTATGCAGCACCCCAACTCACCTTTCCCCTTAAGCAAGCATAAGTTGGTTTTCTAAATTTGAGATCCTGTTCTGTTTTGTAATTCAGTTCCTGTGTAGCCAAGGTTACATTCCATGTATTAGTGATATCTTATGATGTTTCTTTTTCTGTGTGACTTATTTCAGTTAGAATCATCATACCTGAATCCACTCATTATGCTGCTACGGGCCTGATGACATAGATTTCATTGCTGAGTGATATTGCATTGTACGTAAGTACCACAACTTCTTTATCCATTTTTCACTTTCTGCGATATTGAACTTGTACCGTAAACCAGGTTCTTGTAAACAGAGCCGTCCCAACCTTTGGGGTGGCTGTGTCTTTTGATTTTAATTTCCCTAAGCTATAGGACCATAAGTGGAAGTGCCCTAGGCTCTGTTGCTTTGTTTTTTAGATGTTTCAGGAAACACCATACACTTCTCCCGAGTGGCTGTTGGCAATTTACATCCCGCCCATCAGCATAACAAGGCTCCCAGTTCTCCATGGCCTGTCCTGCCTTTCTAGATTTTACACTTTTTTCAGATGGCCCTTTTGACCAGGGGGAAGTGAGACTTCATTGTAGTGCAGATTTCCTTTGCAAGCTTGCTTGGTTGGCCAAAAAGGGCGTATGCGTTTTTTCCTGAATATATTCAGGAAAAAACGAATACGCCCTTTTTGGCCAAGTGCATCATTGTGGACGTTCTGCCTCTTTTCCTATGCTTTAAATGCAATTCCAGTCTACCTCCTGAAATCGGTTTCCTGCAATTCTGCCCCGCTTTCAAGTCCTCTTGGCAGCCTTACTTCAGTATATTTTTGGACGATAGCTGTCATTTATAACTCTGCAGGTTTCTGAATTACAGTGCCCCTGAGCTCCTTTCTTCAACTCGCTTTCTTGTGAGCTGGCCGCAACACCGCAGGATTGCTTCAGGCCCTAATGTGGTTCCGGCACGGCACGCTGAGCCTTTGGTTAATTCCTCTTCCTGGTGGGAAATGAGAGTTAAATTTGCCCGTCCAGACACCTCCATCTAGTCTGTCATTGGTTCTCCCTATTCCTGTTCATCTTCCGCAGAAATTGCAAACTGGGCCAAACAGGAGGTTAAAGGCACTGACTCTCCAAGTCGGGAGAGTGTTAGTAAAGCCTCTGGCATGTTGCACCCGAGTACCAGGGAACGAAAAGTGAGACACATTTGAATATGTTTCTCGAACACATGGTGGATCATACTCTGGGTTCCACATGCATGTTTTAGCTGAAGGAAGAATACCTTAAACCTGGAGAGTTGAGACCCGTGGAATGGGTACCATGCAATATGACTTCAAAGGGTCTTCATTTGCTCACCGAACCTCTCCAATCCTATCACTGCTGCGTTTATGCCCCTGTACACACGCTTGATTCTCTTTCGGAGACATAGCAATCCATAGATTTTAAGATTCTTCCTAGTCAGGTATATTTTTATGTGTTTAATATGGTGTGTTGAATCCATTTCGTTGAGCAAGGAGTAGCTCTTGTCTATTCCATATTTGGCTTAAGGAACTTTATCTGTGCTCATTTCAATCTCTGGTTTTATGCAGCACCCCAACTCACCTTTCCCCTTAAGCAAGCATAAGTTGGTTTTCTAAATTTGAGACCCTGTTCTGTTTTGAAATTCAGTTCCTGTGTAGCCAAGTTTACATTCCGTGTATTAGTGATATCTTATGATGTTTCTTTTTCTGTGTGACTTATTTCAGTTAGAATCATCATACCTGAATCCACTCATTATGCTGCTACGGGCCTGATGACATAGATTTCCTTGCTGAGTGATACTGCATTGTACGTAAGTACCACAACTTCTTTATCCATTTTTCACTTTCTGCGATAGTGAACTTGTACCGTAAACCAGGTTCTTGTAAACAGAGCCGTCCCAACCTTTGGGGTGGCTGTGTCTTTTTGATTTTAATTTCCCTAAGCTATAGGACCATAAGTGGAAGTGCCCTAGGCTCTGTTGCTTAGTTTTTTAGATGTTTCAGGAAACACCATACACTTCTCCCGAGTGGCTGTTGGCAATTTACATCCCGCCCATCAGCATAACAAGGCTCCCAGTTCTCCATGGCCTGTCCTGCCTTTCTGGATTTCACACTTTTTTCAGATGGCCCTTTTGACCGGGGGGAAGTGAGACTTCATTGTAGTGCAGATTTCCTTTGCAAGCTTGCTTGGTTGGCCAAAAAGGGCGTATGCGTTTTTTCCTGAATATATTTAGGAAAAAACGCATACGCCCTTTTTGGCCAAGTGCATCATTGTGGACGTTCTGCCTCTTTTCCTATGCTTTAAATGCAATTCCAGTCTACCTCCTGAAATCGGTTTCCTGCAATTCTGCCCCGCTTTCAAGTCCTCTTGGCAGCCTTACTTCAGTATATTTTTGGACGATAGCTGTCATTTATAACTCTGCAGGTTTGTGAATTACAGTGCCCCTGAGCTCCTTTCTTCAACTCGCTTTCTCGTGAGCTGGCCGCAACACCGCAGGATGGCTTCAAGCCCTAATCTGCTTCCGGCACGGCACGCTGAGCCTTTGGTTAATTCCTCTTCCTGGTGCGAAATGAGAATTAAATTTGCCCATCCAGACACCTCCAGCTAGTCTGTCATTGGTTCTCCCTATTCCTGTTCATCTTCCGCAGAAATTGCAAACTGGGCCAAACAGGAGGTTAAAGGCACTGACTCTCCAAGTCGGGAGAGTGTTAGTAAAGCATCTGGAATGTTGCACCCGAGTACCAGGGGACGAAAACTGAGACATATTGGAACACATCTCCCGATCACGTGGTTGATCATACTCTGGGTTCCACATGCATGTTTTAGCTGAAGGAAGAATACCTTAAACCTGGAGAGTTGAGACCCGTGGAATGGGTACCATGCAATATGACTTCAAAGGGTCTTCATTTGCTCACCGAACCTCTCCAATCCTATCACTGCTGCGTTTATGCCCCTGCACACACGCTTGATTCTCTTTTGGAGACATAGCAATCCATAGGTTTTAAGATACTTCCTAATCAGGTACATTCTTAGGCGTTTAATATGGGGTGTTGAGTCCATTTCGTTGAGCAAGGAGTAGCTCTTGTCTATTCCATATTTGGCTTAAGGAACTTTATCTGTGCTCAATTCAATCTCTGGTTTTATGCAGCACCCCAACTCACCTTTCCCCTTAAGCAAGCATAAGTTGGGTTTCTAAATTTGAGACCCTGTTCTGTTTTGTAATTCAGTTCCTATGTAACCAAGTTTACATTCCGTGTATTAGTGATATCTTATGATGTTTCTTTTCCTGTGTGACTTATTTCAGTTAGAATCATCATACCTGAATCCACTCATTATGCTGCTACGGGCCTGATGACATAGATTTCATTGCTGAGTGATATTGCATTGTACGTAAGTACCACAACTTCTTTATCCATTTTTCACTTTCTGCGATATTGAACTTGTACCGTAAACCAGGTTCTTGTAAACAGAGCCGTCCCAACCTTTGGGGTGGCTGTGTCTTTTGATTTTAATTTCCCTAAGCTATAGGACCATAAGTGGAAGTGCCCTAGGCTCTGTTGCTTTGTTTTTTAGATGTTTCAGGAAACACCATACACTTCTCCGGAGTGGCTGTTTGCAAGTTACATCCTGCCCATCAGCATAACAAGGCTCCCAGTTCTCCTTGGCCTGTCCTGCCTTTGTGGATTTTACACTTTTTTCAGATGGCCCTTTTGACCGGGGGGAAGTGAGACTTCATTGTAGTGCAGATTTCCTTTGCAAGCTTGCTTGGTTGGCCAAAAAGTGCGTATGCGTTTTTTCCTGAATATATTCAGGAAAAGACGCATACGCCCTTTTTGGCCAAGTGCATCATTGTGGACGTTCTGCCTCTTTTCCTATGCTTTAAATGCAATTCCAGTCTACCTCCTGAAATCGGTTTCCTGCAATTCTGCCCCGCTTTCAAGTCCTCTTGGCAGCCTTACTTCAGTATATTTTTGGACGATAGCTGTCATTTATAACTCTGCAGGTTTCTGAATTACAGTGCCCCTGAGCTCCTTTCTTCAACTCGCTTTCTTGTGAGCTGGCCGCAACACCGCAGGATTGCTTCAGGCCCTAATGTGGTTCCGGCACGGCATGCTGAGCCTTTGGTTAATTCCTCTTCCTGGTGGGAAATGAGAGTTAAATTTGCCCGTCCAGACACCTCCATCTAGTCTGTCATTGGTTCTCCCTATTCCTGTTCATCTTCCGCAGAAATTGCAAACTGGGCCAAACAGGAGGTTAAAGGCACTGACTCTCCAAGTCGGGAGAGTGTTAGTAAAGCCTCTGGCATGTTGCACCCGAGTACCAGGGAACGAAAAGTGAGACACATTTGAATATGTTTCTCGAACACATGGTGGATCATACTCTGGGTTCCACATGCATGTTTTAGCTGAAGGAAGAATACCTTAAACCTGGAGAGTTGAGACCCGTGGAATGGGTACCATGCAATATGACTTCAAAGGGTCTTCATTTGCTCACCGAACCTCTCCAATCCTATCACTGCTGCGTTTATGCCCCTGTACACACGCTTGATTCTCTTTCGGAGACATAGCAATCCATAGATTTTAAGATTCTTCCTAGTCAGGTATATTTTTATGTGTTTAATATGGTGTGTTGAATCCATTTCGTTGAGCAAGGAGTAGCTCTTGTCTATTACATATTTGGCTTAAGGAACTTTATCTGTGCTCATTTCAATCTCTGGTTTTATGCAGCACCCCAACTCACCTTTCCCCTTAAGCAAGCATAAGTTGGTTTTCTAAATTTGAGACCCTGTTCTGTTTTGAAATTCAGTTCCTGTGTAGCCAAGTTTACATTCCGTGTATTAGTGATATCTTATGATGTTTCTTTTTCTGTGTGACTTATTTCAGTTAGAATCATCATACCTGAATCCACTCATTATGCTGCTACGGGCCTGATGACATAGATTTCCTTGCTGAGTGATACTGCATTGTACGTAAGTACCACAACTTCTTTATCCATTTTTCACTTTCTGCGATAGTGAACTTGTACCGTAAACCAGGTTCTTGTAAACAGAGCCGTCCCAACCTTTGGGGTGGCTGTGTCTTTTTGATTTTAATTTCCCTAAGCTATAGGACCATAAGTGGAAGTGCCCTAGGCTCTGTTGCTTTGTTTTTTAGATGTTTCAGGAAACACCATACACTTCTCCCGAGTGGCTGTTGGCAATTTACATCCCGCCCATCAGCATAACAAGGCTCCCAGTTCTCCATGGCCTGTCCTGCCTTTCTGGATTTCACACTTTTTTCAGATGGCCCTTTTGACCGGGGGGAAGTGAGACTTCATTGTAGTGCAGATTTCCTTTGCAAGCTTGCTTGGTTGGCCAAAAAGGGCGTATGCGTTTTTTCCTGAATATATTTAGGAAAAAACGCATACGCCCTTTTTGGCCAAGTGCATCATTGTGGACGTTCTGCCTCTTTTCCTATGCTTTAAATGCAATTCCAGTCTACCTCCTGAAATCGGTTTCCTGCAATTCTGCCCCGCTTTCAAGTCCTCTTGGCAGCCTTACTTCAGTATATTTTTGGACGATAGCTGTCATTTATAACTCTGCAGGTTTGTGAATTACAGTGCCCCTGAGCTCCTTTCTTCAACTCGCTTTCTCGTGAGCTGGCCGCAACACCGCAGGATGGCTTCAAGCCCTAATCTGCTTCCGGCACGGCACGCTGAGCCTTTGGTTAATTCCTCTTCCTGGTGCGAAATGAGAATTAAATTTGCCCATCCAGACACCTCCAGCTAGTCTGTCATTGGTTCTCCCTATTCCTGTTCATCTTCCGCAGAAATTGCAAACTGGGCCAAACAGGAGGTTAAAGGCACTGACTCTCCAAGTCGGGAGAGTGTTAGTAAAGCATCTGGAATGTTGCACCCGAGTACCAGGGGACGAAAACTGAGACATATTGGAACACATCTCCCGATCACATGGTTGATCATACTCTGGGTTCCACATGCATGTTTTAGCTGAAGGAAGAATACCTTAAACCTGGAGAGTTGAGACCCGTGGAATGGGTAACATGCAATATGATTTCAAAGGGTCTTCATTTGCTCACCGAACCTCTCCAGTCCTATCACTGCTGCGTTTATGCCCCTGCACACACGCTTGATTCTCTTTCGGAGACATAGCAATCCATAGGTTTTAAGATACTTCCTAGTCAGGTATATTCTTAGGTGTTTAATATGGGGTGTTGAATCCATTTCGTTGAGCAAGGAGTAGCTCTTGTCTATTCCATATTTGGCTTAAGGAACTTTATCTGTGCTCATTTCAATCTCTGGTTTTATGCAGCACCCCAACTCACCTTTCCCCTTAAGCAAGCATAAGTTGGTTTTCTAAATTTGAGACCCTGTTCTGTTTTGGAATTCAGTTCCTGTGTAGCCAAGTTTACATTCCGTGTATTAGTGATATCTTATGATGTTTCTTTTTCTGTGTGACTTATTTCAGTTAGAATCATCGTACCTGAATGCACTCATTATGTTGCTACGGGCCTGATGACATAGATTTCCTTGCAGAGTGATATTGCATTGTACGTAAGTACCACAACTTCTTTATCCATTTTTCACTTTCTGCGATATTGAACTTGTACCGTAAACCAGGTTCTTGTAAACAGAGCCGTCCCAACCTTTGGGGTGGCTGTGTCTTTTGATTTTAATTTCCCTAAGCTATAGGACCATAAGTGGAAGTGCCCTAGGCTCTGTTGCTTTGTTTTTTAGATGTTTCAGGAAACACCATACACTTCTCCCGAGTGGCTGTTGGCAATTGTCATCCCGCCCATCAGCATAACAAGGCTCCCAGTTCTCCATGGCCTGTCCTGCCTTTCTGGATTTTACACTTTTTTCCGATGGCCCTTTTGACCGGGGGGAAGTGAGACTTCATTGTAGTGCAGATTTCCTTTGCAAGCTTGCTTGGTTGGCCAAAAAGGGCGTATGCGTTTTTTCCTGAATATATTCAGGAAAAAACGCATACGCCCTTTTTGGCCAAGTGCATCATTGTGGACGTTCTGCCTCTTTTCCTATGCTTTAAATGCAATTCCAGTCTACCTCTTGAAATCGGTTTCCTGCAATTCTGCCCCGCTTTCAAGTCCTCTTGGCAGCCTTACTTCAGTATATTTTTGGACGATAGCTGTCATTTATAACTCTGCAAGTTTGTGAATTACAGTGCCCCTGAGCTCCTTTCTTCAACTCGCTTTCTCGTGAGCTGGCCGCAACACCGCAGGATGGCTTCAGGCCCTAATCTGGTTCCGGCACGGCACGCTGAGCCTTTGGTTAATTCCTCTTCCTGGTGGGAAATGAGAGTTAAATTTGCCCGTCCAGACACCTCCAGCTAGTCTTTCATTCTTTCTCCCTATTCCTGTTCATCTTCCGCAGAAATTGCAAACTGGGCCAAACAGGAGGTTAAAGGCGCTGACTCTCCAAGTCGGGAGAGTGATAGTAAAGCGTCTGGAATGTTGCACCCGAGTACTAGGGGAAGAAAACTGAGACATATTGGAACACATCTCCCGATCACACGGTTGATCATACTCTGGGTTCCACATGCATGTTTTAGCTGAAGGAAGAATCCCTTAAACCTGGAGAGTTGAGACCCGTGGAATGGGTACCATGCAATATGACTTCAAAGGGTCTTCATTTGCTCACCGAACCTCTCCAATCCTATCACTGCTGCGTTTATGCCCCTGCACACACGCTTGATTCTCTTTCGGAGACATAGCAATCCATAGGTTTTAAGATACTTCCTAGTCAGGTATATTCTTAGGTGTTTAATATGGGGTGTTGAATCCATTTCGTTGAGCAAGGAGTAGCTCTTGTCTATTCCATATTTGGCTTAAGCAACTTTATCTGTGCTCATTTCAATCTCTGGTTTTATGCAGCACCCCAACTCACCTTTCCCCTTAAGCAAGCATAAGTTGGTTTTCTAAATTTGAGACCCTGTTCTGTTTTGTAATTCAGTTCCTGTGTAGCCAAGTTTACATTCCGTGTATTAGTGATATCTTATGATGTTTCTTTTTCTGTGTGACTTATTTCAGTTAGAATCATCATACCTGAATCCACTCATTATGCTGCTACGGGCCTGATGACATAGATTTCCTTGCTGAGTGATATTGCATTGTACGTAAGTACCACAACTTCTTTATCCATTTTTCACTTTCTGCGATATTGAACTTGTACCGTAAACCAGGTTCTTGTAAACAGAGCCGTCCCAACCTTTGGGGTGGCTGTGTCTTTTGATTTTAATTTCCCTAAGCTATAGGACCATAAGTGGAAGTGCCCTAGGCTCTGTTGCTTTGCTTTTTAGATGTTTCAGGAAACACCATACACTTCTCCCGAGTGGCTGTTGGCAATTTACATCCCGCCCATCAGCATAACAAGGCTCCCAGTTCTCCATGGCCTGTCCTGCCTTTCTGGATTTTACACTTTTTTCAGATGGCCCTTTTGACCGGGGGGAAGTGAGACTTCATTGTAGTGCAGATTTCCTTTGCAAGCTTGCTTGGTTGGCCAAAAAGGGCGTATGCGTTTTTTCCTGAATATATTCAGGAAAAAACGCATACGCCCTTTTTGGCCAAGTGCATCATTGTGGACGTTCTGCCTCTTTTCCTATGCTTTAAATGCAATTCCAGTCTACCTCCTGAAATCGGTTTCCTGCAATTCTGCCCCGCTTTCAAGTCCTCTTGGCAGCCTTACTTCAGTATATTTTTGGACGATAGCTGTCATTTATAACTCTGCAGGTTTGTGAATTACAGTGCCCCTGAGCTCCTTTCTTCAACTCGCTTTCTCGTGAGCTGGCCGCAACACCGCAGGATGGCTTCAGGCCCTAATCTGGTTCCGGCACGGCACGCTGAGCCTTTGGTTAATTCCTCTTCCTGGTGGGAAATGAGAGTTAAATTTGCCCGTCCAGACACCTCCAGCTAGTCTGTCATTGGTTCTCCCTATTCCTGTTCATCTTCCGCAGAAATTGCAAACTGGGCCAAACAGGAGGTTAAAGGCACTGACTCTCCAAGTCGGGAGAGTGTTAGTAAAGCGTCTGGCATGTTGCACCCGAGTACCAGGGGACGGAAACTGACACATATTGGAACACGTCTCCCGATCACACTGTTGATCATTCTCTGGGTTCCACATGCATGTTTTAGCTGAAGGAAGTATCCCTTAAACCTGGAGAGTTGAGACCCATGGAATGGGTACCATGCAATATGACTTCAAAGGTCTTCATTTGCTCACCGAACCTCACCAATCTTATGAGCCCCAAGTGTCCAGCCTTATGTGTCACCCAGCTCTGGGTGTAGATGTGGTAAATGCATGTTGCATCAGAAGCCTTGAATGATTACTTAAGTATTTCTCTCTATTTCACTGTCATTGTGTTTTGTTTAAGAAATTTATTTTTATTATGGTATTTACCTGATTTTCACTGCTTTAATGCAGCTGTACACACTCTTGATTCTCTTACAGAGATATATAAATCCATAGGTTTTATGATTCTTACTAGTCAGGTATATTCCTAGGCGTTGAATATGGGGTGTTGAGTCCATTTCGTTGAGCAAGGAGTAGCTCTTGTCTATTCCATATTTGGCTTAAGGAACTTTATCTGTGCTCATTTCAATCTCTGGTTTTATGCAGCACCCCAACTCACCTTTCCCCTTAAGCAAGCATAAGTTGGTTTTCTAAATTTGAGACCCTGTTCTGTTTTGGAATTCAGTTCCTGTGTAGCCAAGTTTACATTCCGTGTATTAGTGTTACCTTATGATGTTTCTTTTTCTGTGTGACTTATTTCAGTTAGATTCATCGTACTTAGTCCACTCATTATGCTGCTACGGGCCTGATGACATAGATTTCATTGCTGAGTGATATTGCATTGTACGTAAGTACCACAACTTCTTTATCCATTTTTCACTTTCTGCGATATTGAACTTGTACCGTATATGAGGTTCTTGTAAACAGAGCCATCCCAAACTTTGGGGTGGCTGTGTCTTTTTGATTTTAATTGCCCTAAACTATAGTACCATAAGTGGAAGTGCCCTAGGCTCTGTTGCTTTGTTTTTTAGATGTTTCAGGAAACACCAAACACTTCTCCAGAGTGGCTGTTGGCAATTTACATCCTGCCCATCAGCATAAGATGGCTCCCAGTTCTCCATGGCCTGTCATGCTTTTATGGATTTTACACTTTTTTCAGATGGCCCTTTTGACCAGGGGGAATTGAGACTTCATTGTAGTGCAGATTTCCTTTGCAAGCTTGCTTGGTTGGCCAAAAAGGGCGTATGCATTTTTTCCTGAATATATTCAGGAAAAAACGCATACGCCCTTTTTGGGCAAGTCAGGTTTTTGAATTGCAGTGGCCCTTAGCTCCATTTTTCAGCTCTTAGTTTTGTGATCTTGCCCCATAACCACAGGATTCCTTGAAGCCCTATTCTTCTTCTGGGGCACCTTGCTGTGCCTTTGGTTCATTCTTCTTACTGATGTGAAATTAGAGTGACATGTGCCCATTGAAACCGCTACAGCTAGTTTCTCACTGGTTCCCCCTATTCCCATTCATCCTCCGCACTAACTGAAGACTGTGCGATACCAGATCTTAAAGGCATTGACTCTCCATGTGGGGATGTTGTTAGTAAAGCGGCTGGAATGTCGATCCGGAGCCCCAGGAGAGGAAAAATGTGGTGCGTTTTAGAAACCTTTCCCGATCATATGGTATACCAGTCGCTGGGTTTCCCAAGCATGGTTTAGCTGTAGGAAGATTCCCTTCAACCTGGAGTGTTGGGACCCTTGGAATGAGTAGCATGAAGTATTGCATTAAACTTTCGGCAGTTGCTCACCGAAGCTCACCAATCCTCTCAGCCCCAAGTGTCCAGCCTTATGTCTTATCCAGCTGTGGGTTTATATGTGGTCAATCCAGGTTGCGTCACAGCCCCTGAGCGAATTCTGTAAGAATTTTTCTCTCTTTCATTGTTTCTGCGTTTTGTTTTTAAAATTTATTTCTATAATGGGGTTTAGCTCATTTTCACTGCTGTGTTTGTGCCGCTCTGCACACACTTGATTCCCTTATGGAGATATATCAATACATGGGTTTTAAGATTCTTATTACTCAGATATATTTCTCTGCGGTGTATAGGGTGTGTTGAGGCCAGTTCATTGAGCAAGGTGTAGATCTTGTCTAATACCTATTTGGTTTCTTGAACGGTATCTGTGCTAATTTCAAACTCTGGTTTTATGCATCACCCCACCTCTCCTTTCCCCTTAAGCTGACATAAGTGTGTTTTCTAAATGTGAGACACTGTTCTGTTCTGTAATTCATTTCTTGTGCAGCCATATTTACCCTCCCTCTATAAGTGATATCTTATGATATGTTTCTTTTTCTGTTTGACTTATTTCAAGTAGTATTATCGGACCTAAATCCACTCTTTATCCTTCTACTAGCCTTATTACATTGATTTCATGGTGAAGAGATATTCCATTGTACATAAGTACCACATCTTCTTTATCCATTGTTCTCTTTCCTGGGATATTTAAGGTGTACTGAAGTTGAGGTTCTTGTAAACAGAGTAGCCCTAAACTGTGGTGTGCTTGTGTCCTGTTGATTTTTAGACTTCCCTAGATATACTCCCATGATTGGAAGTGTCCTATGCTCTGTAGCTCTGTTTTTAGATGATTTAGGAACCACCATACACTTCTCCAGAGTGGCTCTCGGCAGTTCACACACTGCCCATCAGCGTATAAAGGCTCCCTGTTCTCCATGGCCTGTCCTGCATTTCTGGTTTTTACAATTTTTTACGATGGCCCTTTTGACCGGTGGGAAATGAGACTTCTTTGTTGTGCACATTTGCATTGCTTGCTTGCTTCGTTGCCCATAAAGTGCGTATGCGTTTTTTCCTGGATATAATCAGGAAAAATCGCATACGCCCTTTTGGGCCAACTGCATCATTGTCGAAATTCTGCCGCTTTTCATGTGCGTTAAAGACGAGTCCAATCTATCTCTTGAAATCTGTTTCTTGCAATTCTGTCTTGCATTCAGATCCTCTTCTTTGCCTTACCTCAACATATTTTTGGACGTTAGTTTTCATTTATAACTCTGCAGGTTTGTGAATTGCAGTGACCCTGAGCTCCATGTTTTAAGTTGCTCTTTTGTGAGCTGGCCTCAAACCCGCAGGATTGCTTCAGGCCCTATTTTGGCTCCGGCGAGGCAGGCTGAGCCTTTTTTTAATTCTTATTCTTAATGGGAAATTAGAGTGATATGTGCCCGTCCAAACCCCTACAACTCTTCTCTCATTGGTTCCCCCTCTTCCCGTTCATCCTCCTCACAATTTGCAAAATGTGTGAAACAGAAGTTTAAATGTGCTGATTCTCCAAGTGGGGAGCTTCTAAGTAACGTGGCTGGAATGGTGAACAGGAGCACCAGGAGAGGATAAATGAGGTGCATTTTAGACACATCTCCCGATCACATGGTGTACAGTCCTCTGGGTTTTCCATGCATGTTTTAGCTGTAGGAAGAGCCCTTGAACCTGCAGATTTGGGACCCATTGAATGGGTACCAGGTAGTATTACTTTAAAGGGTGTGCATTTCCTCACCCAACCTCACATTTCTCTTAGCGCAGTTTCCAGCCTTATGTCTCATCCTGCTGTGGGTCTAGATGTGTTCAATCCATGTTGCATCACCGTCCCTGAGGAAAAGTTGTAAGAGGTTTTCTCTGTCTCTCTGTCGTTTATTTTTTTCAATTTATTACTATATTGGTTACAGCTGATTTTCAAAGCTCTGTTTCTTGCTGCTGTACATCCACTTGATTCACGTACAGAGAGACATCAATAAATTCTTTTTCAGATTCTTACCAGTCGTATATATTCTTTTCCGGTGACTTGAGTGTGCTGAGTGCAGTTCTTTTAGCTACCGTGTAGGCCTTGTTGATTATCAGTTTGGTATTTGGAATGGTATCTTTGCTAATTTCAACCTCCTGGATGATGCCTCACCCCTCCCCACCTTTCCCGTTTAGCAGCCTTATGCGTGTTTTCTACATATTTGACTATGTTTTTGTTTTGTAATTTATTTCATGTGTAGCCATTTTGGATTCCACCTTTAAGTGATATCTTATGATATGTGTCTTCTTCTTTTTGAATTCTGTCACTTAGAATGATCATACGTAACTCCTCCGGAGTTGTTACAGCTGGCCATATTTCATTGATTTCCAGGCTGAATAATATTCCACTCTACCTAAGTACCACATCTCTATCCATTTTTTCCCTCCAGAGACATTTAAGTTATATCCTAGTCGAGGATCTTTTAAACAGAGAGGGGGTAAACATTGGGGTGCCTGTGTCCTCTCGATTTTTGTTTTTCCCAAGATATACGCCCATGAGTGCAAGTGCCCTATGCTCTGTAGCTCATTGTTTAGATGCTTTAGTAAACACAATACACTTCTCCAGAATGGCCGTTGGCAATATACATTTCCACTATAAGTCTCACAGGGCTCCCTCTTCTCCTTGCCCTGTCCTGCATTTCTGTTGTTTACGCTTTATGAGGATGGCTCTTCTGACTGATGCGAAGTGATGTCTTTTGTAGTATTGACTTCCAGTGCCCACCTGTTTGGTTGGCTAAAAAGGTGTACGCTCTTTTCTTGAATATATACACAAAAAAACGCATACACCCTTTTTGGCCAACTGCAATGTTGGCAATGTTCAGCTCCTTTTCTTGTGCTTAACGGCGAGTCCTTTCTACCTCCTCAAATCCCTTTCCTGCCATTCTCCCTTGCTTACAAGTCCTTTTCTCTGACTTTCCTCAAGACATTTTTCAGTGATGGATATTTTCAACTCTGCAGTTTTGTGAATTTTACTGCCCCTGAGTTCTATTGTTCAACTTGTGTTTATGGGAACTGGCCACAAAGCAGCGGGATTTCCTCAAGCCCTATACTGTTTCCATGGGCAACCCTAGCCTTTGGTCAATTCGTCTTCCTGATTGGAAATTAGAGTGACATGTGCCTGTCTGAACACGTAGGACTTGTCTCTCATTGTTCCTCATCCTTCCGCTTCATCCTCTGGACAAATTCCAAACTGTACGCAACAGGATGTTGACAGTGCTGACATCTCCAAGTGGGGAGACTGTTAGTAAAGACGCTGGAGGGGTGAACCCGAGCACCAGGAGATGAGGAGATGAGATGCCTTTTCCAAACTCTTCCCGATCAGACGGTATACCATCCTCTGGGTGTGACAGACATGTTTTAGCAGTAGGAAGAGTCCCATTCATGTAAGGAGAACACCAGGGCTTTTTCAAAATCAGTGTCTCCCCGAAACCCAAACTGGGGAATTTTTTAAGCTACGGCTACACATATGTTCATTAAGGGCCTTGGGAAGTAGGCAGAGTCCAAACTTTAGATGATTGAAGTCTTCAGGGTCAGAAGCACTCACCACCAGCTTCCCTTAGGTTACACTTTAACTGTCATTGATAGATGATGTCAATAAAAATATCTATTCTTTTTCAGATTATTTCCCCTTATAGGTTATTGCAAAATGTTGAGTGTAGTTCCCTGTGCTATACAGTAGTTCCTTGTTGATGATCTATTTTATACATAGCAGTGTGTATGTGTTAATCCCAAACTGTTAATTTATCCCTCCTCCCACCTTTCCCCTTTGGTAATAATAAATTATAAGATTTTATACTTCTCAGAAATGGGGGAGCTGAAAGAGAGGTATCATTTTCAATGGAAAAGCATTTAAAACAAGATTGAAGGTTTAACCAAGATTATTAGATGTACATCCTTGGAAAGAAATCACTTCATTTCTCTAATATTGAGCTGACAAATAAGACAAACCTTTTCACTGAACTTGCTTATAATAAAGTGATGGAAATATCCAATGGAAGTGTTAGAAACATCTTATTTTACCCGAGCCTTATACACTGTTCTATGTTAACTACACTTTGGCTCACACATCTGTTCATTGAGGTTACAATAGTCTCAATTTCTGTTACTGATCCTCCAGAGTGGACCCCAACAAGTGTCCCCCTGCCCAGTGTCATTGGGGCCAACAGATCGAGACTGAGTTTGGTTCACAAGCAAAGGAAACTTTATATTTTGATCAGAGAATGGAGAGGTGAGAGCATGTACTGCCCCGTGGGCTGTGGGCTGGGCTGCTGTGTAGAGATCCTGTCAGAGTCAGTGGGAGGGAGGGGGCGGAGCTCTCGAGGGCCGGGTTGGCTGTAGCTCAGGCTCTATATCGCGGAGTCTGCACTGGGCCCCAGGAGCTGAGGTGTCGACCCAGCCATTCTGCACTAGGAAATCTGGTCTGAAGTGCCGGGTGTGGAACCTCTGCATGCGGGACCCTAGGAGCACGTGAAATTAGACAAAGCACAAAGGATAAAAAAGGTTAGACTTGACTTTATTGCCCAGATTCTATTTTTATCTCCCAGGGATTTTTAATGGGCTTTGCTGGGGACAAACCCCCCCTCTGCCTTTTGTCCCGTTCCTCATTCTTGGAGTGCTGAGGGTGCAGACCCTTCTTCTGTAACTGCTGAGTGCTGAGTTGGGAGCCCTCATACCCTGGGGCGAGGGTCAGAGCTTCTCCCCAGCAGCCTCCAGGTGACGTTGATTGTCCCCAGGCCCCCTGCCTCCCTGCTCGTCCACATGAGCACCAGCATTGGAAGTGTTATAGATTCTAATGACCTTTAAGGGTCCAGGAAAGAGATGTGCAGAGACGCTGTGGGGGCCGGTTTCACCCCGCCCCACATTTGTTCGGCCACCTTAGCCGACCGTTTCTGCCAGCCTAGATGCTCTGACCAGTAGTCTGCGCTTTCTTCAATTAGGCCCCTGAATTAACGTACAAACAGCACCAGGTGTCAGAGCCCTGCCCGCTCAACTCCCAGACAGTCCAGGGTCAGTGGTGATCAAGGACCATGATGGCCACTGAGTCAACAGCCTTTTGAAGTAAACAAGAGTCCAGCCGGTCTTACTGGCCACCATCATCACGGTGTCTGTAGGCTTTTCTATGGTGACAGTGTGATATACGGTTCCCCCGCCAAGATTATTAGCTCCCCTCTGGGTGCAGTAAGTCCTGCAAGCAGTAGTCTACTCTTTTGGGACACACTCTTGTTGTTTTATGAGAGAAACTCCAGGTCAAGTGATGTTCACACGAGTCGTCATGGTGCCCTGTTGCCCCCGGTTATCTCTCTGGATGTTGGAGTTGGAGGGCCTCCTCACTCGAGGTCGGTGTGCCCACGGAGCGAACCCTGCAACTTCAGGGCATGGTTGGTGGTTAGGATCACCACGTGGGGTCCTTTCCCCTTAGGAGGGAGGTGGCCTTTTGGGCTGCTGATTTCCAGGTTTTTAGATACCGCCAGTATCTTGGCCAGATGTGGCAGTGGGCCAAGCCCCTTGGTGACCATAGTTTATCCTACCTGGATGGCATTCTTGCATTGTTCCATTTCAAGTGGTCCCAGGTTTTGCACTAATTCTCCAATGGCGATTCACCTTTCACCGGGAATGTAAAGGTCAAAGGGTTTAGCTAAATTAGGGAGTTCCAGGGCAAGGGTCTGAATTGACTGCTCTTTCCATTCTTGAAAGGCCACTTCTGGATTCTATTCAAAAGGATCATCATCTTTTCCTTTCAGTGTTTCATATAGAGGCCCAGCTAGTAGACTGTAGTTAGGGATCCAGAAGCAGCAAACCCTGGCCTCCCCAGGAACCCCTAAGCTGTCTTCTAGTTTTAGAAAGGGGTAAGGCTGAAAATGGTTTCTTCCCTTTCCTGGGATGGACTTCTCCAACCTTCTGTGAGAATGAAGCCCAGGCAGGTCACGGCAGTCTGTGATATTTGAGCTTTTTCTTGGACAACTTCTATCCTTTATTGGCTTGGTAGTTCAGAGGCCTCCTTAGTAGGGCTGGCGATCAGAATGTCGTCTGCATATTGAAGGAGGGTTTCCTTTTCCAGAGGTAGAACTTTTAGGTCTTTAGCTAAGCTTTCCCCAAAGATGGTGTGGGAATTTTTGCACCCTTGGGGCCAGACGGCCCGGAAGTATTGTTTTAGTTGTATGTTGAGTCCTGCCACTCACAAGCCAAAATTTCTTGTGACTCTGGGACTAATGGAATACAAAAGAAGGCATCATTGAAGACTAATACAGAATACCATGTCCTGGTGGTTGGTAGAATGACCAGCAGGGTGTAGGAATTAGGAGCAACTGGAGGTATATCCTCGGTGGCTTCACTGACTGTCCTGACATCCTTTACCAGGTCCCCAGCAGCCCATGGGGCTCTCGTGGTCAGACCAATCCCAGAATATGGAGCTCACCTGGGCAGGTACCCCACCCCCACCCCAGCCCACAGGGCTCTCGTGGTCAGGCCCCTCCCAGGATACAGAGCTACCCTTGCAGGTACTGTGGCAGGGCTGGGCACACAGGAACCGTGCACATAGCCCTCATTGCAGAGCACCCCCAGCTCACCTGTCACTCAGAGCTGACACAGAGCACCCCAGAGCAGGACTTGAACTAACAAACAGCAGCTGTGACAGGTCTGTGACCCTGGGCATCACTCCGTGAGGCCTCCCTCCACCTGGTCTTCCAGAGACTTCCACTGCACCCGGGGCACCAGGCCTCTGTCTCCAACCACCACCCACCCCTCCTCTCCCTGACTCCTGGGTTCCTCTCATTAGGAGAGGGTTTTCTTGAAGTTGTCTCCCACTCATGGGCCAGATAAAATGATTAGAAAACAAGCCAAAGCTGCAGCCCCTTGTCTATCCTGACTCTCAGGAGCCCACACCTGTTCCTTGGACCTGGCCGGTTCAGCAAGTTCCATTTTCTGCAACTGTGAGCCCCTGAGGGGTGATGATTGGCTGACCTGGGCAGCCTTACCGTGCCGGCCAGCCCTCCCCAGGTGTGCCTGGGTTGAGATCACTATAAATACCACTCCAGGCAGCAAGAGCCCCTGCAGCCATGCCTGACGCCATTTTCTCTGCCCTGTCAGCAGTCTCGGGGCTGGGCTGGTGGGAGGGAGTGAGAGGCCACGGCTTTGTGGGTGGCCCAGTGTGAGTGGGGCTCTGCTGGACTTTCTGCAGCAGTTGCCAGGCTGCCACCTGCTAAAGAAGAAGATGTGTCACCCATACCTGCTGCTGGAATTTCTCCCTGGGCAGAGGTGAGGAAGGAAAAAAGCAGTGGGGGCAGGGACAGGACGGGTATCTCAGGCAGGGAAATGGACATCTTCCAGAAGAGCACCCAGGGCCAGGACCATCCTGGCTGGCCTGCAGGCACCAAGTCGGCCGGCATGCTGTCACTCGTGTGGCTCTATGGCCCTCCCTCTAGGCTTTCAAGTCCTTGTATATATTCAGGTGTTTTACCTGGGATGGGTGGGAATAGTTCAGCAGCAACTGGCCTGGGGCTCAGCTCACGTTTACTCACAGATGCCTCGGCACGGTGCCCCAGCTTTGCAATGAGGACGCTTGTTGCGTGGGGGCTGCTGGCTGAATGGGAGACGATTCCCCACCACTGACCAACTTCAGAATTGTTTACAACTGGAGCAAGTGCCCTGATACGGTTTTCCTCTGTGGAACTGGTGGGTTCTGTGTTTTCTTTCTCTTTTTCGTTTTGGGTTCAAGGTACATTTTATTCCTCTTTTTTGTATTTACAGATATAAGCATGGAAATAATTTATTCATATAAATACATGTATGTGAAGGGAATAATTGATTTTTCTATTGTTTAAATTTTATTTCTTTTTAATTTTGAATTTTATTTTATATTTTTATACAGCAGGTTCTTATTGGTTATCTATTTTATACATATAAATGTATACATGCCAATCCCAGTCTCTCAACTCCTCCCACCACCCCCCCCAACAGCTTTCCCCCCTTGTTGTCCATACGTTTGTTGTCTACATCTGTTGCTCTATTTATGCCTCGCAAAATGGTTAATCTGTACAGGTTTTCTAGGTTCCACATATATGCATGAATATACAAGATTTGTTTTTCTCTTTCTGACTTACTTCACTCTGTATGACAGTCTCTAGATGCATCGACGTCTCTACAAATGACCCAATTTCATTCCTTTTCATGGCTTAGTAATATTCCATTTTATATATGTACCACAGCTTTATGCATTCGTCTGTCTGTGGGCATTTAGGTTGCTTCCATTACCTCGATATTGTAAATAGTGATGCAATGAACATTGCGGTGAATGTCTCTTTTTGATTTATGGTTTTGTCTGGGTATATGTCCAGTACTGGGATTGCTGTATCATATGGTAATTCTATTGTTAGTTTCTTAAGAAATTCCATATTGTTCTCCATAGTGACTGTATCAATTTATATTCCCAACAATAGTGGAAGAGGGTTCCTTATCTCCACACCCTTTCCAGCATTTTTTGCTTGTAGATTTTCTATGATGCCTATTCAACCAGATGTGAGGTGATACCTCATTGTTGAATCCATTTCGTTGAGCAAGGGGTAGGTCTTGTCTATTCCATATTTGGCTTATGGAACGGTATCTGTGCTAATTTCAAACTCTGGTTTAATGCAGCACCGCAACTCACCTTCCCCCTTAAGCAAGCATAAGTTAGTTTTCTAAACTTGAGACCCTGTTCTGTTTTGTAATTCAGTTCATGTGTAGACAAGTTCACATTCCGTGTATTAGTGATACCTTACAATGTTTCTTTTTTTGTGTGACTTATTTCAGTTAGAATCATCGTGCCTCAATCCACTCATTATGCTGGTACGGGCCTGGTGACATAGATTTCATTGCTGAGTGGTATTCTGTTGTACATAAGTACCGCAACTTCTTTATCCATTATTTGCTCTCTGGGATATTTAACTTGTGCCGTAGAAGAGATTCCAGTAAAAAGAACCGTCCCAACCTTTGGGGTGGCTGTGTCTTTTTGATTTTAAATTAACTAAGCTATAGGACCATAAGTGGAAGTGCCCTAGGCTCTGTTGCTTTGTTTTTTAGGTGTTTCAGGAAACACCATACACTTCTCCCGAGTGGCTGTTGGCAATTTACATCCCGCCCATCAGCATAACAAGGCTCCCAGTTCTCCATGGCCTGTCCTGCCTTTCTGGATTTTACACTTTTTTCAGATGGCCCTTTTGACCGGGGGGAAGTGAGACTTCATTGTAGTGCAGATTTCCTTTGCAAGCTTGCTTGGTTGGCCAAAAAGGGCGTATGCGTTTTTTCCTGAATATATTCAGGAAAAAACGCATACGCCCTTTTTGGCCAAGTGCATCATTGTGGACGTTCTGCCTCTTTTCCTATGCTTTAAATGCAATTCTAGTCTACCTCCTGAAATCGGTTTCCTGCAACTGCCCCGCTTTCAAGTCCTCTTGGCAGCCTTACTTCAGTATATTTTTGGACGATAGCTGTCATTTATAACTCTGCAGGTTTGTGAATTACAGTGCCCCTGAGCTCCTTTCTTCAACTCGCTTTCTCGTGAGCTGGCCACAACACCGCAGGATGGCTTCAGGCCCTAATCTGGTTCCGGCACGGCACGCTGAGCCTTTGGTTAATTCCTCTTCCTGGTGGGAAATGAGAGTTAAATTTGCCCGTCCAGACACCTCCAGCTAGTCTGTCATTGGTTCTCCCTATTCCTGTTCATCTTCCGCAGAAATTGCAAACTGGGCCAAACAGGAGGTTAAAGGCACTGACTCTCCAAGTCGGGAGAGTGTTAGTAAAGCGTCTGGCATGTTGCACCCGAGTACCAGGGAACGAAAAGTGAGACCTATTTGAACATGTTTCTCGATCACATGGTTGATCATACTCTGGGTTCCACATGCATGTTTTAGCTGAAGGAAGAATACCTTAAACCTGGAGAGTTGAGACCCGTGGAATGGGTACCATGCAATATGACTTCAAAGGTCTTCATTTGCTCACCGAACCTCACCAATCTTATGAGCCCCAAGTGTCCAGCCTTATGTGTCACCCAGCTCTGGGTGTAGATGTGGTAAATGCAGGTTGCATCAGAAGCCTTGAATGAATTACTTAAGTATTTCTCTCTATTTCACTGTCATTGTGTTTTGTTTAAGAAATTTATTTTTATTATGGGATTTACCTGATTTTCACTGCTTTAATGCCGCTGTACACACTCTTGATTCTCTTACAGAGATATATAAATCCATAGGTTTTATGATTCTTACTAGTCAGGTATATTCCTAGGCGTTGAATATGGGGTGTTGAGTCCATTTCGTTGAGCAAGGAGTAGCTCTTGTTTATTCCATATTTGGCTTAAGGAACTTTATCTGTGCTCATTTCAATCTCCGGTTTTATGCAGCACCCCAACTCACCTTTCCCCTTAAGCAAGCATAAGTTGGGTTTCTAAATTTGAGAACCTGTTCTGTTTTGGAATTCAGTTCCTGTGTAGCCAAGTTTACATTCCGTGTATTAGTGATACCTTATGATGTTTCTTTTTCTGTGTGACTTATTTCAGTTAGATTCATCGTACTTAGTCCACTCATTATGCTGCTACGGGCCTGATGACATAGATTTCATTGCTGAGTGATATTGCATTGTACGTAAGTACCACAACTTCTTTATCCATTTTTCACTTTCTGCGATATTGAACTTGTTACGTAAACCAGGTTCTTGTAAACAGAGCCGTCCCAACCTTTGGGGTGGCTGTGTCTTTTTGATTTTAATTTCCCTAAGCTATAGGACCATAAGTGGAAGTGCCCTAGGCTCTGTTGCTTTGTTTTTTAGATGTTTCAGGAAACACCATACACTTCTCCCGAGTGGCTGTTGGCAATTGACATCCCGCCCATCAGCATAACAAGGCTCCCAGTTCTCCATGGCCTGTCCTGCCTTTCTGGATTTTACACTTTTTTCAGATGGCCCTTTTGACCGGGGGGAAGTGAGACTTCATTGTAGTGCAGATTTCCTTTGCAAGCTTGCTTGGTTGGCCAAAAAGGGCGTATGCGTTTTTTCCTGAATATATTCAGGAAAAAACGCATACGCCCTTTTTGGCCAAGTGCATCATTGTGGACGTTCTGCCTCTTTTCCTATGCTTTAAATGCAATTCCAGTCTACCTCCTGAAATCGGTTTCCTGCAATTCTGCCCCGCTTTCAAGTCCTCTTGGCAGCCTTACTTCAGTATATTTTTGGACGATAGCTGTCATTTATAACTCTGCAGGTTTGTGAATTACAGTGCCCCTGAGCTCCTTTCTTCAACTCGCTTTCTCGTGAGCTGGCCGCAACACCGCAGGATGGCTTCAGGCCCTAATCTGGTTCCGGCACGGCACGCTGAGCCTTTGGTTAATTCCTCTTCCTGGTGGGAAATGAGAGTTAAATTTTCCCGTCCAGACACCTCCAGCTAGTCTGTCATTGGTTCTCCCTATTCCTGTTCATCTTCCGCAGAAATTGCAAACTGGGCCAAACAGGAGGTTAAAGGCACTGACTCTCCAAGTCGGGAGAGTGTTAGTAAAGCGTCTGGAATGTTGCACCCGAGTACCAGGGGACGAAAACTGAGACCTATTTGAACACGTCTCCCGATCACACGGTTGATCATACTCTGGGTTCCACATGCATGTTTTAGCTGAAGGAAGAATACCTTAAACCTGGAGAGTTGAGACCCGTGGAATGGGTACCATGCAATATGACTTCAAAGGGTCTTCATTTGCTCACCGAACTTCTCCAATCCTATCACTGCTGCGTTTATGCCCCTGTACACACGCTTGATTCTCTTTCGGAGACATAGCATTCCTTAGGTTTTAAGATACTTCCTAGTCAGGTACACTCTTAGGCATTTAATATGAGGTGTTGAGTCCATTTCGTTGAGCAAGGAGTAGCTCTTGTCTATTCCATATTTGGCTTAAGGAACTTTATCTGTGCTCATTTCAATCTCTGGTTTCATGCAGCACCCCAATTCACCTTTCCCCTTAAGCAAGCAAAAGTTGGTTTTCTAAATTTGAGACCCTGTTCTGTTTTGGAATTCAGTTCCTGTGTAGCCAAGTTTACATTCCGTGTATTAGTGATATCTTATGATGTTTCTTTTTCTGTGTGACTTATTTCAGTTAGAATCATCATACCTGAATCCACTCATTATGCTGCTACGGGCCTGATGACATAGATTTCATTGCTGAGTGATACTGCATTGTACGTAAGTACCACAACTTCTTTATCCATTTTTCACTTTCTGCGATATTGAACTTGTACCGTAAACCAGGTTCTTGTAAACAGAGCCGTCCCAACCTTTGGGGTGGCTGTGTCTTTTTGATTTTAATTTCCCTAAGCTATAGGACCATAAGTGGAAGTGCCCTAGGCTCTGTTGCTTTGTTTTTTAGATGTTTCAGGAAACACCATACACTTCTCTCGAGTGGCTGCTGGCAATTTACATCCCGCCCATCAGCATAACAAGGCTCCCAGTTCTCCATGGCCTATCCTGCGTTTCTGGATTTTACACTTTTTTCAGATGGCCCTTTTGACCGGGGGGAAGTGAGACTTCATTGTAGTGCAGATTTCCTTTGCAAGCTTGCTTGGTTGGCCAAAAAGGGCGTATGCGTTTTTTCCTGAATATATTCAGGATAAAACGCATACGCCCTTTTTGGCCAAGTGCATCATTGTGGACGTTCTGCCTCTTTTCCTATGCTTTAAATGCAATTCCAGTCTACCTCCTGAAATCGGTTTCCTGCAATTCTGCCCCGCTTTCAAGTCCTCTTGGCAGCCTTACTTCAGTATATTTTTGGACGATAGCTGTCATTTATAACTCTGCAGGTTTGTGAATTACAGTGCCCCTGAGCTCCTTTCTTCAACTCGCTCTCTCGTGAGCTGGCCGCAACCCCGCAGGATGGCTTCAGGCCCTAATCTGGTTCCGGCACGGCACGCTGAGCCTTTGGTTAATTCCTCTTCCTGGTGCGAAATGAGAGTTAAATTTGCCCGTCCAGACACCTCCAGCTAGTCTGTCATTGGTTCTCCCTATTCCTGTTCATCTTCCGCAGAAATTGCAAACTGGGCCAAACAGGAGGTTAAAGGCACTGACTCTCCAAGTCGGGAGAGTGTTAGTAAAGCGTCTGGAATGTTGCACCCGAGTACCAGGGGACGAAAACTGAGACATATTGGAACACGTCTCCCGATCACACGGTTGATCATACTCTGGGTTCCACATGCATGTTTTAGCTGAAGGAAGAATACCTTAAACCTGGAGAGTTGAGACCCGTGGAATGGGTACCATGCAATATGACTTCAAAGGGTCTTCATTTGCTCACCGAACCTCTCCAATCCTATCACTGCTGCGTTTATGCCCCTGTACACACGCTTGATTCTCTTTCGGAGACATAGCAATCCATAGGTTTTAAGATACTTCCTAGTCAGGTACACTCTTAGGCATTTAATATGAGGTGTTTAGTCCATTTCGTTGAGCAAGGAGTAGCTCTTGTCTATTCCATATTTGGCTTAAGGAACTTTATCTGTGCTCATTTCAATCTCTGGTTTCATGCAGCACCCCAACTCACCTTTCCCCTTAAGCAAGCATAAGTTGGGTTTCTAAATTTGAGACCCTGTTCTGTTTTGGAATTCAGTTCCTGTGTAGCCAAGTTTACATTCCGTGTATTAGTGATATCTTATGATGTTTCTTTTTCTGTGTGACTTATTTCAGTTAGAATCATCATACCTGAATCCACTCATTATGCTGCTACGGGCCTGATGACATAGATTTCCTTGCTGAGTGATACTGCATTGTACGTAAGTACCACAACTTCTTTATCCATTTTTCACTTTCTGCGATATTGAACTTGTACCGTAAACCAGGTTCTTGTAAACAGAGCCGTCCCAACCTTTTGGGTGGCTGTGTCTTTTTGATTTTAATTTCCCTAAGCTATAGGACCATAAGTGGAAGTGCCCTAGGCTCTGTTGCTTTGTTTTTTAGATGTTTCAGGAAACACCATACACTTCTCCCGAGTGGCTGTTGGCAATTGACATCCCGCCCATCAGCATAACAAGGCTCCCAGTTCTCCATGGCCTGTCCTGCCTTTCTGGAGTTTACACTTTTTTCAGATGGCCCTTTTGACCGGGGGGAAGTGAGACTTCATTGTAGTGCAGATTTCCTTTGCAAGCTTGCTTGGTTGGCCAAAAAGGGCGTATGCGTTTTTTCCTGAATATATTCAGGAAAAAACGCATACGCCCTTTTTGGCCAAGTGCATCATTGTGGACGTTCTGCCTCTTTTCCTATGCTTTAAATGCAATTCCAGTCTACCTCCTGAAATCGGTTTCCTGCAATTCTGCCCCGCTTTCAAGTCCTCTTGGCAGCCTTACTTCAGTATATTTTTGGACGATAGCTGTCATTTATAACTCTGCAGGTTTGTGAATTACAGTGCCCCTGAGCTCCTTTCTTCAAGTCGCTTTCTCGTGAGCTGGCCGCAACACCGCAGGATGGCTTCAGGCCCTAATCTGGTTCCGGCACGGCACGCTGAGCCTTTGGTTAATTCCTCTTCCTGGTGCGAAATGAGAGTTAAACTTGCCCATCCAGACACCTCCATCTAGTCTGTCATTGGTTCTGCCTATTCCTGTTCATCTTCCGCAGAAATTGCAAACTGGGCCAAACAGGAGGTTAAAGGCACTGACTCTCCAAGTCGGGAGAGTGTTAGTAAAGCGTTTGGAATGTTGCACCCGAGTAACAGGGGACGAAAACTGAGACATATTAGAACACGTCTCCCGATCACACGGTTGATCATACTCTGGGTTCCACATGCATGTTTTAGCTGAAGGAAGAATACCTTAAACCTGGAGAGTTGAGACCCGTGGAATGGGTACCATGCAATATGACTTCAAAGGGTCTTCATTTGCTCACCGAACCTCTCCAATCCTATCACTGCTGCGTTTATGCCCCTGTACACACACTTGATTCTCTTTCAGAGACATAGCAATCCATAGGTTTTAAGATACTTCCTAGTCAGGTACACTCTTAGGCATTTAATATGGGGTGTTGAGTCCATTTCGTTGAGCAAGGAGTAGCTCTTGTCTATTCCATATTTGGCTTAAGGAACTTTATCTGTGCTCATTTCAATCTCTGGTTTTATGCAGCACCCCAACTCACCTTTCCCCTTAAGCAAGCATAAGTTGGTTTTCTAAATTTGAGACCCTGTTCTGTTTTGTAATTCAGTTCCTGTGTAGCCAAGGTTACATTCCGTGTATTAGTGATATCTTATGATGTTTCTTTTTCTGTGTGACTTATTTCAGTTAGAATCATCGTACCTGAATCCACTCATTATGCTGCTACGGGCCTGATGACATAGATTTCATTGCTGAGTGATATTGCATTGTACGTAAGTACCACAACTTCTTTATCCATTTTTCACTTTCTGCGATATTGAACTTGTACCGTAAACCAGGTTCTTGTAAACAGAGCCGTCCCAACCTTTGGGGTGGCTGTGTCTTTTTGATTTTAATTTCCCTAAGCTATAGGACCATAAGTGGAAGTGCCCTAGGCTCTGTTGCTTTGTTTTTTAGATGTTTCAGGAAACACCATACACTTCTCCCGAGTGGCTGTTGGCAATTGACATCCCGCCCATCAGCATAACAAGGCTCCCAGTTCTCCATGGCCTGTCCTGCCTTTCTGGATTTTACACTTTTTTCAGATGGCCCTTTTGACCGGGGGGAAGTGAGACTTCATTGTAGTGCAGATTTCCTTTGCAAGCTTGCTTGGTTGGCCAAAAAGGGCGTATGCGTTTTTTCCTGAATATATTCAGGAAAAAACGCATACGCCCTTTTTGGCCAAGTGCATCATTGTGGACGTTCTGCCTCTTTTCCTATGCTTTAAATGCAATTCCAGTCTACCTCCTGAAATCGGTTTCCTGCAATTCTGCCCCGCTTTCAAGTCCTCTTGGCAGCCTTACTTCAGTATATTTTTGGACGATAGCTGTCATTTATAACTCTGCAGGTTTGTGAATTACAGTGCCCCTGAGCTCCTTTCTTCAACTCGCTTTCTCGTGAGCTGGCCGCAACACCGCAGGATGGCTTCAGGCCCTAATCTGGTTCCGGCACGGCACGCTGAGCCTTTGGTTAATTCCTCTTCCTGGTGGGAAATGAGAGTTAAATTTTCCCGTCCAGACACCTCCAGCTAGTCTGTCATTGGTTCTCCCTATTCCTGTTCATCTTCCGCAGAAATTGCAAACTGGGCCAAACAGGAGGTTAAAGGCACTGACTCTCCAAGTCGGGAGAGTGTTAGTAAAGCGTCTGGAATGTTGCACCCGAGTACCAGGGGACGAAAACTGAGACCTATTTGAACACGTCTCCCGATCACACGGTTGATCATACTCTGGGTTCCACATGCATGTTTTAGCTGAAGGAAGAATACCTTAAACCTGGAGAGTTGAGACCCGTGGAATGGGTACCATGCAATATGACTTCAAAGGGTCTTCATTTGCTCACCGAACTTCTCCAATCCTATCACTGCTGCGTTTATGCCCCTGTACACACGCTTGATTCTCTTTCGGAGACATAGCATTCCTTAGGTTTTAAGATACTTCCTAGTCAGGTACACTCTTAGGCATTTAATATGAGGTGTTGAGTCCATTTCGTTGAGCAAGGAGTAGCTCTTGTCTATTCCATATTTGGCTTAAGGAACTTTATCTGTGCTCATTTCAATCTCTGGTTTCATGCAGCACCCCAATTCACCTTTCCCCTTAAGCAAGCAAAAGTTGGTTTTCTAAATTTGAGACCCTGTTCTGTTTTGGAATTCAGTTCCTGTGTAGCCAAGTTTACATTCCGTGTATTAGTGATATCTTATGATGTTTCTTTTTCTGTGTGACTTATTTCAGTTAGAATCATCATACCTGAATCCACTCATTATGCTGCTACGGGCCTGATGACATAGATTTCATTGCTGAGTGATACTGCATTGTACGTAAGTACCACAACTTCTTTATCCATTTTTCACTTTCTGCGATATTGAACTTGTACCGTAAACCAGGTTCTTGTAAACAGAGCCGTCCCAACCTTTGGGGTGGCTGTGTCTTTTTGATTTTAATTTCCCTAAGCTATAGGACCATAAGTGGAAGTGCCCTAGGCTCTGTTGCTTTGTTTTTTAGATGTTTCAGGAAACACCATACACTTCTCTCGAGTGGCTGCTGGCAATTTACATCCCGCCCATCAGCATAACAAGGCTCCCAGTTCTCCATGGCCTATCCTGCGTTTCTGGATTTTACACTTTTTTCAGATGGCCCTTTTGACCGGGGGGAAGTGAGACTTCATTGTAGTGCAGATTTCCTTTGCAAGCTTGCTTGGTTGGCCAAAAAGGGCGTATGCGTTTTTTCCTGAATATATTCAGGATAAAACGCATACGCCCTTTTTGGCCAAGTGCATCATTGTGGACGTTCTGCCTCTTTTCCTATGCTTTAAATGCAATTCCAGTCTACCTCCTGAAATCGGTTTCCTGCAATTCTGCCCCGCTTTCAAGTCCTCTTGGCAGCCTTACTTCAGTATATTTTTGGACGATAGCTGTCATTTATAACTCTGCAGGTTTGTGAATTACAGTGCCCCTGAGCTCCTTTCTTCAACTCGCTCTCTCGTGAGCTGGCCGCAACCCCGCAGGATGGCTTCAGGCCCTAATCTGGTTCCGGCACGGCACGCTGAGCCTTTGGTTAATTCCTCTTCCTGGTGCGAAATGAGAGTTAAATTTGCCCGTCCAGACACCTCCAGCTAGTCTGTCATTGGTTCTCCCTATTCCTGTTCATCTTCCGCAGAAATTGCAAACTGGGCCAAACAGGAGGTTAAAGGCACTGACTCTCCAAGTCGGGAGAGTGTTAGTAAAGCGTCTGGAATGTTGCACCCGAGTACCAGGGGACGAAAACTGAGACATATTGGAACACGTCTCCCGATCACACGGTTGATCATACTCTGGGTTCCACATGCATGTTTTAGCTGAAGGAAGAATACCTTAAACCTGGAGAGTTGAGACCCGTGGAATGGGTACCATGCAATATGACTTCAAAGGGTCTTCATTTGCTCACCGAACCTCTCCAATCCTATCACTGCTGCGTTTATGCCCCTGTACACACGCTTGATTCTCTTTCGGAGACATAGCAATCCATAGGTTTTAAGATACTTCCTAGTCAGGTACACTCTTAGGCATTTAATATGAGGTGTTTAGTCCATTTCGTTGAGCAAGGAGTAGCTCTTGTCTATTCCATATTTGGCTTAAGGAACTTTATCTGTGCTCATTTCAATCTCTGGTTTCATGCAGCACCCCAACTCA
The DNA here is from genome assembly GCF_949774975.1 of Lagenorhynchus albirostris. Lineage (NCBI taxonomy): Eukaryota > Metazoa > Chordata > Mammalia > Artiodactyla > Delphinidae > Lagenorhynchus > Lagenorhynchus albirostris. Next base: position 335,629 of record NW_026783597.1, on the reverse strand, counting down.
CCTTTCCCCTTAAGCAAGCATAAGTTGGGTTTCTAAATTTGAGACCCTGTTCTGTTTTGGAATTCAGTTCCTGTGTAGCCAAGTTTACATTCCGTGTATTAGTGATATCTTATGATGTTTCTTTTTCTGTGTGACTTATTTCAGTTAGAATCATCATACCTGAATCCACTCATTATGCTGCTACGGGCCTGATGACATAGATTTCCTTGCTGAGTGATACTGCATTGTACGTAAGTACCACAACTTCTTTATCCATTTTTCACTTTCTGCGATATTGAACTTGTACCGTAAACCAGGTTCTTGTAAACAGAGCCGTCCCAACCTTTTGGGTGGCTGTGTCTTTTTGATTTTAATTTCCCTAAGCTATAGGACCATAAGTGGAAGTGCCCTAGGCTCTGTTGCTTTGTTTTTTAGATGTTTCAGGAAACACCATACACTTCTCCCGAGTGGCTGTTGGCAATTGACATCCCGCCCATCAGCATAACAAGGCTCCCAGTTCTCCATGGCCTGTCCTGCCTTTCTGGAGTTTACACTTTTTTCAGATGGCCCTTTTGACCGGGGGGAAGTGAGACTTCATTGTAGTGCAGATTTCCTTTGCAAGCTTGCTTGGTTGGCCAAAAAGGGCGTATGCGTTTTTTCCTGAATATATTCAGGAAAAAACGCATACGCCCTTTTTGGCCAAGTGCATCATTGTGGACGTTCTGCCTCTTTTCCTATGCTTTAAATGCAATTCCAGTCTACCTCCTGAAATCGGTTTCCTGCAATTCTGCCCCGCTTTCAAGTCCTCTTGGCAGCCTTACTTCAGTATATTTTTGGACGATAGCTGTCATTTATAACTCTGCAGGTTTGTGAATTACAGTGCCCCTGAGCTCCTTTCTTCAAGTCGCTTTCTCGTGAGCTGGCCGCAACACCGCAGGATGGCTTCAGGCCCTAATCTGGTTCCGGCACGGCACGCTGAGCCTTTGGTTAATTCCTCTTCCTGGTGCGAAATGAGAGTTAAACTTGCCCATCCAGACACCTCCATCTAGTCTGTCATTGGTTCTGCCTATTCCTGTTCATCTTCCGCAGAAATTGCAAACTGGGCCAAACAGGAGGTTAAAGGCACTGACTCTCCAAGTCGGGAGAGTGTTAGTAAAGCGTTTGGAATGTTGCACCCGAGTAACAGGGGACGAAAACTGAGACATATTAGAACACGTCTCCCGATCACACGGTTGATCATACTCTGGGTTCCACATGCATGTTTTAGCTGAAGGAAGAATACCTTAAACCTGGAGAGTTGAGACCCGTGGAATGGGTACCATGCAATATGACTTCAAAGGGTCTTCATTTGCTCACCGAACCTCTCCAATCCTATCACTGCTGCGTTTATGCCCCTGTACACACACTTGATTCTCTTTCAGAGACATAGCAATCCATAGGTTTTAAGATACTTCCTAGTCAGGTACACTCTTAGGCATTTAATATGGGGTGTTGAGTCCATTTCGTTGAGCAAGGAGTAGCTCTTGTCTATTCCATATTTGGCTTAAGGAACTTTATCTGTGCTCATTTCAATCTCTGGTTTTATGCAGCACCCCAACTCACCTTTCCCCTTAAGCAAGCATAAGTTGGTTTTCTAAATTTGAGACCCTGTTCTGTTTTGTAATTCAGTTCCTGTGTAGCCAAGGTTACATTCCGTGTATTAGTGATATCTTATGATGTTTCTTTTTCTGTGTGACTTATTTCAGTTAGAATCATCGTACCTGAATCCACTCATTATGCTGCTACGGGCCTGATGACATAGATTTCATTGCTGAGTGATATTGCATTGTACGTAAGTACCACAACTTCTTTATCCATTTTTCACTTTCTGCGATATTGAACTTGTACCGTAAACCAGGTTCTTGTAAACAGAGCCGTCCCAACCTTTGGGGTGGCTGTGTCTTTTTGATTTTAATTTCCCTAAGCTATAGGACCATAAGTGGAAGTGCCCTAGGCTCTGTTGCTTTGTTTTTTAGATGTTTCAGGAAACACCATACACTTCTCCCGAGTGGCTGTTGGCAATTGACATCCCGCCCATCAGCATAACAAGGCTCCCAGTTCTCCATGGCCTGTCCTGCCTTTCTGGATTTTACACTTTTTTCAGATGGCCCTTTTGACCGGGGGGAAGTGAGACTTCATTGTAGTGCAGATTTCCTTTGCAAGCTTGCTTGGTTGGCCAAAAAGGGCGTATGCGTTTTTTCCTGAATATATTCAGGAAAAAACGCATACGCCCTTTTTGGCCAAGTGCATCATTGTGGACGTTCTGCCTCTTTTCCTATGCTTTCAATGCAATTCCAGTCTACCTCCTGAAATCGGTTTCCTGCAATTCTGCCCCGCTTTCAAGTCCTCTTGGCAGCCTTACTTCAGTATATTTTTGGACGATAGCTGTCATTTATAACTCTGCAGGTTTGTGAATTACAGTGCCCCTGAGCTCCTTTCTTCAACTCGCTTTCTCGTGAGCTGGCCGCAACACCGCAGGATGGCTTCAGGCCCTAATCTGGTTCCGGCACGGCACGCTGAGCCTTTGGTTAATTCCTCTTCCTGGTGGGAAATGAGAGTTAAATTTGCCCGTCCAGACACCTCCAGCTAGTCTCTCATTGGTTCTCCCTATTCCTGTTCATCTTCCGCAGAAATTGCAAACTGGGCCAAACAGGAGGTTAAAGGCACTGACTCTCCAAGTCGGGAGAGTGTTAGTAAAGCGTCTGGAATGTTGCACCCGAGTACCAGGGGACGAAAACTGAGACATATTGGAACACGTCTCCCGATCACACGGTTGATCATACTCTGGGTTCCACATGCATGTTTTAGCTGAAGGAAGAATACCTTAAACCTGGAGAGTTGAGACCCGTGGAATGGGTACCATGCAATATGACTTCAAAGGGTCTTCATTTGCTCACCGAACTTCTCCAATCCTATCACTGCTGCGTTTATGCCCCTGTACACACGCTTGATTCTCTTTCGGAGACATAGCAATCCATAGGTTTTAAGATACTTCCTAGTCAGTTACACTCTTAGGCATTTAATATGAGGTGTTGAGTCCATTTCGTTGAGCAAGGAGTAGCTCTTGTCTATTCCATATTTGGCTTAAGGAACTTTATCTGTGCTCATGTCAATCTCTGGTTTCATGCAGCACCCCAATTCACCTTTCCCCTTAAGCAAGCAAAAGTTGGTTTTCTAAATTTGAGACCCTGTTCTGTTTTGGAATTCAGTTCCTGTGTAGCCAAGTTTACATTCCGTGTATTAGTGATATCTTATGATGTTTCTTTTTCTGTGTGACTTATTTCAGTTAGAATCATCATACCTGAATCCACTCATTATGCTGCTACGGGCCTGATGACATAGATTTCATTGCTGAGTGATACTGCATTGTACGTAAGTACCACAACTTCTTTATCCATTTTTCACTTTCTGCGATATTGAACTTGTACCGTAAACCAGGTTCTTGTAAACAGAGCCGTCCCAACCTTTGGGGTGGCTGTGTCTTTTTGATTTTAATTTCCCTAAGCTATAGGACCATAAGTGGAAGTGCCCTAGGCTCTGTTGCTTTGTTTTTTAGATGTTCCAGGAAACACCATACACTTCTCTCGAGTGGCTGCTGGCAATTTACATCCCGCCCATCAGCATAACAAGGCTCCCAGTTCTCCATGGCCTATCCTGCGTTTCTGGATTTTACACTTTTTTCAGATGGCCCTTATGACCGGGGGGAAGTGAGACTTCATTGTAGTGCACATTTCCTTTGCAAGCTTGCTTGGTTGGCCAAAAAGGGCGTATGCGTTTTTTCCTGAATATATTCAGGATAAAACGCATACGCCCTTTTTGGCCAAGTGCATCATTGTGGACGTTCTGCCTCTTTTCCTATGCTTTAAATGCAATTCCAGTCTACCTCCTGAAATCGGTTTCCTGCAATTCTGCCCCGCTTTCAAGTCCTCTTGGCAGCCTTACTTCAGTATATTTTTGGACGATAGCTGTCATTTATAACTCTGCAGGTTTGTGAATTACAGTGCCCCTGAGCTCCTTTCTTCAACTCGCTCTCTCGTGAGCTGGCCGCAACCCCGCAGGATGGCTTCAGGCCCTAATCTGGTTCCGGCACGGCACGCTGAGCCTTTGGTTAATTCCTCTTCCTGGTGGGAAATGAGAGTTAAATTTGCCCGTCCAGACACCTCCAGCTAGTCTGTCATTGGTTCTCCCTATTCCTGTTCATCTTCCGCAGAAATTGCAAACTGGGCCAAACAGGAGGTTAAAGGCACTGACTCTCCAAGTCGGGAGAGTGTTAGTAAAGCGTCTGGAATGTTGCACCCGAGTACCAGGGGACGAAAACTGAGACATATTGGAACACGTCTCCCGATCACACGGTTGATCATACTCTGGGTTCCACATGCATGTTTTAGCTGAAGGAAGAATACCTTAAACCTGGAGAGTTGAGACCCGTGGAATGGGTACCATGCAATATGACTTCAAAGGGTCTTCATTTGCTCACCGAACCTCTCCAATCCTATCACTGCTGCGTTTATGCCCCTGTACACACGCTTGATTCTCTTTCGGAGACATAGCAATCCATAGGTTTTAAGATACTTCCTAGTCAGGTACACTCTTAGGCATTTAATATGAGGTGTTGAGTCCATTTCGTTCAGCAAGGAGTAGCTCTTGTCTATTCCATATTTGGCTTAAGGAACTTTATCTGTGCTCATTTCAATCTCTGGTTTCATGCAGCACCCCAACTCACCTTTCCCCTTAAGCAAGCATAAGTTGGGTTTCTAAATTTGAGACCCTGTTCTGTTTTGGAATTCAGTTCCTGTGTAGCCAAGTTTACATTCCGTGTATTAGTGATATCTTATGATGTTTCTTTTTCTGTGTGACTTATTTCAGTTAGAATCATCATACCTGAATCCACTCATTATGCTGCTACGGGCCTGATGACATAGATTTCCTTGCTGAGTGATACTGCATTGTACGTAAGTACCACAACTTCTTTATCCATTTTTCACTTTCTGCGATATTGAACTTGTACCGTAAACCAGGTTCTTGTAAACAGAGCCGTCCCAACCTTTTGGGTGGCTGTGTCTTTTTGATTTTAATTTCCCTAAGCTATAGGACCATAAGTGGAAGTGCCCTAGGCTCTGTTGCTTTGTTTTTTAGATGTTTCAGGAAACACCATACACTTCTCCCGAGTAGCTGTTGGCAATTTACATCCCGCCCATCAGCATAACAAGGCTCCCAGTTCTCCATGGCCTGTCCTGCCTTTCTGGAGTTTACACTTTTTTCAGATGGCCCTTTTGACCGGGGGGAAGTGAGACTTCATTGTAGTGCAGATTTCCTTTGCAAGCTTGCTTGGTTGGCCAAAAAGGGCGTATGCGTTTTTTCCTGAATATATTCAGGAAAAAACGCATACGCCCTTTTTGGCCAAGTGCATCATTGTGGACGTTCTGCCTCTTTTCCTATGCTTTAAATGCAATTCCAGTCTACCTCCTGAAATCGGTTTCCTGCAATTCTGCCCCGCTTTCAAGTCCTCTTGGCAGCCTTACTTCAGTATATTTTTGGACGATAGCTGTCATTTATAACTCTGCAGGTTTGTGAATTACAGTGCCCCTGAGCTCCTTTCTTCAACTCGCTCTCTCGTGAGCTGGCCGCAACCCCGCAGGATGGCTTCAGGCCCTAATCTGGTTCCGGCACGGCACGCTGAGCCTTTGGTTAATTCCTCTTCCTGGTGCGAAATGAGAGTTAAACTTGCCCATCCAGACACCTCCATCTAGTCTGTCATTGGTTCTCCCTATTCCTGTTCATCTTCTGCAGAAATTGCAACTGGGCCAAACAGGAGGTTAAAGGCACTGACTCTCCAAGTCGGGAGAGTGTTAGTAAAGCGTTTGGAATGTTTCACCCGAGTAAAAGGGGACGAAAACTGAGACATATTAGAACACGTCTCCCGATCACACGGTTGATCATACTCTGGGTTCCACATGCATGTTTTAGCTGAAGGAAGAATACCTTAAACCTGGAGAGTTGAGACCCGTGGAATGGGTACCATGCAATATGACTTCAAAGGGTCTTCATTTGCTCACCGAACCTCTCCAATCCTATCACTGCTGCGTTTATGCCCCTGTACACACACTTGATTCTCTTTCAGAGACATAGCAATCCATAGGTTTTAAGATACTTCCTAGTCAGGTACACTCTTAGGCGTTTAATATGGGGTGTTGAGTCCATTTCGTTGAGCAAGGAGTAGCTCTTGTCTATTCCATATTTGGCTTAAGGAACTTTATCTGTGCTCATTTCAATCTCTGGTTTTATGCAGCACCCCAACTCACCTTTCCCCTTAAGCAAGCATAAGTTGGTTTTCTAAATTTGAGACCCTGTTCTGTTTTGTAATTCAGTTCCTGTGTAGCCAAGTTTACATTCCGTGTATTAGTGATATCTTATGATGTTTCTTTTTCTGTGTGACTTATTTCAGTTAGAATCATCGTACCTGAATCCACTCATTATGCTGCTACGGGCCTGATGACATAGATTTCATTGCTGAGTGATATTGCATTGTACGTAAGTACCACAACTTCTTTATCCATTTTTCACTTTCTGCGATATTGAACTTGTACCGTAAACCAGGTTCTTGTAAACAGAGCCGTCCCAACCTTTGGGGTGGCTGTGTCTTTTTGATTTTAATTTCCCTAAGCTATAGGACCATAAGTGGAAGTGCCCTAGGCTCTGTTGCTTTGTTTTTTAGATGTTTCAGGAAACACCATACACTTCTCCCGAGTGGCTGTTGGCAATTGACATCCCGCCCATCAGCATAACAAGGCTCCCAGTTCTCCATGGCCTGTCCTGCCTTTCTGGATTTTACACTTTTTTCAGATGGCCCTTTTGACTGGGGGGAAGTGAGACTTCATTGTAGTGCAGATTTCCTTTGCAAGCTTGCTTGGTTGGCCAAAAAGGGCGTATGCGTTTTTTCCTGAATATATTCAGGAAAAAACGCATACGCCCTTTTTGGCCAAGTGCATCATTGTGGACGTTCTGCCTCTTTTCCTATGCTTTAAATGCAATTCCAGTCTACCTCCTGAAATCGGTTTCCTGCAATTCTGCCCCGCTTTCAAGTCCTCTTGGCAGCCTTACTTCAGTATATTTTTGGACGATAGCTGTCATTTATAACTCTGCAGGTTTGTGAATTACAGTGCCCCTGAGCTCCTTTCTTCAACTCGCTTTCTCGTGAGCTGGCCGCAACACCGCAGGATGGCTTCAGGCCCTAATCTGGTTCCGGCACGGCATGCTGAGCCTTTGGTTAATTCCTCTTCCTGGTGGGAAATGAGAGTTAAATTTGCCCGTCCAGACACCTCCAGCTAGTCTGTCATTGGTTCTGCCTATTCCTGTTCATCTTCCGCAGAAATTGCAAACTGGGCCAAACAGGAGGTTAAAGGCACTGACTCTCCAAGTCGGGAGAGTGTTAGTAAAGCGTCTGGAATGTTGCACCCGAGTACCAGGGGACGAAAACTGAGACATATTGGAACACGTTTCCCGATCACACGGTTGATCATACTCTGGGTTCCACATGCATGTTTTAGCTGAAGGAAGAATACCTTAAACCTGGAGAGTTGAGACCCGTGGAATGGGTACCATGCAATATGACTTCAAAGGGTCTTCATTTGCTCACCGAACCTCTCCAATCCTATCACTGCTGCGTTTATGCCCCTGTACACACACTTGATTCTCTTTCAGAGACATAGCAATCCATAGGTTTTAAGATACTTCCTAGTCAGGTACACTCTTAGGCATTTAATATGGGGTGTTGAGTCCATTTCGTTGAGCAAGGAGTAGCTCTTGTCTATTCCATATTTGGCTTAAGGAACTTTATCTGTGCTCATTTCAATCTCTGGTTTTATGCAGCACCCCAACTCACCTTTCCCCTTAAGCAAGCATAAGTTGGTTTTCTAAATTTGAGACCCTGTTCTGTTTTGTAATTCAGTTCCTGTGTAGCCAAGGTTACATTCCGTGTATTAGTGATATCTTATGATGTTTCTTTTTCTGTGTGACTTATTTCAGTTAGAATCATCGTACCTGAATCCACTCATTATGCTGCTACGGGCCTGATGACATAGATTTCATTGCTGAGTGATATTGCATTGTACGTAAGTACCACAACTTCTTTATCCATTTTTCACTTTCTGCGATATTGAACTTGTACCGTAAACCAGGTTCTTGTAAACAGAGCCGTCCCAACCTTTGGGGTGGCTGTGTCTTTTGATTTTAATTTCCCTAAGCTATAGGACCATAAGTGGAAGTGCCCTAGGCTCTGTTGCTTTGTTTTTTAGATGTTTCAGGAAACACCATACACTTCTCCCGAGTGGCTGTTGGCAATTGACATCCCGCCCATCAGCATAACAAGGCTCCCAGTTCTCCATGGCCTGTCCTGCCTTTCTGGATTTTACACTTTTTTCAGATGGCCCTTTTGACCGGGGGGAAGTGAGACTTCACTGTAGTGCAGATTTCCTTTGCAAGCTTGCTTGGTTGGCCAAAAAGGGCGTATGCGTTTTTTCCTGAATATATTCAGGAAAAAACGCATACGCCCTTTTTGGCCAAGTGCATCATTGTGGACGTTCTGCCTCTTTTCCTATGCTTTAAATGCAATTCCAGTCTACCTCCTGAAATCGGTTTCCTGCAATTCTGCCCCGCTTTCAAGTCCTCTTGGCAGCCTTACTTCAGTATATTTTTGGACGATAGCTGTCATTTATAACTCTGCAGGTTTGTGAATTACAGTGCCCCTGAGCTCCTTTCTTCAAGTCGCTTTCTTGTGAGCTGGCCACAACACCGCATGATGGCTTCAGGCCCTAATCTGGTTCTGGCACGGCACGCTGAGCCTTTGGTTAATTCCTCTTCCTGGTGGGAAATGAGAGTTAAATTTGCCCGTCCAGACACCTCCAGCTAGTCTGTCATTGGTTCTCCCTATTCCTGTTCATCTTCCGCACAAATTGCAAACTGGGCCAAACAGGAGATTAAAGGCACTGACTCTCCAAGTCGGGAGAGTGTTAGTAAAGCGTCTGGAATGTTGCACCCGAGTACCAGGGGACGAAAACTGACACATATTGGAACACGTCTCCCGATCACACGGTTGATCATACTCTGGGTTCCACATGCATGTTTTAGCTGAAGGAAGAATACCTTAAACCTGGAGAGTTGAGACCCGTGGAATGGGTTCCATGCAATATGACTTCAAAGGGTCTTCATTTGCTCACCGAACCTCTCCAGTCCTATCACTGCTGCGTTTATGCCCCTGTACACACGCTTGATTCTCTTTCGGAGACATAGCAATCCATAGGTTTTAAGATACTTCCTAGTCAGGTACACTCTTAGGCATTTAATATGGGGTGTTGAGTCCATTTCATTGAGCAAGGAGTAGCTCTTGTCTATTCCATATTTGGCTTAAGGAACTTTATCTGTGCTCATTTCAATCTCTGGTTTTATGCAGCACCCCAACTCACCTTTCCCCTTAAGCAAGCATAAGTTGGTTTTCCAAATTTGAGACCCTGTTCTGTTTTGTAATTCAGTTCCTGTGTAGCCAAGTTTACATTCCGTGTATTAGTGATATCTTATGATGTTTCTTTTTCTGTGTGACTTATTTCAGTTAGAATCATCATACCTGAATCCACTCATTATGCTGCTACGGGCCTGATGACATAGATTTCCTTGCTGAGTGATATTGCATTGTACGTAAGTACCACAACTTCTTTATCCATTTTTCACTTTCTGCGATATTGAACTTGTACCGTAAACCAGGTTCTTGTAAACAGAGCCGTCCCAACCTTTGGGGTGGCTGTGTCTTTTTGATTTTAATTTCCCTAAGCTATAGGACCATAAGTGGAAGTGCCCTAGGCTCTGTTGCTTTGTTTTTTAGATGTTTCAGGAAACACCATACACTTCTCCCGAGTGGCTGTTGGCAATTGACATCCCGCCCATCAGCATAACAAGGCTCCCAGTTCTCCATGGCCTGTCCTGCCTTTCTGGATTTTACACTTTTTTCAGATGGCCCTTTTGACCGGGGGGAAGTGAGACTTCATTGTAGTGCAGATTTCCTTTGCAAGCTTGCTTGGTTGGCCAAAAAGGGCGTATGCGTTTTTTCCTGAATATATTCAGGAAAAAACGCATACGCCCTTTTTGGCCAAGTGCATCATTGTGGACGTTCTGCCTCTTTCCCTATGCTTTAAATGCAATTCCAGTCTACCTCCTGAAATCGGTTTCCTGCAATTCTGCCCCGCTTTCAAGTCCTCTTGGCAGCCTTACTTCAGTATATTTTTGGACGATAGCTGTCATTTATAACTCTGCAGGTTTGTGAATTACAGTGCCCCTGAGCTCCTTTCTTCAACTCGTTTTCTCGTGAGCTGGCCGCAACACCGCAGGATGGCTTCAGGCCCTAATCTGGTTCCGGCACGGCATGCTGAGCCTTTGGTTAATTCCTCTTACTGGTGGGAAATGAGAGTTAAATTTGCCCGTCCAGACACCTCCAGCTAGTCTCTCATTGGTTCTCCCTATTCCTGTTCATCTTCCGCAGAAATTGCAAACTGGGCCAAACAGGAGGTTAAAGGCACTGACTCTCCAAGTCGGGAGAGTGTTAGTAAAGCGTCTGGAATGTTGCACCCGAGTACCAGGGGACGAAAACTGAGACATATTGGAACACGTCTCCCGATCACACGGTTGATCATACTCTGGGTTCCACATGCATGTTTTAGCTGAAGGAAGAATACCTTAAACCTGGAGAGTTGAGACCCGTGGAATGGGTACCATGCAATATGACTTCAAAGGGTCTTCATTTGCTCACCGAACCTCTCCAATCCTATCACTGCTGCGTTTATGCCCCTGTACACACACTTGATTCTCTTTCAGAGACATAGCAATCCATAGGTTTTAAGATACTTCCTAGTCAGGTACACTCTTAGGCATTTAATATGGGGTGTTGAGTCCATTTCGTTGAGCAAGGAGTAGCTCTTGTCTATTCCATATTTGGCTTAAGGAACTTTATCTGTGCTCATTTCAATCTCTGGTTTTATGCAGCACCCCAACTCACCTTTCCCCTTAAGCAAGCATAAGTTGGGTTTCTAAATTAGAGACCCTGTTCTGTTTTGTAATTCAGTTCCTGTGTAGCCAAGTTTACATTCCGTGTATTAGTGATATCTTATGATGTTTCTTTTTCTGTGTGACTTATTTCAGTTAGAATCATCGTACCTGAATCCACTCATTATGCTGCTACGGGCCTGATGACATAGATTTCATTGCTGAGTGATATTGCATTGTACGTAAGTACCACAACTTCTTTATCCATTTTTCACTTTCTGCGATATTGAACTTGTACCGTAAACCAGGTTCTTGTAAACAGAGCCGTCCCAACCTTTGGGGTGGCTGTGTCTTTTGATTTTAATTTCCCTAAGCTATAGGACCATAAGTGGAAGTGCCCTAGGCTCTGTTGCTTTGTTTTTTAGATGTTTCAGGAAACACCATACACTTCTCCCGAGTGGCTGTTGGCAATTTACATCCCGCCCATCAGCATAACAAGGCTCCCAGTTCTCCATGGCCTGTCCTGCCTTTCTGGATTTTACACTTTTTTCAGATGGCCCTTTTGACCGGGGGGAAGTGAGACTTCATTGTAGTGCAGATTTCCTTTGCAAGCTTGCTTGGTTGGCCAAAAAGGGCGTATGCGTTTTTTCCTGAATATATTCAGGAAAAAACGCATACGCCCTTTTTGGCCAAGTGCATCATTGTGGACGTTCTGCCTCTTTTCCTATGCTTTAAATGCAATTCCAGTCTACCTCCTGAAATCGGTTTCCTGCAATTCTGCCCCGCTTTCAAGTCCTCTTGGCAGCCTTACTTCAGTATATTTTTGGACGATAGCTGTCATTTATAACTCTGCAAGTTTGTGAATTACAGTGCCCCTGAGCTCCTTTCTTCAACTCGCTTTCTCGTGAGCTGGCCGCAACACCGCAGGATGGCTTCAGGCCCTAATCTGGTTCCGGCACGGCACACTGAGCCTTTGGTTAATTCCTCTTCCTGGTGGGAAATGAGAGTTAAATTTGCCCGTCCAGACACCTCCAGCTAGTCTCTCATTGGTTCTCCCTATTCCTGTTCATCTTCCGCAGAAATTGCAAACTGGGCCAAACAGGAGGTTAAAGGCACTGACTCTCCAAGTCGGGAGAGTGTTAGTAAAGCGTCTGGAATGTTGCACCCGAGTACCAGGGGACGAAAACTGAGACATATTGGAACACGTCTCCCGATCACACGGTTGATCATACTCTGGGTTCCACATGCATGTTTTAGCTGAAGGAAGAATACCTTAAACCTGGAGAGTTGAGACCCGTGGAATGGGTACCATGCAATATGACTTCAAAGGGTCTTCATTTGCTCACCGAACCTCTCCAATCCTATCACTGCTGCGTTTATGCCCCTGTACACACACTTGATTCTCTTTCAGAGACATAGCAATCCATAGGTTTTAAGATACTTCCTAGTCAGGTACACTCTTAGGCATTTAATATGGGGTGTTGAGTCCATTTCGTTGAGCAAGGAGTAGCTCTTGTCTATTCCATATTTGGCTTAAGGAACTTTATCTGTGCTCATTTCAATCTCTGGTTTTATGCAGCACCCCAACTCACCTTTCCCCTTAAGCAAGCATAAGTTGGGTTTCTAAATTTGAGACCCTGTTCTGTTTTGTAATTCAGTTCCTGTGTAGCCAAGTTTACATTCCGTGTATTAGTGATATCTTATGATGTTTCTTTTTCTGTGTGACTTATTTCAGTTAGAATCATCGTACCTGAATCCACTCATTATGCTGCTACGGGCCTGATGACATAGATTTCATTGCTGAGTGATATTGCATTGTACGTAAGTACCACAACTTCTTTATCCATTTTTCACTTTCTGCGATATTGAACTTGTACCGTAAACCAGGTTCTTGTAAACAGAGCCGTCCCAACCTTTGGGGTGGCTGTGTCTTTTGATTTTAATTTCCCTAAGCTATAGGACCATAAGTGGAAGTGCCCTAGGCTCTGTTGCTTTGTTTTTTAGATGTTTCAGGAAACACCATACACTTCTCCCGAGTGGCTGTTGGCAATTTACATCCCGCCCATCAGCATAACAAGGCTCCCAGTTCTCCATGGCCTGTCCTGCCTTTCTGGATTTTACACTTTTTTCAGATGGCCCTTTTGACCGGGGGGAAGTGAGACTTCATTGTAGTGCACATTTCCTTTGCAAGCTTGCTTGGTTGGCCAAAAAGGGCGTATGCGTTTTTTCCTGAATATATTCAGGAAAAAACGCATACGCCCTTTTTGGCCAAGTGCATCATTGTGGACGTTCTGCCTCTTTTCCTATGCTTTAAATGCAATTCCAGTCTACCTCCTGAAATCGGTTTCCTGCAATTCTGCCCCGCTTTCAAGTCCTCTTGGCAGCCTTACTTCAGTATATTTTTGGACGATAGCTGTCATTTATAACTCTGCAGGTTTGTGAATTACAGTGCCCCTGAGCTCCTTTCTTCAACTCGCTTTCTCGTGAGCTGGCCGCAACCCCGCAGGATGGCTTCAGGCCCTAATCTGGTTCCGGCACGGCACGCTGAGCCTTTGGTTAATTCCTCTTCCTGGTGCGAAATGAGAGTTAAATTTGCCCGTCCAGACACCTCCAGCTAGTCTCTCATTGGTTCTCCCTATCCCTGTTCATCTTCCGCAGAAATTGCAAACTGGGCCAAACAGGAGGTTAAAGGCACTGACTCTCCAAGTCGGGAGAGTGTTAGTAAAGCGTCTGGAATGTTGCACCCGAGTACCAGGGGACGAAAACTGACACATATTGGAACACGTCTCCCGATCACACGGTTGATCATACTCTGGGTTCCACATGCATGTTTTAGCTGAAGGAAGAATACCTTAAACCTGGAGAGTTGAGACCCGTGGAATGGGTACCATGCAATATGACTTCAAAGGGTCTTCATTTGCTCACCGAACCTCTCCAATCCTATCACTGCTGCGTTTATGCCCCTGTACACACACTTGATTCTCTTTCAGAGACATAGCAATCCATAGGTTTTAAGATACTTCCTAGTCAGGTACACTCTTAGGCATTTAATATGGGGTGTTGAGTCCATTTCGTTGAGCAAGGAGTAGCTCTTGTCTATTCCATATTTGGCTTAAGGAACTTTATCTGTGCTCAATTCAATCTCTGGTTTTATGCAGCACCCCAACTCACCTTTCCCCTTAAGCAAGCATAAGTTGGTTTTCTAAATTTGAGACCCTGTTCTGTTTTGTAATTCAGTTCCTGTGTAGCCAAGGTTACATTCCGTGTATTAGTGATATCTTATGATGTTTCTTTTCCTGTGTGACTTATTTCAGTTAGAATCATCGTACCTGAATCCACTCATTATGCTGCTACGGGCCTGATGACATAGATTTCATTGCTGAGTGATACTGCATTGTACGTAAGTACCACAACTTCTTTATCCATTTTTCACTTTCTGCGATATTGAACTTGTACCGTAAACCAGGTTCTTGTAAACAGAGCCGTCCCAACCTTTGGGGTGGCTGTGTCTTTTGATTTTAATTTCCCTAAGCTATAGGACCATAAGTGGAAGTGCCCTAGGCTCTGTTGCTTTGTTTTTTAGATGTTTCAGGAAACACCATACACTTCTCCCGAGTGGCTGTTGGCAATTTACATCCCGCCCATCAGCATAACAAGGCTCCCAGTTCTCCATGGCCTGTCCTGCCTTTCTGGATTTTACACTTTTTTCAGATGGCCCTTTTGACCGGGGGGAAGTGAGACTTCATTGTAGTGCACATTTCCTTTGCAAGCTTGCTTGGTTGGCCAAAAAGGGCGTATGCGTTTTTTCCTGAATATATTCAGGAAAAAACGCATACGCCCTTTTTGGCCAAGTGCATCATTGTGGACGTTCTGCCTCTTTTCCTATGCTTTAAATGCAATTCCAGTCTACCTCCTGAAATCGGTTTCCTGCAATTCTGCCCCGCTTTCAAGTCCTCTTGGCAGCCTTACTTCAGTATATTTTTGGACGATAGCTGTCATTTATAACTCTGCAGGTTTGTGAATTACAGTGCCCCTGAGCTCCTTTCTTCAACTCGCTTTCTCGTGAGCTGGCCGCAACCCCGCAGGATGGCTTCAGGCCCTAATCTGGTTCCGGCACGGCACGCTGAGCCTTTGGTTAATTCCTCTTCCTGGTGCGAAATGAGAGTTAAATTTGCCCGTCCAGACACCTCCAGCTAGTCTCTCATTGGTTTTCCCTATCCCTGTTCATCTTCCGCAGAAATTGCAAACTGGGCCAAACAGGAGGTTAAAGGCACTGACTCTCCAAGTCGGGAGAGTGTTAGTAAAGCGTCTGGAATGTTGCACCCGAGTACCAGGGGACGAAAACTGAGACATATTGGAACACGTCTCCCGATCACACGGTTGATCATACTCTGGGTTCCACATGCATGTTTTAGCTGAAAGAAGAATACCTTAAACCTGGAGAGTTGAGACCCGTGGAATGGGTACCATGCAATATGACTTCAAAGGGTCTTCATTTGCTCACCGAACCTCTCCAATCCTATCACTGCTGCGTTTATGCCCCTGTACACACACTTGATTCTCTTTCAGAGACATAGCAATCCATAGGTTTTAAGATACTTCCTAGTCAGGTACACTCTTAGGCATTTAATATGGGGTGTTGAGTCCATTTCGTTGAGCAAGGAGTAGCTCTTGTCTATTCCATATTTGGCTTAAGGAACTTTATCTGTGCTCATTTCAATCTCTGGTTTTATGCAGCACCCCAACTCACCTTTCCCCTTAAGCAAGCATAAGTTGGTTTTCTAAATTTGAGACCCTGTTCTGTTTTGTAATTCAGTTCCTGTGTAGCCAAGTTTACATTCCGTGTATTAGTGATATCTTATGATGTTTCTTTTCCTGTGTGACTTATTTCAGTTAGAATCATTGTACCTGAATCCACTCATTATGCTGCTACGGGCCTGATGACATAGATTTCATTGCTGAGTGATACTGCATTGTACGTAAGTACCACAACTTCTTTATCCATTTTTCACTTTCTGCGATATTGAACTTGTACCGTAAACCAGGTTCTTGTAAACAGAGCCGTCCCAACCTTTGGGGTGGCTGTGTCTTTTGATTTTAATTTCCCTAAGCTATAGGACCATAAGTGGAAGTGCCCTAGGCTCTGTTGCTTTGTTTTTTAGATGTTTCAGGAAACACCATACACTTCTCCCGAGTGGCTGTTGGCAATTTACATCCCGCCCATCAGCATAACAAGGCTCCCAGTTCTCCATGGCCTGTCCTGCCTTTCTGGATTTTACACTTTTTTCAGATGGCCCTTTTGACCGGGGGAAGTGAGACTACATTGTAGTGCACATTTCCTTTGCAAGCTTGCTTGGTTGGCCAAAAAGGGCGTATGCGTTTTTTCCTGAATATATTCAGGAAAAAACGCATACGCCCTTTTTGGCCAAGTGCATCATTGTGGACGTTCTGCCTCTTTTCCTATGCTTTAAATGCAATTCCAGTCTACCTCCTGAAATCGGTTTCCTGCAATTCTGCCCCGCTTTCAAGTCCTCTTGGCAGCCTTACTTCAGTATATTTTTGGACGATAGCTGTCATTTATAACTCTGCAGGTTTGTGAATTACAGTGCCCCTGAGCTCCTTTCTTCAACTCGCTCTCTCGTGAGCTGGCCGCAACACCGCAGGATGGCTTCAGGCCCTAATCTGGTTCCGGCACGGCACGCTGAGCCTTTGGTTAATTCCTCTTCCTGGTGGGAAATGAGAGTTAAATTTGCCCGTCCAGACACCTCCAGCTAGTCTCTCATTGGTTCTCCCTATTCCTGTACATCTTCCGCAGAAATTGCAAACTGGGCCAAACAGGAGGTTAAAGGCGCTGACTCTCCAAGTCGGGAGAGTGTTAGTAAAGCGTCTGGAATGTTGCACCCGAGTACCAGGGGACGGAAACTGACACATATTGGAACACGTCTCCCGATCACACGGTTGATCATACTCTGGGTTCCACATGCATGTTTTAGCTGAAGGAAGAATACCTTAAACCTGGAGAGTTGAGACCCGTGGAATGGGTACCATGCAATATGACTTCAAAGGGTCTTCATTTGCTCACCGAACCTCTCCAATCCTATCACTGCTGCGTTTATGCCCCTGTACACACACTTGATTCTGTTTCAGAGACATAGAAATCCATAGGTTTTAAGATACTTCCTAGTCAGGTACACTCTTAGGCATTTAATATGGGGTGTTGAGTCCATTTCGTTGAGCAAGGAGTAGCTCTTGTCTATTCCATATTTGGCTTAAGGAACTTTATCTGTGCTCATTTCAATCTCTGGTTTTATGCAGCACCCCAACTCACCTTTCCCCTTAAGCAAGCATAAGTTGGGTTTCTAAATTAGAGACCCTGTTCTGTTTTGTAATTCAGTTCCTGTGTAGCCAAGTTTACATTCCGTGTATTAGTGATATCTTATGATGTTTCTTTTTCTGTGTGACTTATTTCAGTTAGAATCATCGTACCTGAATCCACTCATTATGCTGCTACGGGCCTGATGACATAGATTTCATTGCTGAGTGATATTGCATTGTACGTAAGTACCACAACTTCTTTATCCATTTTTCACTTTCTGCGATATTGAACTTGTACCGTAAACCAGGTTCTTGTAAACAGAGCCGTCCCAACCTTTGGGGTGGCTGTGTCTTTTGATTTTAATTTCCCTAAGCTATAGGACCATAAGTGGAAGTGCCCTAGGCTCTGTTGCTTTGTTTTTTAGATGTTTCAGGAAACACCATACACTTCTCCCGAGTGGCTGTTGGCAATTTACATCCCGCCCATCAGCATAACAAGGCTCCCAGTTCTCCATGGCCTGTCCTGCCTTTCTGGATTTTACACTTTTTTCAGATGGCCCTTTTGACCGGGTGGAAGTGAGACTTCATTGTAGTGCACATTTCCTTTGCAAGCTTGCTTGGTTGGCCAAAAAGGGCGTATGCGTTTTTTCCTGAATATATTCAGGAAAAAACGCATACGCCCTTTTTGGCCAAGTGCATCATTGTGGACGTTCTGCCTCTTTTCCTATGCTTTAAATGCAATTCCAGTCTACCTCCTGAAATCGGTTTCCTGCAATTCTGCCCCGCTTTCAAGTCCTCTTGGCAGCCTTACTTCAGTATATTTTTGGACGATAGCTGTCATTTATAACTCTGCAGGTTTGTGAATTACAGTGCCCCTGAGCTCCTTTCTTCAACTCGCTCTCTCGTGAGCTGGCCGCAACCCCGCAGGATGGCTTCAGGCCCTAATCTGGTTCCGGCACGGCACGCTGAGCCTTTGGTTAATTCCTCTTCCTGGTGCGAAATGAGAGTTAAATTTGCCCGTCCAGACACCTCCAGCTAGTCTCTCATTGGTTTTCCCTATCCCTGTTCATCTTCCGCAGAAATTGCAAACTGGGCCAAACAGGAGGTTAAAGGCACTGACTCTCCAAGTCGGGAGAGTGTTAGTAAAGCGTCTGGAATGTTGCACCCGAGTACCAGGGGACGAAAACTGAGACATATTGGAACACGTCTCCCGATCACACGGTTGATCATACTCTGGGTTCCACATGCATGTTTTAGCTGAAAGAAGAATACCTTAAACCTGGAGAGTTGAGACCCGTGGAATGGGTACCATGCAATATGACTTCAAAGGGTCTTCATTTGCTCACCGAACCTCTCCAATCCTATCACTGCTGCGTTTATGCCCCTGTACACACACTTGATTCTCTTTCAGAGACATAGCAATCCATAGGTTTTAAGATACTTCCTAGTCAGGTACACTCTTAGGCATTTAATATGGGGTGTTGAGTCCATTTCGTTGAGCAAGGAGTAGCTCTTGTCTATTCCATATTTGGCTTAAGGAACTTTATCTGTGCTCATTTCAATCTCTGGTTTTATGCAGCACCCCAACTCACCTTTCCCCTTAAGCAAGCATAAGTTGGGTTTCTAAATTTGAGACCCTGTTCTGTTTTGTAATTCAGTTCCTGTGTAGCCAAGGTTACATTCCGTGTATTAGTGATATCTTATGATGTTTCTTTTCCTGTGTGACTTATTTCAGTTAGAATCATCGTACCTGAATCCACTCATTATGCTGCTACGGGCCTGATGACATAGATTTCATTGCTGAGTGATACTGCATTGTACGTAAGTACCACAACTTCTTTATCCATTTTTCACTTTCTGCGATATTGAACTTGTACCGTAAACCAGGTTCTTGTAAACAGAGCCGTCCCAAACTTTGGGGTGGCTGTGTCTTTTGATTTTAATTTCCCTAAGCTATAGGACCATAAGTGGAAGTGCCCTAGGCTCTGTTGCTTTGTTTTTTAGATGTTTCAGGAAACACCATACACTTCTCCCGAGTGGCTGTTGGCAATTTACATCCCGCCCATCAGCATAACAAGGCTCCCAGTTCTCCATGGCCTGTCCTGCCTTTCTGGATTTTACACTTTTTTCAGATGGCCCTTTTGACCGGGGGGAAGTGAGACTTCATTGTAGTGCAGATTTCCTTTGCAAGCTTGCTTGGTTGGCCAAAAAGTGCGTATGCGTTTTTTCCTGAATATATTCAGGAAAAAACGCATACGCCCTTTTTGGCCAAGTGCATCATTGTGGACGTTCTGCCTCTTTTCCTATGCTTTAAATGCAATTCCAGTCTACCTCCTGAAATCGGTTTCCTGCAATTCTGCCCCGCTTTCAAGTCCTCTTGGCAGCCTTACTTCAGTATATTTTTGGACGATAGCTGTCATTTATAACTCTGCAGGTTTGTGAATTACAGTGCCCCTGAGCTCCTTTCTTCAACTCGCTCTCCCGTGAGCTGGCCGCAACACCGCAGGATGGCTTCAGGCCCTAATCTGGTTCCGGCACGGCACGCTGAGCCTTTGGTTAATTCCTCTTCCTGGTGGGAAATGAGAGTTAAATTTGCCCGTCCAGATACCTCCAGCTAGTCTGTCATTGGTTCTCCCTATTCCTGTTCATCTTCCGCAGAAATTGCAAACTGGGCCAAACAGGAGGTTAAAGGCACTGACTCTCCAAGTCGGGAGAGTGTTAGTAAAGCGTCTGGAATGTTGCACCCGAGTACCAGGGGACGAAAACTGACACATATTGGAACACGTCTCCCGATCACACGGTTGATCATACTCTGGGTTCCACATGCATGTTTTAGCTGAAGGAAGAATACCTTAAACCTGGAGAGTTGAGACCCGTGGAATGGGTACCATGCAATATGACTTCAAAGGGTCTTCATTTGCTCACCGAACCTCTCCAATCCTATCACTGCTGCGTTTATGCCCCTGTACACACACTTGATTCTCTTTCAGAGACATAGCAATCCATAGGTTTTAAGATACTTCCTAGTCAGGTACACTCTTAGGCATTTAATATGGGGTGTTGAGTCCATTTCGTTGAGCAAGGAGTAGCTCTTGTCTATTCCATATTTGGCTTAAGGAACTTTATCTGTGCTCAATTCAATCTCTGGTTTTATGCAGCACCCCAACTCACCTTTCCCCTTAAGCAAGCATAAGTTGGTTTTCTAAATTTGAGACCCTGTTCTGTTTTGTAATTCAGTTCCTGTGTAGCCAAGGTTATATTCCGTGTATTAGTGATATCTTATGATGTTTCTTTTCCTGTGTGACTTATTTCAGTTAGAATCATCGTACCTGAATCCACTCATTATGCTGCTACGGGCCTGATGACATAGATTTCATTGCTGAGTGATACTGCATTGTACGTAAGTACCACAACTTCTTTATCCATTTTTCACTTTCTGCGATATTGAACTTGTACCGTAAACCAGGTTCTTGTAAACGGAGCCGTCCCAACCTTTGGGGTGGCTGTGTCTTTTGATTTTAATTTCCCTAAGCTATAGGACCATAAGTGGAAGTGCCCTAGGCTCTGTTGCTTTGTTTTTTAGATGTTTCAGGAAACACCATACACTTCTCCCGAGTGGCTGTTGGCAATTGACATCCCGCCCATCAGCATAACAAGGCTCCCAGTTCTCCATGGCCTGTCCTGCCTTTCTGGATTTTACACTTTTTTCAGATGGCCCTTTGTACCGGGGGGAATTGAGACTTCATTGTAGTGCAGATTTCCTTTGCAAGCTTGCTTGGTTGGCCAAAAAGGGCGTATGCGTTTTTTCCTGAATATATTCAGGAAAAAACGCATACGCCCTTTTTGGCCAAGTGCATCATTGTGGACGTTCTGCCTGTTTTCCTATGCTTTAAATGCAATTCCAGTCTACCTCCTGAAATCGGTTTCCTGCAATTCTGCCCCGCTTTCAAGTCCTCTTGGCAGCCTTACTTCAGTATATTCTTGGACGATAGCTGTCATTTATAACTCTGCAGGTTTGTGAATTACAGTGCCCCTGAGCTCCTTTCTTCAACTCGCTTTCTCGTGAGCTGGCCGCAACACCGCAGGATGGCTTCAGGCCCTAATCTGGTTCCGGCACGGCACGCTGAGCCTTTGGTTAATTCCTCTTCCTGGTGCGAAATGAGAGTTAAATTTGCCCGTCCAGACACCTCCAGCTAGTCTGTCATTGGTTCTCCCTATCCCTGTTCATCTTCCGCAGAAATTGCAAACTGGGCCAAACAGGAGGTTAAAGGCACTGACTCTCCAAGTCGGGAGAGTGTTAGTAAAGCGTCTGGAATGTTGCACCCGAGTACCAGGGGACGAAAACTGAGACATATTGGAACACGTCTCCCGATCACACGGTTGATCATACTCTGGGTTCCACATGCATGTTTTAGCTGAAGGAAGAATACCTTAAACCTGGAGAGTTGAGACCCTTGGAATGGGTACCATGCAATATGACTTCAAAGGGTCTTCATTTGCTCACCGAACCTCTCCAATCCTATCACTGCTGCGTTTATGCCCCTGTACACACACTTGATTCTCTTTCAGAGACATAGCAATCCATAGGTTTTAAGATACTTCCTAGTCAGGTACACTCTTAGGCATTTAATATGGGGTGTTGAGTCCATTTCGTTGAGCAAGGAGTAGCTCTTGTCTATTCCATATTTGGCTTAAGGAACTTTATCTGTGCTCATTTCAATCTCTGGTTTTATGCAGCACCCCAACTCACCTTTCCCCTTAAGCAAGCATAAGTTGGGTTTCTAAATTTGAGACCCTGTTCTGTTTTGTAATTCAGTTCCTGTGTAGCCAAGGTTACATTCCGTGTATTAGTGATATCTTATGATGTTTCTTTTCCTGTGTGACTTATTTCAGTTAGAATCATCATACCTGAATCCACTCATTATGCTGCTATGGGCCTGATGACATAGATTTCATTGCTGAGTGATACTGTATTGTACGTAAGTACCACAACTTCTTTATCCATTTTTCACTTTCTGCGATATTGAACTTGTACCGTAAACCAGGTTCTTGTAAACAGAGCCGTCCCAACCTTTGGGGTGGCTGTGTCTTTTGATTTTAATTTCCCTAAGCTATAGGACCATAAGTGGAAGTGCCCTAGGCTCTGTTGCTTTGTTTTTTAGATGTTTCAGGAAACACCATACACTTCTCCCGAGTGGCTGTTGGCAATTTACATCCCGCCCATCAGCATAACAAGGCTCCCAGTTCTCCATGGCCTGTCCTGCCTTTCTGGATTTTACACTTTTTTCAGATGGCCCTTTTGACCGGGGGGAAGTGAGACTTCATTGTAGTGCAGATTTCCTTTGCAAGCTTGCTTGGTTGGCCAAAAAGGGCGTATGCGTTTTTTCCTGAATATATTCAGGAAAAAACGCATACGCCCTTTTTGGCCAAGTGCATCATTGTGGACGTTCTGCCTCTTTTCCTATGCTTTAAATGCAATTCCAGTCTACCTCCTGAAATCGGTTTCCTGCAATTCTGCCCCGCTTTCAAGTCCTCTTGGCAGCCTTACTTCAGTATATTTTTGGACGATAGCTGTCATTTATAACTCTGCAGGTTTGTGAATTACAGTGCCCCTGAGCTCCTTTCTTCAACTCGCTTTCTCGTGAGCTGGCCGCAACACCGCAGGATGGCTTCAGGCCCTAATCTGGTTCCGGCACGGCACGCTGAGCCTTTGGTTAATTCCTCTTCCTGGTGGGAAATGAGAGTTAAATTTGCCCGTCCAGACACCTCCAGCTAGTCTCTCATTGGTTCTCCCTATCCCTGTTCATCTTCCGCAGAAATTGCAAACTGGGCCAAACAGGAGGTTAAAGGCACTGACTCTCCTAGTCGGGAGAGTGTTAGTAAAGCGTCTGGAATGTTGCACCCGAGTACCAGGGGACGAAAACTGAGACATATTGGAACACGTCTCCCGATCACACGGTTGATCATACTCTGGGTTCCACATGCATGTTTTAGCTGAAGGAAGAATACCTTAAACCTGGAGAGTTGAGACCCGTGGAAAGGGTACCATGCAATATGACTTCAAAGGGTCTTCATTTGCTCACCGAACCTCTCCAATCCTATCACTGCTTCGTTTATGCCCCTGTACACACGCTTGATTCTCTTTAGGAGACATAGCAATCCATAGGTTTTAAGATACTTCCTAGTCAGGTACACTCTTAGGCATTTAATATGGGGTGTTGAGTCCATTTCGTTGAGCAAGGAGTAGCTCTTGTCTATTCCATATTTGGCTTAAGGAACTTTATCTGTGCTCATTTCAATCTCTGGTTTTATGCAGCACCCCAACTCACCTTTCCCCTTAAGCAAGCATAAGTTGGTTTTCTAAATTTGAGACCCTGTTCTGTTTTGTAATTCAGTTCCTGTGTAGCCAAGGTTACATTCCGTGTATTAGTGATATCTTATGATGTTTCTTTTTCTGTGTGACTTATTTCAGTTAGAATCATCATACCTGAATCCACTCATTATGCTGCTAGGGGCCTGATGACATAGATTTCATTGCTGAGTGATATTGCATTGTACGTAAGTACCACAACTTCTTTATCCATTTTTCACTTTCTGCGATATTGAACTTGTACCGTAAACCAGGTTCTTGTAAACAGAGCCGTCCCAACCTTTGGGGTGGCTGTGTCTTTTTGATTTTAATTTCCCTAAGCTATAGGACCATAAGTGGCAGTGCCCTAGGCTCTGTTGCTTTGCTTTTTAGATGTTTCAGGAAACACCATACACTTCTCCCGAGTGGCTGTTGGCAATTTACATCCCGCCCATCAGCATAATAAGGCTCCCAGTTCTCCATGGCCTGTCCTGCCTTTCTGGAGTTTACACTTTTTTCAGATGGCCCTTTTGACCGGGGGGAAGTGAGACTTCATTGTAGTGCAGATTTCCTTTGCAAGCTTGCTTGGTTGGCCAAAAAGGGCGTATGCGTTTTTTCCTGAATATATTCAGGAAAAAACGCTTACGCCCTTTATGGCCAAGTGCATCATTGTGGACGTTCTGCCTCTTTTCCTATGCTTTAAATGCAATTCCAGTCTACCTCCTGAAATCGGTTTCCTGCAATTCTGCCCCGCTTTCAAGTCCTCTTGGCAGCCTTACTTCAGTATATTTTTGGACGATAGCTGTCATTTATAACTCTGCAGGTTTGTGAATTACAGTGCCCCTGAGCTCCTTTCTTCAAGTCGCTTTCTCGTGAGCTGGCCGCAACACCGCAGGATGGCTTCAGGCCCTAATCTGGTTCCGGCACGGCACGCTGAGCCTTTGGTTAATTCCTCTTCCTGGTGGGAAATGAGAGTTAAATTTGCCCGTCCAGACACCTCCAGCTAGTCTGTCATTGGTTCTGCCTATTCCTGTTCATCTTCCGCAGAAATTGCAAACTGGGCCAAACAGGAGGTTAAAGGCACTGACTCTCCAAGTCGGGAGAGTGTTAGTAAAGCGTCTGGAATGTTGCACCCGAGTACCAGGGGACGAAAACTGAGACGTATTGGAACACGTCTCCCGATCACACGGTTGATCATACTCTGGGTTCCACATGCATGTTTTAGCTGAAGGAAGAATACCTTAAACCTGGAGAGTTGAGACCCGTGGAATGGGTACCATGCAATATGACTTCAAAGGGTCTTCATTTGCTCACCGAACCTCTCCAATCCTATCACTGCTGCGTTTATGCCCCTGTACACACACTTGATTCTCTTTCAGAGACATAGCAATCCATAGGTTTTAAGATACTTCCTAGTCAGGTACACTCTTAGGCATTTAATATGGGGTGTTGAGTCCATTTCGTTGAGCAAGGAGTAGCTCTTGTCTATTCCATATTTGGCTTAAGGAACTTTATCTGTGCTCATTTCAATCTCTGGTTTTATGCAGCACCCCAACTCACCTTTCCCCTTAAGCAAGCATAAGTTGGGTTTCTAAATTTGAGACCCTTTTCTGTTTTGTAATTCAGTTCCTGTGTAGCCAAGTTTACATTCCGTGTATTAGTGATATCTTATGATGTTTCTTTTCCTGTGTGACTTATTTCAGTTAGAATCATCGTACCTGAATCCACTCATTATGCTGCTACGGGCCTGATGACATAGATTTCATTGCTGAGTGATACTGCATTGTACGTAAGTACCACAACTTCTTTATCCATTTTTCACTTTCTGCGATATTGAACTTGTACCGTAAACCAGATTCTTGTAAACAGAGCCGTCCCAACCTTTGGGGTGGCTGTGTCTTTTTGATTTTAATTTCCCTAAGCTATAGGACCATAAGTGGAAGTGCCCTAGGCTCTGTTGCTTTGTTTATTAGATGTTTCAGGAAACACCATACACTTCTCCCGAGTGGCTGTTGGCAATTTACATCCCGCCCATCAGCATAACAAGGCTCCCAGTTCTCCATGGCCTGTCCTGCCTTTCTGGATTTTACACTTTTTTCAGATGGCCCTTTTGACCGGGGGGAAGTGAGACGTCATTGTAGTGCAGATTTCCTTTGCAAGCTTGCTTGGTTGGCCAAAAAGGGCGTATGCGTTTTTTCCTGAATATATTCAGGAAAAAACGCATACGCCCTTTTTGGCCAAGTGCATCATTGTGGACGTTCTGCCTCTTTTCCTATGCTTTAAATGCAATTCCAGTCTACCTCCTGAAATCGGTTTCCTGCAATTCTGCCCCGCTTTCAAGTCCTCTTGGCAGCCTTACTTCAGTATATTTTTGGACGATAGCTGTCATTTATAACTCTGCAGGTTTGTGAATTACAGTGCCCCTGAGCTCCTTTCTTCAACTCGCTTTCTCGTGAGCTGGCCGCAGCACCACAGGATGGCTTCAGGCCCTAATCTGGTTCCGGCACGGCACGCTGAGCCTTTGGTTAATTCCTCTTCCTGGTGGGAAATGAGAGTTAAATTTGCCCGTCCAGACACCTCCAGCTAGTCTCTCATTAGTTCTCCCTATTCCTGTTCATCTTCCGCAGAAATTGCAAACTGGGCCAAACAGGAGGTTAAAGGCACTGACTCTCCAAGTCGGGAGAGTGTTAGTAAAGCGTCTGGAATGTTGCACCCGAGTACCAGGGGACGAAAACTGACACATATTGGAACACGTCTCCCGATCACACGGTTGATCATACTCTGGGTTCCTCATGCATGTGTTAGCTTAAGGAAGAATACCTTAAACCTGGAGAGTTGAGACCCGTGGAATGGGTTCCATGCAATATGACTTCAAAGGGTCTTCATTTGCTCACCGAACCTCTCCAGTCCTATCACTGCTGCGTTTATGCCCCTGTACACACACTTGATTCTCTTTCGGAGACATAGCAATCCATAGGTTTTAAGATACTTCCTAGTCAGGTACACTCTTAGGCATTTAATATGGGGTGTTGAGTCCATTTCGTTGAGCAAGGAGTAGCTCTTGTCTATTCCATATTTGGCTTAAGGAACTTTATCTGTGCTCATTTCAATCTCTGGTTTTATGCAGCACCCCAACTCACCTTTCCCCTTAAGCAAGCATAAGTTGGTTTTCCAAATTTGAGACCCTGTTCTGTTTTGTAATTCAGTTCCTGTGTAGCCAAGTTTACATTCCGTGTATTAGTGATATCTTATGATGTTTCTTTTTCTGTGTGACTTATTTCAGTTAGAATCATCATACCTGAATCCACTCATTATGCTGCTACGGGCCTGATGACATAGATTTCCTTGCTGAGTGATACTGCATTGTACGTAAGTACCACAACTTCTTTATCCATTTTTCACTTTTTGCGATATTGAACTTGTACCGTAAACCAGGTTCTTGTAAACAGAGCCGTCCCAACCTTTGGGGTGGCTGTGTCTTTTTGATTTTAATTTCCCTAAGCTATAGGACCATAAGTGGAAGTGCCCTAGGCTCTGTTGCTTTGATTTTTAGATGTTTCAGGAAACACCATACACTTCTCCCGAGTGGCTGTTGGCAATTTACATCCCGCCCATCAGCATAACAAGGCTCCCAGTTCTCCATGGCCTGTCCTGCCTTTCTGGATTTTACACTTTTTTCAGATGGCCCTTTTGACCGGGGGGAAGTGAGACTTCACTGTAGTGCAGATTTCCTTTGCAAGCTTGCTTGGTTGGCCAAAAAGGGCGTATGCGTTTTTTCCTGAATATATTCAGGAAAAAACGCATACGCCCTTTTTGGCCAAGTGCATCATTGTGGACGTTCTGCCTCTTTTCCTATGCTTTAAATGCAATTCCAGTCTACCTCCTGAAATCGGTTTCCTGCAATTCTGCCCCGCTTTCAAGTCCTCTTGGCAGCCTTACTTCAGTATATTTTTGGACGATAGCTGTCATTTATAACTCTGCAGGTTTGTGAATTACAGTGCCCCTGAGCTCCTTTCTTCAACTCGCTTTCTCGTGAGCTGGCCGCAACACCGCAGGATGGCTTCAGGCCCTAATCTGGTTCCGGCACGGCACGCTGAGCCTTTGGTTAATTCCTCTTCCTGGTGGGAAATGAGAGTTAAATTTGCCCGTCCACACACCTCCAGCTAGTCTGTCATTGGTTCTGCCTATTCCTGTTCATCTTCCGCAGAAATTGCAAACTGGGCCAAACAGGAGGTTAAAGGCACTGACTCTCCAAGTCGGGAGAGTGTTAGTAAAGCGTCTGGAATGTTGCACCCGAGTACCAGGGGACGAAAACTGAGACGTATTGGAACACGTCTCCCGATCACACGGTTGATCATACTCTGGGTTCCACATGCATGTTTTAGCTGAAGGAAGAATACCTTAAACCTGGAGAGTTGAGACCCGTGGAATGGGTACCATGCAATATGACTTCAAAGGGTCTTCATTTGCTCACCGAACCTCTCCAATCCTATCACTGCTGCGTTTATGCCCCTGTACACACACTTGATTCTCTTTCAGAGACATAGCAATCCATAGGTTTTAAGATACTTCCTAGTCAGGTACACTCTTAGGCATTTAATATGGGGTGTTGAGTCCATTTCGTTGAGCAAGGAGTAGCTCTTGTCTATTCCATATTTGGCTTAAGGAACTTTATCTGTGCTCATTTCAATCTCTGGTTTTATGCAGCACCCCAACTCACCTTTCCCCTTAAGCAAGCATAAGTTGGTTTTCTAAATTTGAGACCCTGTTCTGTTTTGTAATTCAGTTCCTGTGTTGCCAAGGTTCATTCCGTGTATTAGTGATATCTTATGATGTTTCTTTTTCTGTGTGACTTATTTCAGTTAGAATCATCGTACCTGAATCCACTCATTATGCTGCTACGGGCCTGATGACATAGATTTCATTGCTGAGTGATACTGCATTGTACGTAAGTACCACAACTTCTTTATCCATTGTTCACTTTCTGCGATATTGAACTTGTACCGTAAACCAGGTTCTTGTAAACAGAGCCGTCCCAACCTTTGGGGTGGCTGTGTCTTTTGATTTTAATTTCCCTAAGCTATAGGACCATAAGTGGAAGTGCCCTAGGCTCTGTTGCTTTGTTTTTTAGATGTTTCAGGAAACACCATACACTTCTCCCGAGTGGCTGTTGGCAATTTACATCCCGCCCATCAGCATAACAAGGCTCCCAGTTCTCCATGGCCTGTCCTGCCTTTCTGGATTTTACACTTTTTTCAGATGGCCCTTTTGACCGGGGGGAAGTGAGACTTCATTGTAGTGCAGATTTCCTTTGCAAGCTTGCTTGGTTGGCCAAAAAGGGCGTATGCGTTTTTTCCTGAATATATTCAGGAAAAAACGCATACGCCCTTTTTGGCCAAGTGCATCATTGTGGACGTTCTGCCTCTTTTCCTATGCTTTAAATGCAATTCCAGTCTACCTCCTGAAATCGGTTTCCTGCAATTCTGCCCCGCTTTCAAGTCCTCTTGGCAGCCTTACTTCAGTATATTTTTGGACGATAGCTGTCATTTATAACTCTGCAGGTTTGTGAATTACAGTGCCCCTGAGCTCCTTTCTTCAAGTCGCTTTCTCGTGAGCTGGCCGCAACACCGCAGGATGGCTTCAGGCCCTAATCTGGTTCCGGCACGGCACGCTGAGCCTTTGGTTAATTCCTCTTCCTGGTGGGAAATGAGAGTTAAATTTGCCCGTCCAGACACCTCCAGCTAGTCTGTCATTGGTTCTCCCTATTCCTGTTCATCTTCCGCAGAAATTGCAAACTGGGCCAAACAGGAGGTTAAAGGCACTGACTCTCCAAGTCGGGAGAGTGTTAGTAAAGCGTCTGGAATGTTGCACCCGAGTACCAGGGGACGAAAACTGAGACATATTGGAACACGTCTCCCGATCACACGGTTGATCATACTCTGGGTTCCACATGCATGTTTTAGCTGAAGGAAGAATACCTTAAACCTGGAGAGTTGAGACCCGTGGAATGGGTACCATGCAATATGACTTCAAAGGGTCTTCATTTGCTCACCGAACCTCTCCAATCCTATCACTGCTGCGTTTATGCCCCTGTACACACACTTGATTCTCTTTCAGAGACATAGCAATCCATAGGTTTTAAGATACTTCCTAGTCAGGTACACTCTTAGGCATTTAATATGGGGTGTTGAGTCCATTTCGTTGAGCAAGGAGTAGCTCTTGTCTATTCCATATTTGGCTTAAGGAACTTTATCTGTGCTCATTTCAATCTCTGGTTTTATGCAGCACCCCAACTCACCTTTCCCCTTAAGCAAGCATAAGTTGGTTTTCTAAATTTGAGACCCTGTTCTGTTTTGGAATTCAGTTCCTGTGTAGCCAAGGTACATTCCGTGTATTAGTGATATCTTATGATGTTTCTTTTTCTGTGTGACTTATTTCAGTTAGAATCATCGTACCTGAATCCACTCATTATGCTGCTACGGGCCTGATGACATAGATTTCCTTGCTGAGTGATACTGCATTGTACGTAAGTACCACAACTTCTTTATCCATTTTTCACTTTCTGCGATATTGAACTTGTACCGTAAACCAGGTTCTTGTAAACAGAGCCGTCCCAACCTTTGGGGTGGCTGTGTCTTTTGATTTTAATTTCCCTAAGCTATAGGACCATAAGTGGAAGTGCCCTAGGCTCTGTTGCTTTGTTTTTTAGATGTTTCAGGAAACACCATACACTTCTCCCGAGTGGCTGTTGGCAATTTACATCCCGCCCATCAGCATAACAAGGCTCCCAGTTCTCCATGGCCTGTCCTGCCTTTCTGGATTTTACACTTTTTTCAGATGGCCCTTTTGACCGGGGGGAAGTGAGACTTCATTGTAGTGCAGATTTCCTTTGCAAGCTTGCTTGGTTGGCCAAAAAGGGCGTATGCGTTTTTTCCTGAATATATTCAGGAAAAAACGCATACGCCCTTTTTGGCCAAGTGCATCATTGTGGACGTTCTGCCTCTTTTCCTATGCTTTAAATGCAATTCCAGTCTACCTCCTGAAATCGGTTTCCTGCAATTATGCCCCGCTTTCAAGTCCTCTTGGCAGCCTTACTTCAGTATATTTTTGGACGATAGCTGTCATTTATAACTCTGCAGGTTTGTGAATTACAGTGCCCCTGAGCTCCTTTCTTCAACTCGCTTTCTCGTGAGCTGGCCGCAACCCCGCAGGATGGCTTCAGGCCCTAATCTGGTTCCGGCACGGCACGCTGAGCCTTTGGTTAATTCCTCTTCCTGGTGGGAAATGAGAGTTAAATTTGCCCGTCCAGACACCTCCAGCTAGTCTGTCATTGGTTCTCCCTATTCCTGTTCATCTTCCGCAGAAATTGCAAACTGGGCCAAACAGGAGGTTAAAGGCACTGACTCTCCAAGTCGGGAGAGTGTTAGTAAAGCGTCTGGAATGTTGCACCCGAGTACCAGGGGACGAAAACTGAGACATATTGGAACACGTCTCCCGATCACACGGTTGATCATACACTGGGTTCCACATGCATGTTTTAGCTGAAGGAAGAATCCCTTAAACCTGGAGAGTTGAGACCCGTGGAATGGGTACCATGCAATATGACTTCAAAGGGTCTTCATTTGCTCACCGAACCTCTCCAATCCTATCACTGCTGCGTTTATGCCCCTGTACACACACTTGATTCTCTTTCAGAGACATAGCAATCCATAGGTTTTAAGATACTTCCTAGTCAGGTACACTCTTAGGCATTTAATATGGGGTGTTGAGTCCATTTCGTTGAGCAAGGAGTAGCTCTTGTCTATTCCATATTTGGCTTAAGGAACTTTATCTGTGCTCATTTCAATCTCTGGTTTTATGCAGCACCCCAACTCACCTTTCCCCTTAAGCAAGCATAAGTTGGGTTTCTAAATTAGAGACCCTGTTCTGTTTTGTAATTCAGTTCCTGTGTAGCCAAGTTTACATTCCGTGTATTAGTGATATCTTATGATGTTTCTTTTTCTGTGTGACTTATTTCAGTTAGAATCATCATACCTGAATCCACTCATTATGCTGCTACGGGCCTGATGACATAGATTTCCTTGCTGAGTGATACTGCATTGTACGTAAGTACCACAACTTCTTTATCCATTTTTCACTTTCTGCGATATTGAACTTGTACCGTAAACCAGGTTCTTGTAAACAGAGCCGTCCCAACCTTTGGGGTGGCTGTGTCTTTTTGATTTTAATTTCCCTAAGCTATAGGACCATAAGTGGAAGTGCCCTAGGCTCTGTTGCTTTGTTTTTTTAGCTGTTTCAGGAAACACCATACACTTCTCCGGAGTGGCTGTTGGCAATTTACATCCCGCCCATCAGCATAACAAGGCTCCCAGTTCTCCATGGCCTGTCCTGCCTTTCTGGATTTTACACTTTTTTCAGATGGCCCTTTTGACCGGGGGGAAGTGAGACTTCATTGTAGTGCAGATTTCCTTTGCAAGCTTGCTTGGTTGGCCAAAAAGGGCGTATGCGTTTTTTCCTGAATATATTCAGGAAAAAACGCATACGCACTTTTTGGCCAAGTGCATCATTGTGGACGTTCTGCCTCTTTTCCTATGCTTTAAATGCAATTCCAGTCTACCTCCTGAAATCGGTTTCCTGCAATTCTGCCCCGCTTTCAAGTCCTCTTGGCAGCCTTACTTCAGTATATTTTTGGACGATAGCTGTCATTTATAACTCTGCAGGTTTGTGAATTACAGTGCCCCTGAGCTCCTTTCTTCAACTCGCTTTCTCGTGAGATGGCCGCAACACCGCAGGATGGCTTCAGGCCCTAATCTGGTTCCGGCACGGCACGCTGAGCCTTTGGTTAATTCCTCTTCCTGGTGGGAAATGAGAGTTAAATTTGCCTGTCCAGACACCTCCAGCTAGTCTGTCATTGGTTCTCCCTATTCCTGTTCATCTTCCGCAGAAATTGCAAACTGGGCCAAACAGGAGGTTAAAGGCACTGACTCTCCAAGTCGGGAGAGTGTTAGTAAAGCGTCTGGAATGTTGCACCCGAGTACCAGGGGACGAAAACTGAGACATATTGGAACACGTCTCCCGATCACACGGTTGATCATACTCTGGGTTCCACATGCATGTTTTAGCTGAAGGAAGAATACCTTAAACCTGGAGAGTTGAGACCCGTGGAATGGGTACCATGCAATATGACTTCAAAGGGTCTTCATTTGCCCACCGAACCTCTCCAATCCTATCACTGCTGCGTTTATGCCCCTGTACACACACTTGATTCTCTTTCAGAGACATAGCAATCCATAGGTTTTAAGATACTTCCTAGTCAGGTACACTCTTAGGCATTTAATATGGGGTGTTGAGTCCATTTCGTTGAGCAAGGAGTAGCTCTTGTCTATTCCATATTTGGCTTAAGGAACTTTATCTGTGCTCATTTCAATCTCTGGTTTTATGCAGCACCCCAACTCACCTTTCCCCTTAAGCAAGCATAAGTTGGTTTTCTAAATTTGAGACCCTGTTCTGTTTTGGAATTCAGTTCCTGTGTAGCCAAGGTTACATTCCGTGTATTAGTGATATCTTATGATGTTTCTTTTCCTGTGTGACTTATTTCAGTTAGAATCATCATACCTGAATCCACTCATTATGCTGCTACGGGCCTGATGACATAGATTTCATTGCTGAGTGATACTGCATTGTACGTAAGTACCACAACTTCTTTATCCATTTTTCACTTTCTGCGATATTGAACTTGTACCGTAAACCAGGTTCTTGTAAACGGAGCCGTCCCAACCTTTGGGGTGGCTGTGTCTTTTGATTTTAATTTCCCTAAGCTATAGGACCATAAGTGGAAGTGCCCTAGGCTCTGTTGCTTTGTTTTTTAGATGTTTCAGGAAACACCATACACTTCTCCCGAGTGGCTGTTGGCAATTGACATCCCGCCCATCAGCATAACAAGGCTCCCAGTTCTCCATGGCCTGTCCTGCCTTTCTGGATTTTACACTTTTTTCAGATGGCCCTTTGTACCGGGGGGAATTGAGACTTCATTGTAGTGCAGATTTCCTTTGCAAGCTTGCTTGGTTGGCCAAAAAGGGCGTATGCGTTTTTTCCTGAATATATTCAGGAAAAAACGCATACGCCCTTTTTGGCCAAGTGCATCATTGTGGACGTTCTGCCTGTTTTCCTATGCTTTAAATGCAATTCCAGTCTACCTCCTGAAATCGGTTTCCTGCAATTCTGCCCCGCTTTCAAGTCCTCTTGGCAGCCTTACTTCAGTATATTCTTGGACGATAGCTGTCATTTATAACTCTGCAGGTTTGTGAATTACAGTGCCCCTGAGCTCCTTTCTTCAACTCGCTTTCTCGTGAGCTGGCCGCAACACCGCAGGATGGCTTCAGGCCCTAATCTGGTTCCGGCACGGCACGCTGAGCCTTTGGTTAATTCCTCTTCCTGGTGCGAAATGAGAGTTAAATTTGCCCGTCCAGACACCTCCAGCTAGTCTGTCATTGGTTCTCCCTATCCCTGTTCATCTTCCGCAGAAATTGCAAACTGGGCCAAACAGGAGGTTAAAGGCACTGACTCTCCAAGTCGGGAGAGTGTTAGTAAAGCGTCTGGAATGTTGCACCCGAGTACCAGGGGACGAAAACTGAGACATATTGGAACACGTCTCCCGATCACACGGTTGATCATACTCTGGGTTCCACATGCATGTTTTAGCTGAAGGAAGAATACCTTAAACCTGGAGAGTTGAGACCCTTGGAATGGGTACCATGCAATATGACTTCAAAGGGTCTTCATTTGCTCACCGAACCTCTCCAATCCTATCACTGCTGCGTTTATGCCCCTGTACACACACTTGATTCTCTTTCAGAGACATAGCAATCCATAGGTTTTAAGATACTTCCTAGTCAGGTACACTCTTAGGCATTTAATATGGGGTGTTGAGTCCATTTCGTTGAGCAAGGAGTAGCTCTTGTCTATTCCATATTTGGCTTAAGGAACTTTATCTGTGCTCATTTCAATCTCTGGTTTTATGCAGCACCCCAACTCACCTTTCCCCTTAAGCAAGCATAAGTTGGGTTTCTAAATTTGAGACCCTGTTCTGTTTTGTAATTCAGTTCCTGTGTAGCCAAGGTTACATTCCGTGTATTAGTGATATCTTATGATGTTTCTTTTCCTGTGTGACTTATTTCAGTTAGAATCATCATACCTGAATCCACTCATTATGCTGCTATGGGCCTGATGACATAGATTTCATTGCTGAGTGATACTGTATTGTACGTAAGTACCACAACTTCTTTATCCATTTTTCACTTTCTGCGATATTGAACTTGTACCGTAAACCAGGTTCTTGTAAACAGAGCCGTCCCAACCTTTGGGGTGGCTGTGTCTTTTGATTTTAATTTCCCTAAGCTATAGGACCATAAGTGGAAGTGCCCTAGGCTCTGTTGCTTTGTTTTTTAGATGTTTCAGGAAACACCATACACTTCTCCCGAGTGGCTGTTGGCAATTTACATCCCGCCCATCAGCATAACAAGGCTCCCAGTTCTCCATGGCCTGTCCTGCCTTTCTGGATTTTACACTTTTTTCAGATGGCCCTTTTGACCGGGGGGAAGTGAGACTTCATTGTAGTGCAGATTTCCTTTGCAAGCTTGCTTGGTTGGCCAAAAAGGGCGTATGCGTTTTTTCCTGAATATATTCAGGAAAAAACGCATACGCCCTTTTTGGCCAAGTGCATCATTGTGGACGTTCTGCCTCTTTTCCTATGCTTTAAATGCAATTCCAGTCTACCTCCTGAAATCGGTTTCCTGCAATTCTGCCCCGCTTTCAAGTCCTCTTGGCAGCCTTACTTCAGTATATTTTTGGACGATAGCTGTCATTTATAACTCTGCAGGTTTGTGAATTACAGTGCCCCTGAGCTCCTTTCTTCAACTCGCTTTCTCGTGAGCTGGCCGCAACACCGCAGGATGGCTTCAGGCCCTAATCTGGTTCCGGCACGGCACGCTGAGCCTTTGGTTAATTCCTCTTCCTGGTGGGAAATGAGAGTTAAATTTGCCCGTCCAGACACCTCCAGCTAGTCTCTCATTGGTTCTCCCTATCCCTGTTCATCTTCCGCAGAAATTGCAAACTGGGCCAAACAGGAGGTTAAAGGCACTGACTCTCCTAGTCGGGAGAGTGTTAGTAAAGCGTCTGGAATGTTGCACCCGAGTACCAGGGGACGAAAACTGAGACATATTGGAACACGTCTCCCGATCACACGGTTGATCATACTCTGGGTTCCACATGCATGTTTTAGCTGAAGGAAGAATACCTTAAACCTGGAGAGTTGAGACCCGTGGAAAGGGTACCATGCAATATGACTTCAAAGGGTCTTCATTTGCTCACCGAACCTCTCCAATCCTATCACTGCTTCGTTTATGCCCCTGTACACACGCTTGATTCTCTTTAGGAGACATAGCAATCCATAGGTTTTAAGATACTTCCTAGTCAGGTACACTCTTAGGCATTTAATATGGGGTGTTGAGTCCATTTCGTTGAGCAAGGAGTAGCTCTTGTCTATTCCATATTTGGCTTAAGGAACTTTATCTGTGCTCATTTCAATCTCTGGTTTTATGCAGCACCCCAACTCACCTTTCCCCTTAAGCAAGCATAAGTTGGTTTTCTAAATTTGAGACCCTGTTCTGTTTTGTAATTCAGTTCCTGTGTAGCCAAGGTTACATTCCGTGTATTAGTGATATCTTATGATGTTTCTTTTTCTGTGTGACTTATTTCAGTTAGAATCATCATACCTGAATCCACTCATTATGCTGCTAGGGGCCTGATGACATAGATTTCATTGCTGAGTGATATTGCATTGTACGTAAGTACCACAACTTCTTTATCCATTTTTCACTTTCTGCGATATTGAACTTGTACCGTAAACCAGGTTCTTGTAAACAGAGCCGTCCCAACCTTTGGGGTGGCTGTGTCTTTTTGATTTTAATTTCCCTAAGCTATAGGACCATAAGTGGCAGTGCCCTAGGCTCTGTTGCTTTGCTTTTTAGATGTTTCAGGAAACACCATACACTTCTCCCGAGTGGCTGTTGGCAATTTACATCCCGCCCATCAGCATAATAAGGCTCCCAGTTCTCCATGGCCTGTCCTGCCTTTCTGGAGTTTACACTTTTTTCAGATGGCCCTTTTGACCGGGGGGAAGTGAGACTTCATTGTAGTGCAGATTTCCTTTGCAAGCTTGCTTGGTTGGCCAAAAAGGGCGTATGCGTTTTTTCCTGAATATATTCAGGAAAAAACGCTTACGCCCTTTATGGCCAAGTGCATCATTGTGGACGTTCTGCCTCTTTTCCTATGCTTTAAATGCAATTCCAGTCTACCTCCTGAAATCGGTTTCCTGCAATTCTGCCCCGCTTTCAAGTCCTCTTGGCAGCCTTACTTCAGTATATTTTTGGACGATAGCTGTCATTTATAACTCTGCAGGTTTGTGAATTACAGTGCCCCTGAGCTCCTTTCTTCAAGTCGCTTTCTCGTGAGCTGGCCGCAACACCGCAGGATGGCTTCAGGCCCTAATCTGGTTCCGGCACGGCACGCTGAGCCTTTGGTTAATTCCTCTTCCTGGTGGGAAATGAGAGTTAAATTTGCCCGTCCAGACACCTCCAGCTAGTCTGTCATTGGTTCTGCCTATTCCTGTTCATCTTCCGCAGAAATTGCAAACTGGGCCAAACAGGAGGTTAAAGGCACTGACTCTCCAAGTCGGGAGAGTGTTAGTAAAGCGTCTGGAATGTTGCACCCGAGTACCAGGGGACGAAAACTGAGACGTATTGGAACACGTCTCCCGATCACACGGTTGATCATACTCTGGGTTCCACATGCATGTTTTAGCTGAAGGAAGAATACCTTAAACCTGGAGAGTTGAGACCCGTGGAATGGGTACCATGCAATATGACTTCAAAGGGTCTTCATTTGCTCACCGAACCTCTCCAATCCTATCACTGCTGCGTTTATGCCCCTGTACACACACTTGATTCTCTTTCAGAGACATAGCAATCCATAGGTTTTAAGATACTTCCTAGTCAGGTACACTCTTAGGCATTTAATATGGGGTGTTGAGTCCATTTCGTTGAGCAAGGAGTAGCTCTTGTCTATTCCATATTTGGCTTAAGGAACTTTATCTGTGCTCATTTCAATCTCTGGTTTTATGCAGCACCCCAACTCACCTTTCCCCTTAAGCAAGCATAAGTTGGGTTTCTAAATTTGAGACCCTTTTCTGTTTTGTAATTCAGTTCCTGTGTAGCCAAGTTTACATTCCGTGTATTAGTGATATCTTATGATGTTTCTTTTCCTGTGTGACTTATTTCAGTTAGAATCATCGTACCTGAATCCACTCATTATGCTGCTACGGGCCTGATGACATAGATTTCATTGCTGAGTGATACTGCATTGTACGTAAGTACCACAACTTCTTTATCCATTTTTCACTTTCTGCGATATTGAACTTGTACCGTAAACCAGATTCTTGTAAACAGAGCCGTCCCAACCTTTGGGGTGGCTGTGTCTTTTTGATTTTAATTTCCCTAAGCTATAGGACCATAAGTGGAAGTGCCCTAGGCTCTGTTGCTTTGTTTATTAGATGTTTCAGGAAACACCATACACTTCTCCCGAGTGGCTGTTGGCAATTTACATCCCGCCCATCAGCATAACAAGGCTCCCAGTTCTCCATGGCCTGTCCTGCCTTTCTGGATTTTACACTTTTTTCAGATGGCCCTTTTGACCGGGGGGAAGTGAGACGTCATTGTAGTGCAGATTTCCTTTGCAAGCTTGCTTGGTTGGCCAAAAAGGGCGTATGCGTTTTTTCCTGAATATATTCAGGAAAAAACGCATACGCCCTTTTTGGCCAAGTGCATCATTGTGGACGTTCTGCCTCTTTTCCTATGCTTTAAATGCAATTCCAGTCTACCTCCTGAAATCGGTTTCCTGCAATTCTGCCCCGCTTTCAAGTCCTCTTGGCAGCCTTACTTCAGTATATTTTTGGACGATAGCTGTCATTTATAACTCTGCAGGTTTGTGAATTACAGTGCCCCTGAGCTCCTTTCTTCAACTCGCTTTCTCGTGAGCTGGCCGCAGCACCACAGGATGGCTTCAGGCCCTAATCTGGTTCCGGCACGGCACGCTGAGCCTTTGGTTAATTCCTCTTCCTGGTGGGAAATGAGAGTTAAATTTGCCCGTCCAGACACCTCCAGCTAGTCTCTCATTAGTTCTCCCTATTCCTGTTCATCTTCCGCAGAAATTGCAAACTGGGCCAAACAGGAGGTTAAAGGCACTGACTCTCCAAGTCGGGAGAGTGTTAGTAAAGCGTCTGGAATGTTGCACCCGAGTACCAGGGGACGAAAACTGACACATATTGGAACACGTCTCCCGATCACACGGTTGATCATACTCTGGGTTCCTCATGCATGTGTTAGCTTAAGGAAGAATACCTTAAACCTGGAGAGTTGAGACCCGTGGAATGGGTTCCATGCAATATGACTTCAAAGGGTCTTCATTTGCTCACCGAACCTCTCCAGTCCTATCACTGCTGCGTTTATGCCCCTGTACACACACTTGATTCTCTTTCGGAGACATAGCAATCCATAGGTTTTAAGATACTTCCTAGTCAGGTACACTCTTAGGCATTTAATATGGGGTGTTGAGTCCATTTCGTTGAGCAAGGAGTAGCTCTTGTCTATTCCATATTTGGCTTAAGGAACTTTATCTGTGCTCATTTCAATCTCTGGTTTTATGCAGCACCCCAACTCACCTTTCCCCTTAAGCAAGCATAAGTTGGTTTTCCAAATTTGAGACCCTGTTCTGTTTTGTAATTCAGTTCCTGTGTAGCCAAGTTTACATTCCGTGTATTAGTGATATCTTATGATGTTTCTTTTTCTGTGTGACTTATTTCAGTTAGAATCATCATACCTGAATCCACTCATTATGCTGCTACGGGCCTGATGACATAGATTTCCTTGCTGAGTGATACTGCATTGTACGTAAGTACCACAACTTCTTTATCCATTTTTCACTTTTTGCGATATTGAACTTGTACCGTAAACCAGGTTCTTGTAAACAGAGCCGTCCCAACCTTTGGGGTGGCTGTGTCTTTTTGATTTTAATTTCCCTAAGCTATAGGACCATAAGTGGAACCCTAGGCTCTGTTGCTTTGTTTTTTAGATGTTTCAGGAAACACCATACACTTCTCCCGAGTGGCTGTTGGCAATTTACATCCCGCCCATCAGCATAACAAGGCTCCCAGTTCTCCATGGCCTGTCCTGCCTTTCTGGATTTTACACTTTTTTCAGATGGCCCTTTTGACCGGGGGGAAGTGAGACTTCATTGTAGTGCAGATTTCCTTTGCAAGCTTGCTTGGTTGGCCAAAAAGGGCGTATGCGTTTTTTCCTGAATATATTCAGGAAAAAACGCATACGCCCTTTTTGGCCAAGTGCATCATTGTGGACCTTCTGCCTCTTTTCCTATGCTTTAAATGCAATTCCAGTCTACCTCCTGAAATCGGTTTCCTGCAATTCTGCCCCGCTTTCAAGTCCTCTTGGCAGCCTTACTTCAGTATATTTTTGGACGATAGCTGTCATTTATAACTCTGCAGGTTTGTGAATTACAGTGCCCCTGAGCTCCTTTCTTCAACTCGCTTTCTCGTGAGCTGGCCGCAACCCCGCAGGATGGCTTCAGGCCCTAATCTGGTTCCGGCACGGCACGCTGAGCCTTTGGTTAATTCCTCTTCCTGGTGGGAAATGAGAGTTAAATTTGCCCGTCCAGACACCTCCAGCTAGTCTCTCATTGGTTCTCCCTATTCCTGTTCATCTTCCGCAGAAATTGCAAACTGGGCCAAACAGGAGGTTAAAGGCACTGACTCTCCAAGTCGGGAGAGTGTTAGTAAAGCGTCTGGAATGTTGCACCCGAGTACCAGGGGACGAAAACTGACACATATTGGAACACGTCTCCCGATCACACGGTTGATCATACTCTGGGTTCCACATGCATGTTTTAGCTGAAGGAAGAATACCTTAAACCTGGAGAGTTGAGACCCGTGGAATGGGTACCATGCAATATGACTTCAAAGGGTCTTCATTTGCCCACCGAACCTCTCCAATCCTATCACTGCTGCGTTTATGCCCCTGTACACACACTTGATTCTCTTTCAGAGACATAGCAATCCATAGGTTTTAAGATACTTCCTAGTCAGGTACACTCTTAGGCATTTAATATGGGGTGTTGAGTCCATTTCGTTGAGCAAGGAGTAGCTCTTGTCTATTCCATATTTGGCTTAAGGAACTTTATCTGTGCTCATTTCAATCTCTGGTTTTATGCAGCACCCCAACTCACCTTTCCCCTTAAGCAAGCATAAGTTGGTTTTCTAAATTTGAGACCCTGTTCTGTTTTGGAATTCAGTTCCTGTGTAGCCAAGGTTACATTCCGTGTATTAGTGATATCTTATGATGTTTCTTTTCCTGTGTGACTTATTTCAGTTAGAATCATCGTACCTGAATCCACTCATTATGCTGCTACGGGCCTGATGACATAGATTTCATTGCTGAGTGATACTGCATTGTACGTAAGTACCACAACTTCTTTATCCATTTTTCACTTTCTGCGATATTGAACTTGTACCGTAAACCAGGTTCTTGTAATCAGAGCCGTCCCAACCGTTGGGGTGGCTGTGTCTTTTTGATTTTAATTTCCCTAAGCTATAGGACCATAAGTGGAAGTGCCCTAGGCTCTGTTGCTTTGTTTTTTAGCTGTTTCAGGAAACACCATACACTTCTCCGGAGTGGCTGTTGGCAATTGACATCCCGCCCATCAGCATAACAAGGCTCCCAGTTCTCCATGGCCTGTCCTGCCTTTCTGGATTTTACACTTTTTTCAGATGGCCCTTTTGACCGGGGGGAAGTGTGACTTCATTGTAGTGCAGATTTCCTTTGCAAGCTTGCTTGGTTGGCCAAAAAGGGCGTATGCGTTTTTTCCTGAATATATTCAGGAAAAAACGCATACGCCCTTTTTGGCCAAGTGCATCATTGTGGACGTTCTGCCTCTTTTCCTATGCTTTAAATGCAATTCCAGTCTACCTCCTGAAATCGGTTTCCTGCAATTCTGCCCCGCTTTCAAGTCCTCTTGGCAGCCTTACTTCAGTATATTTTTGGACGATAGCTGTCATTTATAACTCTGCAGGTTTGTGAATTACAGTGCCCCTGAGCTCCTTTCTTCAAGTCGCTTTCTCGTGAGCTGGCCGCAACACCGCAGGATGGCTTCAGGCCCTAATCTGGTTCCGGCACGGCACGCTGAGCCTTTGGTTAATTCCTCTTCCTGGTGGGAAATGAGAGTTAAATTTGCCCGTCCAGACACCTCCAGCTAGTCTGTCATTGGTTCTCCCTATTCCTGTTCATCTTCCGCAGAAATTGCAAACTGGGCCAAACAGGAGGTTAAAGGCACTGACTCTCCAAGTCGGGAGAGTGTTAGTAAAGCGTCTGGAATGTTGCACCCGAGTACCAGGGGACGAAAACTGAGACATATTGGAACACGTCTCCCGATCACACGGTTGATCATACTCTGGGTTCCACATGCATGTTTTAGCTGAAGGAAGAATACCTTAAACCTGGAGAGTTGAGACCCGTGGAATGGGTACCATGCAATATGACTTCAAAGGGTCTTCATTTGCTCACCGAACCTCTCCAATCCTATCACTGCTGCGTTTATGCCCCTGTACACACACTTGATTCTCTTTCAGAGACATAGCAATCCATAGGTTTTAAGATACTTCCTAGTCAGGTACACTCTTAGGCATTTAATATGGGGTGTTGAGTCCATTTCGTTGAGCAAGGAGTAGCTCTTGTCTATTCCATATTTGGCTTAAGGAACTTTATCTGTGCTCATTTCAATCTCTGGTTTTATGCAGCACCCCAACTCACCTTTCCCCTTAAGCAAGCATAAGTTGGGTTTCTAAATTAGAGACCCTGTTCTGTTTTGTAATTCAGTTCCTGTGTAGCCAAGTTTACATTCCGTGTATTAGTGATATCTTATGATGTTTCTTTTTCTGTGTGACTTATTTCAGTTAGAATCATCATACCTGAATCCACTCATTATGCTGCTACGGGCCTGATGACATAGATTTCATTGCTGAGTGATACTGCATTGTACGTAAGTACCACAACTTCTTTATCCATTTTTCACTTTCTGCGATATTGAACTTGTACCGTAAACCAGGTTCTTGTAAACAGAGCCGTCCCAACTTTTGGGGTGGCTGTGTCTTTTGATTTTAATTTCCCTAAGCTATAGGACCATAAGTGGAAGTGCCCTAGGCTCTGTTGCTTTGTTTTTTAGATGTTTCAGGAAACACCATACACTTCTCCCGAGTGGCTGTTGGCAATTTACATCCCGCCCATCAGCATAACAAGGCTCCCAGTTCTCCATGGCCTGTCCTGCCTTTCTGGATTTTACACTTTTTTCAGATGGCCCTTTTGACCGGGGGGAAGTGAGACTTCATTGTAGTGCAGATTTCCTTTGCAAGCTTGCTTGGTTGGCCAAAAAGGGCGTATGCGTTTTTTCCTGAATATATTCAGGAAAAAACACATACGCCCTTTTTGGCCAAGTGCATCATTGTGGACGTTCTGCCTCTTTTCCTATGCTTTAAATGCAATTCCAGTCTACCTCCTGAAATCGGTTTCCTGCAATTATGCCCCGCTTTCAAGTCCTCTTGGCAGCCTTACTTCAGTATATTTTTGGACGATAGCTGTCATTTATAACTCTGCAGGTTTGTGAATTACAGTGCCCCTGAGCTCCTTTCTTCAACTCGCTTTCTCGTGAGCTGCCCGCAACCCCGCAGGATGGCTTCAGGCCCTAATCTGGTTCCGGCACGGCACGCTGAGCCTTTGGTTAATTCCTCTTCCTGGTGGGAAATGAGAGTTAAATTTGCCCGTCCAGACACCTCCAGCTAGTCTCTCATTGGTTCTCCCTATTCCTGTTCATCTTCCGCAGAAATTGCAAACTGGGCCAAACAGGAGGTTAAAGGCACTGACTCTCCAAGTCGGGAGAGTGTTAGTAAAGCGTCTGGAATGTTGCACCCGAGTACCAGGGGACGAAAACTGAGACATATTGGAACACGTCTCCCGATCACACGGTTGATCATACTCTGGGTTC
This sequence comes from Lagenorhynchus albirostris, assembly GCF_949774975.1. NCBI lineage: Eukaryota > Metazoa > Chordata > Mammalia > Artiodactyla > Delphinidae > Lagenorhynchus > Lagenorhynchus albirostris. The sequence continues at coordinate 291,759 of NW_026783597.1, read as the reverse complement.
CACATGCATGTTTTAGCTGAAGGAAGAATACCTTAAACCTGGAGAGTTGAGACCCGTGGAATGGGTACCATGCAATATGACTTCAAAGGGTCTTCATTTGCCCACCGAACCTCTCCAATCCTATCACTGCTGCGTTTATGCCCCTGTACACACACTTGATTCTCTTTCAGAGACATAGCAATCCATAGGTTTTAAGATACTTCCTAGTCAGGTACACTCTTAGGCATTTAATATGGGGTGTTGAGTCCATTTCGTTGAGCAAGGAGTAGCTCTTGTCTATTCCATATTTGGCTTAAGGAACTTTATCTGTGCTCATTTCAATCTCTGGTTTTATGCAGCACCCCAACTCACCTTTCCCCTTAAGCAAGCATAAGTTGGTTTTCTAAATTTGAGACCCTGTTCTGTTTTGGAATTCAGTTCCTGTGTAGCCAAGGTTACATTCCGTGTATTAGTGATATCTTATGATGTTTCTTTTCCTGTGTGACTTATTTCAGTTAGAATCATCGTACCTGAATCCACTCATTATGCTGCTACGGGCCTGATGACATAGATTTCATTGCTGAGTGATACTGCATTGTACGTAAGTACCACAACTTCTTTATCCATTTTTCACTTTCTGCGATATTGAACTTGTACCGTAAACCAGGTTCTTGTAAACAGAGCCGTCCCAACCTTTGGGGTGGCTGTGTCTTTTTGATTTTAATTTCCCTAAGCTATAGGACCATAAGTGGAAGTGCCCTAGGCTCTGTTGCTTTGTTTTTTAGCTGTTTCAGGAAACACCATACACTTCTCCGGAGTGGCTGTTGGCAATTGACATCCCGCCCATCAGCATAACAAGGCTCCCAGTTCTCCATGGCCTGTCCTGCCTTTCTGGATTTTACACTTTTTTCAGATGGCCCTTTTGACCGGGGGGAAGTGAGACTTCATTGTAGTGCAGATTTCCTTTGCAAGCTTGCTTGGTTGGCCAAAAAGGGCGTATGCGTTTTTTCCTGAATATATTCAGGAAAAAACGCATACGCCCTTTTTGGCCAAGTGCATCATTGTGGACCTTCTGCCTCTTTTCCTATGCTTTAAATGCAATTCCAGTCTACCTCCTGAAATCGGTTTCCTGCAATTCTGCCCCGCTTTCAAGTCCTCTTGGCAGCCTTACTTCAGTATATTTTTGGACGATAGCTGTCATTTATAACTCTGCAGGTTTGTGAATTACAGTGCCCCTGAGCTCCTTTCTTCAAGTCGCTTTCTCGTGAGCTGGCCGCAGCACCGCAGGATGGCTTCAGGCCCTAATCTGGTTCCGGCACGGCACGCTGAGCCTTTGGTTAATTCCTCTTCCTGGTGGGAAATGAGAGTTAAATTTGCCCGTCCAGACACCTCCAGCTAGTCTGTCATTGGTTCTCCCTATTCCTGTTCATCTTCCGCAGAAATTGCAAACTGGGCCAAACAGGAGGTTAAAGGCACTGACTCTCCAAGTCGGGAGAGTGTTAGTAAAGCGTCTGGAATGTTGCACCCGAGTACCAGGGGACGAAAACTGAGACATATTGGAACACGTCTCCCGATCACACGGTTGATCATACTCTGGGTTCCACATGCATGTTTTAGCTGAAGGAAGAATACCTTAAACCTGGAGAGTTGAGACCCGTGGAATGGGTACCATGCAATATGACTTCAAAGGGTCTTCATTTGCTCACCGAACCTCTCCAATCCTATCACTGCTGCGTTTATGCCCCTGTACACACACTTGATTCTCTTTCAGAGACATAGCAATCCATAGGTTTTAAGATACTTCCTAGTCAGGTACACTCTTAGGCATTTAATATGGGGTGTTGAGTCCATTTCGTTGAGCAAGGAGTAGCTCTTGTCTATTCCATATTTGGCTTAAGGAACTTTATCTGTGCTCATTTCAATCTCTGGTTTTATGCAGCACCCCAACTCACCTTTCCCCTTAAGCAAGCATAAGTTGGGTTTCTAAATTAGAGACCCTGTTCTGTTTTGTAATTCAGTTCCTGTGTAGCCAAGTTTACATTCCGTGTATTAGTGATATCTTATGATGTTTCTTTTTCTGTGTGACTTATTTCAGTTAGAATCATCATACCTGAATCCACTCATTATGCTGCTACGGGCCTGATGACATAGATTTCATTGCTGAGTGATACTGCATTGTACGTAAGTACCACAACTTCTTTATCCATTTTTCACTTTCTGCGATATTGAACTTGTACCGTAAACCAGGTTCTTGTAAACAGAGCCGTCCCAACTTTTGGGGTGGCTGTGTCTTTTGATTTTAATTTCCCTAAGCTATAGGACCATAAGTGGAAGTGCCCTAGGCTCTGTTGCTTTGTTTTTTAGATGTTTCAGGAAACACCATACACTTCTCCCGAGTGGCTGTTGGCAATTTACATCCCGCCCATCAGCATAACAAGGCTCCCAGTTCTCCATGGCCTGTCCTGCCTTTCTGGATTTTACACTTTTTTCAGATGGCCCTTTTGACCGGGGGGAAGTGAGACTTCATTGTAGTGCAGATTTCCTTTGCAAGCTTGCTTGGTTGGCCAAAAAGGGCGTATGCGTTTTTTCCTGAATATATTCAGGAAAAAACACATACGCCCTTTTTGGCCAAGTGCATCATTGTGGACGTTCTGCCTCTTTTCCTATGCTTTAAATGCAATTCCAGTCTACCTCCTGAAATCGGTTTCCTGCAATTATGCCCCGCTTTCAAGTCCTCTTGGCAGCCTTACTTCAGTATATTTTTGGACGATAGCTGTCATTTATAACTCTGCAGGTTTGTGAATTACAGTGCCCCTGAGCTCCTTTCTTCAACTCGCTTTCTCGTGAGCTGCCCGCAACCCCGCAGGATGGCTTCAGGCCCTAATCTGGTTCCGGCACGGCACGCTGAGCCTTTGGTTAATTCCTCTTCCTGGTGGGAAATGAGAGTTAAATTTGCCCGTCCAGACACCTCCAGCTAGTCTCTCATTGGTTCTCCCTATTCCTGTTCATCTTCCGCAGAAATTGCAAACTGGGCCAAACAGGAGGTTAAAGGCACTGACTCTCCAAGTCGGGAGAGTGTTAGTAAAGCGTCTGGAATGTTGCACCCGAGTACCAGGGGACGAAAACTGAGACATATTGGAACACGTCTCCCGATCACACGGTTGATCATACTCTGGGTTCCACATGCATGTTTTAGCTGAAGGAAGAATACCTTAAACCTGGAGAGTTGAGACCCGTGGAATGGGTACCATGCAATATGACTTCAAAGGGTCTTCAATTTGCTCACCGAACCTCTCCAATCCTATCACTGCTGCGTTTATGCCCCTGTACACACACTTGATTCTCTTTCAGAGACATAGCAATCCATAGGTTTTAAGATACTTCTTAGTCAGGTACACTCTTAGGCATTTAATATGGGGTGTTGAGTCCATTTCGTTGAGCAAGGAGTAGCTCTTGTCTATTCCATATTTGGCTTAAGGAACTTTATCTGTGCTCATTTCAATCTCTGGTTTTATGCAGCACCCCAACTCACCTTTCCCCTTAAGCAAGCATAAGTTGGGTTTCTAAATTTGAGACCCTGTTCTGTTTTGTAATTCAGTTCCTGTGTAGCCAAGGTTACATTCCGTGTATTAGTGATATCTTATGATGTTTCTTTTTCTGTGTGACTTATTTCAGTTAGAATCATCGTACCTGAATCCACTCATTATGCTGCTACGGGCCTGATGACATAGATTTCATTGCTGAGTGATACTGCATTGTACGTAAGTACCACAACTTCTTTATCCATTTTTCACTTTCTGCGATATTGAACTTGTACCGTAAACCAGGTTCTTGTAAACAGAGCCGTCCCAACCTTTGGGGTGGCTGTGTCTTTTGATTTTAATTTCCCTAAGCTATAGGACCATAAGTGGAAGTGCCCTAGGCTCTGTTGCTTTGTTTTTTAGATGTTTCAGGAAACACCATACACTTCTCCCGAGTGGCTGTTGGCAATTGACATCCCGCCCATCAGCATAACAAGGCTCCCAGTTCTCCATGGCCTGTCCTGCCTTTCTGGATTTTATACTTTTTTCAGATGGCCCTTTTGACCGGGGGGAAGTGAGACTTCATTGTAGTGCAGATTTCCTTTGCAAGCTTGCTTGGTTGGCCAAAAAGGGCGTATGCGTTTTTTCCTGAATATATTCAGGAAAAAACGCATACGCCCTTTTTGGCCAAGTGCATCATTGTGGACGTTCTGCCTCTTTTCCTATGCTTTAAATGCAATTCCAGTCTACCTCCTGAAATCGGTTTCCTGCAATTCTGCCCCGCTTTCAAGTCCTCTTGGCAGCCTTACTTCAGTATATTTTTGGACGATAGCTGTCATTTATAACTCTGCAGGTTTGTGAATTACAGTGCCCCTGAGCTCCTTTCTTCAACTCGCTTTCTCGTGAGCTGGCCGCAGCACCGCAGGATGGCTTCAGGCCCTAATCTGGTTCCGGCACGGCACGCTGAGCCTTTGGTTAATTCCTCTTCCTGGTGGGAAATGAGAGTTAAATTTGCCCGTCCAGACACCTCCAGCTAGTCTCTCATTGGTTCTCCCTATTCCTGTTCATCTTCCGCAGAAATTGCAAACTGGGCCAAACAGGAGGTTAAAGGCACTGACTCTCCAAGTCGGGAGAGTGTTAGTAAAGCATCTGGAATGTTGCACCCGAGTACCAGGGGACGAAAACTGACACATATTGGAACACGTCTCCCGATCACACGGTTGATCATACTCTGGGTTCCACATGCATGTGTTAGCTTAAGGAAGAATACCTTAAACCTGGAGAGTTGAGACCCGTGGAATGGGTTCCATGAAATATGACTTCAAAGGGTCTTCATTTGCTCACCGAACCTCTCCAGTCCTATCACTGCTGCGTTTATGCCCCTGTACACACGCTTGATTCTCTTTCGGAGACATAGCAATCCATAGGTTTTAAGATACTTCCTAGTCAGGTACACTCTTAGGCATTTAATATGGGGTGTTGAGTCCATTTCGTTGAGCAAGGAGTAGCTCTTGTCTATTCCATATTTGGCTTAAGGAACTTTATCTGTGCTCATTTCAATCTCTGGTTTTATGCAGCACCCCAACTCACCTTTCCCCTTAAGCAAGCATAAGTTGGTTTTCCAAATTTGAGACCCTGTTCTGTTTTGTAATTCAGTTCCTGTGTAGCCAAGTTTACATTCCGTGTATTAGTGATATCTTATGATGTTTCTTTTTCTGTGTGACTTATTTCAGTTAGAATCATCATACCTGAATCCACTCATTATGCTGCTACGGGCCTGATGACATAGATTTCCTTGCTGAGTGATATTGCATTGTACGTAAGTACCACAACTTCTTTATCCATTTTTCACTTTTTGCGATATTGAACTTGTACCGTAAACCAGGTTCTTGTAAACAGAGCCGTCCCAACCTTTGGGGTGGCTGTGTCTTTTTGATTTTAATTTCCCTAAGCTATAGGACCATAAGTGGAAGTGCCCTAGGCTCTGTTGCTTTGATTTTTAGATGTTTCAGGAAACACCATACACTTCTCCCGAGTGGCTGTTGGCAATTTACATCCCGCCCATCAGCATAACAAGGCTCCCAGTTCTCCATGGCCTGTCCTGCCTTTCTGGATTTTACACTTTTTTCAGATGGCCCTTTTGACTGGGGGTAAGTGAGACTTCATTGTAGTGCAGATTTCCTTTGCAAGCTTGCTTGGTTGGCCAAAAAGGGCGTATGCGTTTTTTCCTGAATATATTCAGGAAAAAACGCATACGCCCTTTTTGGCCAAGTGCATCATTGTGGACGTTCTGCCTCTTTTCCTATGCTTTAAATGCAATTCCAGTCTACCTCCTGAAATCGGTTTCCTGCAATTATGCCCCGCTTTCAAGTCCTCTTGGCAGCCTTACTTCAGTATATTTTTGGACGATAGCTGTCATTTATAACTCTGCAGGTTTGTGAATTACAGTGCCCCTGAGCTCCTTTCTTCAAGTCGCTTTCTCGTGAGCTGGCCGCAACACCGCAGGATGGCTTCAGGCCCTAATCTGGTTCCGGCACGGCACGCTGAGCCTTTGGTTAATTCCTCTTCCTGCTGCGAAATGAGAGTTAAACTTGCCCATCCAGACACCTCCATCTAGTCTGTCATTGGTTCTGCCTATTCCTGTTCATCTTCCGCAGAAATTGCAAACTGGGCCAAACAGGAGGTTAAAGGCACTGACTCTCCAAGTCGGGAGAGTGTTAGTAAAGCGTCTGGAATGTTGCACCCGAGTACCAGGGGACGAAAACTGAGACATATTGGAACACGTCTCCCGATCACACGGTTGATCATACTCTGGGTTCCACATGCATGTTTTAGCTGAAGGAAGAATACCTTAAACCTGGAGAGTTGAGACCCGTGGAATGGGTACCATGCAATATGACTTCAAAGGGTCTTCATTTGCTCACCGAACCTCTCCAATCCTATCACTGCTGCGTTTATGCCCCTGTACACACACTTGATTCTCTTTCAGAGACATAGCAATCCATAGGTTTTAAGATACTTCCTAGTCAGGTACACTCTTAGGCATTTAATATGGGGTGTTGAGTCCATTTCGTTGAGCAAGGAGTAGCTCTTGTCTATTCCATATTTGGCTTAAGGAACTTTATCTGTGCTCATTTCAATCTCTGGTTTTATGCAGCACCCCAACTCACCTTTCCCCTTAAGCAAGCATAAGTTGGGTTTCTAAATTTGAGACCCTGTTCTGTTTTGTAATTCAGTTCCTGTGTAGCCAAGGTTACATTCCGTGTATTAGTGATATCTTATGATGTTTCTTTTTCTGTGTGACTTATTTCAGTTAGAATCATCGTACCTGAATCCACTCATTATGCTGCTACGGGCCTGATGACATAGATTTCATTGCTGAGTGATACTGCATTGTACGTAAGTACCACAACTTCTTTATCCATTTTTCACTTTCTGCGATATTGAACTTGTACCGTAAACCAGGTTCTTGTAAACAGAGCCGTCCCAACCTTTGGGGTGGCTGTGTCTTTTGATTTTAATTTCCCTAAGCTATAGGACCATAAGTGGAAGTGCCCTAGGCTCTGTTGCTTTGTTTTTTAGATGTTTCAGGAAACACCATACACTTCTCCCGAGTGGCTGTTGGCAATTGACATCCCGCCCATCAGCATAACAAGGCTCCCAGTTCTCCATGGCCTGTCCTGCCTTTCTGGATTTTATACTTTTTTCAGATGGCCCTTTTGACCGGGGGGAAGTGAGACTTCATTGTAGTGCAGATTTCCTTTGCAAGCTTGCTTGGTTGGCCAAAAAGGGCGTATGCGTTTTTTCCTGAATATATTCAGGAAAAAACGCATACGCCCTTTTTGGCCAAGTGCATCATTGTGGACGTTCTGCCTCTTTTCCTATGCTTTAAATGCAATTCCAGTCTACCTCCTGAAATCGGTTTCCTGCAATTCTGCCCCGCTTTCAAGTCCTCTTGGCAGCCTTACTTCAGTATATTTTTGGACGATAGCTGTCATTTATAACTCTGCAGGTTTGTGAATTACAGTGCCCCTGAGCTCCTTTCTTCAACTCGCTTTCTCGTGAGCTGGCCGCAGCACCGCAGGATGGCTTCAGGCCCTAATCTGGTTCCGGCACGGCACGCTGAGCCTTTGGTTAATTCCTCTTCCTGGTGGGAAATGAGAGTTAAATTTGCCCGTCCAGACACCTCCAGCTAGTCTCTCATTGGTTCTCCCTATTCCTGTTCATCTTCCGCAGAAATTGCAAACTGGGCCAAACAGGAGGTTAAAGGCACTGACTCTCCAAGTCGGGAGAGTGTTAGTAAAGCGTCTGGAATGTTGCACCCGAGTACCAGGGGACGAAAACTGACACATATTTGAACACGTCTCCCGATCACACGGTTGATCATACTCTGGGTTCCACATGCATGTGTTAGCTTAAGGAAGAATACCTTAAACCTGGAGAGTTGAGACCCGTGGAATGGGTTCCATGAAATATGACTTCAAAGGGTCTTCATTTGCTCACCGAACCTCTCCAGTCCTATTACTGCTGCGTTTATGTCCCTGTACACACGCTTGATTCTCTTTCGGAGACATAGCAATCCATAGGTTTTAAGATACTTCCTAGTCAGGTACACTCTTAGGCATTTAATATGGGGTGTTGAGTCCATTTCGTTGAGCAAGGAGTAGCTCTTGTCTATTCCATATTTGGCTTAAGGAACTTTATCTGTGCTCATTTCAATCTCTGGTTTTATGCAGCACCCCAACTGACCTTTCCCCTTAAGCAAGCATAAGTTGGTTTTCCAAATTTGAGACCCTGTTCTGTTTTGTAATTCAGTTCCTGTGTAGCCAAGTTTACATTCCGTGTATTAGTGATATCTTATGATGTTTCTTTTTCTGTGTGACTTATTTCAGTTAGAATCATCATACCTGAATCCACTCATTATGCTGCTACGGGCCTGATGACATAGATTTCCTTGCTGAGTGATATTGCATTGTACGTAAGTACCACAACTTCTTTATCCATTTTTCACTTTTTGCGATATTGAACTTGTACCGTAAACCAGGTTCTTGTAAACAGAGCCGTCCCAACCTTTGGGGTGGCTGTGTCTTTTTGATTTTAATTTCCCTAAGCTATAGGACCATAAGTGGAAGTGCCCTAGGCTCTGTTGCTTTGATTTTTAGATGTTTCAGGAAACACCATACACTTCTCCCGAGTGGCTGTTGGCAATTTACATCCCGCCCATCAGCATAACAAGGCTCCCAGTTCTCCATGGCCTGTCCTGCCTTTCTGGATTTTACACTTTTTTCAGATGGCCCTTTTGACCGGGGGGAAGTGAGACTTCATTGTAGTGCAGATTTCCTTTGCAAGCTTGCTTGGTTGGCCAAAAAGGGCGTATGCGTTTTATCCTGAATATATTCAGGAAAAAACGCATACGCCCTTTTTGGCCAAGTGCATCATTGTGGACGTTCTGCCTCTTTTCCTATGCTTTCAATGCAATTCCAGTCTACCTCCTGAAATCGGTTTCCTGCAATTCTGCCCCGCTTTCAAGTCCTCTTGGCAGCCTTACTTCAGTATATTTTTGGACGATAGCTGTCATTTATAACTCTGCAGGTTTGTGAATTACAGTGCCCCTGAGCTCCTTTCTTCAACTCGCTTTCTCGTGAGCTGGCCGCAACACCGCAGGATGGCTTCAGGCCCTAATCTGGTTCCGGCACGGCACGCTGAGCCTTTGGTTAATTCCTCTTCCTGGTGGGAAATGAGAGTTAAATTTGCCCGTCCAGACACCTCCAGCTAGTCTGTCATTGGTTCTCCCTATTCCTGTTCATCTTCCGCAGAAATTGCAAACTGGGCCAAACAGGAGGTTAAAGGCACTGACTCTCCAAGTCGGGAGAGTGTTAGTAAAGCGTCTGGAATGTTGCACCCGAGTACCAGGGGATGAAAACTGAGACATATTGGAACACGTCTCCCGATCACACGGTTGATCATACTCTGGGTTCCACATGCATGTTTTAGCTGAAGGAAGAATACCTTAAACCTGGAGAGTTGAGACCCGTGGAATGGGTACCATGCAATATGACTTCAAAGGGTCTTCATTTGCCCACCGAACCTCTCCAATCCTATCACTGCTGCGTTTATGCCCCTGTACACACACTTGATTCTCTTTCAGAGACATAGCAATCCATAGGTTTTAAGATACTTCCTAGTCAGGTACACTCTTAGGCATTTAATATGGGGTGTTGAGTCCATTTCGTTGAGCAAGGAGTAGCTCTTGTCTATTCCATATTTGGCTTAAGGAACTTTATCTGTGCTCATTTCAATCTCTGGTTTTATGCAGCACCCCAACTCACCTTTCCCCTTAAGCAAGCATAAGTTGGGTTTCTAGATTAGAGACCCTGTTCTGTTTTGTAATTCAGTTCCTGTGTAGCCAAGTTTACATTCCGTGTATTAGTGATATCTTATGATGTTTCTTTTCCTGTGTGACTTATTTCAGTTAGAATCATCGTACCTGAATCCACTCATTATGCTGCTACGGGCCTGATGACATAGACTTCATTGCTGAGTGATACTGCATTGTACGTAAGTACCACAACTTCTTTATCCATTTTTCACTTTCTGCGATATTGAACTTGTACCGTAAACCAGGTTCTTGTAAACAGAGCCGTCCCAACCTTTGGGGTGGCTGTGTCTTTTGATTTTAATTTCCCTAAGCTATAGGACCATAAGTGGAAGTGCCCTAGGCTCTGTTGCTTTGTTTTTTAGATGTTTCAGGAAACACCATACACTTCTCCCGAGTGGCTGTTGGCAATTTACATCCCGCCCATCAGCATAACAAGGCTCCCAGTTCTCCATGGCCTGTCCTGCCTTTCTGGATTTTACACTTTTTTCAGATGGCCCTTTTGACCGCGGGGAAGTGAGACTTCATTGTAGTGCCCATTTCCTTTGCAAGCTTGCTTGGTTGGCCAAAAAGGGCGTATGCGTTTTTTCCTGAATATATTCAGGAAAAAACGCATACGCCCTTTTTGGCCAAGTGCATCATTGTGGACCTTCTGCCTCTTTTCCTATGCTTTAAATGCAATTCCAGTCTACCTCCTGAAATCGGTTTCCTGCAATTCTGCCCCGCTTTCAAGTCCTCTTGGCAGCCTTACTTCAGTATATTTTTGGACGATAGCTGTCATTTATAACTCTGCAGGTTTGTGAATTACAGTGCCCCTGAGCTCCTTTCTTCAACTCGCTTTCTCGTGAGCTGGCCGCAACACCGCAGGATGGCTTCAGGCCCTAATCTGGTTCCGGCACGGCACGCTGAGCCTTTGGTTAATTCCTCTTCCTGGTGGGAAATGAGAGTTAAATTTGCCCGTCCAGACAGCTCCAGCTAGTCTGTCATTGGTTCTCCCTATTCCTGTTCATCTTCCGCAGAAATTGCAAACTGGGCCAAACAGGAGGTTAAAGGCACTGACTCTCCAAGTCGGGAGAGTGTTAGTAAAGCGTCTGGAATGTTGCACCCGAGTACCAGGGGACGAAAACTGAGACATATTGGAACACGTCTCCCGATCACACGGTTGATCATACTCTGGGTTCCACATGCATGTTTTAGCTGAAGGAAGAATACCTTAAACCTGGAGAGTTGAGACCCGTGGAATGGGTACCATGCAATATGACTTCAAAGGGTCTTCATTTGCTCACCGAACCTCTCCAATCCTATCACTGCTGCGTTTATGCCCCTGTACACACACTTGATTCTCTTTCAGAGACATAGCAATCCATAGGTTTTAAGATACTTCTTAGTCAGGTACACTCTTAGGCATTTAATATGGGGTGTTGAGTCCATTTCGTTGAGCAAGGAGTAGCTCTTGTCTATTCCATATTTGGCTTAAGGAACTTTATCTGTGCTCATTTCAATCTCTGGTTTTATGCAGCACCCCAACTCACCTTTCCCCTTAAGCAAGCATAAGTTGGGTTTCTAAATTTGAGACCCTGTTCTGTTTTGTAATTCAGTTCCTGTGTAGCCAAGGTTACATTCCGTGTATTAGTGATATCTTATGATGTTTCTTTTTCTGTGTGACTTATTTCAGTTAGAATCATCGTACCTGAATCCACTCATTATGCTGCTACGGGCCTGATGACATAGATTTCATTGCTGAGTGATACTGCATTGTACGTAAGTACCACAACTTCTTTATCCATTTTTCACTTTCTGCGATATTGAACTTGTACCGTAAACCAGGTTCTTGTAAACAGAGCCGTCCCAACCTTTGGGGTGGCTGTGTCTTTTGATTTTAATTTCCCTAAGCTATAGGACCATAAGTGGAAGTGCCCTAGGCTCTGTTGCTTTGTTTTTTAGATGTTTCAGGAAACACCATACACTTCTCCCGAGTGGCTGTTGGCAATTGACATCCCGCCCATCAGCATAACAAGGCTCCCAGTTCTCCATGGCCTGTCCTGCCTTTCTGGATTTTATACTTTTTTCAGATGGCCCTTTTGACCGGGGGGAAGTGAGACTTCATTGTAGTGCAGATTTCCTTTGCAAGCTTGCTTGGTTGGCCAAAAAGGGCGTATGCGTTTTTTCCTGAATATATTCAGGAAAAAACGCATACGCCCTTTTTGGCCAAGTGCATCATTGTGGACGTTCTGCCTCTTTTCCTATGCTTTAAATGCAATTCCAGTCTACCTCCTGAAATCGGTTTCCTGCAATTCTGCCCCGCTTTCAAGTCCTCTTGGCAGCCTTACTTCAGTATATTTTTGGACGATAGCTGTCATTTATAACTCTGCAGGTTTGTGAATTACAGTGCCCCTGAGCTCCTTTCTTCAACTCGCTTTCTCGTGAGCTGGCCGCAGCACCGCAGGATGGCTTCAGGCCCTAATCTGGTTCCGGCACGGCACGCTGAGCCTTTGGTTAATTCCTCTTCCTGGTGGGAAATGAGAGTTAAATTTGCCCGTCCAGACACCTCCAGCTAGTCTCTCATTGGTTCTCCCTATTCCTGTTCATCTTCCGCAGAAATTGCAAACTGGGCCAAACAGGAGGTTAAAGGCACTGACTCTCCAAGTCGGGAGAGTGTTAGTAAAGCATCTGGAATGTTGCACCCGAGTACCAGGGGACGAAAACTGACACATATTGGAACACGTCTCCCGATCACACGGTTGATCATACTCTGGGTTCCACATGCATGTGTTAGCTTAAGGAAGAATACCTTAAACCTGGAGAGTTGAGACCCGTGGAATGGGTTCCATGAAATATGACTTCAAAGGGTCTTCATTTGCTCACCGAACCTCTCCAGTCCTATCACTGCTGCGTTTATGCCCCTGTACACACGCTTGATTCTCTTTCGGAGACATAGCAATCCATAGGTTTTAAGATACTTCCTAGTCAGGTACACTCTTAGGCATTTAATATGGGGTGTTGAGTCCATTTCGTTGAGCAAGGAGTAGCTCTTGTCTATTCCATATTTGGCTTAAGGAACTTTATCTGTGCTCATTTCAATCTCTGGTTTTATGCAGCACCCCAACTCACCTTTCCCCTTAAGCAAGCATAAGTTGGTTTTCCAAATTTGAGACCCTGTTCTGTTTTGTAATTCAGTTCCTGTGTAGCCAAGTTTACATTCCGTGTATTAGTGATATCTTATGATGTTTCTTTTTCTGTGTGACTTATTTCAGTTAGAATCATCATACCTGAATCCACTCATTATGCTGCTACGGGCCTGATGACATAGATTTCCTTGCTGAGTGATATTGCATTGTACGTAAGTACCACAACTTCTTTATCCATTTTTCACTTTTTGCGATATTGAACTTGTACCGTAAACCAGGTTCTTGTAAACAGAGCCGTCCCAACCTTTGGGGTGGCTGTGTCTTTTTGATTTTAATTTCCCTAAGCTATAGGACCATAAGTGGAAGTGCCCTAGGCTCTGTTGCTTTGATTTTTAGATGTTTCAGGAAACACCATACACTTCTCCCGAGTGGCTGTTGGCAATTTACATCCCGCCCATCAGCATAACAAGGCTCCCAGTTCTCCATGGCCTGTCCTGCCTTTCTGGATTTTACACTTTTTTCAGATGGCCCTTTTGACTGGGGGTAAGTGAGACTTCATTGTAGTGCAGATTTCCTTTGCAAGCTTGCTTGGTTGGCCAAAAAGGGCGTATGCGTTTTTTCCTGAATATATTCAGGAAAAAACGCATACGCCCTTTTTGGCCAAGTGCATCATTGTGGACGTTCTGCCTCTTTTCCTATGCTTTAAATGCAATTCCAGTCTACCTCCTGAAATCGGTTTCCTGCAATTATGCCCCGCTTTCAAGTCCTCTTGGCAGCCTTACTTCAGTATATTTTTGGACGATAGCTGTCATTTATAACTCTGCAGGTTTGTGAATTACAGTGCCCCTGAGCTCCTTTCTTCAAGTCGCTTTCTCGTGAGCTGGCCGCAACACCGCAGGATGGCTTCAGGCCCTAATCTGGTTCCGGCACGGCACGCTGAGCCTTTGGTTAATTCCTCTTCCTGCTGCGAAATGAGAGTTAAACTTGCCCATCCAGACACCTCCATCTAGTCTGTCATTGGTTCTGCCTATTCCTGTTCATCTTCCGCAGAAATTGCAAACTGGGCCAAACAGGAGGTTAAAGGCACTGACTCTCCAAGTCGGGAGAGTGTTAGTAAAGCGTCTGGAATGTTGCACCCGAGTACCAGGGGACGAAAACTGAGACATATTGGAACACGTCTCCCGATCACACGGTTGATCATACTCTGGGTTCCACATGCATGTTTTAGCTGAAGGAAGAATACCTTAAACCTGGAGAGTTGAGACCCGTGGAATGGGTACCATGCAATATGACTTCAAAGGGTCTTCATTTGCTCACCGAACCTCTCCAATCCTATCACTGCTGCGTTTATGCCCCTGTACACACACTTGATTCTCTTTCAGAGACATAGCAATCCATAGGTTTTAAGATACTTCCTAGTCAGGTACACTCTTAGGCATTTAATATGGGGTGTTGAGTCCATTTCGTTGAGCAAGGAGTAGCTCTTGTCTATTCCATATTTGGCTTAAGGAACTTTATCTGTGCTCATTTCAATCTCTGGTTTTATGCAGCACCCCAACTCACCTTTCCCCTTAAGCAAGCATAAGTTGGTTTTCTAAATTTGAGACCCTGTTCTGTTTTGGAATTCAGTTCCTGTGTAGCCAAGGTTACATTCCGTGTATTAGTGATATCTTATGATGTTTCTTTTTCTGTGTGACTTATTTCAGTTAGAATCATCGTACCTGAATCCACTCATTATGCTGCTACGGGCCTGATGACATAGATTTCATTGCTGAGTGATACTGCATTGTACGTAAGTACCACAACTTCTTTATCCATTTTTCACTTTCTGCGATATTGAACTTGTACCGTAAACCAGGTTCTTGTAAACAGAGCCGTCCCAACCTTTGGGGTGGCTGTGTCTTTTGATTTTAATTTCCCTAAGCTATAGGACCATAAGTGGAAGTGCCCTAGGCTCTGTTGCTTTGTTTTTTAGATGTTTCAGGAAACACCATACACTTCTCCCGAGTGGCTGTTGGCAATTTACATCCCGCCCATCAGCATAACAAGGCTCCCAGTTCTCCATGGCCTGTCCTGCCTTTCTGGATTTTACACTTTTTTCAGATGGCCCTTTTGACCGGGGGGAAGTGAGACTTCATTGTAGTGCAGATTTCCTTTGCAAGCTTGCTTGGTTGGCCAAAAAGGGCGTATGCGTTTTTTCCTGAATATATTCAGGAAAAAAAGCATACGCCCTTTTTGGCCAAGTGCATCATTGTGGACCTTCTGCCTCTTTTCCTATGCTTTAAATGCAATTCCAGTCTACCTCCTGAAATCGGTTTCCTGCAATTCTGCCCCGCTTTCAAGTCCTCTTGGCAGCCTTACTTCAGTATATTTTTGGACGATAGCTGTCATTTATAACTCTGCAGGTTTGTGAATTACAGTGCCCCTGAGCTCCTTTCTTCAAGTCGCTTTCTCGTGAGCTGGCCGCAACCCCGCAGGATGGCTTCAGGCCCTAATCTGGTTCCGGCACGGCACGCTGAGCCTTTGGTTAATTCCTCTTCCTGGTGGGAAATGAGAGTTAAATTTGCCCGTCCAGACACCTCCAGCTAGTCTCTCATTGGTTCTCCCTATTCCTGTTCATCTTCCGCAGAAATTGCAAACTGGGCCAAACAGGAGGTTAAAGGCACTGACTCTCCAAGTCGGGAGAGTGTTAGTAAAGCGTCTGGAATGTTGCACCCGAGTACCAGGGGACGAAAACTGAGACATATTGGAACACGTCTCCCGATCACACGGTTGATCATACTCTGGGTTCCACATGCATGTTTTAGCTGAAGGAAGAATACCTTAAACCTGGAGAGTTGAGACCCGTGGAATGGGTACCATGCAATATGACTTCAAAGGGTCTTCATTTGCCCACCGAACCTCTCCAATCCTATCACTGCTGCGTTTATGCCCCTGTACACACACTTGATTCTCTTTCAGAGACATAGCAATCCATAGGTTTTAAGATACTTCCTAGTCAGGTACACTCTTAGGCATTTAATATGGGGTGTTGAGTCCATTTCGTTGAGCAAGGAGTAGCTCTTGTCTATTCCATATTTGGCTTAAGGAACTTTATCTGTGCTCATTTCAATCTCTGGTTTTATGCAGCACCCCAACTCACCTTTCCCCTTAAGCAAGCATAAGTTGGTTTTCTAAATTTGAGACCCTGTTCTGTTTTGGAATTCAGTTCCTGTGTAGCCAAGGTTACATTCCGTGTATTAGTGATATCTTATGATGTTTCTTTTCCTGTGTGACTTATTTCAGTTAGAATCATCGTACCTGAATCCACTCATTATGCTGCTACGGGCCTGATGACATAGATTTCATTGCTGAGTGATACTGCATTGTACGTAAGTACCACAACTTCTTTATCCATTTTTCACTTTCTGCGATATTGAACTTGTACCGTAAACCAGGTTCTTGTAAACAGAGCCGTCCCAACCGTTGGGGTGGCTGTGTCTTTTTGATTTTAATTTCCCTAAGCTATAGGACCATAAGTGGAAGTGCCCTAGGCTCTGTTGCTTTGTTTTTTAGCTGTTTCAGGAAACACCATACACTACTCCGGAGTGGCTGTTGGCAATTGACATCCCGCCCATCAGCATAACAAGGCTCCCAGTTCTCCATGGCCTGTCCTGCCTTTCTGGATTTTGCACTTTTTTCAGATGGCCCTTTTGACCGGGGGGAAGTGTGACTTCATTGTAGTGCAGATTTCCTTTGCAAGCTTGCTTGGTTGGCCAAAAAGGGCGTATGCGTTTTTTCCTGAATATATTCAGGAAAAAACGCATACGCCCTTTTTGGCCAAGTGCATCATTGTGGACGTTCTGCCTCTTTTCCTATGCTTTAAATGCAATTCCAGTCTACCTCCTGAAATCGGTTTCCTGCAATTCTGCCCCGCTTTCAAGTCCTCTTGGCAGCCTTACTTCAGTATATTTTTGGACGATAGCTGTCATTTATAACTCTGCAGGTTTGTGAATTACAGTGCCCCTGAGCTCCTTTCTTCAAGTCGCTTTCTCGTGAGCTGGCCGCAACACCGCAGGATGGCTTCAGGCCCTAATCTGGTTCCGGCACGGCACGCTGAGCCTTTGGTTAATTCCTCTTCCTGGTGGGAAATGAGAGTTAAATTTGCCCGTCCAGACACCTCCAGCTAGTCTGTCATTGGTTCTCCCTATTCCTGTTCATCTTCCGCAGAAATTGCAAACTGGGCCAAACAGGAGGTTAAAGGCACTGACTCTCCAAGTCGGGAGAGTGTTAGTAAAGCGTCTGGAATGTTGCACCCGAGTACCAGGGGACGAAAACTGAGACATATTGGAACACGTCTCCCGATCACACGGTTGATCATACTCTGGGTTCCACATGCATGTTTTAGCTGAAGGAAGAATACCTTAAACCTGGAGAGTTGAGACCCGTGGAATGGGTACCATGCAATATGACTTCAAAGGGTCTTCATTTGCTCACCGAACCTCTCCAATCCTATCACTGCTGCGTTTATGCCCCTGTACACACACTTGATTCTCTTTCAGAGACATAGCAATCCATAGGTTTTAAGATACTTCCTAGTCAGGTACACTCTTAGGCATTTAATATGGGGTGTTGAGTCCATTTCGTTGAGCAAGGAGTAGCTCTTGTCTATTCCATATTTGGCTTAAGGAACTTTATCTGTGCTCATTTCAATCTCTGGTTTTATGCAGCACCCCAACTCACCTTTCCCCTTAAGCAAGCATAAGTTGGGTTTCTAAATTAGAGACCCTGTTCTGTTTTGAAATTCAGTTCCTGTGTAGCCAAGTTTACATTCCGTGTATTAGTGATATCTTATGATGTTTCTTTTTCTGTGTGACTTATTTCAGTTAGAATCATCATACCTGAATCCACTCATTATGCTGCTACGGGCCTGATGACATAGATTTCATTGCTGAGTGATACTGCATTGTACGTAAGTACCACAACTTCTTTATCCATTTTTCACTTTCTGCGATATTGAACTTGTACCGTAAACCAGGTTCTTGTAAACAGAGCCGTCCCAACTTTTGGGGTGGCTGTGTCTTTTGATTTTAATTTCCCTAAGCTATAGGACCATAAGTGGAAGTGCCCTAGGCTCTGTTGCTTTGTTTTTTAGATGTTTCAGGAAACACCATACACTTCTCCCGAGTGGCTGTTGGCAATTTACATCCCGCCCATCAGCATAACAAGGCTCCCAGTTCTCCATGGCCTGTCCTGCCTTTCTGGATTTTACACTTTTTTCAGATGGCCCTTTTGACCGGGGGGAAGTGAGACTTCATTGTAGTGCAGATTTCCTTTGCAAGCTTGCTTGGTTGGCCAAAAAGGGCGTATGCGTTTTTTCCTGAATATATTCAGGAAAAAACACATACGCCCTTTTTGGCCAAGTGCATCATTGTGGACGTTCTGCCTCTTTTCCTATGCTTTAAATGCAATTCCAGTCTACCTCCTGAAATCGGTTTCCTGCAATTATGCCCCGCTTTCAAGTCCTCTTGGCAGCCTTACTTCAGTATATTTTTGGACGATAGCTGTCATTTATAACTCTGCAGGTTTGTGAATTACAGTGCCCCTGAGCTCCTTTCTTCAACTCGCTTTCTCGTGAGCTGCCCGCAACCCCGCAGGATTGCTTCAGGCCCTAATCTGGTTCCGGCACGGCACGCTGAGCCTTTGGTTAATTCCTCTTCCTGGTGGGAAATGAGAGTTAAATTTGCCCGTCCAGACACCTCCAGCTAGTCTCTCATTGGTTCTCCCTATTCCTGTTCATCTTCCGCAGAAATTGCAAACTGGGCCAAACAGGAGGTTAAAGGCACTGACTCTCCAAGTCGGGAGAGTGTTAGTAAAGCGTCTGGAATGTTGCACCCGAGTACCAGGGGACGAAAACTGAGACATATTGGAACACGTCTCCCGATCACACGGTTGATCATACTCTGGGTTCCACATGCATGTTTTAGCTGAAGGAAGAATACCTTAAACCTGGAGAGTTGAGACCCGTGGAATGGGTACCATGCAATATGACTTCAAAGGGTCTTCATTTGCCCACCGAACCTCTCCAATCCTATCACTGCTGCGTTTATGCCCCTGTACACACACTTGATTCTCTTTCAGAGACATAGCAATCCATAGGTTTTAAGATACTTCCTAGTCAGGTACACTCTTAGGCATTTAATATGGGGTGTTGAGTCCATTTCGTTGAGCAAGGAGTAGCTCTTGTCTATTCCATATTTGGCTTAAGGAACTTTATCTGTGCTCATTTCAATCTCTGGTTTTATGCAGCACCCCAACTCACCTTTCCCCTTAAGCAAGCATAAGTTGGTTTTCTAAATTTGAGACCCTGTTCTGTTTTGGAATTCAGTTCCTGTGTAGCCAAGGTTACATTCCGTGTATTAGTGATATCTTATGATGTTTCTTTTCCTGTGTGACTTATTTCAGTTAGAATCATCGTACCTGAATCCACTCATTATGCTGCTACGGGCCTGATGACATAGATTTCATTGCTGAGTGATACTGCATTGTACGTAAGTACCACAACTTCTTTATCCATTTTTCACTTTCTGCGATATTGAACTTGTACCGTAAACCAGGTTCTTGTAAACAGAGCCGTCCCAACCTTTGGGGTGGCTGTGTCTTTTTGATTTTAATTTCCCTAAGCTATAGGACCATAAGTGGAAGTGCCCTAGGCTCTGTTGCTTTGTTTTTTAGCTGTTTCAGGAAACACCATACACTTCTCCGGAGTGGCTGTTGGCAATTGACATCCCGCCCATCAGCATAACAAGGCTCCCAGTTCTCCATGGCCTGTCCTGCCTTTCTGGATTTTACACTTTTTTCAGATGGCCCTTTTGACCGCGGGGAAGTGAGACTTCATTGTAGTGCAGATTTCCTTTGCAAGCTTGCTTGGTTGGCCAAAAAGGGCGTATGCGTTTTTTCCTGAATATATTCAGGAAAAAACGCATACGCCCTTTTTGGCCAAGTGCATCATTGTGGACCTTCTGCCTCTTTTCCTATGCTTTAAATGCAATTCCAGTCTACCTCCTGAAATCGGTTTCCTGCAATTCTGCCCCGCTTTCAAGTCCTCTTGGCAGCCTTACTTCAGTATATTTTTGGACGATAGCTGTCATTTATAACTCTGCAGGTTTGTGAATTACAGTGCCCCTGAGCTCCTTTCTTCAAGTCGCTTTCTCGTGAGCTGGCCGCAGCACCGCAGGATGGCTTCAGGCCCTAATCTGGTTCCGGCACGGCACGCTGAGCCTTTGGTTAATTCCTCTTCCTGGTGGGAAATGAGAGTTAAATTTGCCCGTCCAGACACCTCCAGCTAGTCTCTCATTGGTTCTCCCTATTCCTGTTCATCTTCCGCAGAAATTGCAAACTGGTCCAAACAGGAGGTTAAAGGCACTGACTCTCCAAGTCGGGAGAGTGTTAGTAAAGCGTCTGGAATGTTGCACCCGAGTACCAGGGGACGAAAACTGACACATATTGGAACACGTCTCCCGATCACACGGTTGATCATACTCTGGGTTCCACATGCATGTGTTAGCTTAAGGAAGAATACCTTAAACCTGGAGAGTTGAGACCCGTGGAATGGGTTCCATGAAATATGACTTCAAAGGGTCTTCATTTGCTCACCGAACCTCTCCAGTCCTATCACTGCTGCGTTTATGCCCCTGTACACACGCTTGATTCTCTTTCGGAGACATAGCAATCCATAGGTTTTAAGATAATTCCTAGTCAGGTACACTCTTAGGCATTTAATATGGGGTGTTGAGTCCATTTCGTTGAGCAAGGAGTAGCTCTTGTCTATTCCATATTTGGCTTAAGGAACTTTATCTGTGCTCATTTCAATCTCTGGTTTTATGCAGCACCCCAACTCACCTTTCCCCTTAAGCAAGCATAAGTTGGTTTTCCAAATTTGAGACCCTGTTCTGTTTTGTAATTCAGTTCCTGTGTAGCCAAGTTTACATTCCGTGTATTAGTGATATCTTATGATGTTTCTTTTTCTGTGTGACTTATTTCAGTTAGAATCATCATACCTGAATCCACTCATTATGCTGCTACGGGCCTGATGACATAGATTTCCTTGCTGAGTGATATTGCATTGTACGTAAGTACCACAACTTCTTTATCCATTTTTCACTTTTTGCGATATTGAACTTGTACCGTAAACCAGGTTCTTGTAAACAGAGCCGTCCCAACCTTTGGGGTGGCTGTGTCTTTTTGATTTTAATTTCCCTAAGCTATAGGACCATAAGTGGAAGTGCCCTAGGCTCTGTTGCTTTGATTTTTAGATGTTTCAGGAAACACCATACACTTCTCCCGAGTGGCTGTTGGCAATTTACATCCCGCCCATCAGCATAACAAGGCTCCCAGTTCTCCATGGCCTGTCCTGCCTTTCTGGATTTTACACTTTTTTCAGATGGCCCTTTTGACTGGGGGTAAGTGAGACTTCATTGTAGTGCAGATTTCCTTTGCAAGCTTGCTTGGTTGGCCAAAAAGGGCGTATGCGTTTTTTCCTGAATATATTCAGGAAAAAACGCATACGCCCTTTTTGGCCAAGTGCATCATTGTGGACGTTCTGCCTCTTTTCCTATGCTTTAAATGCAATTCCAGTCTACCTCCTGAAATCGGTTTCCTGCAATTCTGCCCCGCTTTCAAGTCCTCTTGGCAGCCTTACTTCAGTATATTTTTGGACGATAGCTGTCATTTATAACTCTGCAGGTTTGTGAATTACAGTGCCCCTGAGCTCCTTTCTTCAAGTCGCTTTCTCGTGAGCTGGCCGCAACACCGCAGGATGGCTTCAGGCCCTAATCTGGTTCCGGCACGGCACGCTGAGCCTTTGGTTAATTCCTCTTCCTGCTGCGAAATAAGAGTTAAACTTGCCCATCCAGACACCTCCATCTAGTCTGTCATTGGTTCTGCCTATTCCTGTTCATCTTCCGCAGAAATTGCAAACTGGGCCAAACAGGAGGTTAAAGGCACTGACTCTCCAAGTCGGGAGAGTGTTAGTAAAGCGTCTGGAATGTTGCACCCGAGTACCAGGGGACGAAAACTGAGACATATTGGAACACGTCTCCCGATCACACGGTTGATCATACTCTGGGTTCCACATGCATGTTTTAGCTGAAGGAAGAATACCTTAAACCTGGAGAGTTGAGACCCGTGGAATGGGTACCAGGCAATATGACTTCAAAGGGTCTTCATTTGCTCACCGAACCTCTCCAATCCTATCACTGCTGCGTTTATGCCCCTGTACACACACTTGATTCTCTTTCAGAGACATAGCAATCCATAGGTTTTAAGATACTTCCTAGTCAGGTACACTCTTAGGCATTTAATATGGGGTGTTGAGTCCATTTCGTTGAGCAAGGAGTAGCTCTTGTCTATTCCATATTTGGCTTAAGGAACTTTATCTGTGCTCATTTCAATCTCTGGTTTTATGCAGCACCCCAACTCACCTTTCCCCTTAAGCAAGCATAAGTTGGTTTTCTAAATTTGAGACCCTGTTCTGTTTTGTAATTCAGTTCCTGTGTAGCCAAGTTTACATTCCGTGTATTAGTGATATCTTATGATGTTTCTTTTTCTGTGTGACTTATTTCAGTTAGAATCATCGTACCTGAATCCACTCATTATGCTGCTACGGGCCTGATGACATAGATTTCATTGCTGAGTGATACTGCATTGTACGTAAGTACCACAACTTCTTTATCCATTTTTCACTTTCTGCGATATTGAACTTGTACCGTAAACCAGGTTCTTGTAAACAGAGCCGTCCCAACCTTTGGGGTGGCTGTGTCTTTTGATTTTAATTTCCCTAAGCTATAGGACCATAAGTGGAAGTGCCCTAGGCTCTGTTGCTTTGTTTTTTAGATGTTTCAGGAAACACCATACACTTCTCCCGAGTGGCTGTTGGCAATTTACATCCCGCCCATCAGCATAACAAGGCTCCCAGTTCTCCATGGCCTGTCCTGCCTTTCTGGATTTTACACTTTTTTCAGATGGCCCTTTTGACCAGGGGGAAGTGAGACTTCATTGTAGTGCAGATTTCCTTTGCAAGCTTGCTTGGTTGGCCAAAAAGGGCGTATGCGTTTTTTCCTGAATATATTCAGGAAAAAACGCATACGCCCTTTTTGGCCAAGTGCATCATTGTGGACCTTCTGCCTCTTTTCCTATGCTTTAAATGCAATTCCAGTCTACCTCCTGAAATCGGTTTCCTGCAATTCTGCCCCGCTTTCAAGTCCTCTTGGCAGCCTTACTTCAGTATATTTTTGGACGATAGCTGTCATTTATAACTCTGCAGGTTTGTGAATTACAGTGCCCCTGAGCTCCTTTCTTCAACTCGCTTTCTCGTGAGCTGGCCGCAACCCCGCAGGATGGCTTCAGGCCCTAATCTGGTTCCGGCACGGCACGCTGAGCCTTTGGTTAATTCCTCTTCCTGGTGGGAAATGAGAGTTAAATTTGCCCGTCCAGACACCTCCAGCTAGTCTGTCATTGGTTCTCCCTATTCCTGTTCATCTTCCGCAGAAATTGCAAACTGGGCCAAACAGGAGGTTAAAGGCACTGACTCTCCAAGTCGGGAGAGTGTTAGTAAAGCGTCTGGAATGTTGCACCCGAGTACCAGGGGACGAAAACTGAGACATATTGGAACACGTCTCCCGATCACACGGTTGATCATACTCTGGGTTCCACATGCATGTTTTAGCTGAAGGAAGAATACCTTAAACCTGGAGAGTTGAGACCCGTGGAATGGGTACCATGCAATATGACTTCAAAGGGTCTTCATTTGCCCACCGAACCTCTCCAATCCTATCACTGCTGCGTTTATGCCCCTGTACACACACTTGATTCTCTTTCAGAGACATAGCAATCCATAGGTTTTAAGATACTTCCTAGTCAGGTACACTCTTAGGCATTTAATATGGGGTGTTGAGTCCATTTCGTTGAGCAAGGAGTACCTCTTGTCTATTCCATATTTGGCTTAAGGAACTTTATCTGTACTCATTTCAATCTCTGGTTTTATGCAGCACCCCAACTCACCTTTCCCCTTAAGCAAGCATAAGTTGGTTTTCTAAATTTGAGACCCTGTTCTGTTTTGGAATTCAGTTCCTGTGTAGCCAAGGTTACATTCCGTGTATTAGTGATATCTTATGATGTTTCTTTTCCTGTGTGACTTATTTCAGTTAGAATCATCGTACCTGAATCCACTCATTATGCTGCTACGGGCCTGATGACATAGATTTCATTGCTGAGTGATACTGCATTGTACGTAAGTACCACAACTTCTTTATCCATTTTTCACTTTCTGCGATATTGAACTTGTACCGTAAACCAGGTTCTTGTAAACAGAGCCGTCCCAACCGTTGGGGTGGCTGTGTCTTTTTGATTTTAATTTCCCTAAGCTATAGGACCATAAGTGGAAGTGCCCTAGGCTCTGTTGCTTTGTTTTTTAGCTGTTTCAGGAAACACCATACACTTCTCCCGAGTGGCTGTTGGCAATTGACATCCCGCCCATCAGCATAACAAGGCTCCCAGTTCTCCATGGCCTGTCCTGCCTTTCTGGATTTTACACTTTTTTCAGATGGCCCTTTTGACCGGGGGGAAGTGTGACTTCATTGTAGTGCAGATTTCCTTTGCAAGCTTGCTTGGTTGGCCAAAAAGGGCGTATGCGTTTTTTCCTGAATATATTCAGGAAAAAACGCATACGCCCTTTTTGGCCAAGTGCATCATTGTGGACGTTCTGCCTCTTTTCCTATGCTTTAAATGCAATTCCAGTCTACCTCCTGAAATCGGTTTCCTGCAATTCTGCCCCGCTTTCAAGTCCTCTTGGCAGCCTTACTTCAGTATATTTTTGGACGATAGCTGTCATTTATAACTCTGCAGGTTAGTGAATTACAGTGCCCCTGAGCTCCTTTCTTCAAGTCGCTTTCTCGTGAGCTGGCCGCAACACCGCAGGATGGCTTCAGGCCCTAATCTGGTTCCGGCACGGCACGCTGAGCCTTTGGTTAATTCCTCTTCCTGGTGGGAAATGAGAGTTAAATTTGCCCGTCCAGACACCTCCAGCTAGTCTGTCATTGGTTCTCCCTATTCCTGTTCATCTTCCGCAGAAATTGCAAACTGGGCCAAACAGGAGGTTAAAGGCACTGACTCTCCAAGTCGGGAGAGTGTTAGTAAAGCGTCTGGAATGTTGCACCCGAGTACCAGGGGACGAAAACTGAGACATATTGGAACACGTCTCCCGATCACACGGTTGATCATACACTGGGTTCCACATGCATGTTTTAGCTGAAGGAAGAATCCCTTAAACCTGGAGAGTTGAGACCCGTGGAATGGGTACCATGCAATATGACTTCAAAGGGTCTTCATTTGCTCACCGAACCTCTCCAATCCTATCACTGCTGCGTTTATGCCCCTGTACACACACTTGATTCTCTTTCAGAGACATAGCAATCCATAGGTTTTAAGATACTTCCTAGTCAGGTACACTCTTAGGCATTTAATATGGGGTGTTGAGTCCATTTCGTTGAGCAAGGAGTAGCTCTTGTCTATTCCATATTTGGCTTAAGGAACTTTATCTGTGCTCATTTCAATCTCTGGTTTTATGCAGCACCCCAACTCACCTTTCCCCTTAAGCAAGCATAAGTTGGGTTTCTAAATTAGAGACCCTGTTCTGTTTTGTAATTCAGTTCCTGTGTAGCCAAGGTTACATTCCGTGTATTAGTGATATCTTATGATGTTTCTTTTTCTGTGTGACTTATTTCAGTTAGAATCATCATACCTGAATCCACTCATTATGCTGCTACGGGCCTGATGACATAGATTTCATTGCTGAGTGATACTGCATTGTACGTAAGTACCACAACTTCTTTATCCATTTTTCACTTTCTGCGATATTGAACTTGTACCGTAAACCAGGTTCTTGTAAACAGAGCCGTCCCAACTTTTGGGGTGGCTGTGTCTTTTGATTTTAATTTCCCTAAGCTATAGGACCATAAGTGGAAGTGCCCTAGGCTCTGTTGCTTTGTTTTTTAGATGTTTCAGGAAACACCATACACTTCTCCCGAGTGGCTGTTGGCAATTTACATCCCGCCCATCAGCATAACAAGGCTCCCAGTTCTCCATGGCCTGTCCTGCCTTTCTGGATTTTACACTTTTTTCAGATGGCCCTTTTGACCGGGGGGAAGTGAGACTTCATTGTAGTGCAGATTTCCTTTGCAAGCTTGCTTGGTTGGCCAAAAAGGGCGTATGCGTTTTTTCCTGAATATATTCAGGAAAAAACGCATACGCCCTTTTTGGCCAAGTGCATCATTGTGGACGTTCTGCCTCTTTTCCTATGCTTTCAATGCAATTCCAGTCTACCTCCTGAAATCGGTTTCCTGCAATTATGCCCCGCTTTCAAGTCCTCTTGGCAGCCTTACTTCAGTATATTTTTGGACGATAGCTGTCATTTATAACTCTGCAGGTTTGTGAATTACAGTGCCCCTGAGCTCCTTTCTTCAACTCGCTTTCTCGTGAGCTGCCCGCAACCCCGCAGGATGGCTTCAGGCCCTAATCTGGTTCCGGCACGGCACGCTGAGCCTTTGGTTAATTCCTCTTCCTGGTGGGAAATGAGAGTTAAATTTGCCCGTCCAGACACCTCCAGCTAGTCTCTCATTGGTTCTCCCTATTCCTGTTCATCTTCCGCAGAAATTGCAAACTGGGCCAAACAGGAGGTTAAAGGCACTGACTCTCCAAGTCGGGAGAGTGTTAGTAAAGCGTCTGGAATGTTGCACCCGAGTACCAGGGGACGAAAACTGAGACATATTGGAACACGTCTCCCGATCACACGGTTGATCATACTCTGGGTTCCACATGCATGTTTTAGCTGAAGGAAGAATACCTTAAACCTGGAGAGTTGAGACCCGTGGAATGGGTACCATGCAATATGACTTCAAAGGGTCTTCATTTGCCCACCGAACCTCTCCAATCCTATCACTGCTGCGTTTATGCCCCTGTACACACACTTGATTCTCTTTCAGAGACATAGCAATCCATAGGTTTTAAGATACTTCCTAGTCAGGTACACTCTTAGGCATTTAATATGGGGTGTTGAGTCCATTTCGTTGAGCAAGGAGTAGCTCTTGTCTATTCCATATTTGGCTTAAGGAACTTTATCTGTGCTCATTTCAATCTCTGGTTTTATGCAGCACCCCAACTCACCTTTCCCCTTAAGCAAGCATAAGTTGGTTTTCTAAATTTGAGACCCTGTTCTGTTTTGG
Source organism: Lagenorhynchus albirostris (assembly GCF_949774975.1). Taxonomy (NCBI): domain Eukaryota; kingdom Metazoa; phylum Chordata; class Mammalia; order Artiodactyla; family Delphinidae; genus Lagenorhynchus; species Lagenorhynchus albirostris. The sequence goes on along the minus strand of NW_026783597.1, from coordinate 264,497 downwards.
AATTCAGTTCCTGTGTAGCCAAGGTTACATTCCGTGTATTAGTGATATCTTATGATGTTTCTTTTCCTGTGTGACTTATTTCAGTTAGAATCATCGTACCTGAATCCACTCATTATGCTGCTACGGGCCTGATGACATAGATTTCATTGCTGAGTGATACTGCATTGTACGTAAGTACCACAACTTCTTTATCCATTTTTCACTTTCTGCGATATTGAACTTGTACCGTAAACCAGGTTCTTGTAAACAGAGCCGTCCCAACCGTTGGGGTGGCTGTGTCTTTTTGATTTTAATTTCCCTAAGCTATAGGACCATAAGTGGAAGTGCCCTAGGCTCTGTTGCTTTGTTTTTTAGCTGTTTCAGGAAACACCATACACTTCTCCGGAGTGGCTGTTGGCAATTGACATCCCGCCCATCAGCATAACAAGGCTCCCAGTTCTCCATGGCCTGTCCTGCCTTTCTGGATTTTACACTTTTTTCAGATGGCCCTTTTGACCCGGGGGAAGTGAGACTTCATTGTAGTGCAGATTTCCTTTGCAAGCTTGCTTGGTTGGCCAAAAAGGGCGTATGCGTTTTTTCCTGAATATATTCAGGAAAAAACGCATACGCCCTTTTTGGCCAAGTGCATCATTGTGGACGTTCTGCCTCTTTTCCTATGCTTTAAATGCAATTCCAGTCTACCTCCTGAAATCGGTTTCCTGCAATTCTGCCCCGCTTTCAAGTCCTCTTGGCAGCCTTACTTCAGTATATTTTTGGACGATAGCTGTCATTTATAACTCTGCAGGTTTGTGAATTACAGTGCCCCTGAGCTCCTTTCTTCAACTCGCTTTCTCGTGAGCTGGCCGCAGCACCGCAGGATGGCTTCAGGCCCTAATCTGGTTCCGGCACGGCACGCTGAGCCTTTGGTTAATTCCTCTTCCTGGTGGGAAATGAGAGTTAAATTTGCCCGTCCAGACACCTCCAGCTAGTCTCTCATTGGTTCTCCCTATTCCTGTTCATCTTCCGCAGAAATTGCAAACTGCGCCAAACAGGAGGTTAAAGGCACTGACTCTCCAAGTCGGGAGAGTGTTAGTAAAGCGTCTGGAATGTTGCACCCGAGTACCAGGGGACGAAAACTGACACATATTGGAACACGTCTCCCGATCACACGGTTGATCATACTCTGGGTTCCACATGCATGTGTTAGCTTAAGGAAGAATACCTTAAACCTGGAGAGTTGAGACCCGTGGAATGGGTTCCATGAAATATGACTTCAAAGGGTCTTCATTTGCTCACCGAACCTCTCCAGTCCTATCACTGCTGCGTTTATGCCCCTGTACACACGCTTGATTCTCTTTCAGAGACATAGCAATCCATAGGTTTTAAGATAATTCCTAGTCAGGTACACTCTTAGGCATTTAATATGGGGTGTTGAGTCCATTTCGTTGAGCAAGGAGTAGCTCTTGTCTATTCCATATTTGGCTTAAGGAACTTTATCTGTGCTCATTTCAATCTCTGGTTTTATGCAGCACCCCAACTCACCTTTCCCCTTAAGCAAGCATAAGTTGGTTTTCCAAATTTGAGACCCTGTTCTGTTTTGTAATTCAGTTCCTGTGTAGCCAAGTTTACATTCCGTGTATTAGTGATATCTTATGATGTTTCTTTTTCTGTGTGACTTATTTCAGTTAGAATCATCATACCTGAATCCACTCATTATGCTGCTACGGGCCTGATGACATAGATTTCCTTGCTGAGTGATATTGCATTGTACGTAAGTACCACAACTTCTTTATCCATTTTTCACTTTCTGCGATATTGAACTTGTACCGTAAACCAGGTTCTTGTAAACAGAGCCGTCCCAACCTTTGGGGTGGCTGTGTCTTTTTGATTTTAATTTCCCTAAGCTATAGGACCATAAGTGGAAGTGCCCTAGGCTCTGTTGCTTTGATTTTTAGATGTTTCAGGAAACACCATACACTTCTCCCGAGTGGCTGTTGGCAATTTACATCCCGCCCATCAGCATAACAAGGCTCCCAGTTCTCCATGGCCTGTCCTGCCTTTCTGGATTTTACACTTTTTTCAGATGGCCCTTTTGACTGGGGGTAAGTGAGACTTCATTGTAGTGCAGATTTCCTTTGCAAGCTTGCTTGGTTGGCCAAAAAGGGCGTATGCGTTTTTTCCTGAATATATTCAGGAAAAAACGCATACGCCCTTTTTGGCCAAGTGCATCATTGTGGACGTTCTGCCTCTTTTCCTATGCTTTAAATGCAATTCCAGTCTACCTCCTGAAATCGGTTTCCTGCAATTCTGCCCCGCTTTCAAGTCCTCTTGGCAGCCTTACTTCAGTATATTTTTGGACGATAGCTGTCATTTATAACTCTGCAGGTTTGTGAATTACAGTGCCCCTGAGCTCCTTTCTTCAACTCGCTTTCTCGTGAGCTGGCCGCAACACCGCAGGATGGCTTCAGGCCCTAATCTGGTTCCGGCACGGCACGCTGAGCCTTTGGTTAATTCCTCTTCCTGCTGCGAAATAAGAGTTAAACTTGCCCATCCAGACACCTCCATCTAGTCTGTCATTGGTTCTGCCTATTCCTGTTCATCTTCCGCAGAAATTGCAAACTGGGCCACACAGGAGGTTAAAGGCACTGACTCTCCAAGTCGGGAGAGTGTTAGTAAAGCGTCTGGAATGTTGCACCCGAGTACCAGGGGACGAAAACTGAGACATATTGGAACACGTCTCCCGATCACACGGTTGATCATACTCTGGGTTCCACATGCATGTTTTAGCTGAAGGAAGAATACCTTAAACCTGGAGAGTTGAGACCCGTGGAATGGGTACCATGCAATATGACTTCAAAGGGTCTTCATTTGCTCACCGAACCTCTCCAATCCTATCACTGCTGCGTTTATGCCCCTGTACACACACTTGATTCTCTTTCAGAGACATAGCAATCCATAGGTTTTAAGATACTTCCTAGTCAGGTACACTCTTAGGCATTTAATATGGGGTGTTGAGTCCATTTCGTTGAGCAAGGAGTAGCTCTTGTCTATTCCATATTTGGCTTAAGGAACTTTATCTGTGCTCATTTCAATCTCTGGTTTTATGCAGCACCCCAACTCACCTTTCCCCTTAAGCAAGCATAAGTTGGTTTTCTAAATTTGAGACCCTGTTCTGTTTTGTAATTCAGTTCCTGTGCAGCCAAGTTTACATTCCGTGTATTAGTGATATCTTATGATGTTTCTTTTTCTGTGTGACTTATTTCAGTTAGAATCATCGTACCTGAATCCACTCATTATGCTGCTACGGGCCTGATGACATAGATTTCATTGCTGAGTGATACTGCATTGTACGTAAGTACCACAACTTCTTTATCCATTTTTCACTTTCTGCGATATTGAACTTGTACCGTAAACCAGGTTCTTGTAAACAGAGCCGTCCCAACCTTTGGGGTGGCTGTGTCTTTTGATTTTAATTTCCCTAAGCTATAGGACCATAAGTGGAAGTGCCCTAGGCTCTGTTGCTTTGTTTTTTAGATGTTTCAGGAAACACCATACACTTCTCCCGAGTGGCTGTTGGCAATTTACATCCCGCCCATCAGCATAACAAGGCTCCCAGTTCTCCATGGCCTGTCCTGCCTTTCTGGATTTTACACTTTTTTCAGATGGCCCTTTTGACCGGGGGGAAGTGAGACTTCATTGTAGTGCAGATTTCCTTTGCAAGCTTGCTTGGTTGGCCAAAAAGGGTGTATGCGTTTTTTCCTGAATATATTCAGGAAAAAACGCATACGCCCTTTTTGGCCAAGTGCATCATTGTGGACGTTCTGCCTCTTTTCCTATGCTTTAAATGCAATTCCAGTCTACCTCCTGAAATCGGTTTCCTGCAATTCTGCCCCGCTTTCAAGTCCTCTTGGCAGCCTTACTTCAGTATATTTTTGGACGATAGCTGTCATTTATAACTCTGCAGGTTTGTGAATTACAGTGCCCCTGAGCTCCTTTCTTCAAGTCGCTTTCTCGTGAGCTGGCCGCAACACCGCAGGATGGCTTCAGGCCCTAATCTGGTTCCGGCACGGCACGCTGAGCCTTTGGTTAATTCCTCTTCCTGGTGGGAAATGAGAGTTAAATTTGCCTGTCCAGACAGCTCCAGCTAGTCTGTCATTGGTTCTGTGTATTCCTGTTCATCTTCCGCAGAAATTGCAAACTGGGCCAAACAGGAGGTTAAAGGCACTGACTCTCCAAGTCGGGAGAGTGTTAGTAAAGCGTCTGGAATGTTGCACCCGAGTACCAGGGGACGAAAACTGAGACGTATTGGAACACGTCTCCCGATCACACGGTTGATCATACTCTGGGTTCCACATGCATGTTTTAGCTGAAGGAAGAATACCTTAAACCTGGAGAGTTGAGACCCGTGGAATGGGTACCATGCAATATGACTTCAAAGGGTCTTCATTTGCTCACCGAACCTCTCCAATCCTATCACTGCTGCGTTTATGCCCCTGTACACACACTTGATTCTCTTTCAGAGACATAGCAATCCATAGGTTTTAAGATACTTCTTAGTCAGGTACACTCTTAGGCATTTAATATGGGGTGTTGAGTCCATTTCGTTGAGCAAGGAGTAGCTCTTGTCTATTCCATATTTGGCTTAAGGAACTTTATCTGTGCTCATTTCAATCTCTGGTTTTATGCAGCACCCCAACTCAACTTTCCCCTTAAGCAAGCATAAGTTGGTTTTCTAAATGTGAGACCCTGTTCTGTTTTGTAATTCAGTTCCTGTGTAGCCAAGTTTACATTCCGTGTATTAGTGATATCTTATGATGTTTCTTTTCCTGTGTGACTTATTTCAGTTAGAATCATCATACCTGAATCCACTCATTATGCTGCTACAGGCCAGATGACATAGATTTCATTTCTGAGTGATACTGCATTGTACGTAAGTACCACCACTTCTTTATCCATTTTTCACTTTCTGCGATATTGAACTTGTACCGTAAACCAGGTTCTTGTAAACAGAGCCGTCCCAACATTTGGGGTGGCTGTGTCTTTTGATTTTAATTTCCCTAAGCTATAGGACCATAAGTGGAAGTGCCCTAGGCTCTGTTGCTTTGTTTTTTAGATGTTTCAGGAAACACCATACACTTCTCCTGAGTGGCTGTTGGCAATTTACATCCCGCCCATCAGCATAACAAGGCTCCCAGTTCTCCATGGCCTGTCCTGACTTTCTGGATTTTACACTTTTTTCAGATGGCCCTTTTGATCAGGGGGAAGTGAGACTTCACTGTAGTGCAGATTTCCTTTGCAAGCTTGCTTGGTTGGCCAAAAAGGGCGTATGCGTTTTTTCCTGAATATATTCAGGAAAAAACGCATACGCCCTTTTTGGCCAAGTGCATCATTGTGGACGTTCTGCCTCTTTTCCTATGCTTTAAATGCAATTCCAGTCTACCTCCTGAAATCGGTTTCCTGCAATTCTGCCCCGCTTTCAAGTCCTCTTGGCAGCCTTACTTCAGTATATTTTTGGACGATAGCTGTCATTTATAACTCTGCAGGTTTGTGAATTACAGTGCCCCTGAGCTCCTTTCTTCAACTCGCTTTCTCGTGAGCTGGCCGCAACACCGCAGGATGGCTTCAGGCCCTAATCTGGTTCCGGCACGGCATGCTGAGCCTTTGGTTAATTCCTCTTCCTGGTGGGAAATGAGAGTTAAATTTGCCCGTCCAGACACCTCCAGCTAGTCTGTCATTGGTTCTCCCTATTCCTGTTCATCTTCCGCAGAAATTGCAAACTGGGCCAAACAGGAGGTTAAAGGCACTGACTCTCCAAGTCGGGAGAGTGTTAGTAAAGCGTCTGGAATGTTGCACCCGAGTACCAGGGGACGAAAACTGAGACATATTGGAACACGTCTCCCGATCACACGGTTGATCATACTCTGGGTTCCACATGCATGTTTTAGCTGAAGGAAGAATACCTTAAACCTGGAGAGTTGAGACCCGTGGAATGGGTACCATGCAATATGACTTCAAAGGGTCTTCAGTTGCTCACCGAACCTCTCCAATCCTATCACTGCTGCGTTTATGCCCCTGTACACACACTTGATTCTCTTTCAGAGACATAGCAATCCATAGGTTTTAAGATACTTCCTAGTCAGGTACACTCTTAGGCATTTAATATGGGGTGTTGAGTCCATTTCGTTGAGCAAGGAGTAGCTCTTGTCTATTCCATATTTGGCTTAAGGAACTTTATCTGTGCTCATTTCAATCTCTGGTTTTATGCAGCACCCCAACTCACCTTTCCCCTTAAGCAAGCATAAGTTGGGTTTCTAAATTTGAGACCCTGTTCTGTTTTGTAATTCAGTTCCTGTGTAGCCAAAGTTACATTCCGTGTATTAGTGATATCTTATGATGTTTCTTTTTCTGTGTGACTTATTTCAGTTAGAATCATCGTACCTGAATCCACTCATTATGCTGCTACGGGCCTGATGACATAGATTTCATTGCTGAGTGATATTGCAATGTACGTAAGTACCACATCTTCTTTATCCATTTTTCACTTTCTGCGATATTGAACTTGTACCGTAAACCAGGTTCTTGTAAACAGAGCCGTCCCAACCTTTGGGGTGGCTGTGTCTTTTGATTTTAATTTCCCTAAGCTATAGGACCATAAGTGGAAGTGCCCTAGGCTCTGTTGCTTTGTTTTTTAGATGTTTCAGGAAACACCATACACTTCTCCTGAGTGGCTGTTGGCAATTGACATCCCGCCCATCAGCATAACAAGGCTCCCAGTTCTCCATGGCCTGTCCTGCCTTTCTGGATTTTACACTTTTTTCAGATGGCCCTTTTGACCAGGGGGAAGTGAGACTTCACTGTAGTGCAGATTTGCTTTGCAAGCTTGTTTGGTTGGCCAAAAAGGGCGTATGCGTTTTTTCCTGAATATATTCAGGAAAAAACGCATACGCCCTTTTTGGCCAAGTGCATCATTGTGGACGTTCTGCCTCTTTTCCTATGCTTTAAATGCAATTCCAGTCTACCTCCTGAAATGGTTTCCTGCAATTCTGCCCCGCTTTCAAGTCCTCTTGGCAGCCTTACTTCAGTATATTTTTGGACGATAGCTGTCATTTATAACTCTGCAGGTTTGTGAATTACAGTGCCCCTGAGCTCCTTTCTTCAACTCGCTTTCTCGTGAGCTGGCCGCAACCCCGCAGGATGGCTTCAGGCCCTAATCTGGTTGCGGCACGGCACGCTGAGCCTTTGGTTAATTCCTCTTCCTGGTGGGAAATGAGAGTTAAATTTGCCCGTCCAGACAGCTCCAGCTATTCTGTCATTGGTTCTCCCTATTCCTGTTCATCTTCCGCAGAAATTGCAAACTGGGCCAAACAGGAGGTTAAAGGCACTGACTCTCCAAGTCGGGAGAGTGTTAGTAAAGCGTCTGGAATGTTGCACCCGAGTACCAGGGGACGAAAACTGAGACGTATTTGAACACGTCTCCCGATCACACGGTTGATCATACTCTGGGTTCCACATGCATGTTTTAGCTGAAGGAAGAATACCTTAAACCTGGAGAGTTGAGACCCGTGGAATGGGTACCATGCAATATGACTTCAAAGGGTCTTCATTTGCTCACCGAACCTCTCCAATCCTATCACTGCTGCGTTTATGCCCCTGTACACACACTTGATTCTCTTTCAGAGACATAGCAATCCATAGGTTTTAAGATACTTCCTAGTCAGGTACACTCTTAGGCATTTAATATGGGGTGTTGAGTCCATTTCGTTGAGCAAGGAGTAGCTCTTGTCTATTCCATATTTGGCTTAAGGAACTTTATCTGTGCTCATTTCAATCTCTGGTTTTATGCAGCACCCCAACTCACCTTTCCCCTTAAGCAAGCATAAGTTGGTTTTCTAAATGTGAGACCCTGTTCTGTTTTGTAATTCAGTTCCTGTGTAGCCAAGGTTACATTCCGTGTATTAGTGATATCTTATGATGTTTCTTTTCCTGTGTGACTTATTTCAGTTAGAATCATGATACCTGAATCCACTCATTATGCTGCTACAGGCCAGATGACATAGATTTCATTTCTGAGTGATACTGCATTGTACGTAAGTACCACAACTTCTTTATCCATTTTTCACTTTCTGCGATATTGAACTTGTACCGTAAACCAGGTTCTTGTAAACAGAGCCGTCCCAACCTTTGGGGTGGCTGTGTCTTTTTGATTTTAATTTCCCTAAGCTATAGGACCATAAGTGGAAGTGCCCTAGGCTCTGTTGCTTTGTTTTTTAGATGTTTCAGGAAACACCATACACTTCTCCCGAGTGGCTGTTGGCAATTGACATCCCGCCCATCAGCATAACAAGGCTCCCAGTTCTCCATGGCCTGTCCTGCCTTTCTGGATTTTACACTTTTTTCAGATGGCCCTTTTGACCGGGGGGAAGTGAGACTTCATTGTAGTGCAGATTTCCTTTGCAAGCTTGCTTGGTTGGCCAAAAAGGGCGTATGCGTTTTTTCCTGAATATATTCAGGAAAAAACGCATACGCCCTTTTTGGCCAAGTGCATCATTGTGGACGTTCTGCCTCTTTTCCTATGCTTTAAATGCAATTCCAGTCTACCTCCTGAAATCGGTTTCCTGCAATTCTGCCCCGCTTTCAAGTCCTCTTGGCAGCCTTACTTCAGTGTATTTTTGGACGATAGCTGTCATTTATAACTCTGCAGGTTTGTGAATTACAGTGCCCCTGAGCTCCTTTCTTCAACTCGCTTTCTCGTGAGCTGGCCGCAACACCGCAGGATGGCTTCAGGCCCTAATCTGGTTCCGGCACGGCACGCTGAGCCTTTGGTTAATTCCTCTTCCTGGTGGGAAATGAGAGTTAAATTTGCCCGTCCACACACCTCCAGCTAGTCTGTCATTGGTTCTCCCTATTCCTGTTCATCTTCCGCAGAAATTGCAAACTGGGCCAAACAGGAGGTTAAAGGCACTGACTCTCCAAGTCGGGAGAGTGTTAGTAAAGCGTCTGGAATGTTGCACCCGAGTACCAGGGGACGAAAACTGAGACATATTGGAACACGTCTCCCGATCACACGGTTGATCATACTCTGGGTTCCACATGCATGTTTTAGCTGAAGGAAGAATACCTTAAACCTGGAGAGTTGAGACCCGTGGAATGGGTACCATGCAATATGACTTCAAAGGGTCTTCAGTTGCTCACCGAACCTCTCCAATCCTATCACTGCTGCGTTTATGCCCCTGTACACACACTTGATTCTCTTTCAGAGACATAGCAATCCATAGGTTTTAAGATACTTCCTAGTCAGGTACACTCTTAGGCATTTAATATGGGGTGTTGAGTCCATTTCGTTGAGCAAGGAGTAGCTCTTGTCTATTCCATATTTGGCTTAAGGAACTTTATCTGTGCTCATTTCAATCTCTGGTTTTATGCAGCACCCCAACTCACCTTTCCCCTTAAGCAAGCATAAGTTGGGTTTCTAAATGTGAGACCCTGTTCTGTTTTGTAATTCAGTTCCTGTGTAGCCAAGTTTACATTCCGTGTATTAGTGATATCTTATGATGTTTCTTTTTCTGTGTGACTTATTTCAGTTAGAATCATCGTACCTGAATCCACTCATTATGCTGCTACGGGCCTGATGACATAGATTTCATTGCTGAGTGATATTGCATTGTACGTAAGTACCACAACTTCTTTATCCATTTTTCACTTTCTGCGATATTGAACTTGTACCGTAAACCAGGTTCTTGTAAACAGAGCCGTCCCAACCTTTGGGGTGGCTGTGTCTTTTGATTTTAATTTCCCTAAGCTATAGGACCATAAGTGGAAGTGCCCTAGGCTCTGTTGCTTTGTTTTTTAGATGTTTCAGGAAACACCATACACTTCTCCCGAGTGGCTGTTGGCAATTTACATCCCGCCCATCAGCATAACAAGGCTCCCAGTTCTCCATGGCCTGTCCTGCCTTTCTGGATTTTACACTTTTTTCAGATGGCCCTTTTGACCAGGGGGAAGTGAGACTTCACTGTAGTGCAGATTTCTTTTGCAAGCTTGTTTGGTTGGCCAAAAAGGGCGTATGCGTTTTTTCCTGAATATATTCAGGAAAAAACGCATACGCCCTTTTTGGCCAAGTGCATCATTGTGGACGTTCTGCCTCTTTTCCTATGCTTTAAATGCAATTCCAGTCTACCTCCTGAAATCGGTTTCCTGCAATTCTGCCCCGCTTTCAAGTCCTCTTGGCAGCCTTACTTCAGTATATTTTTGGACGATAGCTGTCATTTATAACTCTGCAGGTTTGTGAATTACAGTGCCCCTGAGCTCCTTTCTTCAACTCGCTTTCTCGTGAGCTGGCCGCAACCCCGCAGGATGGCTTCAGGCCCTAATCTGGTTGCGGCACGGCACGCTGAGCCTTTGGTTAATTCCTCTTCCTGGTGGGAAATGAGAGTTAAATTTGCCCGTCCAGACAGCTCCAGCTATTCTGTCATTGGTTCTCCCTATTCCTGTTCATCTTCCGCAGAAATTGCAAACTGGGCCAAACAGGAGGTTAAAGGCACTGACTCTCCAAGTTGGGAGAGTGTTAGTAAAGCGTCTGGAATGTTGCACCCGAGTACCAGGGGACGAAAACTGAGACATATTGGAACACGTCTCCCGATCACACGGTTGATCATACTCTGGGTTCCACATGCATGTTTTAGCTGAAGGAAGAATACCTTAAACCTGGAGAGTTGAGACCCGTGGAATGGGTACCATGCAATATGACTTCAAAGGGTCTTCATTTGCTCACCGAACCTCTCCAATCCTATCACTGCTGCGTTTATGCCCCTGTACACACACTTGATTCTCTTTCAGAGACATAGCAATCCATAGGTTTTAAGATACTTCCTAGTCAGGTACACTCTTAGGCATTTAATATGGGGTGTTGAGTCCATTTCGTTGAGCAAGGAGTAGCTCTTGTCTATTCCATATTTGGCTTAAGGAACTTTATCTGTGCTCATTTCAATCTCTGGTTTTATGCAGCACCCCAACTCACCTTTCCCCTTAAGCAAGCATAAGTTGGGTTTCTAAATTTGAGACCCTGTTCTGTTTTGTAATTCAGTTCCTGTGTAGCCAAGGTTACATTCCGTGTATTAGTGATATCTTATGATGTTTCTTTTTCTGTGTGACTTATTTCAGTTAGAATCATCGTACCTGAATCCACTCATTATGCTGCTACGGGCCTGATGACATAGATTTCATTGCTGAGTGATATTGCATTGTACGTAAGTACCACAACATCTTTATCCACTTTTCACTTTCTGCGATATTGAACTTGTACCGTAAACCAGGTTGTTGTAAACAGAGCCGTCCCAACCTTTGGGGTGGCTGTGTCTTTTGATTTTAATTTCCCTAAGCTATAGGACCATAAGTGGAAGTGCCCTAGGCTCTGTTGCTTTGTTTTTTAGATGTTTCAGGAAACACCATACACTTCTCCCGAGTGGCTGTTGGCAATTTACATCCCGCCCATCAGCATAACAAGGCTCCCAGTTCTCCATGGCCTGTCCTGCCTTTCTGGATTTTACACTTTTTTCAGATGGCCCTTTTGACAGGGGGGAAGTGAGACTTCATTGTAGTGCAGATTTCCTTTGCAAGCTTGCTTGGTTGGCCAAAAAGGGCGTATGCGTTTTTTCCTGAATATATTCAGGAAAAAACGCATACGCCCTTTTTGGCCAAGTGCATCATTGTGGACGTTCTGCCTCTTTTCCTATGCTTTAAATGCAATTCCAGTCTACCTCCTGAAATCGGTTTCCTGCAATTCTGCCCCGCTTTCAAGTCCTCTTGGCAGCCTTACTTCAGTGTATTTTTGGACGATAGCTGTCATTTATAACTCTGCAGGTTTGTGAATTACAGTGCCCCTGAGCTCCTTTCTTCAACTCGCTTTCTCGTGAGCTGGCCGCAACACCGCAGGATGGCTTCAGGCCCTAATCTGGTTCCGGCACGGCACGCTGAGCCTTTGGTTAATTCCTCTTCCTGGTGGGAAATGAGAGTTAAATTTGCCCGTCCACACACCTCCAGCTAGTCTGTCATTGGTTCTCCCTATTCCTGTTCATCTTCCGCAGAAATTGCAAACTGGGCCAAACAGGAGGTTAAAGGCACTGACTCTCCAAGTCGGGAGAGTGTTAGTAAAGCGTCTGGAATGTTGCACCCGAGTACCAGGGGACGAAAACTGAGACATATTGGAACACGTCTCCCGATCACACGGTTGATCATACTCTGGGTTCCACATGCATGTTTTAGCTGAAGGAAGAATACCTTAAACCTGGAGAGTTGAGACCCGTGGAATGGGTACCATGCAATATGACTTCAAAGGGTCTTCATTTGCTCACCGAACCTCTCCAATCCTATCACTGCTGCGTTTATGCCCCTGTACACACACTTGATTCTCTTTCAGACAGATAGCAATCCATAGGTTTTAAGATACTTCCCAGTCAGGTACACTCTTAGGCATTTAATATGGGGTGTTGAGTCCATTTCGTTGAGCAAGGAGTAGCTCTTGTCTATTCCATATTTGGCTTAAGGAACTTTATCTGTGCTCATTTCAATCTCTGGTTTTATGCAGCACCCCAACTCACCTTTCCCCTTAAGCAAGCATAAGTTGGTTTTCTAAATTTGAGACCCTGTTCTGTTTTGTAATTCAGTTCCTGTGTAGCCAAGGTTACATTCCGTGTATTAGTGATATCTTATGATGTTTCTTTTTCTGTGTGACTTATTTCAGTTAGAATCATCGTACCTGAATCCACTCATTATGCTGCTACGGGCCTGATGACATAGATTTCATTGCTGAGTGATACTGCATTGTACGTAAGTACCACAACTTCTTTATCCATTTTTCACTTTCTGCGATATTGAACTTGTACCGTAAACCAGGTTCTTGTAAACAGAGCCGTCCCAACCTTTGGGGTGGCTGTGTCTTTTTGATTTTAATTTCCCTAAGCTATAGGACCATAAGTGGAAGTGCCCTAGGCTCTGTTGCTTTGTTTTTTAGATGTTTCAGGAAACACCATACACTTCTCCCGAGTGGCTGTTGGCAATTTACATCCCGCCCATCAGCATAACAAGGCTCCCAGTTCTCCATGGCCTGTCCTGCCTTTCTGGATTTTACACTTTTTTCAGATGGCCCTTTTGACCGGGGGGAAGTGAGACTTCATTGTAGTGCAGATTTCCTTTGCAAGCTTGCTTGGTTGGCCAAAAAGGGCGTATGCGTTTTTTCCTGAATATATTCAGGAAAAAACGCATACGCCCTTTTTGGCCAAGTGCATCATTGTGGACGTTCTGCCTCTTTTCCTATGCTTTAAATGCAATTCCAGTCTACCTCCTGAAATCGGTTTCCTGCAATTCTGCCCCGCTTTCAAGTCCTCTTGGCAGCCTTACTTCAGTATATTTTTGGACGATAGCTGTCATTTATAACTCTGCAGGTTTGTGAATTACAGTGCCCCTGAGCTCCTTTCTTCAACTCGCTTTCTCGTGAGCTGGCCGCAACACCACAGGATGGCTTCAGGCCATAATCTGGTTCCTGCACGGCACGCTGAGCCTTTGGTTAATTCCTCTTCCTGGTGGGAAATGAGAGTTAAATTTGCCCGTCCAGACACCTCCAGCTAGTCTCTCATTGGTTCTCCCTATCCCTGTTCATCTTCCGCAGAAATTGCAAACTGGGCCAAACAGGAGGTTAAAGGCACTGACTCTCCAAGTCGGGAGAGTGTTAGTAAAGCGTCTGGAATGTTGCACCCGAGTACCAGGGGACGAAAACTGAGACATATTGGAACACGTCTCCCGATCACACGGTTGATCATACTCTGGGTTCCACATGCATGTTTTAGCTGAAGGAAGAATACCTTAAACCTGGAGAGTTGAGACCCGTGGAATGGGTACCATGCAATATGACTTCACAGGGTCTTCATTTGCTCACCGAACCTCTCCAATCCTATCACTGCTGCGTTTATGCCCCTGTACACACACTTGATTCTCTTTCAGACAGATAGCAATCCATAGGTTTTAAGATACTTCCTAGTCAGGTACACTCTTAGGCATTTAATATGGGGTGTTGAGTCCATTTCGTTGAGCAAGGAGTAGCTCTTGTCTATTCCATATTTGGCTTAAGGAACTTTATCTGTGCTCATTTCAATCTCTGGTTTTATGCAGCACCCCAACTCACCTTTCCCCTTAAGCAAGCATAAGTTGGTTTTCTAAATTTGAGACCCTGTTCTGTTTTGTAATTCAGTTCCTGTGTAGCCAAGGTTACATTCCGTGTATTAGTGATATCTTATGATGTTTCTTTTTCTGTGTGACTTATTTCAGTTAGAATCATCGTACCTGAATCCACTCATTATGCTGCTACGGGCCTGATGACATAGATTTCATTTCTGAGTGATACTGCATTGTACGTAAGTACCACAACTTCTTTATCCATTTTTCACTTTCTGCGATATTGAACTTGTACCGTAAACCAGGTTCTTGTAAACAGAGCCGTCCCAACCTTTGGGGTGGCTGTGTCTTTTTGATTTTAATTTCCCTAAGCTATAGGACCATAAGTGGAAGTGCCCTAGGCTCTGTTGCTTTGTTTTTTAGATGTTTCAGGAAACACCATACACTTCTCCCGAGTGGCTGTTGGCAATTGACATCCCGCCCATCAGCATAACAATGCTCCCAGTTCTCCATGGACTGTCCTGCCTTTCTGGATTTTACACTTTTTTCAGATGGCCCTTTTGACCGGGGGGAAGTGAGACTTCATTGTAGTGCAGATTTCCTTTGCAAGCTTGCTTGGTTGGCCAAAAAGGGCGTATGCGTTTTTTCCTGAATATATTCAGGAAAAAACGCATACGCCCTTTTTGGCCAAGTGCATCATTGTGGACGTTCTGCCTCTTTTCCTATGCTTTAAATGCAATTCCAGTCTACCTCCTGAAATCGGTTTCCTGCAATTCTGCCCCGCTTTCAAGTCCTCTTGGCAGCCTTACTTCAGTATATTTTTGGACGATAGCTGTCATTTATAACTCTGCAGGTTTGTGAATTACAGTGCCCCTGAGCTCCTTTCTTCAACTCGCTTTCTCGTGAGCTGGCCGCAACACCGCAGGATGGCTTCAGGCCCTAATCTGGTTCCGGCACGGCACGCTGAGCCTTTGGTTAATTCCTCTTCCTGGTGGGAAATGAGAGTTAAATTTGCCCGTCCAGACACCTCCAGCTAGTCTGTCATTGGTTCTCCCTATTCCTGTTCATCTTCCGCAGAAATTGCAAACTGGGCCAAACAGGAGGTTAAAGGCACTGACTCTCCAAGTCGGGAGAGTGTTAGTAAAGCGTCTGGAATGTTGCACCCGAGTACCAGGGGACGAAAACTGACACATATTGGAACACGTCTCCCGATCACACGGTTGATCATACTCTGGGTTCCACATGCATGTGTTAGCTTAAGGAAGAATACCTTAAACCTGGAGAGTTGAGACCCGTGGAATGGGTTCCATGCAATATGACTTCAAAGGGTCTTCATTTGCTCACCGAACCTCTCCAGTCCTATCACTGCTGCGTTTATGCCCCTGTACACACGCTTGATTCTCTTTCGGAGACATAGCAATCCATAGGTTTTAAGATACTTCCTAGTCAGGTACACTCTTAGGCATTTAATATGGGGTGTTGAGTCCATTTCGTTGAGCAAGGAGTAGCTCTTGTCTATTCCATATTTGGCTTAAGGAACTTTATCTGTGCTCATTTCAATCTCTGGTTTTATGCAGCACCCCAACTCACCTTTCCCCTTAAGCAAGCATAAGTTGGTTTTCCAAATTTGAGACCCTGTTCTGTTTTGTAATTCAGTTCCTGTGTAGCCAAGTTTACATTCCGTGTATTAGTGATATCTTATGATGTTTCTTTTTCTGTGTGACTTATTTCAGTTAGAATCATCATACCTGAATCCACTCATTATGCTGCTACGGGCCTGATGACATAGATTTCATTGCTGAGTGATACTGCATTGTACGTAAGTACCACAACTTCTTTATCCATTTTTCACTTTCTGCGATATTGAACTTGTACCGTAAACCAGGTTCTTGTAAACAGAGCCGTCCCAACCTTTGGGGTGGCTGTGTCTTTTTGATTTTAATTTCCCTAAGCTATAGGACCATAAGTGGAAGTGCCCTAGGCTCTGTTGCTTTGATTTTTAGATGTTTCAGGAAATACCATACACTTCTCCCGAGTGGCTGTTGGCAATTTACATCCCGCCCATCAGCATAACAAGGCTCCCAGTTCTCCATGGCCTGTCCTGCCTTTCTGGATTTTACAGTTTTTTCAGATGGCCCTTTTGACCGGGGGGAAGAGAGACTTCATTGTAGTGCAGATTTCCTTTGCAAGCTTGCTTGGTTGGCCAAAAGGGGCGTATGCGTTTTTTCCTGAATATATTCAGGAAAAAACGCATACGCCCTTTTTGGCCAAGTGCATCATTGTGGACGTTCTGCCTCTTTTCCTATGCTTTAAATGCAATTCCAGTCTACCTCCTGAAATCGGTTTCCTGCAATTCTGCCCCGCTTTCAAGTCCTCTTGGCAGCCTTACTTCAGTATATTTTTGGACGATAGCTGTCATTTATAACTCTGCAGGTTTGTGAATTACAGTGCCCCTGAGCTCCTTTCTTCAACTCGCTTTCTCGTGAGCTGGCCGCAACCCCGCAGGATGGCTTCAGGCCCTAAACTGGTTCCGGCACGGCACGCTGAGCCTTTGGTTAATTCCTCTTCCTGGTGGGAAATGAGAGTTAAATTTGCCCGTCCAGACACCTCCAGCTAGTCTGTCATTGGTTCTCCCTATTCCTGTTCATCTTCCGCAGAAATTGCAAACTGGGCCAAACAGGAGGTTAAAGGCACTGACTCTCCAAGTCGGGAGAGTGTTAGTAAAGCGTCTGGAATGTTGCACCCGAGTACCAGGGGACGAAAACTGAGACATATTGGAACACGTCTCCCGATCACACGGTTGATCATACTCTGGGTTCCACATGCATGTTTTAGCTGAAGGAAGAATACCTTAAACCTGGAGAGTTGAGACCCGTGGAATGGGTACCATGCAATATGACTTCAAAGGGTCTTCAGTTGCTCACCGAACCTCTCCAATCCTATCACTGCTGCGTTTATGCCCCTGTACACACACTTGATTCTCTTTCAGAGACATAGCAATCCATAGGTTTTAAGATACTTCCTAGTCAGGTACACTCTTAGGCATTTAATATGGGGTGTTTAGTCCATTTCGTTGAGCAAGGAGTAGCTCTTGTCTATTCCATATTTGGCTTAAGGAACTTTATCTGTGCTCATTTCAATCTCTGGTTTTATGCAGCACCCCAACTCACCTTTCCCCTTAAGCAAGCATAAGTTGGGTTTCTAAATGTGAGACCCTGTTCTGTTTTGTAATTCAGTTCCTGTGTAGCCAAGGTTACATTCCGTGTATTAGTGATATCTTATGATGTTTCTTTTTCTGTGTGACTTATTTCAGTTAGAATCATCGTACCTGAATCCACTCATTATGCTGCTACGGGCCTGATGACATAGATTTCATTGCTGAGTGATATTGCATTGTACGTAAGTACCACAACTTCTTTATCCATTTTTCACTTTCTGCGATATTGAACTTGTACCGTAAACCAGGTTCTTGTAAACAGAGCCGTCCCAACCTTTGGGGTGGCTGTGTCTTTTGATTTTAATTTCCCTAAGCTATAGGACCATAAGTGGAAGTGCCCTAGGCTCTGTTGCTTTGTTTTTTAGATGTTTCAGGAAACACCATACACTTCTCCCGAGTGGCTGTTGGCAATTGACATCCCGCCCATCAGCATAACAAGGCTCCCAGTTCTCCATGGCCTGTCCTGCCTTTCTGGATTTTACACTTTTTTCAGATGGCCCTTTTGACCGGGGGGAAGTGAGACTTCATTGTAGTGCAGATTTCCTTTGCAAGCTTGCTTGGTTGGCCAAAAAGGGCGTATGCGTTTTATCCTGAATATATTCAGGAAAAAACGCATACGCCCTTTTTGGCCAAGTGCATCATTGTGGACGTTCTGCCTCTTTTCCTATGCTTTAAGTGCAATTCCAGTCTACCTCCTGAAATCGGTTTCCTGCAATTCTGCCCCGCTTTCAAGTCCTCTTGGCAGCCTTACTTCAGTATATTTTTGGACGATAGCTGTCATTTATAACTCTGCAGGTTTGTGAATTACAGTGCCCCTGAGCTCCTTTCTTCAACTCGCTTTCTCGTGAGATGGCCGCAACACCGCAGGATGGCTTCAGGCCCTAATCTGGTTCCGGCACGGCATGCTGAGCCTTTGGTTAATTCCTCTTCCTGGTGGGAAATGAGAGTTAAATTTGCCCGTCCAGACAGCTCCAGCTAGTCTGTCATTGGTTCTCCCTATTCCTGTTCATCTTCCGCAGAAATTGCAAACTGGGCCAAACAGGAGGTTAAAGGCACTGACTCTCCAAGTTGGGAGAGTGTTAGTAAAGCGTCTGGAATGTTGCACCCGAGTACCAGGGGACGAAAACTGAGACATATTGGAACACGTCTCCCGATCACACGGTTGATCATACTCTGGGTTCCACATGCATGTTTTAGCTGAAGGAAGAATCCCTTAAACCTGGAGAGTTGAGACCCGTGGAATGGGTACCATGCAATATGACTTCAAAGGGTCTTCATTTGCTCACCAAACCTCTCCAATCCTATCACTGCTGCGTTTATGCCCCTGTACACACACTTGATTCTCTTTCAGAGACATAGCAATCCATAGGTTTTAAGATACTTCCTAGTCAGGTACACTCTTAGGCATTTAATATGGGGTGTTGAGTCCATTTCGTTGAGCAAGGAGTAGCTCTTGTCTATTCCATATTTGGCTTAAGGAACTTTATCTGTGCTCATTTCAATCTCTGGTTTTATGCAGCACCCCAACTCACCTTTCCCCTTAAGCAAGCATAAGTTGGGTTTCTAAATTTGAGACCCTGTTCTGTTTTGTAATTCAGTTCCTGTGTAGCCAAGGTTACATTCCGTGTATTAGTGATATCTTATGATGTTTCTTTTTCTGTGTGACTTATTTCAGTTAGAATCATCGTACCTGAATCCACTCATTATGCTGCTACGGGCCTGATGACATAGATTTCATTGCTGAGTGATATTGCATTGTACGTAAGTACCACAACATCTTTATCCACTTTTCACTTTCTGCGATATTGAACTTGTACCGTAAACCAGGTTGTTGTAAACAGAGCCGTCCCAACCTTTGGGGTGGCTGTGTCTTTTGATTTTAATTTCCCTAAGCTATAGGACCATAAGTGGAAGTGCCCTAGGCTCTGTTGCTTTGTTTTTTAGATGTTTCAGGAAACACCATACACTTCTCCCGAGTGGCTGTTGGCAATTTACATCCCGCCCATCAGCATAACAAGGCTCCCAGTTCTCCATGGCCTGTCCTGCCTTTCTGGATTTTACACTTTTTTCAGATGGCCCTTTTGACCGGGGGGAAGTGAGACTTCATTGTAGTGCAGATTTCCTTTGCAAGCTTGCTTGGTTGGCCAAAAAGGGCGTATGCGTTTTTTCCTGAATATATTCAGGAAAAAACGCATACGCCCTTTTTGACCAAGTGCATCATTGTGGACGTTCTGCCTCTTTTCCTATGCTTTAAATGCAATTCCAGTCTACCTCCTGAAATCGGTTTCCTGCAATTCTGCCCCGCTTTCAAGTCCTCTTGGCAGCCTTACTTCAGTATATTTTTGGACGATAGCTGTCATTTATAACTCTGCAGGTTTGTGAATTACAGTGCCCCTGAGCTCCTTTCTTCAACTCGCTTTCTCGTGAGCTGGCCGCAACACCGCAGGATGGCTTCAGGCCCTAATCTGGTTCTGGCACGGCACGCTGAGCCTTTGGTTAATTCCTCTTCCTGGTGGGAAATGAGAGTTAAATTTGCCCGTCCAGACACCTCCAGCTCGTCTGTCATTGGTTCTCCCTATTCCTGTTCATCTTCCGCAGAAATTGCAAACTGGGCCAAACAGGAGGTTAAAGGCACTGACTCTCCAAGTTGGGAGAGTGTTAGTAAAGCGTCTGGAATGTTGCACCCGAGTACCAGGGGACGAAAACTGAGACATATTGGAACACGTCTCCCGATCACACGGTTGATCATACTCTGGGTTCCACATGCATGTTTTAGCTGAAGGAAGAATCCCTTAAACCTGGAGAGTTGAGACCCGTGGAATGGGTACCATGCAATATGACTTCAAAGGGTCTTCATTTGCTCACCAAACCTCTCCAATCCTATCACTGCTGCGTTTATGCCCCTGTACACACACTTGATTCTCTTTCAGAGACATAGCAATCCATAGGTTTTAAGATACTTCCTAGTCAGGTACACTCTTAGGCATTTAATATGGGGTGTTGAGTCCATTTCGTTGAGCAAGGAGTAGCTCTTGTCTATTCCATATTTGGCTTAAGGAACTTTATCTGTGCTCATTTCAATCTCTGGTTTTATGCAGCACCCCAACTCACCTTTCCCCTTAAGCAAGCATAAGTTGGGTTTCTAAATGTGAGACCCTGTTCTGTTTTGTAATTCAGTTCCTGTGTAGCCAAGGTTACATTCCGTGTATTAGTGATATCTTATGATGTTTCTTTTTCTGTGTGACTTATTTCAGTTAGAATCATCGTACCTGAATCCACTCATTATGCTGCTACGGGCCTGATGACATAGATTTCATTGCTGAGTGATATTGCATTGTACGTAAGTACCACAACTTCTTTATCCATTTTTCACTTTCTGCGATATTGAACTTGTACCGTAAACCAGGTTCTTGTAAACAGAGCCGTCCCAACCTTTGGGGTGGCTGTGTCTTTTGATTTTAATTTCCCTAAGCTATAGGACCATAAGTGGAAGTGCCCTAGGCTCTGTTGCTTTGTTTTTTAGATGTTTCAGGAAACACCATACACTTCTCCCGAGTGGCTGTTGGCAATTGACATCCCGCCCATCAGCATAACAAGGCTCCCAGTTCTCCATGGCCTGTCCTGCCTTTCTGGATTTTACACTTTTTTCAGATGGCCCTTTTGACCGGTGGGAAGTGAGACTTCATTGTAGTGCAGATTTCCTTTGCAAGCTTGCTTGGTTGGCCAAAAAGGGCGTATGCGTTTTATCCTGAATATATTCAGGAAAAAACGCATACGCCCTTTTTGGCCAAGTGCATCATTGTGGACGTTCTGCCTCTTTTCCTATGCTTTAAATGCAATTCCAGTCTACCTCCTGAAATCGGTTTCCTGCAATTCTGCCCCGCTTTCAAGTCCTCTTGGCAGCCTTACTTCAGTATATTTTTGGACGATAGCTGTCATTTATAACTCTGCAGGTTTGTGAATTACAGTGCCCCTGAGCTCCTTTCTTCAACTCGCTTTCTCGTGAGCTGGCCGCAACCCCGCAGGATGGCTTCAGGCCCTAATCTGGTTGCGGCACGGCACGCTGAGCCTTTGGTTAATTCCTCTTCCTGGTGGGAAATGAGAGTTAAATTTGCCCGTCCAGACAGCTCCAGCTAGTCTGTCATTGGTTCTCCCTATCCCTGTTCATCTTCCGCAGAAATTGCAAACTGGGCCAAACAGGAGGTTAAAGGCACCGACTCTCCAAGTCGGGAGAGTGTTAGTAAAGCGTCTGGAATGTTGCACCCGAGTACCAGGGGACGAAAACTGAGACATATTGGAACACGTCTCCCGATCACACGGTTGATCATACTCTGGGTTCCACATGCATGTTTTAGCTGAAGGAAGAATACCTTAAACCTGGAGAGTTGAGACCCGTGGAATGGGTACCATGCAATATGACTTCAAAGGGTCTTCATTTGCTCACCGAACCTCTCCAATCCTATCACTGCTGCGTTTATGCCCCTGTACACACACTTGATTCTCTTTCAGACAGATAGCAATCCATAGGTTTTAAGATACTTCCTAGTTAGGTACACTCTTAGGCATTTAATATGGGGTGTTGAGTCCATTTCGTTGAGCAAGGAGTAGCTCTTGTCTATTCCATATTTGGCTTAAGGAACTTTATCTGTGCTCATTTCAATCTCTGGTTTTATGCAGCACCCCAACTCACCTTTCCCCTTAAGCAAGCATAAGTTGGTTTTCTAAATTTGAGACCCTGTTCTGTTTTGTAATTCAGTTCCTGTGTAGCCAAGGTTACATTCCGTGTATTAGTGATATCTTATGATGTTTCTTTTTCTGTGTGACTTATTTCAGTTAGAATCATCGTACCTGAATCCACTCATTATGCTGCTACGGGCCTGATGACATAGATTTCATTGCTGAGTGATACTGCATTGTACGTAAGTACCACAACTTCTTTATCCATTTTTCACTTTCTGCGATATTGAACTTGTACCGTAAACCAGGTTCTTGTAAACAGAGCCGTCCCAACCTTTGGGGTGGCTGTGTCTTTTTGATTTTAATTTCCCTAAGCTATAGGACCATAAGTGGAAGTGCCCTAGGCTCTGTTGCTTTGTTTTTTAGATGTTTCAGGAAACACCATACACTTCTCCCGAGTGGCTGTTGGCAATTTACATCCCGCCCATCAGCATAACAAGGCTCCCAGTTCTCCATGGCCTGTCCTGCCTTTCTGGATTTTACACTTTTTTCAGATGGCCCTTTTGACAGGGGGGAAGTGAGACTTCATTGTAGTGCAGATTTCCTTTGCAAGCTTGCTTGGTTGGCCAAAAAGGGCGTATGCGTTTTTTCCTGAATATATTCAGGAAAAAACGCATACGCCCTTTTTGGCCAAGTGCATCATTGTGGACGTTCTGCCTCTTTTCCTATGCTTTAAATGCAATTCCAGTCTACCTCCTGAAATCGGTTTCCTGCAATTCTGCCCCGCTTTCAAGTCCTCTTGGCAGCCTTACTTCAGTATATTTTTGGACGATAGCTGTCATTTATAACTCTGCAGGTTTGTGAATTACAGTGCCCCTGAGCTCCTTTCTTCAACTCGCTTTCTCGTGAGCTGGCCGCAACACCACAGGATGGCTTCAGGCCATAATCTGGTTCCTGCACGGCACGCTGAGCCTTTGGTTAATTCCTCTTCCTGGTGGGAAATGAGAGTTAAATTTGCCCGTCCAGACACCTCCAGCTAGTCTCTCATTGGTTCTCCCTATCCCTGTTCATCTTCCGCAGAAATTGCAAACTGGGCCAAACAGGAGGTTAAAGGCACTGACTCTCCAAGTCGGGAGAGTGTTAGTAAAGCGTCTGGAATGTTGCACCCGAGTACCAGGGGACGAAAACTGAGACATATTGGAACACGTCTCCCGATCACACGGTTGATCATACTCTGGGTTCCACATGCATGTTTTAGCTGAAGGAAGAATACCTTAAACCTGGAGAGTTGAGACCCGTGGAATGGGTACCATGCAATATGACTTCACAGGGTCTTCATTTGCTCACCGAACCTCTCCAATCCTATCACTGCTGCGTTTATGCCCCTGTACACACACTTGATTCTCTTTCAGACAGATAGCAATCCATAGGTTTTAAGATACTTCCTAGTCAGGTACACTCTTAGGCATTTAATATGGGGTGTTGAGTCCATTTCGTTGAGCAAGGAGTAGCTCTTGTCTATTCCATATTTGGCTTAAGGAACTTTATCTGTGCTCATTTCAATCTCTGGTTTTATGCAGCACCCCAACTCACCTTTCCCCTTAAGCAAGCATAAGTTGGTTTTCTAAATTTGAGACCCTGTTCTGTTTTGTAATTCAGTTCCTGTGTAGCCAAGGTTACATTCCGTGTATTAGTGATATCTTATGATGTTTCTTTTTCTGTGTGACTTATTTCAGTTAGAATCAACGTACCTGAATCCACTCATTATGCTGCTACGGGCCTGATGACATAGATTTCATTGCTGAGTGATACTGCATTGTACGTAAGTACCACAACTTCTTTATCCATTTTTCACTTTCTGCGATATTGAACTTGTACCGTAAACCAGGTTCTTGTAAACAGAGCCGTCCCAACCTTTGGGGTGGCTGTGTCTTTTTGATTTTAATTTCCCTAAGCTATAGGACCATAAGTGGAAGTGCCCTAGGCTCTGTTGCTTTTTTTTTAGATGTTTCAGGAAACACCATACACTTCTCCCGAGTGGCTGTTGGCAATTTACATCCCGCCCATCAGCATAACAAGGCTCCCAGTTCTCCATGGCCTGTCCTGCCTTTCTGGATTTTACACTTTTTTCAGATGGCCCTTTTGACCGGGGGGAAGTGAGACTTCACTGTAGTGCAGATTTCCTTTGCAAGCTTGCTTGGTTGGCCAAAAAGGGCGTATGCGTTTTTTCCTGAATATATTCAGGAAAAAACGCATACGCCCTTTTTGGCCAAGTGCATCATTGTGGACGTTCTGCCTCTTTTCCTATGCTTTAAATGCAATTCCAGTCTACCTCCTGAAATCGGTTTCCTGCAATTCTGCCCCGCTTTCAAGTCCTCTTGGCAGCCTTACTTCAGTATATTTTTGGACGATAGCTGTCATTTATAACTCTGCAGGTTTGTGAATTACAGT
Source organism: Lagenorhynchus albirostris (assembly GCF_949774975.1). Classification (NCBI taxonomy): domain Eukaryota; kingdom Metazoa; phylum Chordata; class Mammalia; order Artiodactyla; family Delphinidae; genus Lagenorhynchus; species Lagenorhynchus albirostris. The sequence goes on along the minus strand of NW_026783597.1, from coordinate 240,007 downwards.
GCCCCTGAGCTCCTTTCTTCAACTCGCTTTCTCGTGAGCTGGCCGCAACACCACAGGATGGCTTCAGGCCCTAATCTGGTTCCTGCACGGCACGCTGAGCCTTTGGTTAATTCCTCTTCCTGGTGGGAAATGAGAGTTAAATTTGCCCGTCCAGACACCTCCATCTAGTCTGTCATTGGTTCTGCCTATTCCTGTTCATCTTCCGCAGAAATTGCAAACTGGGCCAAACAGGAGGTTAAAGGCACTGACTCTCCAAGTCGGGAGAGTGTTAGTAAAGCGTCTGGAATGTTGCACCCGAGTACCAGGGGACGAAAACTGAGACATATTGGAACACGGCTCCCGATCACACGGTTGATCATACTCTGGGTTCCACATGCATGTTTTAGCTGAAGGAAGAATACCTTAAACCTGGAGAGTTGAGACCCGTGGAATGGGTACCATGCAATATGACTTCAAAGGGTCTTCATTTGCTCACCGAACCTCTCCAATCCTATCACTGCTGCGTTTATGCCCCTGTACACACACTTGATTCTCTTTCAGAGACATAGCAATCCATAGGTTTTAAGATACTTCCTAGTCAGGTACACTCTTAGGCATTTAATATGGGGTGTTGAGTCCATTTCGTTGAGCAAGGAGTAGCTCTTGTCTATTCCATATTTGGCTTAAGGAACTTTATCTGTGCTCATTTCAATCTCTGGTTTTATGCAGCACCCCAACTCACCTTTCCCCTTAAGCAAGCATAAGTTGGTTTTCTAAATTTGAGACCCTGTTCTGTTTTGTAATTCAGTTCCTGTGTAGCCAAGTTTACATTCCGTGTATTAGTGATATCTTATGATGTTTCTTTTCCTGTGTGACTTATTTCAGTTAGAATCATCATACCTGAATCCACTCATTATTCTGCTACGGGCCTGATGACATAGATTTCATTTCTGAGTGATACTGCATTGTACGTAAGTACCACAACTTCTTTATCCATTTTTCACTTTCTGCGATATTGAACTTGTACCGTAAACCAGGTTCTTGTAAACAGAGCCGTCCCAACCTTTGGGGTGGCTGTGTCTTTTTGATTTTAATTTCCCTAAGCTATAGGACCATAAGTGGAAGTGCCCTAGGCTCTGTTGCTTTGTTTTTTAGATGTTTCAGGAAACACCATACACTTCTCCCGAGTGGCTGTTGGCAATTTACATCCCGCCCATCAGCATAACAATGCTCCCAGTTCTCCATGGACTGTCCTGCCTTTCTGGATTTTACACTTTTTTCAGATGGCCCTTTTGACCGGGGGGAAGTGAGACTTCATTGTAGTGCAGATTTCCTTTGCAAGCTTGCTTGGTTGGCCAAAAAGGGCGTATGCGTTTTTTCCTGAATATATTCAGGAAAAAACGCATACGCCCTTTTTGGCCAAGTGCATCATTGTGGACGTTCTGCCTCTTTTCCTATGCTTTAAATGCAATTCCAGTCTACCTCCTGAAATCGGTTTCCTGCAATTCTGCCCCGCTTTCAAGTCCTCTTGGCAGCCTTACTTCAGTATATTTTTGGACGATAGCTGTCATTTATAACTCTGCAGGTTTGTGAATTACAGTGCCCCTGAGCTCCTTTCTTCAACTCGCTTTCTCGTGAGCTGGCCGCAACACCACAGGATGGCTTCAGGCCCTAATCTGGTTCCGGCACGGCACGCTGAGCCTTTGGTTAATTCCTCTTCCTGGTGGGAAATGAGAGTTAAATTTGCCCGTCCAGACACCTCCAGCTAGTCTGTCATTGGTTCTCCCTATTCCTGTTCATCTTCCGCAGAAATTGCAAACTGGGCCAAACAGGAGGTTAAAGGCACTGACTCTCCAAGTCGGGAGAGTGTTAGTAAAGCGTCTGGAATGTTGCACCCGAGTACCAGGGGACGAAAACTGACACATATTGGAACACGTCTCCCGATCACACGGTTGATCATACTCTGGGTTCCACATGCATGTGTTAGCTTAAGGAAGAATACCTTAAACCTGGAGAGTTGAGACCCGTGGAATGGGTTCCATGCAATATGACTTCAAAGGGTCTTCATTTGCTCACCGAACCTCTCCAGTCCTATCACTGCTGCGTTTATGCCCCTGTACACACGCTTGATTCTCTTTCGGAGACATAGCAATCCATAGGTTTTAAGATACTTCCTAGTCAGGTACACTCTTAGGCATTTAATATGGGGTGTTGAGTCCATTTCGTTGAGCAAGGAGTAGCTCTTGTCTATTCCATATTTGGCTTAAGGAACTTTATCTGTGCTCATTTCAATCTCTGGTTTTATGCAGCACCCCAACTCACCTTTCCCCTTAAGCAAGCATAAGTTGGTTTTCCAAATTTGAGACCCTGTTCTGTTTTGTAATTCAGTTCCTGTGTAGCCAAGTTTACATTCCGTGTATTAGTGATATCTTATGATGTTTCTTTTTCTGTGTGACTTATTTCAGTTAGAATCATCATACCTGAATCCACTCATTATGCTGCTACGGGCCTGATGACATAGATTTCCTTGCTGAGTGATACTGCATTGTACGTAAGTACCACAACTTCTTTATCCATTTTTCACTTTCTGCGATATTGAACTTGTACCGTAAACCAGGTTCTTGTAAACAGAGCCGTCCCAACCTTTGGGGTGGCTGTGTCTTTTTGATTTTAATTTCCCTAAGCTATAGGACCATAAGTGGAAGTGCCCTAGGCTCTGTTGCATTGATTTTTAGATGTTTCAGGAAATACCATACACTTCTCCCGAGTGGCTGTTGGCAATTTACATCCCGCCCATCAGCATAACAAGGCTCCCAGTTCTCCATGGCCTGTCCTGCCTTTCTGGATTTTACAGTTTTTTCAGATGGCCCTTTTGACCGGGGGGAAGAGAGACTTCATTGTAGTGCAGATTTCCTTTGCAAGCTTGCTTGGTTGGCCAAAAGGGGCGTATGCGTTTTTTCCTGAATATATTCAGGAAAAAACGCATACGCCCTTTTTGGCCAAGTGCATCATTGTGGACGTTCTGCCTCTTTTCCTATGCTTTAAATGCAATTCCAGTCTACCTCCTGAAATCGGTTTCCTGCAATTCTGCCCCGCTTTCAAGTCCTCTTGGCAGCCTTACTTCAGTATATTTTTGGACGATAGCTGTCATTTATAACTCTGCAGGTTTGTGAATTACAGTGCCCCTGAGCTCCTTTCTTCAACTCGCTTTCTCGTGAGCTGGCCGCAACCCCGCAGGATGGCTTCAGGCCCTAAACTGGTTCCGGCACGGCACGCTGAGCCTTTGGTTAATTCCTCTTCCTGGTGGGAAATGAGAGTTAAATTTGCCCGTCCAGACACCTCCAGCTAGTCTGTCATTGGTTCTCCCTATTCCTGTTCATCTTCCGCAGAAATTGCAAACTGGGCCAAACAGGAGGTTAAAGGCACTGACTCTCCAAGTCGGGAGAGTGTTAGTAAAGCGTCTGGAATGTTGCACCCGAGTACCAGGGGACGAAAACTGAGACATATTGGAACACGTCTCCCGATCACACGGTTGATCATACTCTGGGTTCCACATGCATGTTTTAGCTGAAGGAAGAATACCTTAAACCTGGAGAGTTGAGACCCGTGGAATGGGTACCATGCAATATGACTTCAAAGGGTCTTCAGTTGCTCACCGAACCTCTCCAATCCTATCACTGCTGCGTTTATGCCCCTGTACACACACTTGATTCTCTTTCAGAGACATAGCAATCCATAGGTTTTAAGATACTTCCTAGTCAGGTACACTCTTAGGCATTTAATATGGGGTGTTGAGTCCATTTCGTTGAGCAAGGAGTAGCTCTTGTCTATTCCATATTTGGCTTAAGGAACTTTATCTGTGCTCATTTCAATCTCTGGTTTTATGCAGCACCCCAACTCACCTTTCCCCTTAAGCAAGCATAAGTTGGGTTTCTAAATGTGAGACCCTGTTCTGTTTTGTAATTCAGTTCCTGTGTAGCCAAGTTTACATTCCGTGTATTAGTGATATCTTATGATGTTTCTTTTTCTGTGTGACTTATTTCAGTTAGAATCATCGTACCTGAATCCACTCATTATGCTGCTACGGGCCTGATGACATAGATTTCATTGCTGAGTGATATTGCATTGTACGTAAGTACCACAACTTCTTTATCCATTTTTCACTTTCTGCGATATTGAACTTGTACCGTAAACCAGGTTCTTGTAAACAGAGCCGTCCCAACCTTTGGGGTGGCTGTGTCTTTTGATTTTAATTTCCCTAAGCTATAGGACCATAAGTGGAAGTGCCCTAGGCTCTGTTGCTTTGTTTTTTAGATGTTTCAGGAAACACCATACACTTCTCCCGAGTGGCTGTTGGCAATTGACATCCCGCCCATCAGCATAACAAGGCTCCCAGTTCTCCATGGCCTGTCCTGCCTTTCTGGATTTTACACTTTTTTCAGATGGCCCTTTTGACCGGGGGGAAGTGAGACTTCATTGTAGTGCAGATTTCCTTTGCAAGCTTGCTTGGTTGGCCAAAAAGGGCGTATGCGTTTTATCCTGAATATATTCAGGAAAAAACGCATACGCCCTTTTTGGCCAAGTGCATCATTGTGGACGTTCTGCCTCTTTTCCTATGCTTTAAGTGCAATTCCAGTCTACCTCCTGAAATCGGTTTCCTGCAATTCTGCCCCGCTTTCAAGTCCTCTTGGCAGCCTTACTTCAGTATATTTTTGGACGATAGCTGTCATTTATAACTCTGCAGGTTTGTGAATTACAGTGCCCCTGAGCTCCTTTCTTCAACTCGCTTTCTCGTGAGATGGCCGCAACACCGCAGGATGGCTTCAGGCCCTAATCTGGTTCCGGCACGGCATGCTGAGCCTTTGGTTAATTCCTCTTCCTGGTGGGAAATGAGAGTTAAATTTGCCCGTCCAGACAGCTCCAGCTAGTCTGTCATTGGTTCTCCCTATTCCTGTTCATCTTCCGCAGAAATTGCAAACTGGGCCAAACAGGAGGTTAAAGGCACCGACTCTCCAAGTCGGGAGAGTGTTAGTAAAGCGTCTGGAATGTTGCACCCGAGTACCAGGGGACGAAAACTGAGACATATTGGAACACGTCTCCCGATCACACGGTTGATCATACTCTGGGTTCCACATGCATGTTTTAGCTGAAGGAAGAATCCCTTAAACCTGGAGAGTTGAGACCCGTGGAATGGGTACCATGCAATATGACTTCAAAGGGTCTTCATTTGCTCACCAAACCTCTCCAATCCTATCACTGCTGCGTTTATGCCCCTGTACACACACTTGATTCTCTTTCAGAGACATAGCAATCCATAGGTTTTAAGATACTTCCTAGTCAGGTACACTCTTAGGCATTTAATATGGGGTGTTGAGTCCATTTCGTTGAGCAAGGAGTAGCTCTTGTCTATTCCATATTTGGCTTAAGGAACTTTATCTGTGCTCATTTCAATCTCTGGTTTTATGCAGCACCCCAACTCACCTTTCCCCTTAAGCAAGCATAAGTTGGGTTTCTAAATTTGAGACCCTGTTCTGTTTTGTAATTCAGTTCCTGTGTAGCCAAGGTTACATTCCGTGTATTAGTGATATCTTATGATGTTTCTTTTTCTGTGTGACTTATTTCAGTTAGAATCATCGTACCTGAATCCACTCATTATGCTGCTACGGGCCTGATGACATAGATTTCATTGCTGAGTGATATTGCATTGTACGTAAGTACCACAACTTCTTTATCCATTTTTCACTTTCTGCGATATTGAACTTGTACCGTAAACCAGGTTCTTGTAAACAGAGCCGTCCCAACCTTTGGGGTGGCTGTGTCTTTTGATTTTAATTTCCCTAAGCTATAGGACCATAAGTGGAAGTGCCCTAGGCTCTGTTGCTTTGTTTTTTAGATGTTTCAGGAAACACCATACACTTCTCCCGAGTGGCTGTTGGCAATTTACATCCCGCCCATCAGCATAACAAGGCTCCCAGTTCTCCATGGCCTGTCCTGCCTTTCTGGATTTTACACTTTTTTCAGATGGCCCTTTTGACCGGTGGGAAGTGAGACTTCATTGTAGTGCAGATTTCCTTTGCAAGCTTGCTTGGTTGGCCAAAAAGGGCGTATGCGTTTTATCCTGAATATATTCAGGAAAAAACGCATACGCCCTTTTTGGCCAAGTGCATCATTGTGGACGTTCTGCCTCTTTTCCTATGCTTTAAATGCAATTCCAGTCTACCTCCTGAAATCGGTTTCCTGCAATTCTGCCCCGCTTTCAAGTCCTCTTGGCAGCCTTACTTCAGTATATTTTTGGACGATAGCTGTCATTTATAACTCTGCAGGTTTGTGAATTACAGTGCCCCTGAGCTCCTTTCTTCAACTCGCTTTCTCGTGAGCTGGCCGCAACCCCGCAGGATGGCTTCAGGCCCTAATCTGGTTGCGGCACGGCACGCTGAGCCTTTGGTTAATTCCTCTTCCTGGTGGGAAATGAGAGTTAAATTTGCCCGTCCAGACAGCTCCAGCTAGTCTGTCATTGGTTCTCACTATCCCTGTTCATCTTCCGCAGAAATTGCAAACTGGGCCAAACAGGAGGTTAAAGGCACCGACTCTCCAAGTCGGGAGAGTGTTAGTAAAGCGTCTGGAATGTTGCACCCGAGTACCAGGGGACGAAAACTGAGACATATTGGAACACGTCTCCCGATCACACGGTTGATCATACTCTGGGTTCCACATGCATGTTTTAGCTGAAGGAAGAATACCTTAAACCTGGAGAGTTGAGACCCGTGGAATGGGTACCATGCAATATGACTTCAAAGGGTCTTCATTTGCTCACCGAACCTCTCCAATCCTATCACTGCTGCGTTTATGCCCCTGTACACACACTTGATTCTCTTTCAGACAGATAGCAATCCATAGGTTTTAAGATACTTCCTAGTCAGGTACACTCTTAGGCATTTAATATGGGGTGTTGAGTCCATTTCGTTGAGCAAGGAGTAGCTCTTGTCTATTCCATATTTGGCTTAAGGAACTTTATCTGTGCTCATTTCAATCTCTGGTTTTATGCAGCACCCCAACTCACCTTTCCCCTTAAGCAAGCATAAGTTGGTTTTCTAAATTTGAGACCCTGTTCTGTTTTGTAATTCAGTTCCTGTGTAGCCAAGGTTACATTCCGTGTATTAGTGATATCTTATGATGTTTCTTTTTCTGTGTGACTTATTTCAGTTAGAATCATCGTACCTGAATCCACTCATTATGCTGCTACGGGCCTGATGACATAGATTTCATTGCTGAGTGATACTGCATTGTACGTAAGTACCACAACTTCTTTATCCATTTTTCACTTTCTGCGATATTGAACTTGTACCGTAAACCAGGTTCTTGTAAACAGAGCCGTCCCAACCTTTGGGGTGGCTGTGTCTTTTTGATTTTAATTTCCCTAAGCTATAGGACCATAAGTGGAAGTGCCCTAGGCTCTGTTGCTTTGTTTTTTAGATGTTTCAGGAAACACCATACACTTCTCCCGAGTGGCTGTTGGCAATTTACATCCCGCCCATCAGCATAACAAGGCTCCCAGTTCTCCATGGCCTGTCCTGCCTTTCTGGATTTTACACTTTTTTCAGATGGCCCTTTTGACCGGGGGGAAGTGAGACTTCATTGTAGTGCAGATTTCCTTTGCAAGCTTGCTTGGTTGGCCAAAAAGGGCGTATGCGTTTTTTCCTGAATATATTCAGGAAAAAACGCATACGCCCTTTTTGGCCAAGTGCATCATTGTGGACGTTCTGCCTCTTTTCCTATGCTTTAAATGCAATTCCAGTCTACCTCCTGAAATCGGTTTCCTGCAATTCTGCCCCGCTTTCAAGTCCTCTTGGCAGCCTTACTTCAGTATATTTTTGGACGATAGCTGTCATTTATAACTCTGCAGGTTTGTGAATTACAGTGCCCCTGAGCTCCTTTCTTCAACTCGCTTTCTCGTGAGCTGGCCGCAACACCACAGGATGGCTTCAGGCCATAATCTGGTTCCTGCACGGCACGCTGAGCCTTTGGTTAATTCCTCTTCCTGGTGGGAAATGAGAGTTAAATTTGCCCGTCCAGACACCTCCAGCTAGTCTCTCATTGGTTCTCCCTATCCCTGTTCATCTTCCGCAGAAATTGCAAACTGGGCCAAACAGGAGGTTAAAGGCACTGACTCTCCAAGTCGGGAGAGTGTTAGTAAAGCGTCTGGAATGTTGCACCCGAGTACCAGGGGACGAAAACTGAGACATATTGGAACACGTCTCCCGATCACACGGTTGATCATACTCTGGGTTCCACATGCATGTTTTAGCTGAAGGAAGAATACCTTAAACCTGGAGAGTTGAGACCCGTGGAATGGGTACCATGCAATATGACTTCACAGGGTCTTCATTTGCTCACCGAACCTCTCCAATCCTATCACTGCTGCGTTTATGCCCCTGTACACACACTTGATTCTCTTTCAGACAGATAGCAATCCATAGGTTTTAAGATACTTCCTAGTCAGGTACACTCTTAGGCATTTAATATGGGGTGTTGAGTCCATTTCGTTGAGCAAGGAGTAGCTCTTGTCTATTCCATATTTGGCTTAAGGAACTTTATCTGTGCTCATTTCAATCTCTGGTTTTATGCAGCACCCCAACTCACCTTTCCCCTTAAGCAAGCATAAGTTGGGTTTCTAAATTTGAGACCCTGTTCTGTTTTGTAATTCAGTTCCTGTGTAGCCAAGGTTACATTCCGTGTATTAGTGATATCTTATGATGTTTCTTTTTCTGTGTGACTTATTTCAGTTAGAATCATCGTACCTGAATCCACTCATTATGCTGCTACGGGCCTGATGACATAGATTTCATTGCTGAGTGATACTGCATTGTACGTAAGTACCACAACTTCTTTATCCATTTTTCACTTTCTGCGATATTGAACTTGTACCGTAAACCAGGTTCTTGTAAACAGAGCCGTCCCAACCTTTGGGGTGGCTGTGTCTTTTTGATTTTAATTTCCCTAAGCTATAGGACCATAAGTGGAAGTGCCCTAGGCTCTGTTGCTTTGTTTTTTAGATGTTTCAGGAAACACCATACACTTCTCCCGAGTGGCTGTTGGCAATTTACATCCCGCCCATCAGCATAACAAGGCTCCCAGTTCTCCATGGCCTGTCCTGCCTTTCTGGATTTTACACTTTTTTCAGATGGCCCTTTTGACCGGGGGGAAGTGAGACTTCACTGTAGTGCAGATTTCCTTTGCAAGCTTGCTTGGTTGGCCAAAAAGGGCGTATGCGTTTTTTCCTGAAGGAAAAAACGCATACGCCCTTTTTGGCCAAGTGCATCATTGTGGACGTTCTGCCTCTTTTCCTATGCTTTAAATGCAATTCCAGTCTACCTCCTGAAATCGGTTTCCTGCAATTCTGCCCCGCTTTCAAGTCCTCTTGGCAGCCTTACTTCAGTATATTTTTGGACGATAGCTGTCATTTATAACTCTGCAGGTTTGTGAATTACAGTGCCCCTGAGCTCCTTTCTTCAACTCGCTTTCTCGTGAGCTGGCCGCAACACCACAGGATGGCTTCAGGCCCTAATCTGGTTCCTGCACGGCACGCTGAGCCTTTGGTTAATTCCTCTTCCTGGTGGGAAATGAGAGTTAAATTTGCCCGTCCAGACACCTCCATCTAGTCTGTCATTGGTTCTGCCTATTCCTGTTCATCTTCCGCAGAAATTGCAAACTGGGCCAAACAGGAGGTTAAAGGCACTGACTCTCCAAGTCGGGAGAGTGTTAGTAAAGCGTCTGGAATGTTGCACCCGAGTACCAGGGGACGAAAACTGAGACGTATTGGAACACGTCTCCCGATCACACAGTTCATCATACTCTGGGTTCCACATGCATGTTTTAGCTGAAGGAAGAATCCCTTAAACCTGGAGAGTTGAGACCCGTGGAATGGGTACCATGCAATATGACTTCAAAGGGTCTTCATTTGCTCACCGAACCTCTCCAATCCTATCACTGCTGCGTTTATGCCCCTGTACACACACTTGATTCTCTTTCAGAGACATAGCAATCCATAGGTTTTAAGATACTTCCTAGTCAGGTACACTCTTAGGCATTTAATATGGGGTGTTGAGTCCATTTCGTTGAGCAAGGAGTAGCTCTTGTCTATTCCATATTTGGCTTAAGGAACTTTATCTGTGCTCATTTCAATCTCTGGTTTTATGCAGCACCCCAACTCACCTTTCCCCTTAAGCAAGCATAAGTTGGGTTTCTAAATTAGAGATCCTGTTCTGTTTTGTAATTCAGTTCCTGTGTAGCCAAGGTTACATTCCGTGTATTAGTGATATCTTATGATGTTTCTTTTCCTGTGTGACTTATTTCAGTTAGAATCATCATACCTGAATCCACTCATTATGCTGCTACGGGCCTGATGACATAGATTTCATTGCTGAGTGATACTGCATTGTACGTAAGTACCACAACTTCTTTATCCATTTTTCACTTTCTGCGATATTGAACTTGTACCGTAAACCAGGTTCTTGTAAACAGAGCCGTCCCAACCTTTGGGGTGGCTGTGTCTTTTTGATTTTAATTTCCCTAAGCTATAGGACCATAAGTGGAAGTGCCCTAGGCTCTGTTGCTTTGTTTTTTAGATGTTTCAGGAAACACCATACACTTCTCCGGAGTGGCTGTTGGCAATTTACATCCCGCCCATCAGCATAACAAGGCTCCCAGTTCTCCATGGCCTGTCCTGCCTTTCTGGATTTTACACTTTTTTCAGATGGCCCTTTGGACCGGGGGGAAGTGAGACTTCATTGTAGTGCAGATTTCCTTTGCAAGCTTGCTTGGTTGGCCAAAAAGGGCGTATGCGTTTTTTCCTGAATATATTCAGGAAAAAACGCATACGCCCTTTTTGGCCAAGTGCATCATTGTGGACGTTCTGCCTCTTTTCCTATGCTTTAAATGCAATTCCAGTCTACCTCCTGAAATCAGTTTCCTGCAATTCGGCCCCGCTTTCAAGTCCTCTTGGCAGCCTTACTTCAGTATATTTTTGGACGATAGCTGTCATTTATAACTCTGCAGGTTTGTGAATTACAGTGCCCCTGAGCTCCTTTCTTCAACTCGCTTTCTCGTGAGCTGGCCGCAACCCCGCAGGATGGCTTCAGGCCCTAATCTGGTTCCGGCACGGCACGCTGAGCCTTTGGTTAATTCCTCTTCCTGGTGGGAAATGAGAGTTAAATTTGCCCTTCCAGACACCTCCATCTAGTCTGTCATTGGTTCTGCCTATTCCTGTTCATCTTCCGCAGAAATTGCAAACTGGGCCAAACAGGAGGTTAAAGGCACTGACTCTCCAAGTCGGGAGAGTGTTAGTAAAGCGTCTGGAATGTTGCACCTGAGTACCAGGGGACGAAAACTGAGACATATTGGAACACGTCTTCCGATCACACGGTTGATCATACTCTGGGTTCCACATGCATGTTTTAGCTGAAGGAAGAATACCTTAAACCTGGAGAGTTGAGACCCGTGGAATGGGTACCATGCAATATGACTTCAAAGGGTCTTCATTTGCTCACTGAACCTCTCCAATCCTATCACTGCTGCGTTTATGCCCCTGCACACACGCTTGATTCTCTTTTGGAGACAAGCAATCCATAGGTTTTAAGATACTTCCTAGTCAGGTACACTCTTAGGCATTTAATATGGGGTGTTGAGTCCATTTCGTTGAGCAAGGAGTAGCTCTTGTCTATTCCATATTTGGCTTAAGGAACTTTATCTGTGCTCATTTCAATCTCTGGTTTTATGCAGCACCCCAACTCACCTTTCCCCTTAAGCAAGCATAAGTTGGTTTTCCAAATTTGAGACCCTGTTCTGTTTTGTAATTCAGTTCCTGTGTAGCCAAGGTTACATTCCGTGTATTAGTGATATCTTATGATGTTTCTTTTTCTGTGTGACTTATTTCAGTTAGAATCATCATACCTGAATCCACTCATTATGCTGCTACGGGCCTGATGACATAGATTTCTTTGCTGAGTGATACTGCATTGTACGTAAGTAGCACAACTTCTTTATCCATTTTTCACTTTCTGCGATATTGAACTTGTACCGTAAACGTGGTTCTTGTAAACAGAGCCGTCCCAACCTTTGGGGTGTCTGTGTCTTTTTTATTTTAATTTCCCTAAGCTATAGGACCATAAGTGGAAGTGCCCTAGGCTCTGTTGCTTTGTTTTTTAGATGTTTCAGGAAACACCATACACTTCTCCCGAGTGGCTGTTGGCAATTTACATCCCGCCCATCAGCATAACAAGGCTCCCAGTTCTCCATGGCCTGTCCTGCCTTTCTGGATTTTACACTTTTTTCAGATGGCCCTTTTGACCGGGGGGAAGTGAGACTTCATTGTAGTGCAGATTTCCTTTGCAAGCTTGCTTGGTTGGCCAAACAGGGCGTATGCGTTTTTTCCTGAATATATTCAGGAAAAAACGCATACGCCCTTTTTGGCCAAGTGCATCATTGTGGACGTTCTGCCTCTTTTCCTATGCTTTAAATGCAATTCCAGTCTACCTCCTGAAATCGGTTTCCTGCAATTCTGCCCCGCTTTCAAGTCCTCTTGGCAGCCTTACTTCAGTATATTTTTGGACGATAGCTGTCATTTATAACTCTGCAGGTTTGTGAATTACAGTGCCCCTGAGCTCCTTTCTTCAACTCGCTTTCTCGTGAGCTGGCCGCAACACCGCAGGATTGCTTCAGGCCCTAATCTGGTTCCGGCACGGCACGCTGAGCCTTTGGTTAATTCCTCTTCCTGGTGGGAAATGAGAGTTAAATTTGCCCTTCCAGACACCTCCATCTAGTCTGTCATTGGTTCTGCCTATTCCTGTTCATCTTCCGCAGAAATTGCAAACTGGGCCAAACAGGAGGTTAAAGGCACTGACTCTCCAAGTCGGGAGAGTGTTAGTAAAGCGTCTGGAATGTTGCACCTGAGTAACAGGGGAAGAAAACTGAGACATATTGGAACACGTCTCCCGATCACACGGTTGATCATACTCTGGCTTCCAAATGCATGTTTTAGCTGAAGGAAGAATACCTTAAACCTGGAGAGTTGAGACCCGTGGAATGGGTACCATGCAATATGACTTCAAAGGGTCTTCATTTGCTCACCGAACCTCTCCAATCCTATCACTGCTGCGTTTATGCCCCTGTACACACACTTTATTCTCTTTCAGACACATAGCAATCCATAGGTTTTAAGATACTTCCTAGTCAGGTACACTCTTAGGCATTTAATATGGGGTGTTGAGTCCATTTCGTTGAGCAAGGAGTAGCTCTTGTCTATTCCATATTTGGCTTAAGGAACTTTATCTGTGCTCATTTCAATCTCTGGTTTTATGCAGCACCCCAACTCACCTTTCCCCTTAAGCAAGCATAAGTTGGTTTTCTAAATTTGAGACCCTGTTCTGTTTTGTAATTCAGTTCCTGTGTAGCCAAGTTTACATTCCGTCTATTAGTGATATCTTATGATGTTTCTTTTTCTGTGTGACTTATTTCAGTTAGAATCATCGTACCTGAATCCACTCATTATGCTGCTACGGGCCTGATGACATAGATTTCATTGCTGAGTGATATTGCATTGTACGTAACTACCACAACTTCTTTATCCATTTTTCACTTTCTGCGATATTGAACTTGTACCGTAAACCAGGTTCTTGTAAACAGAGCCGTCCCAACCTTTGGGGTGGCTGTGTCTTTTGATTTTAATTTCCCTAAGCTATAGGACCATAAGTGGAAGTGCCCTAGGCTCTGTTGCTTTGTTTTTTAGATGTTTCAGGAAACACCATACACTTCTCCGGAGTGGCTGTTGGCAATTTACATCCCGCCCATCAGCATAACAAGGCTCCCAGTTCTCCATGGCCTGTCCTGCCTTTCTGGATTTTACACTTTTTTCAGATGGCCCTTTTGACCGGGGGGAAGTGAGAGTTCATTGTAGTGCAGATTTGCTTTGCAAGCTTGCTTGGTTGGCCAAAAAGGGCGTATGCGTTTTTTCCTGAATATATTTAGGAAAAAACGCATACGCCCTTTTTGGCCAAGTGCATCATTGTGGACGTTCTGCCTCTTTTCCTATGCTTTAAATGCAATTCCAGTCTACCTCCTGAAATCGGTTTCCTGCAATTCTGCCCCGCTTTCAAGTCCTCTTGGCAGCCTTAATTCAGTATATTTTTGGACGATAGCTGTCATTTATAACTCTGCAGGTTTGTGAATTACAGTGCCCCTGAGCTCCTTTCTTCAAGTCGCTTTCTTGTGAGCTGGCCACAACACCGCAGGATGGCTTCAAGCCCTAATCTGGTTCCGGCACGGCACGCTGAGCCTTTGGTTAATTCCTCTTCCTGGTGGGAAATGAGAGTTAAATTTGCCCGTCCAGACACCTCCAGCTAGTCTGTCATTTGTTCTCCCTATTCCTGTTCATCTTCTGCAGAAATTGCAAACTGGGCCAAACAGGAGGTTAAAGGCATTGACTTTCCAAGTCGGGAGAGTGTTAGTAAAGCGTCTGGAATGTTGCACCCGAGTACCAGGGGACGAAAACTGAGACATATTGGAACACGTCTCCCGATCACACGGTTGATCATACTCTGGGTTCCACATGCATGTTTTAGCTGAAGGAAGAATACCTTAAACCTGGAGAGTTGAGACCCGTGGAATGGGTTCCATGCAATATGACTTCAAAGGGTCTTCATTTGCTCACCGAACCTCTCCAGTCCTATCACTGCTGCGTTTATGCCCCTGTACACACGCTTGATTCTCTTTCGGAGACATAGCAATCCATAGGTTTTAAGATACTTCCTAGTCAGGTACACTCTTAGGCATTTAATATGGGGTGTTGAGTCCATTTCGTTGAGCAAGGAGTAGCTCTTGTCTATTCCATATTTGGCTTAAGGAACTTTATCTGTGCTCATTTCAATCTCTGGTTTTATGCAGCACCCCAACTCACCTTTCCCCTTAAGCAAGCATAAGTTGGTTTTCTAAATTTGAGACCCTGTTCTGTTTTGTAATTCAGTTCCTGTGTAGCCAAGTTTACATTCCGTGTATTAGTGATATCTTATGATGTTTCTTTTTCTGTGTGAATTATTTCAGTTAGAATCATCGTACCTGAATCCACTCATTATGCTGCTACGGGCCTGATGACATAGATTTCATTGCTGAGTGATACTGCATTGTACGTAAGTACCACAACTTCTTTATCCATTTTTCACTTTCTGCGATATTGAACTTGTACTGTAAACCAGGTTCTTGTAAACAGAGCCGTCCCAACCTTTGGGGTGGCTGTGTCTTTTTGATTTTAATTTCCCTAAGCTATAGGACCATAAGTGGAAGTGCCCTAGGCTCTGTTGCTTTGTTTTTTAGATGTTTCAGGAAACACCATACACTTCTCCCGAGTGGCTGTTGGCAATTTACATCCCGCCCATCAGCATAACAAGGCTCCCAGTTCTCCATGGCCTGTCCTGCCTTTCTGGATTTTACACTTTTTTCAGATGGCCCTTTTGACCGGGGGGAAGTGAGACTTCATTGTAGTGCAGATTTCCTTTGCAAGCTTGCTTGGTTGGCCAAAAAGGGCGTATGCGTTTTTTCCTGAATATATTCAGGAAAAAACGCATACGCCCTTTTTGGCCAAGTGCATCATTGTGGACGTTCTGCCTCTTTTCCTATGCTTTAAATGCAATTCCAGTCTACCTCCTGAAATCGGTTTCCTGCAATTCTGCCCCAAGTTCAAGTCCTCTTGGCAGCCTTACTTCAGTATATTTTTGGACGATAGCTGTCATTTATAACTCTGCAGGTTTGTGAATTACAGTGCCCCTGAGCTCCTTTCTTCAACTCGCTTTCTCGTGAGCTGGCCGCAACACCGCAGGATTGCTTCAGGCCCTAATCTGGTTCCGGCATGGCACGCTTAGCCTTTGGTTAATTCCTCTTCCTGGTGGGAAATGAGAGTTAAATTTGCCCGTCCAGACACCTCCAGCTAGTCTGTCATTGGTTCTGCCTATTCCTGTTCATCTTCCGCAGAAATTGCAAACTGGGCCAAACAGGAGGTTAAAGGCACTGACTCTCCAAGTCGGGAGAGTGTTAGTAAAGCGTCTGGAATGTTGCACCCGAGTACCAGGGGACGAAAACTGAGACATATTGGAACACGTTTCCCGATCACACGGTTGATCATACTCTGGGTTCCACATGCATGTTTTAGCTGAAGGAAGAATCCCTTAAACCTGGAGAGTTGAGACCCGTGGAATGGGTACCATGCAATATGACTTCAAAGGGTCTTCATTTGCTCACCGAACCTCTCCAATCCTATCACTGCTGCGTTTATGCCCCTGTACACACACTTGATTCTCTTTCAGAGACATAGCAATCCATAGGTTTTAAGATACTTCCTAGTCAGGTACACTCTTAGGCATTTAATATGGGGTGTTGAGTCCATTTCGTTGAGCAAGGAGTAGCTCTTGTCTATTCCATATTTGGCTTAAGGAACTTTATCTGTGCTCATTTCAATCTCTGGTTTTATGCAGCACCCCAACTCACCTTTCCCCTTAAACAAGCATAAGTTGGGTTTCTAAATTTGAGACCCTGTTCTGTTTTGTAATTCAGTTCCTGTGTAGCCAAGGTTACATTCCGTGTATTAGTGATATCTTATGATGTTTCTTTTCCTGTGTGACTTATTTCAGTTAGAATCATCATACCTGAATCCACTCATTATGCTGCTACGGGCCTGATGACATAGATTTCATTGCTGAGTGATACTGCATTGTACGTAAGTACCACAACTTCTTTATCCATTTTTCACTTTCTGCGATATTGAACTTGTACCGTAAACCAGGTTCTTGTAAACAGAGCCATCTCAACCTTTGGTGTGGCTGTGTCTTTTTGATTTTAATTTCCCTAAGCTATAGGACCATAAGTGGAAGTGCCCTAGGCTCTGTTGCTTTGTTTTTTAGATGTTTCAGGAAACACCATACACTTCTCCCGAGTGGCTGTTGGCAATTTACATCCCGCCCATCAGCATAACAAGGCTCCCAGTTCTCCATGGCCTGTCCTGCCTTTCTGGATTTTACACTTTTTTCAGATGGCCCTTTTGACCGGGGGGAAGTGAGACTTCATTGTAGTGCAGATTTCCTTTGCAAGCTTGCTTGGTTGGCCAAAAAGGGCGTATGCGTTTTTTCCTGAATATATTCAGGAAAAAACGCATACGCCCTTTTTGGCCAAGTGCATCATTGTGGACGTTCTGCCTCTTTTCCTATGCTTTAAATGCAATTCCAGTCTACCTCCTGAAATCGGTTTCCTGCAATTCTGCCCCGCTTTCAAGTCCTCTTGGCAGCCTTACTTCAGTATATTTTTGGACGATAGCTGTCATTTATAACTCTGCAGGTTTGTGAATTACAGTGCCCCTGAGCTCCTTTCTTCAACTCGCTTTCTCGTGAGCTGGCCGCAACACCGCAGGATGGCTTCAGGCCCTAATCTGGTTCCGGCACGGCACGCTGAGCCTTTGGTTAATTCCTCTTCCTGGTGGGAAATGAGAGTTAAATTTGCCCGTCCAGACACCTCCCTCTAGTCTGTCATTGGTTCTGCCTATTCCTGTTCATCTTCCACAGAAATTGCAAACTGGGCCAAACAGGAGGTTAAAGGCACTGACTCTCCAAGTCGGGAGAGTGTTAGTAAAGCGTCTGGAATGTTGCACCCGAGTACCAGGGGACGAAAACTGAGACGTATTGGAACACGTCTCCCGATCACACAGTTGATCATACTCTGGGTTCCACATGCATGTTTTAGCTGAAGGAAGAATACCTTAAACCTGGAGAGTTGAGACCCGTGGAATGGGTACCATGCAATATGACTTCAAAGGGTCTTCATTTGCTCACCGAACCTCTCCAATCCTATCACTGCTGCGTTTATGCCCCTGTACACACACTTGATTCTCTTTCAGAGACATAGCAATCCATAGGTTTTAAGATACTTCCTAGTCAGGTACACTCTTAGGCATTTAATATGGGGTGTTGAGTCCATTTCATTGAGCAAGGAGTAGCTCTTGTCTATTCCATATTTGGCTTAAGGAACTTTATCTGTGCTCATTTCAATCTCTGGTTTTATGCAGCACCCCAACTCACCTTTCCCCTTAAGCAAGCATAAGTTGGGTTTCTAAATTTGAGATCCTGTTCTGTTTTGTAATTCAGTTCCTGTGTAGCCAAGGTTACATTCCGTGTATTAGTGATATCTTATGATGTTTCTTTTCCTGTGTGACTTATTTCAGTTAGAATCATCATACCTGAATCCACTCATTATGCTGCTACGGGCCTGATGACATAGATTTCATTGCTGAGTGATACTGCATTGTACGTAAGTACCACAACTTCTTTATCCATTTTTCACTTTCTGCGATATTGAACTTGTACCGTAAACCAGGTTCTTGTAAACAGAGCCATCCCAACCTTTGGTGTGGCTGTGTCTTTTTGATTTTAATTTCCCTAAGCTATAGGACCATAAGTGGAAGTGCCCTAGGCTCTGTTGCTTTGTTTTTTAGATGTTTCAGGAAACACCATACACTTCTCCCGAGTGGCTGTTGGCAATTTACATCCCGCCCATCAGCATAACAAGGCTCCCAGTTCTCCATGGCCTGTCCTGCCTTTCTGGATTTTACACTTTTTTCAGATGGCCCTTTTGACCGGGGGGAAGTGAGACTTCATTGTAGTGCAGATTTCCTTTGCAAGCTTGCTTGGTTGGCCAAAAAGGGCGTATGCATTTTTTCCTGAATATATTCAGGAAAAAACGCATACGCCCTTTTTGGCCAAGTGCATCATTGTGGACGTTCTGCCTCTTTTCCTATGCTTTAAATGCAATTCCAGTCTACCTCCTGAAATGGGTTTCCTGCAATTCTGCCCCGCTTTCAAGTCCTCTTGGCAGCCTTACTTCAGTATATTTTTGGACGATAGCTGTCATTTATAACTCTGCAGGTTTGTGAATTACAGTGCCCCTGAGCTCCTTTCTTCAACTCGCTTTCTCGTGAGCTGGCCGCAACACCGCAGGATGGCTTCAGGCCCTAATCTGGTTCCGACACGGCACGCTGAGCCTTTGGTTAATTCCCCTTCCTGGTGGGAAATGAGAGTTAAATTTGCCCGTCCAGACACCTCCAGCTAGTCTGTCATTGGTTCTCCCTATTCCTGTTCATCTTCCGCAGAAATTGCAAACTGGGCCAAACAGGAGGTTAAAGGCACTGACTCTCCAAGTCGGGAGAGTGTTAGGAAAGCGTCTGGAATGTTGCACCCGAGTACCAGGGGACGAAAACTGAGACATATTGGAACACGTCTCCCGATCACACGGTTGATCATACTCTGGGTTCCACATGCATGTTTTAGCTGAAGGAAGAATACCTTAAACCTGGAGAGTTGAGACCCGTGGAATGGGTACCATGCAATATGACTTCAAAGGGTCTTCATTTGCTCACTGAACCTCTCCAATCCTATCACTGCTGCGTTTATGCCCCTGCACACACGCTTGATTCTCTTTTGGAGACAAGCAATCCATAGGTTTTAAGATACTTCCTAGTCAGGTACACTCTTAGGCATTTAATATGGGGTGTTGAGTCCATTTCGTTGAGCAAGGAGTAGCTCTTGTCTATTCCATATTTGGCTTAAGGAACTTTATCTGTGCTCATTTCAATCTCTGGTTTTATGCAGCACCCCAACTCACCTTTCCCCTTAAGCAAGCATAAGTTGGTTTTCCAAATTTGAGACCCTGTTCTGTTTTGTAATTCAGTTCCTGTGTAGCCAAGGTTACATTCCGTGTATTAGTGATATCTTATGATGTTTCTTTTTCTGTGTGACTTATTTCAGTTAGAATCATCATACCTGAATCCACTCATTATGCTGCTACGGGCCTGATGACATAGATTTCTTTGCTGAGTGAGACTGCATTGTACGTAAGTACCACAACTTCTTTATCCATTTTTCACTTTCTGCGATATTGAACTTGTACCGTAAACGTGGTTCTTGTAAACAGAGCCGTCCCAACCTTTGGGGTGTCTGTGTCTTTTTGATTTTAATTTCCCTAAGCTATAGGACCATAAGTGGAAGTGCCCTAGGCTCTGTTGCTTTGTTTTTTAGATGTTTCAGGAAACACCATACACTTCTCCCGAGTGGCTGTTGGCAATTTACATCCCGCCCATCAGCATAACAAGGCTCCCAGTTCTCCATGGCCTGTCCTGCCTTTCTGGATTTTACACTTTTTTCAGATGGCCCTTTTGACCGGGGGGAAGTGAGACTTCATTGTAGTGCAGATTTCCTTTGCAAGCTTGCTTGGTTGGCCAAACAGGGCGTATGCGTTTTTTCCTGAATATATTCAGGAAAAAACGCATACGCCCTTTTTGGCCAAGTGCATCATTGTGGACGTTCTGCCTCTTTTCCTATGCTTTAAAAGCAATTCCAGTCTACCTCCTGAAATCGGTTTCCTGCAATTCTGCCCCGCTTTCAAGTCCTCTTGGCAGCCTTACTTCAGTATATTTTTGGACGATAGCTGTCATTTATAACTCTGCAGGTTTGTGAATTACAGTGCCCCTGAGCTCCTTTCTTCAACTCGCTTTCTCGTGAGCTGGCCGCAACACCGCAGGATGGCTTCAGGCCCTAATCTGGTTCCGGCACGGCACGCTGAGCCTTTGGTTAATTCCTCTTCCTGGTGGGAAATGAGAGTTAAATTTGCCCGTCCAGACACCTCCAGCTAGTCTGTCATTGGTTCTCCCTATTCCTGTTCATCTTCCGCAGAAATTGCAAACTGGGCCAAACAGGAGGTTAAAGGCACTGACTCTCCAAGTCGGGAGAGTGTTAGTAAAGCGTCTGGAATGTTGCACCCGAGTACCAGGGGACGAAAACTGACACATATTGGAACACGTCTCCCGATCACATGGTTGATCATACTCTGGGTTCCACATGCATGTTTTAGCTGAAGGAAGAATACCTTAAACCTGGAGAGTTGAGACCCGTGGAATGGGTTCCATGCAATATGACTTCAAAGGGTCTTCATTTGCTCACCGAACCTCTCCAGTCCTATCACTGCTGCGTTTATGCCCCTGTACACACGCTTGATTCTCTTTCGGAGACATAGCAATCCATAGGTTTTAAGATACTTCCTAGTCAGGTACACTCTTAGGCATTTAATATGGGGTGTTGAGTCCATTTCGTTGAGCAAGGAGTAGCTCTTGTCTATTCCATATTTGGCTTAAGGAACTTTATCTGTGCTCATTTCAATCTCTGGTTTTATGCAGCACCCCAACTCACCTTTCCCCTTAAGCAAGCATAAGTTGGTTTTCTAAATTTGAGACCCTGTTCTGTTTTGTAATTCA
Source organism: Lagenorhynchus albirostris (assembly GCF_949774975.1). Classification (NCBI taxonomy): domain Eukaryota; kingdom Metazoa; phylum Chordata; class Mammalia; order Artiodactyla; family Delphinidae; genus Lagenorhynchus; species Lagenorhynchus albirostris. Next base: position 218,694 of record NW_026783597.1, on the reverse strand, counting down.
GTTCCTGTGTAGCCAAGTTTACATTCCGTGTATTAGTGATATCTTATGATGTTTCTTTTTCTGTGTGAATTATTTCAGTTAGAATCATCGTACCTGAATCCACTCATTATGCTGCTACGGGCCTGATGACATAGATTTCATTGCTGAGTGATACTGCATTGTACGTAAGTACCACAACTTCTTTATCCATTTTTCACTTTCTGCGATATTGAACTTGTACTGTAAAACAGGTTCTTGTAAACAGAGCCGTCCCAACCTTTGGGGTGGCTGTGTCTTTTTGATTTTAATTTCCCTAAGCTATAGGACCATAAGTGGAAGTGCCCTAGGCTCTGTTGCTTTGTTTTTTAGATGTTTCAGGAAACACCATACACTTCTCCCGAGTGGCTGTTGGCAATTTACATCCCGCCCATCAGCATAACAAGGCTCCCAGTTCTCCATGGCCTGTCCTGCCTTTCTGGATTTTACACTTTTTTCAGATGGCCCTTTTGACCGGGGGGAAGTGAGACTTCATTGTAGTGCAGATTTCCTTTGCAAGCTTGCTTGGTTGGCCAAAAAGGGCGTATGCGTTTTTTCCTGAATATATTCAGGAAAAAACGCATACGCCCTTTTTGGCCAAGTGCATCATTGTGGACGTTCTGCCTCTTTTCCTATGCTTTAAAAGCAATTCCAGTCTACCTCCTGAAATCGGTTTCCTGCAATTCTGCCCCAAGTTCAAGTCCTCTTGGCAGCCTTACTTCAGTATATTTTTGGACGATAGCTGTCATTTATAACTCTGCAGGTTTGTGAATTACAGTGCCCCTGAGCTCCTTTCTTCAAGTCGCTTTCTCGTGAGCTGGCCGCAACACCGCAGGATTGCTTCAGGCCCTAATCTGGTTCCGGCATGGCACGCTTAGCCTTTGGTTAATTCCTCTTCCTGGTGGGAAATGAGAGTTAAATTTGCCCGTCCAGACACCTCCAGCTAGTCTGTCATTGGTTCTGCCTATTCCTGTTCATCTTCCGCAGAAATTGCAAACTGGGCCAAACAGGAGGTTAAAGGCACTGACTCTCCAAGTCGGGAGAGTGTTAGTAAAGCGTCTGGAATGTTGCACCCGAGTACCAGGGGACGAAAACTGAGACATATTGGAACACGTTTCCCGATCACACGGTTGATCATACTCTGGGTTCCACATGCATGTTTTAGCTGAAGGAAGAATCCCTTAAACCTGGAGAGTTGAGACCCGTGGAATGGGTACCATGCAATATGACTTCAAAGGGTCTTCATTTGCTCACCGAACCTCTCCAATCCTATCACTGCTGCGTTTATGCCCCTGTACACACACTTGATTCTCTTTCAGAGACATAGCAATCCATAGGTTTTAAGATACTTCCTAGTCAGGTACACTCTTAGGCATTTAATATGGGGTGTTGAGTCCATTTCGTTGAGCAAGGAGTAGCTCTTGTCTATTCCATATTTGGCTTAAGGAACTTTATCTGTGCTCATTTCAATCTCTGGTTTTATGCAGCACCCCAACTCACCTTTCCCCTTAAGCAAGCATAAGTTGGGTTTCTAAATTTGAGACCCTATTCTGTTTTGTAATTCAGTTCCTGTGTAGCCAAGGTTACATTCCGTGTATTAGTGATATCTTATGATGTTTCTTTTCCTGTGTGACTTATTTCAGTTAGAATCATCATACCTGAATCCACTCATTATGCTGCTACGGGCCTGATGACATAGATTTCATTGCTGAGTGATACTGCATTGTACGTAAGTACCACAACTTCTTTATCCATTTTTCACTTTCTGCGATATTGAACTTGTACCGTAAACCAGGTTCTTGTAAACAGAGCCATCTCAACCTTTGGTGTGGCTGTGTCTTTTTGATTTTAATTTCCCTAAGCTATAGGACCATAAGTGGAAGTGCCCTAGGCTCTGTTGCTTTGTTTTTTAGATGTTTCAGGAAACACCATACACTTCTCCCGAGTGGCTGTTGGCAATTTACATCCCGCCCATCAGCATAACAAGGCTCCCAGTTCTCCATGGCCTGTCCTGCCTTTCTGGATTTTACACTTTTTTCAGATGGCCCTTTTGACCGGGGGGAAGTGAGACTTCATTGTAGTGCAGATTTGCTTTGCAAGCTTGCTTGGTTGGCCAAAAAGGGCGTATGCGTTTTTTCCTGAATATATTTAGGAAAAAGCGCATACGCCCTTTTTGGCCAAGTGCATCATTGTGGACGTTCTGCCTCTTTTCCTATGCTTTAAATGCAATTCCAGTCTACCTCCTGAAATCGGTTTCCTGCAATTCTGCCCCGCTTTCAAGTCCTCTTGGCAGCCTTAATTCAGTATATTTTTGGACGATAGCTGTCATTTATAACTCTGCAGGTTTGTGAATTACAGTGCCCCTGAGCTCCTTTCTTCAAGTCGCTTTCTTGTGAGCTGGCCACAACACCGCAGGATGGCTTCAAGCCCTAATCTGGTTCCGGCACGGCACGCTGAGCCTTTGGTTAATTCCTCTTCCTGGTGGGAAATGAGAGTTAAATTTGCCCGTCCAGACACCTCCAGCTAGTCTGTCATTGGTTCTCCCTATTCCTGTTCATCTTCCGCAGAAATTGCAAACTGGGCCAAACAGGAGGTTAAAGGCATTGACTCTCCAAGTCGGGAGAGTGTTAGTAAAGCGTCTGGAATGTTGCACCCGAGTACCAGGGGACGAAAACTGACACATATTGGAACACGTCTCCTGATCACATGGTTGATCATACTCTGGGTTCCACATGCATGTTTTAGCTGAAGGAAGAATACCTTAAACCTGGAGAGTTGAGACCCGTGGAATAGGTACCATGCAATATGACTTCAAAGGGTCTTCATTTGCTCACCGAACCTCTCCAGTCCTATCACTGCTGCGTTTATGCCCCTGTACACACGCTTGATTCTCTTTCGGAGACATAGCAATCCATAGGTTTTAAGATACTTCCTAGTCAGGTACACTCTTAGGCATTTAATATGGGGTGTTGAGTCCATTTCGTTGAGCAAGGAGTAGCTCTTGTCTATTCCATATTTGGCTTAAGGAACTTTATCTGTGCTCATTTCAATCTCTGGTTTTATGCAGCACCCCAACTCACCTTTCCCCTTAAGCAAGCATAAGTTGGTTTTCTAAATTTGAGACCCTGTTCTGTTTTGTAATTCAGTTCCTGTGTAGCCAAGTTTACATTCCGTGTATTAGTGATATCTTATGATGTTTCTTTTTCTGTGTGAATTATTTCAGTTAGAATCATCGTACCTGAATCCACTCATTATGCTGCTACGGGCCTGATGACATAGATTTCATTGCTGAGTGATACTGCATTGTACGTAAGTACCACAACTTCTTTATCCATTTTTCACTTTCTGCGATATTGAACTTGTACCGTAAACCAGGTTCTTGTAAACAGAGCCGTCCCAACCTTTGGGGTGGCTGTGTCTTTTTGATTTTAATTTCCCTAAGCTATAGGACCATAAGTGGAAGTGCCCTAGGCTCTGTTGCTTTGTTTTTTAGATGTTTCAGGAAACACCATACACTTCTCCCGAGTGGCTGTTGGCAATTTACATCCCGCCCATCAGCATAACAAGGCTCCCAGTTCTCCATGGCCTGTCCTGCCTTTCTGGATTTTACACTTTTTTCAGATGGCCCTTTTGACCGGGGGGAAGTGAGACTTCATTGTAGTGCAGATTTCCTTTGCAAGCTTGCTTGGTTGGCCAAAAAGGGCGTATGCGTTTTTTCCTGAATATATTCAGGAAAAAACGCATACGCCCTTTTTGGCCAAGTGCATCATTGTGGACGTTCTGCCTCTTTTCCTATGCTTTAAATGCAATTCCAGTCTACCTCCTGAAATCGGTTTCCTGCAATTCTGCCCCAAGTTCAAGTCCTCTTGGCAGCCTTACTTCAGTATATTTTTGGACGATAGCTGTCATTTATAACTCTGCAGGTTTGTGAATTACAGTGCCCCTGAGCTCCTTTCTTCAAGTTGCTTTCTCGTGAGCTGGCCGCAACACCGCAGGATTGCTTCAGGCCCTAATCTGGTTCCGGCATGGCACGCTTAGCCTTTGGTTAATTCCTCTTCCTGGTGGGAAATGAGAGTTAAATTTGCCCGTCCAGACACCTCCAGCTAGTCTGTCATTGGTTCTGCCTATTCCTGTTCATCTTCCGCAGAAATTGCAAACTGGGCCAAACAGGAGGTTAAAGGCACTGACTCTCCAAGTCGGGAGAGTGTTAGTAAAGCGTCTGGAATGTTGCACCCGAGTACCAGGGGACGAAAACTGAGACATATTGGAACACGTTTCCCGATCACACGGTTGATCATACTCTGGGTTCCACATGCATGTTTTAGCTGAAGGAAGAATCCCTTAAACCTGGAGAGTTGAGACCCGTGGAATGGGTACCATGCAATATGACTTCAAAGGGTCTTCATTTGCTCACCGAACCTCTCCAATCCTATCACTGCTGCGTTTATGCCCCTGTACACACACTTGATTCTCTTTCAGAGACATAGCAATCCATAGGTTTTAAGATACTTCCTAGTCAGGTACACTCTTAGGCATTTAATATGGGGTGTTGAGTCCATTTCGTTGAGCAAGGAGTAGCTCTTGTCTATTCCATATTTGGCTTAAGGAACTTTATCTGTGCTCATTTCAATCTCTGGTTTTATGCAGCACCCCAACTCACCTTTCCCCTTAAGCAAGCATAAGTTGGGTTTCTAAATTTGAGACCCTGTTCTGTTTTGTAATTCAGTTCCTGTGTAGCCAAGGTTACATTCCGTGTATTAGTGATATCTTATGATGTTTCTTTTCCTGTGTGACTTATTTCAGTTAGAATCATCCTACCTGAATCCACTCATTATGCTGCTACGGGCCTGATGACATAGATTTCATTGCTGAGTGATACTGCATTGTACGTAAGTACCACAACTTCTTTATCCATTTTTCACTTTCTGCGATATTGAACTTGTACCGTAAACCAGGTTCTTGTAAACAGAGCCATCTCAACCTTTGGTGTGGCTGTGTCTTTTTGATTTTAATTTCCCTAAGCTATAGGACCATAAGTGGAAGTGCCCTAGGCTCTGTTGCTTTGTTTTTTAGATGTTTCAGGAAACACCATACACTTCTCCCGAGTGGCTGTTGGCAATTTACATCCCGCCCATCAGCATAACAAGGCTCCCAGTTCTCCATGGCCTGTCCTGCCTTTCTGGATTTTACACTTTTTTCAGATGGCCCTTTTGACCGGGGGGAAGTGAGACTTCATTGTAGTGCAGATTTCCTTTGCAAGCTTGCTTGGTTGGCCAAAAAGGGCGTATGCATTTTTTCCTGAATATATTCAGGAAAAAACGCATACGCCCTTTTTGGCCAAGTGCATCATTGTGGACGTTCTGCCTCTTTTCCTATGCTTTAAATGCAATTCCAGTCTACCTCCTGAAATGGGTTTCCTGCAATTCTGCCCCGCTTTCAAGTCCTCTTGGCAGCCTTACTTCAGTATATTTTTGGACGATAGCTGTCATTTATAACTCTGCAGGTTTGTGAATTACAGTGCCCCTGAGCTCCTTTCTTCAACTCGCTTTCTCGTGAGCTGGCCGCAACACCGCAGGATGGCTTCAGGCCCTAATCTGGTTCCGGCACGGCACGCTGAGCCTTTGGTTAATTCCTCTTCCTGGTGGGAAATGAGAGTTAAATTTGCCCGTCCAGACACCTCCCTCTAGTCTGTCATTGGTTCTGCCTATTCCTGTTCATCTTCCACAGAAATTGCAAACTGGGCAAACAGGAGGTTAAAGGCACTGACTCTCCAAGTCGGGAGAGTGTTAGTAAAGCGTCTGGAATGTTGCACCCGAGTACCAGGGGACGAAAACTGAGACGTATTGGAACACGTCTCCCGATCACACAGTTGATCATACTCTGGGTTCCACATGCATGTTTTAGCTGAAGGAAGAATACCTTAAACCTGGAGAGTTGAGACCCGTGGAATGGGTACCATGCAATATGACTTCAAAGGGTCTTCATTTGCTCACCGAACCTCTCCAATCCTATCACTTCTGCGTTTATGCCCCTGTACACACACTTGATTCTCTTTCAGAGACATAGCAATCCATAGGTTTTAAGATACTTCCTAGTCAGGTACACTCTTAGGCATTTAATATGGGGTGTTGAGTCCATTTCATTGAGCAAGGAGTAGCTCTTGTCTATTCCATATTTGGCTTAAGGAACTTTATCTGTGCTCATTTCAATCTCTGGTTTTATGCAGCACCCCAACTCACCTTTCCCCTTAAGCAAGCATAAGTTGGGTTTCTAAATTTGAGATCCTGTTCTGTTTTGTAATTCAGTTCCTGTGTAGCCAAGGTTACATTCCGTGTATTAGTGATATCTTATGATGTTTCTTTTCCTGTGTGACTTATTTCAGTTAGAATCATCATACCTGAATCCACTCATTATGCTGCTACGGGCCTGATGACATAGATTTCATTGCTGAGTGATACTGCATTGTACGTAAGTACCACAACTTCTTTATCCATTTTTCACTTTCTGCGATATTGAACTTGTACCGTAAACCAGGTTCTTGTAAACAGAGCCATCCCAACCTTTGGTGTGGCTGTGTCTTTTTGATTTTAATTTCCCTAAGCTATAGGACCATAAGTGGAAGTGCCCTAGGCTCTGTTGCTTTGTTTTTTAGATGTTTCAGGAAACACCATACACTTCTCCCGAGTGGCTGTTGGCAATTTACATCCCGCCCATCAGCATAACAAGGCTCCCAGTTCTCCATGGCCTGTCCTGCCTTTCTGGATTTTACACTTTTTTCAGATGGCCCTTTTGACCGGGGGGAAGTGAGACTTCATTGTAGTGCAGATTTCCTTTGCAAGCTTGCTTGGTTGGCCAAAAAGGGCGTATGCATTTTTTCCTGAATATATTCAGGAAAAAACGCATACGCCCTTTTTGGCCAAGTGCATCATTGTGGACGTTCTGCCTCTTTTCCTATGCTTTAAATGCAATTCCAGTCTACCTCCTGAAATGGGTTTCCTGCAATTCTGCCCCGCTTTCAAGTCCTCTTGGCAGCCTTACTTCAGTATATTTTTGGACGATAGCTGTCATTTATAACTCTGCAGGTTTGTGAATTACAGTGCCCCTGAGCTCCTTTCTTCAACTCGCTTTCTCGTGAGCTGGCCGCAACACCGCAGGATGGCTTCAGGCCCTAATCTGGTTCCGGCACGGCACGCTGAGCCTTTGGTTAATTCCTCTTCCTGGTGGGAAATGAGAGTTAAATTTGCCCGTCCAGACACCTCCCTCTAGTCTGTCATTGGTTCTGCCTATTCCTGTTCATCTTCCACAGAAATTGCAAACTGGGCCAAACAGGAGGTTAAAGGCACTGACTCTCCAAGTCGGGAGAGTGTTAGTAAAGCGTCTGGAATGTTGCACCCGAGTACCAGGGGACGAAAACTGAGACGTATTGGAACACGTCTCCCGATCACACAGTTGATCATACTCTGGGTTCCACATGCATGTTTTAGCTGAAGGAAGAATACCTTAAACCTGGAGAGTTGAGACCCGTGGAATGGGTACCATGCAATATGACTTCAAAGGGTCTTCATTTGCTCACCGAACCTCTCCAATCCTATCACTGCTGCGTTTATGCCCCTGTACACACACTTGATTCTCTTTCAGAGACATAGCAATCCATAGGTTTTAAGATACTTCCTAGTCAGGTACACTCTTAGGCATTTAATATGGGGTGTTGAGTCCATTTCATTGAGCAAGGAGTAGCTCTTGTCTATTCCATATTTGGCTTAAGGAACTTTATCTGTGCTCATTTCAATCTCTGGTTTTATGCAGCACCCCAACTCACCTTTCCCCTTAAGCAAGCATAAGTTGGGTTTCTAAATTTGAGATCCTGTTCTGTTTTGTAATTCAGTTCCTGTGTAGCCAAGGTTACATTCCGTGTATTAGTGATATCTTATGACGTTTCTTTTCCTGTGTGACTTATTTCAGTTAGAATCATCATACCTGAATCCACTCATTATGCTGCTACGGGCCTGATGACATAGATTTCATTGCTGAGTGATACTGCATTGTACGTAAGTACCACAACTTCTTTATCCATTTTTCACTTTCTGCGATATTGAACTTGTACCGTAAACCAGGTTCTTGTAAACAGAGCCGTCCCAACCTTTGGGGTGGCTGTGTCTTTTTGATTTTAATTTCCCTAAGCTATAGGACCATAAGTGGAAGTGCCCTAGGCTCTGTTGCTTTGTTTTTTAGATGTTTCAGGAAACACCATACACTTCTCCGGAGTGGCTGTTGGCAATTTACATCCCGCCCATCAGCATAACAAGGCTCCCAGTTCTCCATGGCCTGTCCTGCCTTTCTGGATTTTACACTTTTTTCAGATGGCCCTTTTGACCGGGGGGAAGTGAGACTTCATTGTAGTGCAGATTTCCTTTGCAAGCTTGTTTGGTTGGCCAAAAAGGGCGTATGCGTTTTTTCCTGAATATATTCAGGAAAAAACGCATACGCCCTTTTTGGCCAAGTGCATCATTGTGGACGTTCTGCCTCTTTTCCTATGCTTTAAATGCAATTCCAGTCTACCTCCTGAAATCAGTTTCCTGCAATTCGGCCCCGCTTTCAAGTCCTCTTGGCAGCCTTACTTCAGTATATTTTTGGACGATAGCTGTCATTTATACCTCTGCAGGTTTGTGAATTACAGTGCCCCTGAGCTCCTTTCTTCAACTCGCTTTCTCGTGAGATGGCCGCAACACCGCAGGATGGCTTCAGGCCCTAATCTGGTTCCGGCACGGCACGCTGAGCCTTTGGTTAATTCCTCTTCCTGGTGGGAAATGAGAGTTAAATTTGCCCGTCCAGACACCTCCAGCTAGTCTGTCATTGGTTCTCCCTATTCCTGTTCATCTTCCGCAGAAATTGCAAACTGGGCCAAACAGGAGGTTAAAGGCACTGACTCTCCAAGTCGGGAGAGTGTTAGTAAAGCGTCTGGAATGTTGCACCCGAGTACCAGGGGACGAAAACTGAGACATATTGGAACACGTCTCCCGATCACACAGTTGATCATACTCTGGGTTCCACATGCATGTTTTAGCTGAAGGAAGAATACCTTAAACCTGGAGAGTTGAGACCCGTGGAATGGGTACCATGCAATATGACTTCAAAGGGTCTTCATTTGCTCACCGAACCTCTCCAATCCTATCACTGCTGCGTTTATGCCCTTGTACACACACTTGATTCTCTTTCAGAGACATAGCAATCCATAGGTTTTAAGATACTTCCTAGTCAGGTACACTCTTAGGCATTTAATATGGGGTGTTGAGTCCATTTCGTTGAGCAAGGAGTAGCTCTTGTCTATTCCATATTTGGCTTAAGGAACTTTATCTGTGCTCATTTCAATCTCTGGTTTTATGCAGCACCCCAACTCACCTTTCCCCTTAAGCAAGCATAAGTTGGGTTTCTAAATTTGAGACCCTGTTCTGTTTTGTAATTCAGTTCCTGTGTAGCCAAGTTTACATTCCGTGTATTAGTGATATCTTATGATGTTTCTTTTTCTGTGTGACTTATTTCAGTTAGAATCATCGTACCTGAATCCACTCATTATGCTGCTACGGGCCTGATGACATAGATTTCATTGCTGAGTGATACTGCATTGTACGTAAGTACCACAACTTCTTTATCCATTTTTCACTTTCTGCGATATTGAACTTGTACCGTAAACCAGGTTCTTGTAAACAGAGCCGTCCCAACCTTTGGGGTGGCTGTGTCTTTTGATTTTAATTTCCCTAAGCTATAGGACCATAAGTGGAAGTGCCCTAGGCTCTGTTGCTTTGTTTTTTAGATGTTTCAGGAAACACCATACACTTCTCCAGAGTGGCTGTTGGCAATTTACATCCCGCCCATCAGCATAACAAGGCTCCCAGTTCTCCATGGCCTGTCCTGCCTTTCTGGATTTTACACTTTTTTCAGATGGCCCTTTTGACCGGGGGGAAGTGAGACTTCACTGTAGTGCAGATTTCCTTTGCAAGCTTGCTTGGTTGGCCAAAAAGGGCGTATGCGTTTTTTCCTGAATATATTCAGGAAAGAACGCATACGCCCTTTTTGGCCAAGTGCATCATTGTGGACGTTCTGCCTCTTTTCCTATGCTTTAAATGCAATTCCAGTCTACCTCCTGAAATGGGTTTCCTGCAATTCTGCCCCGCTTTCAAGTCCTCTTGGCAGCCTTACTTCAGTATATTTTTGGACGATAGCTGTCATTTATAACTCTGCAGGTTTGTGAATTACAGTGCCCCTGAGCTCCTTTCTTCAACTCGCTTTCTCGTGAGCTGGCCGCAACACCGCAGGATGGCTTCAGGCCCTAATCTGGTTCCGGCACGGCACGCTGAGCCTTTGGTTAATTCCTCTTCCTGGTGGGAAATGAGAGTTAAGTTTGCCCGTCCAGACACCTCCAGCTAGTCTGTCATTGGTTCTCCCTATTCCTGTTCATCTTCCGCAGAAATTGCAAACTGGGCCAAACAGGAGGTTAAAGGCACTGACTCTCCAAGTCGGGAGAGTGTTAGTAAAGCGTCTGGAATGTTGCACCCGAGTACCAGGGGACGAAAACTGACACATATTGGAACACGTCTCCCGATCACACGGTTGATCATACTCTGGGTTCCACATGCATGTTTTAGCTGAAGGAAGAATACCTTAAACCTGGAGAGTTGAGACCCGTGGAATGGGTACCATGCAATATGACTTCAAAGGGTCTTCATTTGCTCACTGAACCTCTCCAATCCTATCACTGCTGCGTTTATGCCCCTGCACACACGCTTGATTCTCTTTTGGAGACAAGCAATCCATAGGTTTTAAGATACTTCCTAGTCAGGTACATTCTTAGGTGTTTAATATGGGGTGTTGAATACATTTCGTTGAGCAAGGAGTAGCTCTTGTCTATTCCATATTTGGCTTAAGGAACTTTATCTGTGCTCATTTCAATCTCTGGTTTTTTGCAGCACCCCAACTCACCTTTCCCCTTAAGCAAGCATAAGTTGGTTTTCTAAATTTGAGACCCTGTTCTGTTTTGTAATTCAGTTCCTATGTAGCCAAGTTTACATTCCGTGTATTAGTGATATCTTATGATGTTTCTTTTCCTGTGTGACTTATTTCAGTTAGAATCATCATACCTGAATCCACTCATTATGCTGCTACGGGGCTGATGACATAGATTTCATTGCTGAGTGATATTGCATTGTACGTAAGTACCACAACTTCTTTATCCATTTTTCACTTTCTGCGATATTGAACTTGTACCGTAAACCAGGTTCTTGTAAACAGAGCCGTCCCAACCTTTGGGGTGGCTGTGTCTTTTGATTTTAATTTCCCTAAGCTATAGGACCATAAGTGGAAGTGCCCTAGCCTCTGTTGCTTTGTTTTTTAGATGTTTCAGGAAACACCATACACTTCTTCCGAGTGGCTGTTGGCAATTTACATCCCGCCCATCAGCGTAACAAGGCTCCCAGTTCTCCATGGCCTGTCCTGCCTTTCTGGATTTTACACTTTTTTCAGATGGCCCTTTTGACCGGGGGGAAGTGAGACTTCATTGTAGTGCAGATTTCCTTTGCAAGCTTGCTTGGTTGGCCAAAAAGGGCGTATGCGTTTTTTCCTGAATATATTCAGGAAAAAACGCATACGCCCTTTTTGGCCAAGTGCATCATTGTGGACGTTCTGCCTCTTTTCCTATGCTTTAAATGCAATTCCAGTCTACCTCCTGAAATCGGTTTCCTGCAATTCTGTCCCGCTTTCAAGTCCGCTTGGCAGCCTTACTTCAGTATATTTTTGGACGATAGCTGTCATTTATAACTCTGCAGGTTTGTGAATTACAGTGCCCCTGAGCTCCTTTCTTCAACTCGCTTTCTCGTGAGCTGGACGCAACACCGCAGGATGGCTTCAGGCCCTAATCTGGTTCCATCACGGCACGCTGAGCCTTTCCCATCCTCTTCCTGATGGGAAATGAGAGTTAAATTTGCCCGTCCAGACACCTCCATCTAGTCTGTCATTGGTCCTGCCTATTCCTGTTCATCTTCCGCAGAAATTGCAAACTGGGCCAAACAGGAGGTTAAAGGCACTGACTCTCCAAGTCGGGAGAGTGTTAGTAAAGCGTCTGGAATGTTGCACCCGAGTACCAGGGGACGAAAACTGAGACATATTGGAACACGGCTCCCGATCACACGGTTGATCATACTCTTTGTTCCACATGCATGTTTTAGCTGAAGGAAGAATACCTTAAACCTGGAGAGTTGAGACCCGTGGAATGGGTACCATGCAATATGACTTCAAAGGGTCTTCATTTGCTCACCGAACCTCTCCAATCCTATCACTGCTGCGTTTATGCCCCTGTACACACACTTCATTCTCTTTCAGACACATAGCAATCCATAGGTTTTAAGATACTTCCTAGTCAGGTACACTCTTAGGCATTTAATATGGGGTGTTGAGTCCATTTCGTTGAGCAAGGAGTAGCTCTTGTCTATTCCATATTTGGCTTAAGGAACTTTATCTGTGCTCATTTCAATCTCTGGTTTTATGCAGCACCCCAACTCACCTTTCCCCTTAAGCAAGCATAAGTTGGGTTTCTAAATTTGAGACCCTGTTCTGTTTTGTAATTCAGTTCCTGTGTAGCCAAGGTTACATTCCGTGTATTAGTGATATCTTATGATGTTTCTTTTCCTGTGTGACTTATTTCAGTTAGAATCATCATACCTGAATCCACTCATTATGCTGTTACGGGGCTGATGACATAGATTTCATTGCTGAGTGATATTGCATTGTACGTAAGTACCACAACTTCTTTATCCATTTTTCACTTTCTGCGATATTGAACTTGTACCGTAAACCAGGTTCTTGTAAACAGAGCCGTCCCAACCTTTGGGGTGGCTGTGTCTTTTGATTTTAATTTCCCTAAGCTATAGGACCATAAGTGGAAGTGCCCTAGGCTCTGTTGCTTTGTTTTTTAGATGTTTCAGGAAACACCATACACTTCTTCCGAGTGGCTGTTGGCAATTTACATCCCGCCCATCAGCGTAACAAGGCTCCCAGTTCTCCATGGCCTGTCCTGCCTTTCTGGATTTTACACTTTTTTCAGATGGCCCTTTGGACCGGGGGGAAGTGAGACTTCATTGTAGTGCAGATTTCCTTTGCAAGCTTGCTTGGTTGGCCAAAAAGGGCGTATGCGTTTTTTCCTGAATATATTCAGGAAAAAACGCATATGCCCTTTTTGGCCAAGTGCATCATTGTGGACGTTCTGCCTCTTTTCCTATGCTTTAAATGCAATTCCAGTCTACCTCCTGAAATCGGTTTCCTGCAATTCTGCCCTGCTTTCAAGTCCTCTTGGCAGCCTTACTTCAGTATATTTTTGGACGATAGCTGTCATTTATAACTCTGCAGGTTTGTGAATTACAGTGCCCCTGAGCTCCTTTCTTCAACTCGCTTTCTCGTGAGCTGGCCGCAACACCGCAGGATGGCTTCAGGCCCTAATCTGGTTCCGGCACGGCACGCTGAGCCTTTGGTTAATTCCTCTTCCTGGTGGGAAATGAGAGTTAAATTTGCCCGTCCAGACACCTCCAGCTAGTCTCTCATTGGTTCTCCCTATTCCTGTTCATCTTCCGCAGAAATTGCAAACTGGGCCAAACAGGAGGTTAAAGGCACTGACTCTCCAAGTCGGGAGAGTGTTAGTAAAGCGTCTGGAATGTTGCACCCGAGTACCAGGGGACGAAAACTGAGACATATTGGAACACGTCTCCCGATCACACGGTTGATCATACTCTGGGTTCCACATGCATGTTTTAGCTGAAGGAAGAATACCTTAAACCTGGAGAGTTGAGACCCGTGGAATGGGTACCATGCAATATGACTTCAAAGGGTCTTCATTTGCTCACCGAACCTCTCCAATCCTATCACTGCTGCGTTTATGCCCCTGTACACACACTTGATTCTCTTTCAGACACATAGCAATCCATAGGTTTTAAGATACTTCCTAGTCAGGTACACTCTTAGGCATTTAATATGGGGTGTTGAGTCCATTTCGTTGAGTAAGGAGTAGCTCTTGTCTATTCCATATTTGGCTTAAGGAACTTTATCTGTGCTCATTTCAATCTCTGGTTTTATGCAGCACCCCAACTCACCTTTCCCCTTAAGAAAGCATAAGTTGGTTTTCTAAATTTGAGACCCTGTTCTGTTTTGTAATTCAGTTCCTGTGTAGCCAAGTTTACATTCCGTGTATTAGTGATATCTTATGATGTTTCTTTTTCTGTGTGACTTATTTCAGTTAGAATCATCGTACCTGAATCCACTCATTATGCTGCTACGGGCCTGATGACATAGAATTCATTGCTGTGTGATATTGCATTGTACGTAAGTACCACAACTTCTTTATCCATTTTTCACTTTCTGCGATATTGAACTTGTACCGTAAACCAGGTTCTTGTAAACAGAGCCGTCCCAACATTTGGGGTGGCTGTGTCTTTTGATTTTAATTTCCCTAAGCTATAGGACCATAAGTGGAAGTGCCCTAGGCTCTGTTGCTTTGTTTTTTAGATGTTTCAGGAAACACCATACACTTCTCCCGAGTGGCTGTTGGCAATTTACATCCCGCCCATCAGCATAACAAGGCTCCCAGTTCTCCATGGCCTGTCCTGCCTTTCTGGATTTTACACTTTTTTCAGATGGCCCTTTTGACCGGGGGGAAGTGAGACTTCATTGTAGTGCAGATTTCCTTTGCAAGCTTGCTTGGTTGGCCAAAATTGGCGTATGCGTTTTTTCCTGAATATATTCAGGAAAAAACGCATACGCCCTTTTTGGCCAAGTGCATCATTGTGGACGTTCTGCCTCTTCCTATGCTTTAAATGCAATTCCAGTCTACCTCCTGAAATCGGTTTCCTGCAATACTGCCCCGCTTTCAAGTCCTCTTGGCAGCCTTACTTCAGTATATTTTTGGACGATAGCTGTCATTTATACCTCTGCAGGTTTGTGAATTACAGTGCCCCTGAGCTCCTTTCTTCAACTCGCTTTCTCGTGAGCTGGCCGCAACACCGCAGGATGGCTTCAGGCCCTAATCTGGTTCCGGCACGGCACGCTGAGCCTTTGGTTAATTCCTCTTCCTGGTGGGAAATGAGAGTTAAATTTGCCCGTCCAGACACCTCCAGCTAGTCTGTCATTGGTTCTCCCTATTCCTGTTCATCTTCTGCAGAAATTGCAAACTGGGCCAAACAGGAGGTTAAAGGCACTGACTCTCCAAGTCGGGAGAGTGTTAGTAAAGCGTCTGGAATGTTGCACCCGAGTACCAGGGGACGAAAACTGAGACATATTGGAACACGTCTCCCGATCACACGGTTGATCATACTCTGGGTTCCACATGCATGTTTTAGCTGAAGGAAGAATACCTTAAACCTGGAGAGTTGAGACCCGTGGAATGGGTACCATGCAATATGACTTCAAAGGGTCTTCATTTGCTCACCGAACCTCTCCAATCCTATCACTGCTGCGTTTATGCCCCTGTACACACACTTGATTCTCTTTCAGAGACATAGCAATCCATAGGTTTTAAGATACTTCCTAGTCAGGTACACTCTTAGGCATTTAATATGGGGTGTTGAGTCCATTTCATTGAGCAAGGAGTAGCTCTTGTGTATTCCATATTTGGCTTAAGGAACTTTATCTGTGCTCATTTCAATCTCTGGTTTTATGCAGCACCCCAACTCACCTTTCCCCTTAAGCAAGCATAAGTTGGGTTTCTAAATTTGAGACCCTGTTCTGTTTTGGAATTCAGTTCCTGTGTAGCCAAGTTTACATTCCGTGTATTAGTGATATCTTATGATGTTTCTTTTTCTGTGTGACTCATTTCAGTTAGAATCATCATACCTGAATCCACTCATTATGCTGCTACGGGCCTGATGACATAGATTTCATTGCTGAGTGATACTGCATTGTACGTAAGTACCACAACTTCTTTATCCATTTTTCACTTTCTGCGATATTGAACTTGTACCGTAAACCAGGTTCTTGTAAACAGAGCCGTCCCAACCTTTGGGGTGGCTGTGTCTTTTGATTTTAATTTCCCTAAGCTATAGGACCATAAGTGGAAGTGCCCTAGGCTCTGGTGCTTTGTTTTTTAGATGTTTCATGAAACACCATACACTTCTTCCGAGTGGCTGTTGGCAATTTACATCCCGCCCATCAGCGTAACAAGGCTCCCAGTTCTCCATGGCCTGTCCTGCCTTTCTGGATTTTACACTTTTTTCAGATGGCCCTTTGGACCGGGGGGAAGTGAGACTTCATTGTAGTGCAGATTTCCTTTGCAAGCTTGCTTGGTTGGCCAAAAAGGGCGTATGCGTTTTTTCCTGAATATATTCAGGAAAAAACGCATACGCCCTTTTTGGCCAAGTGCATCATTGTGGACGTTCTGCCTCTTTTCCTATGCTTTAAATGCAATTCCAGTCTACCTCCTGAAATCGGTTTCCTGCAATTCTGCCCCGCTTTCAAGTCCTCTTGGCAGCCTTACTTCAGTATATTTTTGGACGATAGCTGTCATTTATACCTCTGCAGGTTTGTGAATTACAGTGCCCCTGAGCTCCTTTCTTCAACTCGCTTTCTCGTGAGCTGGCCGCAACACCGCAGGATGGCTTCAGGCCCTAATCTGGTTCCGGCACGGCATGCTGAGCCTTTGGTTAATTCCTCTTCCTGGTGGGAAATGAGAGTTAAATTTGCCCGTCCAGACACCTCCAGCTAGTCTGTCATTGGTTCTCCCTATTCCTGTTCATCTTCTGCAGAAATTGCAAACTGGGCCAAACAAGAGGTTAAAGGCACTGACTCTCCAAGTCGGGAGAGTGTTAGTAAAGCGTCTGGAATGATGCACCCGAGTACCAGGGGACGAAAACTGAGACATATTGGAACACGTCTCCCGATCACACGGTTGATCATACTCTGGGTTCCACATGCATGTTTTAGCTGAAGGAAGAATACCTTAAACCTGGAGAGTTGAGACCCGTGGAATGGGTACCATGCAATATGACTTCAAAGGGTCTTCATTTGCTCACCGAACCTCTCCAGTCCTATCACTGCTGCGTTTATGCCCCTGTACACACACTTGATTCTCTTTCAGAGACATAGCAATCCATAGGTTTTAAGATACTTCCTAGTCAGGTACACTCTTAGGCATTTAATATGGGGTGTTGAGTCCATTTCATTGAGCAAGGAGTAGCTCTTGTCTATTCCATATTTGGCTTAAGGAACTTTATCTGTGCTCATTTCAATCTCTGGTTTTATGCAGCACCCCAACTCACCTTTCCCCTTAAGCAAGCATAAGTTGGGTTTCTAAATTTGAGACCCTGTTCTGTTTTGGAATTCAGTTCCTGTGTAGCCAAGTTTACATTCCGTGTATTAGTGATATCTTATGATGTTTCTTTTTCTGTGTGACTTATTTCAGTTAGAATCATCGTACCTGAATCCACTCATTATGCTGCTACGGGCCTGATGACATAGATTCCATTGCTGAGTGATACTGCATTGTACGTAAGTACCACAACTTCTTTATCCATTTTTCACTTTCTGCGATATTGAACTTGTACCGTAAACCAGGTTCTTGTAAACAGAGCCGTCCCAACCTTTGGGGTGGCTGTGTCTTTTGATTTTAATTTCCCTAAGCTATAGGACCATAAGTGGAAGTGCCCTAGGCTCTGTTGCTTTGTTTTTTAGATGTTTCAGGAAACACCATACACTTCTCCCGAGTGGCTGTTGGCAATTTACATCCCGCCCATCAGCATAACAAGGCTCCCAGTTCTCCATGGCCTGTCCTGCCTTTCTGGATTTTACACTTTTTTCAGATGGCCCTTTTGACCGGGGGGAAGTGAGACTTCACTGTAGTGCAGATTTCCTTTGCAAGCTTGCTTGGTTGGCCAAAAAGGGCGTATGCGTTTTTTCCTGAATATATTCAGGAAAAAACGCATACGCCCTTTTTGGCCAAGTGCATCATTGTGGACGTTCTGCCTCTTTTCCTATGCTTTAAATGCAATTCCAGTCTACCTCCTGAAATCGGTTTCCTGCAATTCTGCCCCGCTTTCAAGTCCTCTTGGCAGCCTTACTTCAGTATATTTTTGGACGATAGCTGTCATTTATAACTCTGCAGGTTTGTGAATTACAGTGCCCCTGAGCTCCTTTCTTCAACTCGCTTTCTCGTGAGCTGGCCGCATCACCGCAGGATGGCTTCAGGCCCTAATCTGGTTCCGGCACGGCACGCTGAGCCTTTGGTTAATTCCTCTTCCTGGTGGGAAATGAGAGTTAAATTTGCCCGTCCAGACACCTCCAGCTAGTCTGTCATTGGTTCTGCCTATTCCTGTTCATCTTCCGCAGAAATTGCAAACTGGGCCAAACAGGAGGTTAAAGGCACTGACTCTCCAAGTCGGGAGAATGTTAGTAAAGCGTCTGGAATGTTGCACCCGAGTACCAGGGGACGAAAACTGAGACATATTGGAACACGTCTCCCGATCACACGGTTGATCATACTCTGGGTTCCACATGCATGTTTTAGCTGAAGGAAGAATACCTTAAACCTGGAGAGTTGAGACCCGTGGAATGGGTACCATGCAATATGACTTCAAAGGGTCTTCATTTGCTCACCGAACCTCTCCAATCCTATCACTGCTGCGTTTATGCCCCTGTACACACACTTGATTCTCTTTCAGAGACATAGCAATCCATAGGTTTTAAGATACTTCCTAGTCAGGTACACTCTTAGGCATTTAATATGGGGTGTTGAGTCCATTTCGTTGAGCAAGGAGTAGCTCTTGTCTATTCCATATTTGGCTTAAGGAACTTTATCTGTGCTCATTTCAATTTCTGGTTTTATGCAGCACCCCAACTCACCTTTCCCCTTAAGCAAGCATAAGTTGGTTTTCTAAATTTGAGACCCTGTTCTGTTTTGTAATTCAGTTCCTGTGTAGCCAAGGTTACATTCCGTGTATTAGTGATATCTTATGATGTTTCTTTTCCTGTGTGACTTATTTCAGTTAGAATCATCGTACCTGAATCCACTCATTATGCTGCTACGGGCGTGATGACATAGATTTCATTGCTGAGTGATACTGCATTGTACGTAAGTACCACAACTTCTTTATCCATTTTTCACTTTCTGCGATATTGAACTTGTACCGTAAACCAGGTTCTTGTAAACAGAGCCGTCCCAACCTTTGGGGTGGCTGTGTCTTTTTGATTTTAATTTCCCTAAGCTATAAGACCATAAGTGGAAGTGCCCTAGGCTCTGTTGCTTTGTTTTTTAGATGTTTCAGGAAACACCATACACTTCTCCCGAGTGGCTGTTGGCAATTTACATCCCGCCCATCAGCATAACAAGGCTCCCAGTTCTCCATGGCCTGTCCTACCTTTCTGGATTTTACACTTTTTTCAGATGGCCCTTTTGACCGGGGGGAAGTGAGACTTCATTGTAGTGCAGATTTCCTTTGCAAGCTTGCTTGGTTGGCCAAAAAGGGCGTATGCGTTTTTTCCTGAATATATTCAGGAAAAAACGCATACGCCCTTTTTGGCCAAGTGCATCATTGTGGACGTTCTGCCTCTTTTCCTATGCTTTAAATGCAATTCCAGTCTACCTCCTGAAATCGGTTTCCTGCAATTCTGCCCCGCTTTCAAGTCCTCTTGGCAGCCTTACTTCAGTATATTTTTGGACAATAGCTGTCATTTATAACTCTGCAGGTTTGTGAATTACAGTGCCCCTGAGCTCCTTTCTTCAACTCGCTTTCTCGTGAGCTGGCCGCAACACCGCAGGATGGCTTCAGGCCCTAATCTGGTTCTGGCACGGCACGCTGAGCCTTTGGTTAATTCCTCTTCCTGGTGGGAAATGAGAGTTAAATTTGCCCGTCCTGAAACCTCCAGCTAGTCTGTCATTGGTTCTCCCTATTCCTGTTCATCTTCCGCAGAAATTGCAAACTGGGCCAAACAGGAGGTTAAAGGCACTGAATCTCCAAGTCGGGAGAGTGTTAGTAAAGCGTCTGGAATGTTGCACCTGAGTACCAGGGGACGAAAACTGAGACATATTGGAACACGTCTCCCGATCACACGGTTGATCATACTCTGGGTTCCACATGCATGTTTTAGCTGAAGGAAGAATACCTTAAACCTGGAGAGTTGAGACCCGTGGAATGGGTACCATGCAATATGACTTCAAAGGGTCTTCATTTGCTCACCGAACCTCTCCAATCCTATCACTGCTGCGTTTATGCCCCTGTACACACACTTGATTCTCTTTCAGAGACATAGCAATCCATAGGTTTTAAGATACTTCCTAGTCAGGTACACTCTTAGGCATTTAATATGGGGTGTTGAGTCCATTTCGTTGAGCAAGGAGTAGCTCTTGTCTATTCCATATTTGGCTTAAGGAACTTTATCTGTGCTCATTTCAATCTCTGGTTTTATGCAGCACCCCAACTCACCTTTCCCCTTAAGCAAGCATAAGTTGGTTTTCTAAATTTGAGACCCTGTTCTGTTTTGTAATTCAGTTCCTGTGTAGCCAAGTTTACATTCCGTGTATTAGTGATATCTTATGATGTTTCTTTTCCTGTGTGACTTATTTCAGTTAGAATCATCGTACCTGAATCCACTCATTATGCTGCTACGGGCCTGATGACATAGATTTCATTGCTGAGTGATATTGCATTGTACGTAAGTACCACAACTTCTTTATCCATTTTTCACTTTCTGCGATATTGAACTTGTACCGTAAACCAGGTTCTTGTAAACAGAGCCGTCCCAACCTTTGGGGTGGCTGTGTCTTTTGATTTTAATTTCCCTAAGCTATAGGACCATAAGTGGAAGTGCCCTAGGCTCTGTTGCTTTGTTTTTTAGATGTTTCAGGAAACACCATACACTTCTCCCGAGTGGCTGTTGGCAATTGACATCCCGCCCATCAGCATAACAAGGCTCCCAGTTCTCCATGGCCTGTCCTGCCTTTCTGGATTTTACACTTTTTTCAGATGGCCCTTTGGACCGGGGGGAAGTGAGACTTCATTGTAGTGCAGATTTCCTTTGCAAGCTTGCTTGGTTGGCCAAAAAGGGCGTATGCGTTTTTTCCTGAATATATTCAGGAAAAAACGCATACGCCCTTTTTGGCCAAGTGCATCATTGTGGACGTTCTGCCTCTTTTCCTATGCTTTAAATGCAATTCCAGTCTACCTCCTGAAATCGGTTTCCTGCAATTCTGCCCCGCTTTCAAGTCCTCTTGGCAGCCTTACTTCAGTATATTTTTGGACGATAGCTGTCATTTATAACTCTGCAGGTTTGTGAATTACAGTGCCCCTAAGCTCCTTTCTTCAACTCGCTTTCTCGTGAGCTGGCCGCAACACCGCAGGATGGCTTCAGGCCCTAATCTGGTTCCGGCACGGCACGCTGAGCCTTTGGTTAATTCCTCTTCCTGGTGGGAAATGAGAGTTAAATTTGCCCGTCCTGAAACCTCCAGCTAGTCTGTCATTGGTTCTCCCTATTCCTGTTCATCTTCCGCAGAAATTGCAAACTGGGCCAAACAGGAGGTTAAAGGCACTGAATCTCCAAGTCGGGAGAGTGTTAGTAAAGCGTCTGGAATGTTGCACCCGAGTACCAGGGGACGAAAACTGAGACATATTGGAACACGTCTCCCGATCACACGGTTGATCATACTCTGGGTTCCACATGCATGTTTTAGCTGAAGGAAGAATACCTTAAACCTGGAGAGTTGAGACCCGTGGAATGGGTACCATGCAATATGACTTCAAAGGGTCTTCATTTGCTCACCGAACCTCTCCAATCCTATCACTGCTGCGTTTATGCCCCTGTACACACACTTGATTCTCTTTCAGAGACATAGCAATCCATAGGTTTTAAGATACTTCCTAGTCAGGTACACTCTTAGGCATTTAATATGGGGTGTTGAGTCCATTTCGTTGAGCAAGGAGTAGCTCTTGTCTATTCCATATTTGGCTTAAGGAACTTTATCTGTGCTCATTTCAATCTCTGGTTTTATGCAGCACCCCAACTCACCTTTCCCCTTAAACAAGCATAAGTTGGTTTTCTAAATTTGAGACCCTGTTCTGTTTTGTAATTCAGTTCCTGTGTAGCCAAGGTTACATTCCGTGTATTAGTGATATCTTATGATGTTTCTTTTCCTGTGTGACTTATTTCAGTTAGAATCATCGTACCTGAATCCACTCATTATGCTGCTACGGGCCTGATGACATAGATTTCATTGCTGAGTGATATTGCATTGTACGTAAGTACCACAACTTCTTTATCCATTTTTCACTTTCTGCGATATTGAACTTGTACCGTAAACCAGGTTCTTGTAAACAGAGCCGTCCCAACCTTTGGGGTGGCTGTGTCTTTTGATTTTAATTTCCCTAAGCTATAGGACCATAAGTGGAAGTGCCCTAGGCTCTGTTGCTTTGTTTTTTAGATGTTTCAGGAAACACCATACACTTCTCCCGAGTGGCTGTTGGCAATTGACATCCCGCCCATCAGCATAACAAGGCTCCCAGTTCTCCATGGCCTGTCCTGCCTTTCTGGATTTTACACTTTTTTCAGATGGCCCTTTTGACCGGGGGGAAGTGAGACTTCATTGTAGTGCAGATTTCCTTTGCAAGCTTGCTTGGTTGGCCAAAAAGGGCGTATGCGTTTTTTCCTGAATATATTCAGGAAAAAACGCATATGCCCTTTTTGGCCAAGTGCATCATTGTGGACGTTCTGCCTCTTTTCCTATGCTTTAAATGCAATTCCAGTCTACCTCCTGAAATCGGTTTCCTGCAATTCTGCCCCGCTTTCAAGTCCTCTTGGCAGCCTTACTTCAGTATATTTTTGGACGATAGCTGTCATTTATAACTCTGCAGGTTTGTGAATTACAGTGCCCCTAAGCTCCTTTCTTCAACTCGCTTTCTCGTGAGCTGGCCGCAACACCGCAGGATGGCTTCAGGCCCTAATCTGGTTCCGGCACGGCACGCTGAGCCTTTGGTTAATTCCTCTTCCTGGTGGGAAATGAGAGTTAAATTTGCCCGTCCAGACACCTCCAGCTAGTCTGTCATTGGTTCTCCCTATTCCTGTTCATCTTCCGCAGAAATTGCAAACTGGGCCAAACAGGAGGTTAAAGGCACTGACTCTCCAAGTCGG
Organism: Lagenorhynchus albirostris; assembly: GCF_949774975.1. Lineage (NCBI taxonomy): Eukaryota > Metazoa > Chordata > Mammalia > Artiodactyla > Delphinidae > Lagenorhynchus > Lagenorhynchus albirostris. The sequence continues at coordinate 195,534 of NW_026783597.1, read as the reverse complement.
GAGAGTGTTAGTAAAGCGTCTGGAATGTTGCACCCGAGTACCAGGGGACGAAAACTGAGACATATTGGAACACGTCTCCCGATCACACGGTTGATCATACTCTGGGTTCCACATGCATGTTTTAGCTGAAGGAAGAATACCTTAAACCTGGAGAGTTGAGACCCGTGGAATGGGTACCATGCAATATGACTTCAAAGGGTCTTCATTTGCTCACCGAACCTCTCCAATCCTATCACTGCTGCGTTTATGCCCCTGTACACACACTTGATTCTCTTTCAGAGACATAGCAATCCATAGGTTTTAAGATACTTCCTAGTCAGGTACACTCTTAGGCATTTAATATGGGGTGTTGAGTCCATTTCGTTGAGCAAGGAGTAGCTCTTGTCTATTCCATATTTGGCTTAAGGAACTTTATCTGTGCTCATTTCAATCTCTGGTTTTATGCAGCACCCCAACTCACCTTTCCCCTTAAGCAAGCATAAGTTGGTTTTCTAAATTTGAGACCCTGTTCTGTTTTGTAATTCAGTTCCTGTGTAGCCAAGGTTACATTCCGTGTATTAGTGATATCTTATGATGTTTCTTTTTCTGTGTGACTTATTTCAGTTAGAATCATCGTACCTGAATCCACTCATTATGCTGCTACGGGCCTGATGACATAGATTTCATTGCTGAGTGATACTGCATTGTACGTAAGTACCACAACTTCTTTATCCATTTTTCACTTTCTGCGATATTGAACTTGTACCGTAAACCAGGTTCTTGTAAACAGAGCCGTCCCAACTTTTGGGGTGGCTGTGTCTTTTTGATTTTAATTTCCCTAAGCTATAGGACCATAAGTGGAAGTGCCCTAGGCTCTGTTGCTTTGTTTTTTAGATGTTTCAGGAAACACCATACACTTCTCCAGAGTGGCTGTTGGCAATTTACATCCCGCCCATCAGCATAACAAGGCTCCCAGTTCTCCATGGCCTGTCCTGCCTTTCTGGATTTTACACTTTTTTCAGATGGCCCTTTTGACCGGGGGGAAGTGAGACTTCATTGTAGTGCAGATTTCCTTTGCAAGCTTGCTTGGTTGGCCAAAAAGGGCGTATGCGTTTTTTCCTGAATATATTCAGGAAAAAACGCATACGCCCTTTTTGGCCAAGTGCATCATTGTGGACGTTCTGCCTCTTTTCCTATGCTTTAAATGCAATTCCAGTCTACCTCCTGAAATCGGTTTCCTGCAATTCTGCCCCGCTTTCAAGTCCTCTTGGCAGCCTTACTTCAGTATATTTTTGGACGATAGCTGTCATTTATAACTCTGCAGGTTTGTGAATTACAGTGCCCCTGAGCTCCTTTCTTCAACTCGCTTTCTCGTGAGCTGGCCGCAACACCGCAGGATGGCTTCAGGCCCAAATCTGGTTCCGGCACGGCACGCTGAGCCTTTGGTTAATTCCTCTTCCTGGTGGGAAATGAGAGTTAAATTTGCCCGTCCAGACACCTCCAGCTAGTCTCTCATTGGTTCTCCCTATTCCTGTTCATCTTCCGCAGAAATTGCAAACTGGGCCAAACAGGAGGTTAAAGGCACTGACTGTCCAAGTCGGGAGAGTGTTAGTAAAGCGTCTGGAATGTTGCACCCGAGTACCAGGGGACGAAAACTGAGACATATTGGAACACGTCTCCCGATCACACGGTTGATCATACTCTGGGTTCCACATGCATGTTTTAGCTGAAGGAAGAATACCTTAAACCTGGAGAGTTGAGACCCGTGGAATGGGTACCATGCAATATGACTTCAAAGGGTCTTCATTTGCTCACCGAACCTCTCCAATCCTATCACTGCTGCGTTTATGCCCCTGTACACACACTTGATTCTCTTTCAGAGACATAGCAATCCATAGGTTTTAAGATACTTCCTAGTCAGGTACACTCTTAGGCATTTAATATGGGGTGTTGAGTCCATTTCGTTGAGCAAGGAGTAGCTCTTGTCTATTCCATATTTGGCTTAAGGAACTTTATCTGTGCTCATTTCAATCTCTGGTTTTATGCAGCACCCCAACTCACCTTTCCCCTTAAGCAAGCATAAGTTGGTTTTCTAAATTTGAGACCCTGTTCTGTTTTGTAATTCAGTTCCTGTGTAGCCAAGGTTACATTCCGTGTATTAGTGATATCTTATGATGTTTCTTTTCCTGTGTGACTTATTTCAGTTAGAATCATCATACCTGAATCCACTCATTATGCTGCTACGGGCCTGATGACATAGATTTCATTGCTGAGTGATACTGCATTGTACGTAAGTACCACAACTTCTTTATCCATTTTTCACTTTCTGCGATATTGAACTTGTACCGTAAACCAGGTTCTTGTAAACAGAGCCGTCCCAACTTTTGGGGTGGCTGTGTCTTTTTGATTTTAATTTCCCTAAGCTATAGGACCATAAGTGGAAGTGCCCTAGGCTCTGTTGCTTTGTTTTTTAGATGTTTCAGGAAACACCATACACTTCTCCCGAGTGGCTGTTGGCAATTTACATCCCGCCCATCAGCATAACAAGGCTCCCAGTTCTCCATGGCCTGTCCTGCCTTTCTGGATTTTACACTATTTTCAGATGGCCCTTTTGACCGGGGGGAAGTGAGACTTCATTGTAGTGCAGATTTCCTTTGCAAGCTTGCTTGGTTGGCCAAAAAGGGCGTATGCGTTTTTTCCTGAATATATTCAGGAAAAAACGCATACGCCCTTTTTGGCCAAGTGCATCATTGTGGACGTTCTGCCTCTTTTCCTATGCTTTAAATGCAATTCCAGTCTACCTCCTGAAATCGGTTTCCTGCAATTCTGCCCCGCTTTCAAGTCCTCTTGGCAGCCTTACTTCAGTATATTTTTGGACGATAGCTGTCATTTATAACTCTGCAGGTTTGTGAATTACAGTGCCCCTGAGCTCCTTTCTTCAACTCGCTTTCTCGTGAGCTGGCCGCAACACCGCAGGATGGCTTCAGGCCCTAATCTGGTTCCGGCACGGCACGCTGAGCCTTTGGTTAATTCCTCTTCCTGGTGGGAAATGAGAGTTAAATTTGCCCGTCCAGACACCTCCAGCTAGTCTGTCATTGGTTCTCCCTATTCCTGTTCATCTTCCGCAGAAATTGCAAACTGGGCCAAACAGGAGGTTAAAGGCACTGACTCTCCAAGTCGGGAGAGTGTTAGTAAAGCGTCTGGAATGTTGCACCCGAGTACCAGGGGACGAAAACTGAGACATATTGGAACACGTCTCCCGATCACACGGTTGATCATACTCTGGGTTCCACATGCATGTTTTAGCTGAAGGAAGAATACCTTAAACCTGGAGAGTTGAGACCCGTGGAATGGGTACCATGCAATATGACTTCAAAGGGTCTTCATTTGCTCACCGAACCTCTCCAATCCTATCACTGCTGCGTTTATGCCCCTGTACACACACTTGATTCTCTTTCAGAGACATAGCAATCCATAGGTTTTAAGATACTTCCTAGACAGGTACACTCTTAGGCATTTAATATGGGGTGTTGAGTCCATTTCGTTGAGCAAGGAGTAGCTCTTGTCTATTCCATATTTGGCTTAAGGAACTTTATCTGTGCGCATTTCAATCTCTGGTTTTATGCAGCACCCCAACTCACCTTTCCCCTTAAGCAAGCATAAGTTGGTTTTCTAAATTTGAGACCCTGTTCTGTTTTGTAATTCAGTTCCTGTGTAGCCAAGGTTACATTCCGTGTATTAGTGATATCTTATGATGTTTCTTTTTCTGTGTGACTTATTTCAGTTAGAATCATCGTACCTGAATCCACTCATTATGCTGCTACGGGCCTGATGACATAGATTTCATTGCTGAGTGATACTGCATTGTACGTAAGTACCACAACTTCTTTATCCATTTTTCACTTTCTGCAATATTGAACTTGTACCGTAAACCAGGTTCTTGTAAACAGAGCCTTCCCAACCTTTGAGGTGGCTGTGTCTTTTTTATTTTAATTTCCCTAAGCTATAGGACCATAAGTGGAAGTGCCCTAGGCTCTGTTGCTTTGTTTTTTAGATGTTTCAGGAAACACCATACACTTCTCCCGAGTGGCTGTTGGCAATTTACATCCCGCCCATCAGCATAACAAGGCTCCCAGTTCTCCATGGCCTGTCCTGCCTTTCTGGATTTTACACTATTTTCAGATGGCCCTTTTGACCGGGGGGAAGTGAGACTTCATTGTAGTGCAGATTTCCTTTGCAAGCTTGCTTGGTTGGCCAAAAAGGGCGTATGCGTTTTTTCCTGAATATATTCAGGAAAAAACGCATACGCCCTTTTTGGCCAAGTGCATCATTGTGGACGTTCTGCCTCTTTTCCTATGCTTTAAATGCAATTCCAGTCTACCTCCTGAAATCGGTTTCCTGCAATTCTGCCCCGCTTTCAAGTCCTCTTGGCAGCCTTACTTCAGTATATTTTTGGACGATAGCTGTCATTTATAACTCTGCAGGTTTGTGAATTACAGTGCCCCTGAGCTCCTTTCTTCAACTCGCTTTCTCGTGAGCTGGCCGCAACACCGCAGGATGGCTTCAGGCCCTAATCTGGTTCCGGCACGGCACGCTGAGCCTTTGGTTAATTCCTCTTCCTGGTGGGAAATGAGAGTTAAATTTGCCCGTCCAGACACCTCCAGCTAGTCTCTCATTGGTTCTCCCTATTCCTGTTCATCTTCCGCAGAAATTGCAAACTGGGCCAAACAGGAGGTTAAAGGCACTGACTCTCCAAGTCGGGAGAGTGTTAGTAAAGCGTCTGGAATGTTGCACCCGAGTACCAGGGGACGAAAACTGACACATATTGGAACACGTCTCCCGATCACACGGTTGATCATACTCTGGGTTCCACATGCATGTTTTAGCTGAAGGAAGAATACCTTAAACCTGGAGAGTTGAGACCCGTGGAATGGGTACCATGCAATATGACTTCAAAGGGTCTTCATTTGCTCACCGAACCTCTCCAATCCTATCACTGCTGCGTTTATGCCCCTGTACACACACTTGATTCTCTTTCAGAGACATAGCAATCCATAGGTTTTAAGATACTTCCTAGTCAGGTACACTCTTAGGCATTTAATATGGGGTGTTGAGTCCATTTCGTTGAGCAAGGAGTAGCTCTTGTCTATTCCATATTTGGCTTAAGGAACTTTATCTGTGCTCATTTCAATCTCTGGTTTTATGCAGCACCCCAACTCACCTTTCCCCTTAAGCAAGCATAAGTTGGGTTTCTAAATTTGAGACCCTGTTCTGTTTTGTAATTCAGTTCCTGTGTAGCCAAGGTTACATTCCGTGTATTAGTGATATCTTATGATATTTCTTTTCCTGTGTGACTTATTTCAGTTAGAATCATCATACCTGAATCCACTCATTATGCTGCTACGGGCCTGATGACATAGATTTCATTGCTGAGTGATACTGCATTGTACGTAAGTACCACAACTTCTTTATCCATTTTTCACTTTCTGCGATATTGAACTTGTACCGTAAACCAGGTTCTTGTAAACAGAGCCGTCCGAACCTTTGGGGTGGCTGTGTCTTTTTGATTTTAATTTCCCTAAGCTATAGGACCATAAGTGAAAGTGCCCTAGGCTCTGTTGCTTTGTTTTTTAGATGTTTCAGGAAACACCATACACTTCTCCCGAGTGGCTGTTGGCAATTGACATCCCGCCCATCAGCATAACAAGGCTCCCAGTTCTCCATGGCCTGTCCTGCCTTTCTGGATTTTACACTTTTTTCAGATGGCCCTTTTGACCGGGGGGAAGTGAGACTTCATTGTAGTGCAGATTTCCTTTGCAAGCTTGCTTGGTTGGCAAAAAGGGCGTATGCGTTTTTTCCTGAATATATTCAGGAAAAAACGCATACGCCCTTTTTGGCCAAGTGCATCATTGTGGACGTTCTGCCTCTTTTCCTATGCTTTAAATGCAATTCCAGTCTACCTCCTGAAATCGGTTTCCTGCAATTCTGCCCCGCTTTCAAGTCCTCTTGGCAGCCTTACTTCAGTATATTTTTGGACGATAGCTGTCATTTATAACTCTGCAGGTTTGTGAATTACAGTGCCCCTGAGCTCCTTTCTTCAACTCGCTTTCTCGTGAGCTGGCCGCAACACCGCAGGATGGCTTCAGGCCCTAATCTGGTTCCGGCACGGCACGCTGAGCCTTTGGTTAATTCCTCTTCCTGGTGGGAAATGAGAGTTAAATTTGCCCGTCCAGACACCTCCAGCTAGTCTGTCATTGGTTCTCCCTATTCCTGTTCATCTTCCGCAGAAATTGCAAACTGGGCCAAACAGGAGGTTAAAGGCACTGACTCTCCAAGTCGGGAGAGTGTTAGTAAAGCGTCTGGAATGTTGCACCCGAGTACCAGGGGACGAAAACTGAGACATATTGGAACACGTCTCCCGATCACACGGTTGATCATACTCTGGGTTCCACATGCATGTTTTAGCTGAAGGAAGAATACCTTAAACCTGGAGAGTTGAGACCCGTGGAATGGGTACCATGCAATATGACTTCAAAGGGTCTTCATTTGCTCACCGAACCTCTCCAATCCTATCACTGCTGCGTTTATGCCCCTGTACACACACTTGATTCTCTTTCAGAGACATAGCAATCCATAGGTTTTAAGATACTTCCTAGTCAGGTACACTCTTAGGCATTTAATATGGGGTGTTGAGTCCATTTCGTTGAGCAAGGAGTAGCTCTTGTCTATTCCATATTTGGCTTAAGGAACTTTATCTGTGCGCATTTCAATCTCTGGTTTTATGCAGCACCCCAACTCACCTTTCGCCTTAAGCAAGCATAAGTTGGTTTTCTAAATTTGAGACCCTGTTCTGTTTTGTAATTCAGTTCCTGTGTAGCCAAGGTTACATTCCGTGTATTAGTGATATCTTATGATGTTTCTTTTTCTGTGTGACTTATTTCAGTTAGAATCATCTTACCTGAATCCACTCATTATGCTGCTACGGGCCTGATGACATAGATTTCATTGCTGAGTGATACTGCATTGTACGTAAGTACCACAACTTCTTTATCCATTTTTCACTTTCTGCGATATTGAACTTGTACCGTAAACCAGGTTCTTGTAAACAGAGCCGCCCCAACCTTTAGGGTGGCTGTGTCTTTTTGATTTTAATTTCCCTAAGCTATAGGACCATAAGTGGAAGTGCCCTAGGCTCTGTTGCTTTGTTTTTTAGATGTTTCAGGAAACACCATACACTTCTCCCGAGTGGCTGTTGGCAATTTACATCCCGCCCATCAGCATAACAAGGCTCCCAGTTCTCCATGGCCTGTCCTGCCTTTCTGGATTTTACACTTTTTTCAGATGGCCCTTTTGACCGGGGGGAAGTGAGACTTCATTGTAGTGCAGATTTCCTTTGCAAGCTTGCTTGGTTGGCCAAAAAGGGCGTATGCGTTTTTTCCTGAATATATTCAGGAAAAAACGCATACGCCCTTTTTGGCCAAGTGCATCATTGTGGACGTTCTGCCTCTTTTCCTATGCTTTAAATGCAATTCCAGTCTACCTCCTGAAATCGGTTTCCTGCAATTCTGCCCCACTTTCAAGTCCTCTTGGCAGCCTTACTTCAATATATTTTTGGACGATAGCTGTCATTTATAACTCTGCAGGTTTGTGAATTACAGTGCCCCTGAGCTCCTTTCTTCAAGTCGCTTTCTCGTGAGCTGGCCGCAACACCGCAGGATTGCTTCAGGCCCTAATCTGGTTCCGGCACGGCACGCTGAGCCTTTGGTTAATTCCTCTTCCTGGTGGGAAATGAGAGTTAAATTTTCCCGTCCAGACACCTCCAGCTAGTCTCTCATTGGTTCTGCCTATTCCTGTTCATCTTCCGCAGAAATTGCAAACTGGGCCAAACAGGAGGTTAAAGGCACTGACTGTGCAAGTCGGGAGAGTGTTAGTAAAGCGTCTGGAATGTTGCACCCGAGTACCAGGGGACGAAAACTGAGACATATTTGAACACGTCTCCCGATCACACGGTTGATCATACTCTGGGTTCCACATGCATGTTTTAGCTGAAGGAAGAATACCTTAAACCTGGAGAGTTGAGACCCGTGGAATGGGTACCATGCAATATGACTTCAAAGGGTCTTCATTTGCTCACCGAACTTCTCCAATCCTATCACTGCTGCGTTTATGCCCCTGTACACACGCTTGATTCTCTTTCGGAGACATAGCAATCCATAGGTTTTAAGATACTTCCTAGTCAGGTACACTCTTAGGCGTTTAATATGGGGTGTTGAGTCCATTTCGTTGAGCAAGGAGTAGCTCTTGTCTATTCCATATTTGGCTTAAGGAACTTTATCTGTGCTCATTTCAATCTCTGGTTTTATGCAGCACCCCAACTCACCTTTCCCCTTAAGCAAGCATAAGTTGGGTTTCTAAATTTGAGACCCTGTTCTGTTTTCTAATTCAGTTCCTGTGTAGCCAAGGTTACATTCCGTGTATTAGTGATATCTTATGATGTTTCTTTTTCTGTGTGACTTATTTCAGTTAGAATCATCATACCTGAATCCACTCATTATGCTGCTACGGGCCTGATGACATAGATTTCATTGCTGAGTGATACTGCATTGTACGTAAGTACCACAACTTCTTTATCCATTTTTCACTTTCTGCGATATTGAACTTGTACCGTAAACCAGGTTCTTGTAAACAGAGCTGTCCCAACCTTTGGGGTGGCTGTGTCTTTTTGATTTTAATTTCCCTAAGCAATAGACCATAAGTGGAAGTGCCCTAGGCTCTGTTGCTTTGTTTTTTAGATGTTTCAGGAAACACCATACACTTCTCCCGAGTGGCTGTTGGCAATTTACATCCCGCCCATCAGCATAACAAGGCTCCCAGTTCTCCATGGCCTGTCCTGCCTTTCTGGATTTTACACTTTTTTCAGATGGCCCTTTTGACCGGGGGGAAGTGAGACTTCACTGTAGTGCAGATTTCCTTTGCAAGCTTGCTTGGTTGGCCAAAAAGGGCGTATGCGTTTTTTCCTGAATATATTCAGGAAAAAATGCATACGCCCTTTTTGGCCAAGTGCATCATTGTGGACGTTCTGCCTCTTTTCCTATGCTTTAAATGCAATTCCAGTCTACCTCCTGAAATCGGTTTCCTGCAATTCTGCCCCGCTTTCAAGTCCTCTTGGCAGCCTTACTTCAGTATATTTTTGGACGATAGCTGTCATTTATAACTCTGCAGGTTTGTGAATTACAGTGCCCCTGAGCTCCTTTCTTCAACTCGCTTTCTCGTGAGCTGGCCGCAACACCGCAGGATGGCTTCAGGCCCTAATCTGGTTCCGGCACGGCACGCTGAGCCTTTGGTTAATTCCTCTTCCTGGTGGGAAATGAGAGTTAAATTTGCCCGTCCAGACACCTCCAGCTAGTCTCTCATTGGTTCTCCCTATTCCTGTTCATCTTCCGCAGAAATTGCAAACTGGGCCAAACAGGAGGTTAAAGGCACTGACTCTCCAAGTCGGGAGAGTGTTAGTAAAGCGTCTGGAATGTTGCACCCGAGTACCAGGGGACGAAAACTGACACATATTGGAACACGTCTCCCGATCACACGGTTGATCATACTCTGGGTTCCACATGCATGTTTTAGCTGAAGGAAGAATACCTTAAACCTGGAGAGTTGAGACCCGTGGAATGGGTACCATGCAATATGACTTCAAAGGGTCTTCATTTGCTCACCGAACCTCTCCAATCCTATCACTGCTGCGTTTATGCCCCTGTACACACACTTGATTCTCTTTCAGAGACATAGCAATCCATAGGTTTTAAGATACTTCCTAGTCAGGTACACTCTTAGGCATTTAATATGGGGTGTTGAGTCCATTTCGTTGAGCAAGGAGTAGCTCTTGTCTATTCCATATTTGGCTTAAGGAACTTTATCTGTGCTCATTTCAATCTCTGGTTTTATGCAGCACCCCAACTCACCTTTCCCCTTAAGCAAGCATAAGTTGGGTTTCTAAATTTGAGACCCTGTTCTGTTTTGTAATTCAGTTCCTGTGTAGCCAAGGTTACATTCCGTGTATTAGTGATATCTTATGATGTTTCTTTTCCTGTGTGACTTATTTCAGTTAAAATCATCATACCTGAATCCACTCATTATGCTGCTACGGGCCTGATGACATAGATTTCATTGCTGAGTGATACTGCATTGTACGTAAGTACCACAACTTCTTTATCCATTTTTCACTTTCTGCGATATTGAACTTGTACCGTAAACCAGGTTCTTGTAAACAGAGCCATCCCAACCTTTGGGGTGGCTGTGTCTTTTTGATTTTAATTTCCCTAAGCTATAGGACCATAAGTGGAAGTGCCCTAGGCTCTGTTGCTTTGTTTTTTAGATGTTGCAGGAAACACCATACACTTCTCCCGAGTGGCTGTTGGCAATTTACATCCCGCCTATCAGCATAACAAGGCTCCCAGTTCTCCATGGCCTGTCCTGCCTTTCTGGATTTTACACTTTTTTCAGATGGCCCTTTTGACCGGGGGGAAGTGAGACTTCATTGTAGTGCAGATTTCCTTTGCAAGCTTGCTTGGTTGGCCAAAAAGGGCGTATGCGTTTTTTCCTGAATATATTCAGGAAAAAACGCATACGCCCTTTTTGGCCAAGTGCATCATTGTGGACGTTCTGCCTCTTTTCCTATGCTTTAAATGCAATTCCCGTCTACCTCCTGAAATCGGTTTCCTGCAATTCTGCCCCGCTTTCAAGTCCTCTTGGCAGCCTTACTTCAGTATATTTTTGGACGATAGCTGTCATTTATAACTCTGCAGGTTTGTGAATTACAGTGCCCCTGAGCTCCTTTCTTCAACTCGCTTTCTCGTGAGCTGGCCGCAACACCGCAGGATGGCTTCAGGCCCTAATCTGGTTCCGGCACGGCACGCTGAGCCTTTGGTTAATTCCTCTTCCTGGTGGGAAATGAGAGTTAAATTTGCCCGTCCAGACACCTCCAGCTAGTCTGTCATTGGTTCTCCCTATTCCTGTTCATCTTCCGCAGAAATTGCAAACTGGGCCAAACAGGAGGTTAAAGGCACTGACTGTCCAAGTCGGGAGAGTGTTAGTAAAGCGTCTGGAATGTTGCACCCGAGTACCAGGGGACGAAAACTGAGACATATTGGAACACGTCTCCCGATCACACGGTTGATCATACTCTGGGTTCCACATGCATGTTTTAGCTGAAGGAAGAATACCTTAAACCTGGAGAGTTGAGACCCGTGGAATGGGTACCATGCAATATGACTTCAAAGGGTCTGCATTTGCTCACCGAACCTCTCCAATCCTATCGCTGCTGCGTTTATGCCCCTGTACACACACTTGATTCTCTTTCAGAGACATAGCAATCCATAGGTTTTAAGATACTTCCTAGTCAGGTACACTCTTAGGCATTTAATATGGGGTGTTGAGTCCATTTCGTTGAGCAAGGAGTAGCTCTTGTCTATTCCATATTTGGCTTAAGGAACTTTATCTGTGCTCATTTCAATCTCTGGTTTTATGCAGCACCCCAACTCACCTTTCCCCTTAAGAAAGCATAAGTTTTTTTTCTAAATTTGAGACCCTGTTCTGTTTTGTAATTCAGTTCCTGTGTAGCCAAGGTTACATTCCGTGTATTAGTGATATCTTATGATGTTTCTTTTTCTGTGTGACTTATTTCAGTTAGAATCATCGTACCTGAATCCACTCATTATGCTGCTACGGGCCTGATGACATAGATTTCATTGCTGAGTGATATTGCATTGTACGTAAGTACCACAACTTCTTTATCCATTTTTCACTTTCTGCGATATTGAACTTGTACCGTAAACCAGGTTCTTGTAAACAGAGCCTTCCCAACCTTTGAGGTGGCTGTGTCTTTTTGATTTTAATTTCCCTAAGCTATAGGACCATAAGTGGAAGTGCCCTAGGCTCTGTTGCTTTGTTTTTTAGATGTTTCAGGAAACACCATACACTTCTCCCGAGTGGCTGTTGGCAATTTACATCCCGCCCATCAGCATAACAAGGCTCCCAGTTCTCCATGGCCTGTCCTGCCTTTCTGGATTTTACACTTTTTTCAGATGGCCCTTTTGACCGGGGGGAAGTGAGACTTCATTGTAGTGCAGATTTCCTTTGCAAACTTGCTTGGTTGGCCAAAAAGGGCGTATGCGTTTTTTCCTGAATATATTCAGGAAAAAACGCATACGCCCTTTTTGGCCAAGTGCATCATTGTGGACGTTCTGCCTCTTTTCCTATGCTTTAAATGCAATTCCAGTCTACCTCCTGAAATCGGTTTCCTGCAATTCTGCCCCGCTTTCAAGTCCTCTTGGCAGCCTTACTTCAGTATATTTTTGGACGATAGCTGTCATTTATAACTCTGCAGGTTTGTGAATTACAGTGCCCCTGAGCTCCTTTCTTCAACTCGCTTTCTCGTGAGCTGGCCGCAACACCGCAGGATGGCTTCAGGCCCTAATCTGGTTCCGGCACGGCACGCTGAGCCTTTGGTTAATTCCTCTTCCTGGTGGGAAATGAGAGTTAAGTTTGCCCGTCCAGACACCTCCAGCTAGTCTGTCATTGGTTCTCCCTATTCCTGTTCATCTTCCGCAGAAATTGCAAACTGGGTCAAACAGGAGGTTAAAGGCACTGACTCTCCAAGTCGGGAGAGTGTTAGTAAAGCGTTTGGAATGTTGCACCCGAGTACCAGGGGACGAAAACTGAGACATATTGGAACACGTCTCCCGATCACACGGTTGATCATACTCTAGGTTCCACATGCATGTTTTAGCTGAAGGAAGAATACCTTAAACCTGGAGAGTTGAGACCCGTGGAATGGGTACCATGCAATATGACTTCAAAGGGTCTTCATTTGCTCACCGAACCTCTCCAATCCTATCACTGCTGCGTTTATGCCCCTGTACACACGCTTGATTCTCTTTCAGAGACATAGCAATCCATAGGTTTTAAGATACTTCCTAGTCAGTTACACTCTTAGGCATTTAATATGGGGTGTTGAGTCCATTTCGTTGAGCAAGGAGTAGCTCTTGTCTATTCCATATTTGGCTTAAGGAACTTTATCTGTGCTCATTTCAATCTCTGGTTTTATGCAGCACCCCAACTCACCTTTCCCCTTAAGCAAGCATAAGTTGGTTTTCTAAATTTGAGACCCTGTTCTGTTTTGTAATTCAGTTCCTGTGTAGCCAAGGTTACATTCCGTGTATTAGTGATATCTTATGATGTTTCTTTTTCTGTGTGACTTATTTCAGTTAGAATCATCGTACCTGAATCCACTCATTATGCTGCTACGGGCCTGATGACATAGATTTCATTGCTGAGTGATACTGCATTGTACGTAAGTACCACAACTTCTTTATCCATTTTTCACTTTCTGCAATATTGAACTTGTACCGTAAACCAGGTTCTTGTAAACAGAGCCGTCCCAACCTTTGGGGTGGCTGTGTCTTTTTGATTTTAATTTCCCTAAGCTATAGGACCATAAGTGGAAGTGCCCTAGGCTCTGTTGCTTTGTTTTTTAGATGTTTCAGGAAACACCATACACTTCTCCCGAGTGGCTGTTGGCAATTTACATCCCGCCCATCAGCATAACAAGGCTCCCAGTTCTCCATGGCCTGTCCTGCCTTTCTGGATTTTACACTTTTTTCAGATGGCCCTTTTGACCGGGGGGAAGTGAGACTTCATTGTAGTGCAGATTTCCTTTGCAAGCTTGCTTGGTTGGCCAAAAAGGGCGTATGCGTTTTTTCCTGAATCAGGAAAAAACGCATACGCCCTTTTTGGCCAAGTGCATCATTGTGGACGTTCTGCCTCTTTTCCTATGCTTTAAATGCAATTCCAGTCTACCTCCTGAAATCGGTTTCCTGCAATTCTGCCCCGCTTTCAAGTCCTCTTGGCAGCCTTACTTCAGTATATTTTTGGACGATAGCTGTCATTTATAACTCTGCAGGTTTGTGAATTACAGTGCCCCTGAGCTCCTTTCTTCAACTCGCTTTCTCGTGAGCTGGCCGCAACACCGCAGGATGGCTTCAGGCCCTAATCTGGTTCCGGCACGGCACGCTGAGCCTTTGGTTAATTCCTCTTCCTGGTGGGAAATGAGAGTTAAATTTGCCCGTCCACACACCTCCAGCTAGTCTGTCATTGGTTCTCCCTATTCCTGTTCATCTTCCGCAGAAATTGCAAACTGGGCCAAACAGGAGGTTAAAGGCACTGACTCTCCAAGTCGGGAGAGTGTTAGTAAAGCGTCTGGAATGTTGCACCCGAGTACCAGGGGACGAAAACTGACACATATTGGAACACGTCTCCCGATCACACGGTTGATCATACTCTGGGTTCCACATGCATGTTTTAGCTGAAGGAAGAATACCTTAAACCTGGAGAGTTGAGACCCGTGGAATGGGTACCATGCAATATGACTTCAAAGGGTCTTCATTTGCTCACCGAACCTCTCCAATCCTATCACTGCTGCGTTTATGCCCCTGTACACACACTTGATTCTCTTTCAGAGACATAGCAATCCATAGGTTTTAAGATACTTCCTAGTCAGGTACACTCTTAGGCATTTAATATGGGGTGTTGAGTCCATTTCGTTGAGCAAGGAGTAGCTCTTGTCTATTCCATATTTGGCTTAAGGAACTTTATCTGTGCTCATTTCAATCTCTGGTTTTATGCAGCACCCCAACTCACCTTTCCCCTTAAGCAAGCATAAGTTGGTTTTCTAAATTTGAGACCCTGTTCTGTTTTGTAATTCAGTTCCTGTGTAGCCAAGTTTACATTCCGTGTATTAGTGATATCTTATGATGTTTCTTTTTCTGTGTGACTTATTTCAGTTAGAATCATCGTACCTGAATCCACTCATTATGCTGCTACGGGCCTGATGACATAGATTTCATTGCTGAGTGATACTGCATTGTACGTAAGTACCACAACTTCTTTATCCATTTTTCACTTTCTGCGATATTGAACTTGTACCGTAAACCAGGTTCTTGTAAACAGAGCCGTCCCAACCTTTGGGGTGGCTGTGTCTTTTTGATTTTAATTTCCCTAAGCTATAGGACCATAAGTGGAAGTGCCCTAGGCTCTGTTGCTTTGTTTTTTAGATGTTTCAGGAAACACCATACACTTCTCCCGAGTGGCTGTTGGCAATTGACATCCCGCCCATCAGCATAACAAGGCTCCCAGTTCTCCATGGCCTGTCCTGCCTTTCTGGATTTTACACTTTATTCAGATGGCCCTTTTGACCGGGGGGAAGTGAGACTTCATTGTAGTGCAGATTTCCTTTGCAAGCTTGCTTGGTTGGCCAAAAAGGGCGTATGCGTTTTTTCCTGAATATATTCAGGAAAAAACGCATACGCCCTTTTTGGCCAAGTGCATCATTGTGGACGTTCTGCCTCTTTTCCTATGCTTTAAATGCAATTCCAGTCTACCTCCTGAAATCGGTTTCCTGCAATTCTGCCCCGCTTTCAAGTCCTCTTGGCAGCCTTACTTCAGTATATTTTTGGACGATAGCTGTCATTTATAACTCTGCAGGTTTGTGAATTACAGTGCCCCTGAGCTCCTTTCTTCAACTCGCTTTCTCGTGAGCTGGCCGCAACACCGCAGGATGGCTTCAGGCCCTAATCTGGTTCCGGCACGGCACGCTGAGCCTTTGGTTAATTCCTCTTCCTGGTGGGAAATGAGAGTTAAATTTGCCCGTCCAGACACCTCCAGCTAGTCTGTCATTGGTTCTCCCTATTCCTGTTCACCTTCCGCAGAAATTGCAAACTGGGCCAAACAGGAGGTTAAAGGCACTGACTCTCCAAGTCGGGAGAGTGTTAGTAAAGCGTCTGGAATGTTGCACCCGAGTACCAGGGGACGAAAACTGAGACATATTGGAACACGTCTCCCGATCACACGGTTGATCATACTCTGGGTTCCACATGCATGTTTTAGCTGAAGGAAGAATACCTTAAACCTGGAGAGTTGAGACCCGTGGAATGGGTACCATGCAATATGACTTCAAAGGGTCTTCATTTGCTCACCGAACCTCTCCAATCCTATCACTGCTGCGTTTATGCCCCTGTACACACACTTGATTCTCTTTCAGAGACATAGCAATCCATAGGTTTTAAGATACTTCCTAGTCAGGTACACTCTTAGGCATTTAATATGGGGTGTTGAGTCCATTTCGTTGAGCAAGGAGTAGCTCTTGTCTATTCCATATTTGGCTTAAGGAACTTTATCTGTGCTCATTTCAATCTCTGGTTTTATGCAGCACCCCAACTCACCTTTCCCCTTAAGCAAGCATAAGTTGGGTTTCTAAATTTGAGACCCTGTTCTGTTTTGTAATTCAGTTCCTGTGTAGCCAAGGTTACATTCCGTGTATTAGTGATATCTTATGATGTTTCTTTTTCTGTGTGACTTATTTCAGTTAGAATCATCGTACCTGAATCCACTCATTATGCTGCTACGGGCCTGATGACATAGATTTCATTGCTGAGTGATATTGCATTGTACGTAAGTACCACAACTTCTTTATCCATTTTTCACTTTCTGCGATATTGAACTTGTACCGTAAACCAGGTTCTTGTAAACAGAGCCGTCCCAACCTTTGGGGTGGCTGTGTCTTTTTGATTTTAATTTCCCTAAGCTATAGGACCATAAGTGGAAGTGCCCTAGGCTCTGTTGCTTTGTTTTTTAGATGTTTCAGGAAACACCATACACTTCTCCCGAGTGGCTGTTGGCAATTTACATCCCGCCCATCAGCATAACAAGGCTCCCAGTTCTCCATGGCCTGTCCTGCCTTTCTGGATTTTACACTTTTTTCAGATGGCCCTTTTGACCGGGGGGAAGTGAGACTTCATTGTAGTGCAGATTTCCTTTGCAAGCTTGCTTGGTTGGCCAAAAAGGGCGTATGCGTTTTTTCCTGAATCAGGAAAAAACGCATACGCCCTTTTTGGCCAAGTGCATCATTGTGGACGTTCTGCCTCTTTTCCTATGCTTTAAATGCAATTCCAGTCTACCTCCTGAAATCGGTTTCCTGCAATTCTGCCCCGCTTTCAAGTCCTCTTGGCAGCCTTACTTCAGTATATTTTTGGACGATAGCTGTCATTTATAACTCTGCAGGTTTGTGAATTACAGTGCCCCTGAGCTCCTTTCTTCAACTCGCTTTCTCGTGAGCTGGCCGCAACACCGCAGGATTGCTTCAGGCCCTAATCTGGTTCCGGCACGGCACGCTGAGCCTTTGGTTAATTCCTCTTCCTGGTGGGAAATGAGAGTTAAATTTGCCCGTCCAGACACCTCCAGCTAGTCTGTCATTGGTTCTCCCTATTCCTGTTCATCTTCCGCAGAAATTGCAAACTGGGCCAAACAGGAGGTTAAAGGCACTGACTCTCCAAGTCGGGAGAGTGTTAGTAAAGCGTCTGGAATGTTGCACCCGAGTACCAGGGGACGAAAACTGACACATATTGGAACACGTCTCCAGATCACACGGTTGATCATACTCTGGGTTCCACATGCATGTTTTAGCTGAAGGAAGAATACCTTAAACCTGGAGAGTTGAGACCCGTGGAATGGGTACCATGCAATATGACTTCAAAGGGTCTTCATTTGCTCACCGAATCTCTCCAGTCCTATCACTGCTGCGTTTATGCCCCTGTACACACGCTTGATTCTCTTTCGGAGACATAGCAATCCATAGGTTTTAAGATACTTCCTAGTCAGGTATATTCTTAGGTGTTTAATACGGGGTGTTGAATCCATTTCGTTGAGCAAGGAGTAGCTCTTGTCTATTCCATATTTGGCTTAAGGAACTTTATCTGTGCTCATTTCAATCTCTGGTTTTATGCAGCACCCCAACTCACCTTTCCCCTTAAGCAAGCATAAGTTGGTTTTCTAAATTTGAGACCCTGTTCTGTTTTGTAATTCAGTTCCTGTGTAGCCAAGTTTACATTCCGTGTATTAGTGATATCTTATGATGTTTCTTTTTCTGTGTGACTTATTTCAGTTAGAATCATCGTACCTGAATCCACTCATTATGCTGCTACGGGCCTGATGACATAGATTTCATTGCTGAGTGATACTGCATTGTACGTAAGTACCACAACTTCTTTATCCATTTTTCACTTTCTGCGATATTGAACTTGTACCGTAAACCAGGTTCTTGTAAACAGAGCCGTCCCAACCTTTGGGGTGGCTGTGTCTTTTTGATTTTAATTTCCCTAAGCTATAGGACCATAAGTGGAAGTGCCCTAGGCTCTGTTGCTTTGTTTTTTAGATGTTTCAGGAAACACCATACACTTCTCCCGAGTGGCTGTTGGCAATTTACATCCCGCCCATCAGCATAACAAGGCTCCCAGTTCTCCATGGCCTGTCCTGCCTTTCTGGATTTTACACTTTATTCAGATGGCCCTTTTGACCGGGGGGAAGTGAGACTTCATTGTAGTGCAGATTTCCTTTGCAAGCTTGCTTGGTTGGCCAAAAAGGGCGTATGCGTTTTTTCCTGAATATATTCAGGAAAAAACGCATACGCCCTTTTTGGCCAAGTGCATCATTGTGGACGTTCTGCCTCTTTTCCTATGCTTTAAATGCAATTCCAGTCTACCTCCTGAAATCGGTTTCCTGCAATTCTGCCCCGCTTTCAAGTCCTCTTGGCAGCCTTACTTCAGTATATTTTTGGACGATAGCTGTCATTTATAACTCTGCAGGTTTGTGAATTACAGTGCCCCTGAGCTCCTTTCTTCAACTCGCTTTCTCGTGAGCTGGCCGCAACACCGCAGGATGGCTTCAGGCCCTAATCTGGTTCCGGCACGGCACGCTGAGCCTTTGGTTAATTCCTCTTCCTGGTGGGAAATGAGAGTTAAATTTGCCCGTCCAGACACCTCCAGCTAGTCTGTCATTGGTTCTCCCTATTCCTGTTCATCTTCCGCAGAAATTGCAAACTGGGCCAAACAGGAGGTTAAAGGCACTGACTCTCCAAGTCGGGAGAGTGTTAGTAAAGCGTCTGGAATGTTGCACCCGAGTACCAGGGGACGAAAACTGAGACATATTGGAACACGTCTCCCGATCACACGGTTGATCATACTCTGGGTTCCACATGCATGTTTTAGCTGAAGGAAGAATACCTTAAACCTGGAGAGTTGAGACCCGTGGAATGGGTACCATGCAATATGACTTCAAAGGGTCTTCATTTGCTCACCGAACCTCTCCAATCCTATCACTGCTGCGTTTATGCCCCTGTACACACACTTGATTCTCTTTCAGAGACATAGCAATCCATAGGTTTTAAGATACTTCCTAGTCAGGTACACTCTTAGGCATTTAATATGGGGTGTTGAGTCCATTTCGTTGAGCAAGGAGTAGCTCTTGTCTATTCCATATTTGGCTTAAGGAACTTTATCTGTGCTCATTTCAATCTCTGGTTTTATGCAGCACCCCAACTCACCTTTCCTCTTAAGCAAGCATAAGTTGGGTTTCTAAATTTCAGACCCTGTTCTGTTTTGTAATTCAGTTCCTGTGTAGCCAAGGTTACATTCCGTGTATTAGTGATATCTTATGATGTTTCTTTTTCTGTGTGACTTATTTCAGTTAGAATCATCGTACCTGAATCCACTCATTATGCTGCTACGGGCCTGATGACATAGATTTCATTGCTGAGTGATATTGCATTGTACGTAAGTACCACAACTTCTTTATCCATTTTTCACTTTCTGCGATATTGAACTTGTACCGTAAACCAGGTTCTTGTAAACAGAGCCGTCCCAACCTTTGGGGTGGCTGTGTCTTTTTGATTTTAATTTCCCTAAGCTATAGGACCATAAGTGGAAGTGCCCTAGGCTCTGTTGCTTTGTTTTTTAGATGTTTCAGGAAACACCATACACTTCTCCCGAGTGGCTGTTGGCAATTTACATCCCGCCCATCAGCATAACAAGGCTCCCAGTTCTCCATGGCCTGTCCTGCCTTTCTGGATTTTACACTTTTTTCAGATGGCCCTTTTGACCGGGGGGAAGTGAGACTTCATTGTAGTGCAGATTTCCTTTGCAAGCTTGCTTGGTTGGCCAAAAAGGGCGTATGCGTTTTTTCCTGAATCAGGAAAAAACGCATACGCCCTTTTTGGCCAAGTGCATCATTGTGGACGTTCTGCCTCTTTTCCTATGCTTTAAATGCAATTCCAGTCTACCTCCTGAAATCGGTTTCCTGCAATTCTGCCCCACTTTCAAGTCCTCTTGGCAGCCTTACTTCAGTATATTTTTGGACGATAGCTGTCATTTATAACTCTGCAGGTTTGTGAATTACAGTGCCCCTGAGCTCCTTTCTTCAACTCGCTTTCTCGTGAGCTGGCCGCAACACCGCAGGATTGCTTCAGGCCCTAATCTGGTTCCGGCACGGCACGCTGAGCCTTTGGTTAATTCCTCTTCCTGGTGGGAAATGAGAGTTAAATTTGCCCGTCCAGACACCTCCAGCTAGTCTGTCATTGGTTCTCCCTATTCCTGTTCATCTTCCGCAGAAATTGCAAACTGGGCCAAACAGGAGGTTAAAGGCACTGACTCTCCAAGTCGGGAGAGTGTTAGTAAAGCGTCTGGAATGTTGCACCCGAGTACCAGGGGACGAAAACTGACACATATTGGAACACGTCTCCCGATCACACGGTTGATCATACTCTGGGTTCCACATGCATGTTTTAGCTGAAGGAAGAATACCTTAAACCTGGAGAGTTGAGACCCGTGGAATGGGTACCATGCAATATGACTTCAAAGGGTCTTCATTTGCTCACCGAACCTCTCCAGTCCTATCACTGCTGCGTTTATGCCCCTGTACACACGCTTGATTCTCTTTCGGAGACATAGCAATCCATAGGTTTTAAGATACTTCCTAGTCAGGTATATTCTTAGGTGTTTAATACGGGGTGTTGAATCCATTTCGTTGAGCAAGGAGTAGCTCTTGTCTATTCCATATTTGGCTTAAGGAACTTTATCTGTGCTCATTTCAATCTCTGGTTTTATGCAGCACCCCAACTCACCTTTCCCCTTAAGCAAGCATAAGTTGGTTTTCTAAATTTGAGACCCTGTTCTGTTTTGTAATTCAGTTCCTGTGTAGCCAAGTTTACATTCCGTGTATTAGTGATATCTTATGATGTTTCTTTTTCTGTGTGACTTATTTCAGTTAGAATCATCATACCTGAATCCACTCATTATGCTGCTACGGGCCTGATGACATAGATTTCATTGCTGAGTGATACTGCATTGTACGTAAGTACCACAACTTCTTTATCCATTTTTCACTTTCTGCGATATTGAACTTGTACCGTAAACCAGGTTCTTGTAAACAGAGCCGTCCCAACCTTTGGGGTGGCTGTGTCTTTTTGATTTTAATTTCCCTAAGCTATAGGACCATAAGTGGAAGTGCCCTAGGCTCTGTTGCTTTGTTTTTTAGATGTTTCAGGAAACACCATACACTTCTCCCGAGTGGCTGTTGGCAATTTACATCCCGCCCATCAGCATAACAAGGCTCCCAGTTCTCCATGGCCTGTCCTGCCTTTCTGGATTTTACACTTTTTTCAGATGGCCCTTTTGACCGGGGGGAAGTGAGACTTCATTGTAGTGCAGATTTCCTTTGCAAGCTTGCTTGGTTGGCCAAAAAGGGCGTATGCGTTTTTTCCTGAATCAGGAAAAAACGCATACGCCCTTTTTGGCCAAGTGCATCATTGTGGACGTTCTGCCTCTTTTCCTATGCTTTAAATGCAATTCCAGTCTACCTCCTGAAATCGGTTTCCTGCAATTCTGCCCCGCTTTCAAGTCCTCTTGGCAGCCTTACTTCAGTATATTTTTGGACGATAGCTGTCATTTATAACTCTGCAGGTTTGTGAATTACAGTGCCCCTGAGCTCCTTTCTTCAACTCGCTTTCTCGTGAGCTGGCCGCAACACCGCAGGATTGCTTCAGGCCCTAATCTGGTTCCGGCACGGCACGCTGAGCCTTTGGTTAATTCCTCTTCCTGGTGGGAAATGAGAGTTAAATTTGCCCGTCCAGACACCTCCAGCTAGTCTGTCATTGGTTCTCCCTATTCCTGTTCATCTTCCGCAGAAATTGCAAACTGGGCCAAACAGGAGGTTAAAGGCACTGACTCTCCAAGTCGGGAGAGTGTTAGTAAAGCGTCTGGAATGTTGCACCCGAGTACCAGGGGACGAAAACTGACACATATTGGAACACGTCTCCAGATCACACGGTTGATCATACTCTGGGTTCCACATGCATGTTTTAGCTGAAGGAAGAATACCTTAAACCTGGAGAGTTGAGACCCGTGGAATGGGTACCATGCAATATGACTTCAAAGGGTCTTCATTTGCTCACCGAATCTCTCCAGTCCTATCACTGCTGCGTTTATGCCCCTGTACACACGCTTGATTCTCTTTCGGAGACATAGCAATCCATAGGTTTTAAGATACTTCCTAGTCAGGTATATTCTTAGGTGTTTAATACGGGGTGTTGAATCCATTTCGTTGAGCAAGGAGTAGCTCTTGTCTATTCCATATTTGGCTTAAGGAACTTTATCTGTGCTCATTTCAATCTCTGGTTTTATGCAGCACCCCAACTCACCTTTCCCCTTAAGCAAGCATAAGTTGGTTTTCTAAATTTGAGACCCTGTTCTGTTTTGTAATTCAGTTCCTGTGTAGCCAAGTTTACATTCCGTGTATTAGTGATATCTTATGATGTTTCTTTTTCTGTGTGACTTATTTCAGTTAGAATCATCGTACCTGAATCCACTCATTATGCTGCTACGGGCCTGATGACATAGATTTCATTGCTGAGTGATACTGCATTGTACGTAAGTACCACAACTTCTTTATCCATTTTTCACTTTCTGCGATATTGAACTTGTACCGTAAACCAGGTTCTTGTAAACAGAGCCGTCCCAACCTTTGGGGTGGCTGTGTCTTTTTGATTTTAATTTCCCTAAGCTATAGGACCATAAGTGGAAGTGCCCTAGGCTCTGTTGCTTTGTTTTTTAGATGTTTCAGGAAACACCATACACTTCTCCCGAGTGGCTGTTGGCAATTTACATCCCGCCCATCAGCATAACAAGGCTCCCAGTTCTCCATGGCCTGTCCTGCCTTTCTGGATTTTACACTTTATTCAGATGGCCCTTTTGACCGGGGGGAAGTGAGACTTCATTGTAGTGCAGATTTCCTTTGCAAGCTTGCTTGGTTGGCCAAAAAGGGCGTATGCGTTTTTTCCTGAATATATTCAGGAAAAAACGCATACGCCCTTTTTGGCCAAGTGCATCATTGTGGACGTTCTGCCTCTTTTCCTATGCTTTAAATGCAATTCCAGTCTACCTCCTGAAATCGGTTTCCTGCAATTCTGCCCCGCTTTCAAGTCCTCTTGGCAGCCTTACTTCAGTATATTTTTGGACGATAGCTGTCATTTATAACTCTGCAGGTTTGTGAATTACAGTGCCCCTGAGCTCCTTTCTTCAACTCGCTTTCTCGTGAGCTGGCCGCAACACCGCAGGATGGCTTCAGGCCCTAATCTGGTTCCGGCACGGCACGCTGAGCCTTTGGTTAATTCCTCTTCCTGGTGGGAAATGAGAGTTAAATTTGCCCGTCCAGACACCTCCAGCTAGTCTGTCATTGGTTCTCCCTATTCCTGTTCATCTTCCGCAGAAATTGCAAACTGGGCCAAACAGGAGGTTAAAGGCACTGACTCTCCAAGTCGGGAGAGTGTTAGTAAAGCGTCTGGAATGTTGCACCCGAGTACCAGGGGACGAAAACTGAGACATATTGGAACACGTCTCCCGATCACACGGTTGATCATACTCTGGGTTCCACATGCATGTTTTAGCTGAAGGAAGAATACCTTAAACCTGGAGAGTTGAGACCCGTGGAATGGGTACCATGCAATATGACTTCAAAGGGTCTTCATTTGCTCACCGAACCTCTCCAATCCTATCACTGCTGCGTTTATGCCCCTGTACACACACTTGATTCTCTTTCAGAGACATAGCAATCCATAGGTTTTAAGATACTTCCTAGTCAGGTACACTCTTAGGCATTTAATATGGGGTGTTGAGTCCATTTCGTTGAGCAAGGAGTAGCTCTTGTCTATTCCATATTTGGCTTAAGGAACTTTATCTGTGCTCATTTCAATCTCTGGTTTTATGCAGCACCCCAACTCACCTTTCCTCTTAAGCAAGCATAAGTTGGGTTTCTAAATTTGAGACCCTGTTCTGTTTTGTAATTCAGTTCCTGTGTAGCCAAGGTTACATTCCGTGTATTAGTGATATCTTATGATGTTTCTTTTTCTGTGTGACTTATTTCAGTTAGAATCATCGTACCTGAATCCACTCATTATGCTGCTACGGGCCTGATGACATAGATTTCATTGCTGAGTGATATTGCATTGTACGTAAGTACCACAACTTCTTTATCCATTTTTCACTTTCTGCGATATTGAACTTGTACCGTAAACCAGGTTCTTGTAAACAGAGCCGTCCCAACCTTTGGGGTGGCTGTGTCTTTTTGATTTTAATTTCCCTAAGCTATAGGACCATAAGTGGAAGTGCCCTAGGCTCTGTTGCTTTGTTTTTTAGATGTTTCAGGAAACACCATACACTTCTCCCGAGTGGCTGTTGGCAATTTACATCCCGCCCATCAGCATAACAAGGCTCCCAGTTCTCCATGGCCTGTCCTGCCTTTCTGGATTTTACACTTTTTTCAGATGGCCCTTTTGACCGGGGGGAAGTGAGACTTCATTGTAGTGCAGATTTCCTTTGCAAGCTTGCTTGGTTGGCCAAAAAGGGCGTATGCGTTTTTTCCTGAATCAGGAAAAAACGCATACGCCCTTTTTGGCCAAGTGCATCATTGTGGACGTTCTGCCTCTTTTCCTATGCTTTAAATGCAATTCCAGTCTACCTCCTGAAATCGGTTTCCTGCAATTCTGCCCCACTTTCAAGTCCTCTTGGCAGCCTTACTTCAGTATATTTTTGGACGATAGCTGTCATTTATAACTCTGCAGGTTTGTGAATTACAGTGCCCCTGAGCTCCTTTCTTCAACTCGCTTTCTCGTGAGCTGGCCGCAACACCGCAGGATTGCTTCAGGCCCTAATCTGGTTCCGGCACGGCACGCTGAGCCTTTGGTTAATTCCTCTTCCTGGTGGGAAATGAGAGTTAAATTTGCCCGTCCAGACACCTCCAGCTAGTCTGTCATTGGTTCTCCCTATTCCTGTTCATCTTCCGCAGAAATTGCAAACTGGGCCAAACAGGAGGTTAAAGGCACTGACTCTCCAAGTCGGGAGAGTGTTAGTAAAGCGTCTGGAATGTTGCACCCGAGTACCAGGGGACGAAAACTGACACATATTGGAACACGTCTCCCGATCACACGGTTGATCATACTCTGGGTTCCACATGCATGTTTTAGCTGAAGGAAGAATACCTTAAACCTGGAGAGTTGAGACCCGTGGAATGGGTACCATGCAATATGACTTCAAAGGGTCTTCATTTGCTCACCGAACCTCTCCAGTCCTATCACTGCTGCGTTTATGCCCCTGTACACACGCTTGATTCTCTTTCGGAGACATAGCAATCCATAGGTTTTAAGATACTTCCTAGTCAGGTATATTCTTAGGTGTTTAATACGGGGTGTTGAATCCATTTCGTTGAGCAAGGAGTAGCTCTTGTCTATTCCATATTTGGCTTAAGGAACTTTATCTGTGCTCATTTCAATCTCTGGTTTTATGCAGCACCCCAACTCACCTTTCCCCTTAAGCAAGCATAAGTTGGTTTTCTAAATTTGAGACCCTGTTCTGTTTTGTAATTCAGTTCCTGTGTAGCCAAGTTTACATTCCGTGTATTAGTGATATCTTATGATGTTTCTTTTTCTGTGTGACTTATTTCAGTTAGAATCATCATACCTGAATCCACTCATTATGCTGCTACGGGCCTGATGACATAGATTTCATTGCTGAGTGATACTGCATTGTACGTAAGTACCACAACTTCTTTATCCATTTTTCACTTTCTGCGATATTGAACTTGTACCGTAAACCAGGTTCTTGTAAACAGAGCCGTCCCAACCGTTGGGGTGGCTGTGTCTTTTTGATTTTAATTTCCCTAAGCTATAGGACCATAAGTGGAAGCGCCCTAGGCTCTGTTGCTTTGTTTTTTAGATGTTTCAGGAAACACCATACACTTCTCCTGAGTGGCTGTTGGCAATTTACATCCCGCCCATCAGCATAACAAGGCTCCCAGTTCTCCATGGCCTGTCCTGCCTTTCTGGATTTTACACTTTTTTCAGATGGCCCTTTTGACCGGGGGGAAGTGAGACTTCATTGTAGTGCAGATTTCCTTTGCAAGCTTGCTTGGTTGGCCAAAAAGGGCGTATGCGTTTTTTCCTGAATATATTCAGGAAAAAACGCATACTCCATTTTTGGCCAAGTGCATCATTGTGGACGTTCTGCCTCTTTTCCTATGCTTTAAATGCAATTCCAGTCTACCTCCTGAAATCGGTTTCCTGCAATTCTG
This sequence comes from Lagenorhynchus albirostris, assembly GCF_949774975.1. Classification (NCBI taxonomy): domain Eukaryota; kingdom Metazoa; phylum Chordata; class Mammalia; order Artiodactyla; family Delphinidae; genus Lagenorhynchus; species Lagenorhynchus albirostris. Next base: position 169,053 of record NW_026783597.1, on the reverse strand, counting down.
CCCCGCTTTCAAGTCCTCTTGGCAGCCTTACTTCAGTATATTTTTGGACGATAGCTGTCATTTATAACTCTGCAGGTTTGTGAATTACAGTGCCCCTGAGCTCCTTTCTTCAACTCGCTTTCTCGTGAGCTGGCCGCAACACCGCAGGAGTGCTTCAGGCCCTAATCTGGTTCCGGCACGGCATGCTGAGCCTTTGGTTAATTCCTCTTCCTGGTGCGAAATTAGAGTTAAATTTGCCCGTCCAGACACCTCCAGCTAGTCTGTCATTGGTCCTCCCTATTCCTGTTCATCTTCCGCAGAAATTGCAAACTGGGCCAAACAGGAGGTTAAAGGCACTGACTCTCCAAGTCGGGAGAGTGTTAGTAAAGCGTCTGGAATGTTGCACCCGAGTACCAGGGGACGAAAACTGAGACATATTGGAACACGTCTCCCGATCACACGGTTGATCATACTCTGGGTTCCACATGCATGTTTTAGCTGAAGGAAGAATCCCTTAAACCTGGAGAGTTGAGACCCGTGGAATGGGTACCATGCAATATGACTTCAAAGGGTCTTCATTTGCTCACCGAACCTCTCCAATCCTATCACTGCTGCGTTTATGCCCCTGCACACACGCTTGATTCTCTTTCGGAGACATAGCAATCCATAGGTTTTAAGATACTTCCTAGTCAGGTATATTCTTAGGTGTTTAATACGGGGTGTTGAGTCCATTTCGTTGAGCAAGGAGTAGCTCTTGTCTATTCCATATTTGGCTTAAGGAACTTTATCTGTGCTCATTTCAATCTCTGGTTTTATGCAGCACCCCAACTCACCTTTCCCCTTAAGCAAGCATAAGTTGGTTTTCTAAATTTGAGACCCTGTTCTGTTTTGGAATTCAGTTCCTGTGTAGCCAAGTTTACATTCCGTGTATTAGTGATATCTTATGATGTTTCTTTTTCTGTGTGACTTATTTCAGTTAGAATCATCATACCTGAATCCACTCATTATGCTGCTACGGGCCTGATGACATAGATTTCATTGCTGAGTGATACTGCATTGTACGTAAGTACCACAACTTCTTTATCCATTTTTCACTTTCTGCGATATTGAACTTGTACCGTAAACCAGGTTCTTGTAAACAGAGCCGTCCCAACCGTTGGGGTGGCTGTGTCTTTTTGATTTTAATTTCCCTAAGCTATAGGACCATAAGTGGAAGCGCCCTAGGCTCTGTTGCTTTGTTTTTTAGATGTTTCAGGAAACACCATACACTTCTCCTGAGTGGCTGTTGGCAATTTACATCCCGCCCATCAGCATAACAAGGCTCCCAGTTCTCCATGGCCTGTCCTGCCTTTCTGGATTTTACACTTTTTTCAGATGGCCCTTTTGACCGGGGGGAAGTGAGACTTCATTGTAGTGCAGATTTCCTTTGCAAGCTTGCTTGGTTGGCCAAAAAGGGCGTATGCGTTTTTTCCTGAATATATTCAGGAAAAAACGCATACGCCCTTTTTGGCCAAGTGCATCATTGTGGACGTTCTGCCTCTTTTCCTATGCTTTAAATGCAATTCCAGTCTACCTCCTGAAATCGGTTTCCTGCAATTCTGCCCCGCTTTCAAGTCCTCTTGGCAGCCTTACTTCAGTATATTTTTGGACGATAGCTGTCATTTATACCTCTGCAGGTTTGTGAATTACAGTGCCCCTGAGCTCCTTTCTTCAACTCGCTTTCTCGTGAGCTGGCCGCAACACCGCAGGATTGCTTCAGGCCCTAATCTGGTTCCGGCACGGCATGCTGAGCCTTTGGTTAATTCCTCTTCCTGGTGCGAAATGAGAGTTAAATTTGCCCGTCCAGACACCTCCAGCTAGTCTGTCATTGGTTCTCCCTATTCCTGTTCATCTTCCGCAGAAATTGCAAACTGGGCCAAACAGGAGGTTAAAGGCACTGACTCTCCAAGTCGGGAGAGTGTTAGTAAAGCGTCTGGAATGTTGCACCCGAGTACCAGGGGACGAAAACTGACACATATTGGAACACGTCTCCCGATCACACGGTTGATCATACTCTGGGTTCCACATGCATGTTTTAGCTGAAGGAAGAATACCTTAAACCTGGAGAGTTGAGACCCGTGGAATGGGTACCATGCAATATGACTTCAAAGGGTCTTCATTTGCTCACCGAACCTCTCCAATCCTATCACTGCTGCGTTTATGCCCCTGAACACACGCTTGATTCTCTTTCGGAGACATAGCAATCCATAGGTTTTAAGATACTTCCTAGTCAGGTATATTCTTAGGTGTTTAATATGGGGTGTTGAATCCATTTCGTTGAGCAAGGAGTAGCTCTTGTCTATTCCATATTTGGCTTAAGGAACTTTATCTGTGCTCATTTCAATCTCTGGTTTTATGCAGCACCCCAACTCACCTTTCCCCTTAAGCAAGCGTAAGTTGGGTTTCTAAATTTGAGACCCTATTCTGTTTTGTAATTCAGTTCCTGTGTAGCCAAGTTTACATTCCGTGTATTAGTGATATCTTATGATGTTTCTTTTCCTGTGTGACTTATTTCAGTTAGAATCATCATACCTGAATCCACTCATTATGCTGCTACGGGCCTGATGACATAGATTTCCTTGCTGAGTGATACTGCATTGTACGTAAGTACCACAACTTCTTTATCCATTTTTCACTTTCTGCGATATTGAACTTGTACCGTAAACCAGGTTCTTGTAAACAGAGCCGTCCCAACCGTTGGGGTGGCTGTGTCTTTTTGATTTTAATTTCCCTAAGCTATAGGACCATAAGTGGAAGCGCCCTAGGTTCTGTTGCTTTGTTTTTAGATGTTTCAGGAAACACCATACACTTCTCCCGAGTGGCTGTTGGCAATTTACATCCCGCCCATCAGCATAACAAGGCTCCCAGTTCTCCATGGCCTGTCCTGCCTTTCTGGATTTTACACTTTTTTCAGATGGCCCTTTTGACCGGGGGGAAGTGAGACTTCATTGTAGTGCAGATTTCCTTTGCAAGCTTGCTTGGTTGGCCAAAAAGGGCGTATGCGTTTTTTCCTGAATATATTCAGGAAAAAACGCATACGCCCTTTTTGGCCAAGTGCATCATTGTGGACGTTCTGCCTCTTTTCCTATGCTTTAAATGCAATTCCAGTCTACCTCCTGAAATCGGTTTCCTGCAATTCTGCCCCGCTTTCAAGTCCTCTTGGCAGCCTTACTTCAGTATATTTTTGGACGATAGCTGTCATTTATAACTCTGCAGGTTTGTGAATTACAGTGCCCCTGAGCTCCTTTCTTCAACTCGCTTTCTCGTGAGCTGGCCGCAACACCGCAGGATTGCTTCAGGCCCTAATCTGGTTCCGGCACGGCACTCTGAGCCTTTGGTTAATTCCTCTTCCTGGTGGGAAATGAGAGTTAAATTTGCCCGTCCAGACACCTCCAGCTAGTCTGTCATTGGTTCTCCCTATTCCTGTTCATCTTCCGCAGAAATTGCAAACTGGGCCAAACAGGAGGTTAAAGGCACTGACTCTCCAAGTCGGGAGAGTGTTAGTAAAGCGTCTGGAATGTTGCACCCGAGTACCAGGGCACGAAAACTGACACATATTGGAACACGTCTCCCGATCACACGGTTGATCATACTCTGGGTTCCACATGCATGTTTTAGATGAAGGAAGAATACCTTAAACCTGGAGAGTTGAGACCCGTGGAATGGGTACCATGCAATATGACTTCAAAGGGTCTTCATTTGCTCACCGAACCTCTCCAATCCTATCACTGCTGCGTTTATGCCCCTGTACACACACTTGATTCTCTTTCAGAGACATAGCAATCCATAGGTTTTAAGATACTTCCTAGTCAGGTACACTCTTAGGCATTTAATATGGGGTGTTGAGTCCATTTCGTTGAGCAAGGAGTACCTCTTGTCTATTCCATATTTGGCTTAAGGAACTTTATCTGTGCTCATTTCAATCTCTGGTTTTATGCAGCACCCCAACTCACCTTTCCCCTTAAGCAAGCATAAGTTGGTTTTCTAAATTTGAGACCCTGTTATGTTTTGTAATTCAGTTCCTGTGTAGCCAAGGTTACATTCCGTGTATTAGTGATATCTTATGACGTTTCTTTTTCTGTGTGACTTATTTCAGTTAGAATCATCGTACCTGAATCCACTCATTATGCTGCTACGGGCCTGATGACATAGATTTCATTGCTGAGTGATATTGCATTGTACGTAAGTACCACAACTTCGTTATCCATTTTTCACTTTCTGCGATATTGAACTTGTACCGTAAACCAGGTTCTTGTAAACAGAGCCGTCACAACCGTTGGGGTGGCTGTGTCTTTTTGATTTTAATTTCCCTAAGCTATAGGACCATAAGTGTAAGCGCCCTAGGCTCTGTTGCTTTGTTTTTAGATGTTTCAGGAAACACCATACACTTCTCCCGAGTGGCTGTTGGCAATTGACATCCCGCCCATCAGCATAACAAGGCTCCCAGTTCTCCATGGCCTGTCCTGCCTTTCTGGATTTTACACTTTTTTCAGATGGCCCTTTTGACCGGGGGGAAGTGAGACTTCATTGTAGTGCAGATTTCCTTTGCAAGCTTGCTTGGTTGGCCAAAAAGGGCGTATGCGTTTTTTCCTGAATATATTCAGGAAAAAACGCATACGCCCTTTTTGGCCAAGTGCATCATTGTGGACGTTCTGCCTCTTTTCCTATGCTTTAAATGCAATTCCAGTCTACCTCCTGAAATCGGTTTCCTGCAATTCTGCCCCACTTTCAAGTCCTCTTGGCAGCCTTACTTCAGTATATTTTTGGACGATAGCTGTCATTTATAACTCTGCAGGTTTGTGAATTACAGTGCCCCTGAGCTCCTTTCTTCAACTCGCTTTCTCGTGAGCTGGCCGCAACACCGCAGGATTGCTTCAGGCCCTAATCTGGTTCCGGCACGGCATGCTGAGCCTTTGGTGAATTCCTCTTCCTGGTGCGAAATGAGAGTTAAATTTGCCCGTCCAGACACCTCCAGCTAGTCTGTCATTGGTTCTCCCTATTCCTGTTCATCTTCCGCAGAAATTGCAAACTGGGCCAAACAGGAGGTTAAAGGCACTGACTCTCCAAGTCGGGAGAGTGTTAGTAAAGCGTCTGGAATGTTGCACCCGAGTACCAGGGGACGAAAACTGACACATATTGGAACACGTCTCCCGATCACACGGTTGATCATACTCTGGGTTCCACATGCATGTTTTAGCTGAAGGAAGAATACCTTAAACCTGGAGAGTTGAGACCCGTGGAATGGGTACCATGCAATATGACTTCAAAGGGTCTTCATTTGCTCACCGAACCTCTCCAATCCTATCACTGCTGCGTTTATGCCCCTGCACACACGCTTGATTCTCTTTCAGAGACATAGCAATCCATAGGTTTTAAGATACTTCCTAGTCAGGTATATTCTTAGGTGTTTAATACGGGGTGTTGAATCCATTTCGTTGAGCAAGGAGTAGCTCTTGTCTATTCCATATTTGGCTTAAGGAACTTTATCTGTGCTCATTTCAATCTCTGGTTTTATGCAGCACCCCAACTCACCTTTCCCCTTAAGCAAGCATAAGTTGGGTTTCTAAATTTGAGACCCTGTTCTGTTTTGGAATTCAGTTCCTGTGTAGCCAAGTTTACATTCCGTGTATTAGTGATATCTTATGATGTTTCTTTTTCTGTGTGACTTATTTCAGTTAGAATCATCATACCTGAATCCACTCATTATGCTGCTACGGGCCTGATGACATAGATTTCATTGCTGAGTGATACTGCATTGTACGTAAGTACCACAACTTCTTTATCCATTTTTCACTTTCTGCGATATTGAACTTGTACCGTAAACCAGGTTCTTGTAAACAGAGCCGTCCCAACCTTTGGGGTGGCTGTGTCTTTTTGATTTTAATTTCCCTAAGCTATAGGACCATAAGTGGAAGCGCCCTAGGCTCTGTTGCTTTGTTTTTTAGATGTTTCAGGAAACACCATACACTTCTCCCGAGTGGCTGTTGGCAATTTACATCCCGCCCATCAGCATAACAAGGCTCCCAGTTCTCCATGGCCTGTCCTGCCTTTCTGGATTTTACACTTTTTTCAGATGGCCCTTTTGACCGGGGGGAAGTGAGACTTCATTGTAGTGCAGATTTCCTTTGCAAGCTTGCTTGGTTGGCCAAAAAGGGCGTATGCGTTTTTTCCTGAATATATTCAGGAAAAAACGCATACGCCCTTTTTGGCCAAGTGCATCATTGTGGACGTTCTGCCTCTTTTCCTATGCTTTAAATGCAAATCCAGTCTACCTCCTGAAATCGGTTTCCTGCAATTCTGCCCCGCTTTCAAGTCCTCTTGGCAGCCTTACTTCAGTATATTTTTGGACGATAGCTGTCATTTATAACTCTGCAGGTTTGTGAATTACAGTGCCCCTGAGCTCCTTTCTTCAACTCGCTTTCTCGTGAGCTCGCCGCAACACCGGAAGATTGCTTCAGGCCCTAATCTGGTTCCGGCACGGCACGCTGAGCCTTTGGTTAATTCCCCTTCCTGGTGGGAAATGAGAGTTAAATTTGCCCGTCCAGACACCTCCAGCTAGTCTGTCATTGGTTCTCCCTATTCCTGTTCATCTTCCGCAGAAATTGCAAACTGGGCCAAACAGGAGGTTAAAGGCACTGACTCTCCAAGTCGGGAGAGTGTTAGTAAAGCGTCTGGAATGTTGCACCCGAGTACCAGGGGATGAAAACTGAGACATATTGGAACACGTCTCCCGATCACACGGTTGATCATACTCTGGGTTCCACATGCATGTTTTAGCTGAAGGAAGAATACCTTAAACCTGGAGAGTTGAGACCCGTGGAATGGGTACCATGCAATATGACTTCAAAGGGTCTTCATTTGCTCACCGAACCTCTCCAGTCCTATCACTGCTGCGTTTATGCCCCTGTACACACGCTTGATTCTCTTTCGGAGACATAGCAATCCATAGGTTTTAAGATACTTCCTAGTCAGTTACATTCGTAGGCGTTTAATATGGGGTGTTGAGTCCATTTCGTTGAGCAAGGAGTAGCTCTTGTCTATTCCATATTTGGCTTAAGGAACTTTATCTGTGCTCATTTCAATCTCTGGTTTTATGCAGCACCCCAACTCACCTTTCCCCTTAAGCAAGCATAAGTTGGGTTTCTAAATTTGAGACCCTGTTCTGTTTTGTAATTCAGTTCCTGTGTAGCCAAGTTTACATTCCGTTTATTAGTGATATCTTATGATGTTTCTTTTTCTGTGTGACTTATTTCAGTTAGAATCATCATACCTGAATCCACTCATTATGCTGCTACGGGCCTGATGACATAGATTTCATTGCTGAGTGATATTGCATTGTACGTAAGTACCACAACTTCTTTATCCATTTTTCACTTTCTGCGATATTGAACTTGTACCGTAAACCAGGTTCTTGTAAACAGAGCCGTCACAACCGTTGGGGTGGCTGTGTCTTTTTGATTTTAATTTCCCTAAGCTATAGGACCATAAGTGGAAGCGCCCTAGGCTCTGTTGCTTTGTTTTTAGATGTTTCAGGAAACACCATACACTTCTCCCGAGTGGCTGTTGGCAATTTACATCCCGCCCATCAGCATAACAAGGCTCCCAGTTCTCCATGGCCTGTCCTGCCTTTCTGGATTTTACACTTTTTTCAGATGGCCCTTTTGACCGGGGGGAAGTGAGACTTCATTGTAGTGCAGATTTCCTTTGCAAGCTTGCTTGGTTGGCCAAAAAGGGCGTATGCGTTTTTTCCTGAATATATTCAGGAAAAAACGCATACGCCCTTTTTGGCCAAGTGCATCATTGTGGACGTTCTGCCTCTTTTCCTATGCTTTAAATGCAATTCCAGTCTACCTCCTGAAATCGGTTTCCTGCAATTCTGCCCCGCTTTCAAGTCCTCTTGGCAGCCTTACTTCAGTATATTTTTGGACGATAGCTGTCATTTATAACTCTGCAGGTTTGTGAATTACAGTGCCCCTGAGCTCCTTTCTTCAACTCGCTTTCTCGTGAGCTGGCCGCAACACCGGAAGATTGCTTCAGGCCCTAATCTGGTTCCGGCACGGCATGCTGAGCCTTTGGTTAATTCCTCTTCCTGGTGGGAAATGAGAGTTAAATTTGCCCGTCCAGACACCTCCAGCTAGTCTGTCATTGGTTCTCCCTATTCCTGTTCATCTTCCGCAGAAATTGCAAACTGGGCCAAACAGGAGGTTAAAGGCACTGACTCTCCAAGTCGGGAGAGTGTTAGTAAAGCGTCTGGAATGTTGCACCCGAGTACCAGGGGACGAAAACTGACACATATTGGAACACGTCTCCCGATCACACGGTTGATCATACTCTGGGTTCCACATGCATGTTTTAGCTGAAGGAAGAATACCTTAAACCTGGAGAGTTGAGACCCGTGGAATGGGTACCATGCAATATGACTTCAAAGGGTCTTCATTTGCTCACCGAACCTCTCCAATCCTATCACTGCTGTGTTTATGCCCCTGCACACACGCTTGATTCTCTTTCAGAGACATAGCAATCCATAGGTTTTAAGATACTTCCTAGTCAGGTATATTCTTAGGTGTTTAATACGGGGTGTTGAATCCATTTCGTTGAGCAAGGAGTAGCTCTTGTCTATTCCATATTTGGCTTAAGGAACTTTATCTGTGCTCATTTCAATCTCTGGTTTTATGCAGCACCCCAACTCACCTTTCCCCTTAAGCAAGCATAAGTTGGGTTTCTAAATTTGAGACCCTGTTCTGTTTTGGAATTCAGTTCCTGTGTAGCCAAGTTTACATTCCGTGTATTAGTGATATCTTATGATGTTTCTTTTTCTGTGTGACTTATTTCAGTTAGAATCATCATACCTGAATCCACTCATTATGCTGCTACGGGCCTGATGACATAGATTTCATTGCTGAGTGATACTGCATTGTACGTAAGTACGACAAATTCTTTATCCATTTTTCACTTTCTGCGATATTGAACTTGTACCGTAAACCAGGTTCTTGTAAACAGAGCCGTCCCAACCTTTGGGGTGTCTGTGTCATTTTGATTTTAATTTCCCTAAGCTATAGGACCATAAGTGGAAGTGCCCTAGGCTCTGTTGCTTTGTTTTTTAGATGTTTCAGGAAACACCATACACTTCTCCCGAGTGGCTGTTGGCAATTTACATCCCGCCCATCAGCATAACAAGGCTCCCAGTTCTCCATGGCCTGTCCTGCCTTTCTGGATTTTACACTTTTTTCAGATGGCCCTTTTGACCGGGGGGAAGTGAGACTTCATTGTAGTGCAGATTTCCTTTGCAAGCTTGCTTGGTTGGCCAAAAAGGGCGTATGCGTTTTTTCCTGAATATATTCAGGAAAAAACGCATACGCCCTTTTTGGCCAAGTGCATCATTGTGGACGTTCTGCCTCTTTTCCTATGCTTTAAATGCAATTCCAGTCTACCTCCTGAAATCGGTTTCCTGCAATTCTGCCCCGCTTTCAAGTCCTCTTGGCAGCCTTACTTCAGTATATTTTTGGACGATAGCTGTCATTTATACCTCTGCAGGTTTGTGAATTACAGTGCCCCTGAGCTCCTTTCTTCAACTCGCTTTCTCGTGAGCTGGTCGCAACACCGCAGGATGGCTTCAGGCCCTAATCTGGTTCCAGCACGGCACGCTGAGCCTTTGGTTAATTCCTCTTCCTGGTGCGAAATGAGAGTTAAATTTGCCCGTCCAGACACCTCCCTCTAGTCTGTCATTGGTTCTGCCTATTCCTGTTCATCTTCCACAGAAATTGCAAACTGGGCCAAACAGGAGGTTAAAGGCACTGACTCTCCAAGTCGGGAGAGTGTTAGTAAAGCGTCTGGAATGTTGCACCCGAGTACCAGGGGACGAAAACTGAGACGTATTGGAACACGTCTCCCGATCACACAGTTGATCATACTCTGGGTTCCACATGCATGTTTTAGCTGAAGGAAGAATACCTTAAACCTGGAGAGTTGAGACCCGTGGAATGGGTACCATGCAATATGACTTCAAAGGGTCTTCATTTGCTCACCGAACCTCTCCAATCCTATCACTGCTGCGTTTATGCCCCTGTACACACACTTGATTCTCTTTCAGAGACATAGCAATCCATAGGTTTTAAGATACTTCCTAGTCAGGTACACTCTTAGGCATTTAATATGGGGTGTTGAGTCCATTTCATTGAGCAAGGAGTAGCTCTTGTCTATTCCATATTTGGCTTAAGGAACTTTATCTGTGCTCATTTCAATCTCTGGTTTTATGCAGCACCCCAACTCACCTTTCCCCTTAAGCAAGCATAAGTTGGGTTTCTAAATTTGAGACCATGTTCTGTTTTGTAATTCAGTTCCTGTGTAGCCAAGGTTACATTCCGTGTATTAGTGATATCTTATGATGTTTCTTTTCCTGTGTGACTTATTTCAGTTAGAATCATCATACCTGAATCCACTCATTATGCTGCTACGGGCCTGATGACATAGATTTCATTGCTGAGTGATACTGCATTGTACGTAAGTACCACAACTTCTTTATCCATTTTTCACTTTCTGCGATATTGAACTTGTACCGTAAACCAGGTTCTTGTAAACAGAGCCATCCCAACCTTTGGTGTGGCTGTGTCTTTTTGATTTTAATTTCCCTAAGCTATAGGACCATAAGTGGAAGTGCCCTAGGCTCTGTTGCTTTGTTTTTTAGATGTTTCAGGAAACACCATACACTTCTCCCGAGTGGCTGTTGGCAATTTACATCCCGCCCATCAGCATAACAAGGCTCCCAGTTCTCCATGGCCTGTCCTGCCTTTCTGGATTTTACACTTTTTTCAGATGGCCCTTTTGACCGGGGGGAAGTGAGACTTCATTGTAGTGCAGATTTCCTTTGCAAGCTTGCTTGGTTGGCCAAAAAGTACGTATGCGTTTTTTCCTGAATATATTCAGGAAAAAACGCATACGCCCTTTTTGGCCAAGTGCATCATTGTGGACGTTCTGCCTCTTTTCCTATGCTTTAAATGCAATTCCAGTCTACCTCCTGAAATGGGTTTCCTGCAATTCTGCCCCGCTTTCAAGTCCTCTTGGCAGCCTTACTTCAGTATATTTTTGGACGATAGCTGTCATTTATAACTCTGCAGGTTTGTGAATTACAGTGCCCCTGAGCTCCTTTCTTCAACTCGCTTTCTCGTGAGCTGGCCGCAACACCGCAGGATGGCTTCAGGCCCTAATCTGGTTCCGGCACGGCACGCTGAGCCTTTGGTTAATTCCTCTTCCTGGTGGGAAATGAGAGTTAAATTTGCCCGTCCAGACACCTCCCTCTAGTCTGTCATTGGTTCTGCCTATTCCTGTTCATCTTCCACAGAAATTGCAAACTGGGCCAAACAGGAGGTTAAAGGCACTGACTCTCCAAGTCGGGAGAGTGTTAGTAAAGCGTCTGGAATGTTGCACCCGAGTACCAGGGGACGAAAACTGACACATATTGGAACACGTCTCCCGATCACACGGTTGATCATACTCTGGGTTCCACATGCATGTTTTAGCTGAAGGAAGAATACCTTAAACCTGGAGAGTTGAGACCCGTGGAATAGGTACCATGCAATATGACTTCAAAGGGTCTTCATTTGCTCACCGAACCTCTCCAGTCCTATCACTGCTGCGTTTATGCCCCTGTACACACGCTTGATTCTCTTTCGGAGACATAGCAATCCATAGGTTTTAAGATACTTCCTAGTCAGGTACATTCTTAGGCGTTTAATATGGGGTGTTGAGTCCATTTCGTTGAGCAAGGAGTAGCTCTTGTCTATTCCATATTTGGCTTAAGGAACTTTATCTGTGCTCATTTCAATCTCTGGTTTTATGCAGCACCCCAACTCACCTTTCCCCTTAAGCAAGCATAAGTTGGGTTTCTAAATTTGAGACCCTGTTCTGTTTTGTAATTCAGTTCCTGTGTAGCCAAGTTTACATTCCGTATATTAGTGATATCTTATGATGTTTCTTTTTCTGTGTGACTTATTTCAGTTAGAATCATCATACCTGAATCCACTCATTATGCTGCTACGGGCCTGATGACATAGATTTCATTGCTGAGTGATATTGCATTGTACGTAAGTACGACAACTTCTTTATCCATTTTTCACTTTCTGCGATATTGAACTTGTACCGTAAACCAGGTTCTTGTAAACAGAGCCGTCCCAACCTTTGGGGTGTCTGTGTCATTTTGATTTTAATTTCCCTAAGCTATAGGACCATAAGTGGAAGTGCCCTAGGCTCTGTTGCTTTGTTTTTTAGATGTTTCAGGAAACACCATACACTTCTCCCGAGTGGCTGTTGGCAATTTACATCCCGCCCATCAGCATAACAAGGCTCCCAGTTCTCCATGGCCTGTCCTGCCTTTCTGGATTTTACACTTTTTTCAGATGGCCCTTTTGACCGGGGGGAAGTGAGACTTCATTGTAGTGCAGATTTCCTTTGCAAGCTTGCTTGGTTGGCCAAAAAGGGCGTATGCGTTTTTTCCTGAATATATTCAGGAAAAAACGCATACGCCCTTTTTGGCCAAGTGCATCATTGTGGACGTTCTGCCTCTTTTCCTATGCTTTAAATGCAATTCCAGTCTACCTCCTGAAATCGGTTTCCTGCAATTCTGCCCCGCTTTCAAGTCCTCTTGGCAGCCTTACTTCAGTATATTTTTGGACGATAGCTGTCATTTATAACTCTGCAGGTTTGTGAATTACAGTGCCCCTGAGCTCCTTTCTTCAACTCGCTTTCTCGTGAGCTGGCCGCAACACCGCAGGATTGCTTCAGGCCCTAATCTGGTTCTGGCACGGCACGCTGAGCCTTTGGTTAATTCCCCTTCCTGGTGGGAAATGAGAGTTAAATTTGCCCGTCCAGACACCTCCAGCTAGTCTGTCATTGGTTCTCCCTATTCCTGTTCATCTTCCGCAGAAATTGCAAACTGGGCCAAACAGGAGGTTAAAGGCACTGACTCTCCAAGTCGGGAGAGTGTTAGTAAAGCGTCTGGAATTTTGCACCCGAGTACCAGGGGACGAAAACTGACACATATTGGAACACGTCTCCCGATCACACGGTTGATCATACTCTGGGTTCCACATGCATGTTTTAGCTGAAGGAAGAATACCTTAAACCTGGAGAGTTGAGACCCGTGGAATAGGTACCATGCAATATGACTTCAAAGGGTCTTCATTTGCTCACCGAACCTCTCCAGTCCTATCACTGCTGCGTTTATGCCCCTGTACACACGCTTGATTCTCTTTCGGAGACATAGCAATCCATAGGTTTTAAGATACTTCCTAGTCAGGTACATTCTTAGGCGTTTAATATGGGGTGTTGAGTCCATTTCGTTGAGCAAGGAGTAGCTCTTGTCTATTCCATATTTGGCTTAAGGAACTTTATCTGTGCTCATTTCAATCTCTGGTTTTATGCAGCACCCCAACTCACCTTTCCCCTTAAGCAAGCATAAGTTGGGTTTCTAAATTTGAGACCCTGTTCTGTTTTGGAATTCAGTTCCTGTGTAGCCAAGTTTACATTCCGTGTATTAGTGATATCTTATGATGTTTCTTTTTCTGTGTGACTTATTTCAGTTAGAATCATCATACCTGAATCCACTCATTATGCTGCTACGGGCCTGATGACATAGATTTCATTGCTGAGTGATATTGCATTGTACGTAAGTACCACAACTTCTTTATCCATTTTTCACTTTCTGCGATATTGAACTTGTACCGTAAACCAGGTTCTTGTAAACAGAGCCGTCCCAACCTTTGGGGTGTCTGTGTCATTTTGATTTTAATTTCCCTAAGCTATAGGACCATAAGTGGAAGTGCCCTAGGCTCTGTTGCTTTGTTTTTTAGATGTTTCAGGAAACACCATACACTTCTCCCGAGTGGCTGTTGGCAATTTATATCCCGCCCATCAGCATAACAAGGCTCCCAGTTCTCCATGGCCTGTCCTGCCTTTCTGGATTTTACACTTTTTTCAGATGGCCCTTTTGACCGGGGGGAAGTGAGACTTCATTGTAGTGCAGATTTCCTTTGCAAGCTTGCTTGGTTGGCCAAAAAGTGCGTATGCGTTTTTTCCTGAATATATTCAGGAAAAAACGCATACGCCCTTTTTGGCCAAGTGCATCATTGTGGACGTTCTGCCTCTTTTCCTATGCTTTAAATGCAATTCCAGTCTACCTCCTGAAATCGGTTTCCTGCAATTCTGCCCCGCTTTCAAGTCCTCTTGGCAGCCTTACTTCAGTATATTTTTGGACGATAGCTGTCATTTATAACTCTGCAGGTTTGTGAATTACAGTGCCCCTGAGCTCCTTTCTTCAACTCGCTTTCTCGTGAGCTGGCCGCAACACCACAGGATGGCTTCAGGCCATAATCTGGTTCCGGCACGGCACGCTGAGCCTTTGGTTAATTCCTCTTCCTGGTGGGAAATGAGAGTTAAATTTGCCCGTCCAGACACCTCCAGCTAGTCTGTCATTGGTTCTCCCTATTCCTGTTCATCTTCCGCAGAAATTGCAAACTGGGCCAAACAGGAGGTTAAAGGCACTGACTCTCCAAGTCGGGAGAGTGTTAGTAAAGCGTCTGGAATGTTGCACCCGAGTACCAGGGGACGAAAACTGAGACATATTGGAACACGTCTCCCGATCACACGATTGATCATACTCTGGGTTCCACATGCATGTTTTAGCTGAAGGAAGAATACCTTAAACCTGGAGAGTTGAGACCCGTGGAATGGGTACCATTCAATATGACTTCAAAGGGTCTTCATTTGCTCACCGAACCTCTCCAATCCTATCACTGCTGCGTTTATGCCCCTGCACACACGCTTGATTCTCTTTTGGAGACATAGCCATCAATAGGTTTTAAGATATTTCCTAGTCAGGTATATTCTTAGGTGTTTAATATGGGGTGTTGAATCCATTTCGTTGAGCAAGGAGTAGCTCTTGTCTATTCCATATTTGGCTTAAGGAACTTTATCTGTGCTCATTTCAATCTCTGGTTTTATGCAGCACCCCAACTCACCTTTCCCCTTAAGCCAGCATAAGTTGATTTTCTAAATTTGAGACCCTATTCTGTTTTGTAATTCAGTTCCTATGTAGCCAAGTTTACATTCCGTGTATTAGTGATATCTTATGATGTTTCTTTTTCTGTGTGACTTATTTCAGTTAGAATCATCATACCTGAGTCCACTCAGTATGCTGCTACGGGCCTGATGACATAGATTTCATTGCTGAGTGATATTGCATTGTACGTAAGTACCACAACTTCGTTATCCATTTTTCACTTTCTGCGATATTGAACTTGTACTGTAAACCAGGTTCTTGTAAACAGAGCCGTCCCAACTTTTGGGGTGGCTGTGTCTTTTTGATTTTAATTTCCCTAAGCTATAGGACCATAAGTGGAAGTGCCCTAGGCTCTGTTGCTTTGTTTTTTAGATGTTTCAGGAAACACCATACACTTCTCCCGAGTGGCTGTTGGCAATTTACATCCCGCCCATCAGCATAACAAGGCTCCCAGTTCTCCATGGCCTGTCCTGCCTTTCTGGATTTTACACTTTTTTCAGATGGCCCTTTTGACCGGGGGGAAGTGAGACTTCATTGTAGTGCAGATTTCCTTTGCAAGCTTGCTTGGTTGGCCAAAAAGGGCGTATGCGTTTTTTCCTGAATATATTCAGGAAAAAAAGCATATGCACTTTTTGGCCAAGTGCATCATTGTGGACGTTCTGCCTCTTTTCCTATGCTTTAAATGCAATTCCAGTCTACCTCCTGAAATCGGTTTCCTGCAATTCTGCCCCGCTTTCAAGTCCTCTTGGCAGCCTTACTTCAGTATATTTTTGGACGATAGCTGTCATTTATAACTCTGCAGGTTTGTGAATTACAGTGCCCCTGAGCTCCTTTCTTCAACTCGCTTTCTCGTGAGCTGGCCGCAACATCGGAAGATTGCTTCAGGCCCTAATCTGGTTCCGGCACGGCACGCTGAGCCTTTGGTTAATTCCCCTTCCTGGTGGGAAATGAGAGTTAAATTTGCCCGTCCAGACACCTCCAGCTAGTCTGTCATTGGTTCTCCCTATTCCTGTTCATCTTCCGCAGAAATTGCAAACTGGGCCAAACAGGAGGTTAAAGGCACTGACTCTCCAAGTCGGGAGAGTGTTAGTAAAGCGTCTGGAATGTTGCACCCGAGTACCAGGGGACGAAAACTGACACATATTGGAACACGTCTCCCGATCACACGGTTGATCATACTCTGGGTTCCACATGCATGTTTTAGCTGAAGGAAGAATACCTTAAACCTGGAGAGTTGAGACCCGTGGAATGGGTACCATGCAATATGACTTCAAAGGGTCTTCATTTGCTCACCGAACCTCTCCAGTCCTATCACTGGTGCGTTTATGCCCCTGTACACACGCTTGATTCTCTTTCGGAGACATAGCAATCCATAGGTTTTAAGATACTTCCTAGTCAGGTACATTCTTAGGCGTTTAATATGGGGTGTTGAGTCCATTTCGTTGAGCAAGGAGTAGCTCTTGTCTATTCCATATTTGGCTTAAGGAACTTTATCTGTGCTCATTTCAATCTCTGGTTTTATGCAGCACCCCAACTCACCTTTCCCCTTAAGCAAGCATAAGTTGGGTTTCTAAATTTGAGACCCTGTTCTGTTTTGGAATTCAGTTCCTGTGTAGCCAAGGTTACATTCCGTGTATTAGTGATATCTTATGATGTTTCTTTTTCTGTGTGACTTATTTCAGTTAGAATCATCATACCTGAATCCACTCATTATGCTGCTACGGGCCTGATGACATAGATTTCATTGCTGTGTGATATTGCATTGTACATAAGTACCACAACTTCTTTATCCATTTTTCACTTTCTGCGATATTGAACTTGTACCGTAAACGTGGTTCTTGTAAACAGAGCCCTCCCAACCTTTGGGGTGTCTGTGTCTTTTTGATTTTAATTTCCCTAAGCTATAGGACCATAAGTGGAAGTGCCCTAGGCTCTGTTGCTTTGTTTTTTAGATGTTTCAGGAAACACCATACACTTCTCCCGAGTGGCTGTTGGCAATTTACATCCCGCCCATCAGCATAACAAGGCTCCCAGTTCTCCATGGCCTGTCCTGCCTTTCTGGATTTTACACTTTTTTCAGATGGCCCTTTTGACCGGGGGGAAGTGAGACTTCATTGTAGTGCAGATTTCCTTTGCAAGCTTGCTTGGTTGGCAAAAAGGGCGTATGCGTTTTTTCCTGAATATATTCAGGAAAAAACGCATACGCCCTTTTTGGCCAAGTGCATCATTGTGGACGTTCTGCCTCTTTTCCTATGCTTTAAATGCAATTCCAGTCTACCTCCTGAAATCGGTTTCCTGCAATTCTGCCCCGCTTTCAAGTCCTCTTGGCAGCCTTACTTCAGTATATTTTTGGACGATAGCTGTCATTTATACCTCTGCAGGTTTGTGAATTACAGTGCCCCTGAGCTCCTTTCTTCAACTCGCTTTCTCGTGAGCTGGCCGCAACATCGGAAGATTGCTTCAGGCCCTAATCTGGTTCCGGCACGGCACGCTGAGCCTTTGGTTAATTCCCCTTCCTGGTGGGAAATGAGAGTTAAATTTGCCCGTCCAGACACCTCCAGCTAGTCTGTCATTGGTTCTCCCTATTCCTGTTCATCTTCCGCAGAAATTGCAAACTGGGCCAAACAGGAGGTTAAAGGCACTGACTCTCCAAGTCGGGAGAGTGTTAGTAAAGCGTCTGGAATGTTGCACCCGAGTACCAGGGGACGAAAACTGACACATATTGGAACACGTCTCCCGATCACACGGTTGATCATACTCTGGGTTCCACATGCATGTTTTAGCTGAAGGAAGAATACCTTAAACCTGGAGAGTTGAGACCCGTGGAATGGGTACCATGCAATATGACTTCAAAGGGTCTTCATTTGCTCACCGAACCTCTCCAGTCCTATCACTGCTGCATTTATGCCCCTGTACACACGCTTGATTCTCTTTCGGAGACATAGCAATCCATAGGTTTTAAGATACTTCCTAGTCAGGTACATTCTTAGGCGTTTAATATGGGGTGTTGAGTCCATTTCGTTGAGCAAGGAGTAGCTCTTGTCTATACCATATTTGGCTTAAGGAACTTTATCTGTGCTCATTTCAATCTCTGGTTTTATGCAGCACCCCAACTCACCTTTCCCCTTAAGCAAGCATAAGTTGGGTTTCTAAATTTGAGACCCTGTTCTGTTTTGGAATTCAGTTCCTGTGTAGCCAAGGTTACATTCCGTGTATTAGTGATATCTTATGATGTTTCTTTTTCTGTGTGACTTATTTCAGTTAGAATCATCATACCTGAATCCACTCATTATGCTGCTACGGGCCTGATGACATAGATTTCATTGCTGTGTGATATTGCATTGTACATAAGTACCACAACTTCTTTATCCATTTTTCACTTTCTGTGATATTGAACTTGTACCGTAAACGTGGTTCTTGTAAACAGAGCCGTCCCAACCTTTGGGGTGGCTGTGTCTTTTTGATTTTAATTTCCCTAAGCTATAGGACCATAAGTGGAAGTGCCCTAGGCTCTGTTGCTTTGTTTTTTAGATGTTTCAGGAAACACCATACACTTCTCCCGAGTGGCTGTTGGCAATTGACATCCCGCCCATCAGCATAACAAGGCTCCCAGTTCTCCATGGCCTGTCCTGCCTTTCTGGATTTTACACTTTTTTCAGATGGCCCTTTTGACCGGGGGGAAGTGAGACTTCATTGTAGTGCAGATTTCCTTTGCAAGCTTGCTTGGTTGGCCAAAAAGGGCGTATGCGTTTTTTCCTGGATATATTCAGGAAAAAACGCATACGCCCTTTTTGGCCAAGTGCATCATTGTGGACGTTCTGCCTCTTTTCCTATGCTTTAAATGCAATTCCAGTCTACCTTCTGAAATCGGTTTCCTGCAATTCTGCCCCGCTTTCAAGTCCTCTTGGCAGCCTTACTTCAGTATATTTTTGGACAATAGCTGTCATTTATAACTCTGCAGGTTTGTGAATTACAGTGCCCCTGAGCTCCTTTCTTCAACTCGCTTTCTCGTGAGCTGGCCGCAACACCGCAGGATGGCTTCAGGCCCTAATCTGGTTCCGGCACGGCACGCTGAGCCTTTGGTTAATTCCTCTTCCTGGTGGGAAATGAGAGTTAAATTTGCCCGTCCCGACACCTCCAGCTAGTCTGTCATTGGTTCTCCCTATTCCTGTTCATCTTCCGCAGAAATTGCAAACTGGGCCAAACAGGAGGTTAAAGGCACTGACTCTCCAAGTCGGGAGAGTGTTAGTAAAGCGTCTGGAATGTTGCACCCGAGTACCAGGGGATGAAAACTGAGACATATTGGAACACGTCTCCCGATCACACGATTGATCATCCTCTGGGTTCCACATGCATGTTTTAGCTGAAGGAAGAATACCTTAAACCTGGAGAGTTGAGACCCGTGGAATGGGTACCATGCAATATGACTTCAAAGGGTCTTCATTTGCTCACCGAACCTCTCCAATCCTATCACTGCTGCGTTTATGCCCCTGTACACACGCTTGATTCTCTTTTGGAGACATAGCCATCAATAGGTTTTAAGATACTTCCTAGTCAGGTATATTCTTAGGTGTTTAATATGGGGTGTTGAATCCATTTCGTTGAGCAAGGAGTAGCTCTTGTCTATTCCATATTTGGCTTAAGGAACTTTATCTGTGCTCATTTCAATCTCTGGGTTTATGCAGCACCCCAACTCACCTTTCCCCTTAAGCCAGCATAAGTTGATTTTCTAAATTTGAGACCCTGTTCTGTTTTGTAATTCAGTTCCTATGTAGCCAAGTTTACATTCCGTGTATTAGTGATATCTTATGATATTTCTTTTTCTGTGTGACTTATTTCAGTTAGAATCATCATACCTGAATCCACTCAGTATGCTGCTACGGGCCTGATGACATAGATTTTATTGCTGTGTGATATTGCATTGTACGTAAGTACCACAACTTCGTTATCCATTTTTCACTTTCTGCGATATTGAACTTGTACTGTAAACCAGGTTCTTGTAAACAGAGCCGTCCAAACTTTTGGGGTGGCTGTGTCTTTTTGATTTTAATTTCCCTAAGCTATAGGACCATAAGTGGAAGTGCCCTAGGCTCTGTTGCTTTGTTTTTTAGATGTTTCAGGAAACACCATACACTTCTCCCGAGTGGCTGTTGGCAATTTACATCCCGCCCATCAGCATAACAAGGCTCCCAGTTCTCCATGGCCTGTCCTGCCTTTCTGGATTTTACACTTTTTTCAGATGGCCCTTTTGACCGGGGGGAAGTGAGACTTCATTGTAGTGCAGATTTCCTTTGCAAGCTTGCTTGGTTGGCCAAAAAGGGCGTATGCGTTTTTTCCTGAATATATTCAGGAAAAAAAGCATATGCACTTTTTGGCCAAGTGCATCATTGTGGACGTTCTGCCTCTTTTCCTATGCTTTAAATGCAAATCCAGTCTACCTCCTGAATTCGGTTTCCTGCAATTCTTCCCCGCTTTCAAGTCCTCTTGGCAGCCTTACTTCAGTATATTTTTGGACGATAGCTGTCATTTATAACTCTGCAGGTTTGTGAATTACAGTGCCCCTGAGCTCCTTTCTTCAACTCGCTTTCTCGTGAGCTGGCCGCAACACCGGAAGATTGCTTCAGGCCCTAATCTGGTTCCGGCACGGCACGCTGAGCCTTTGGTTAATTCCTCTTCCTGGTGGGAAATGAGAGTTAAATTTGCCCGTCCAGACACCTCCAGCTAGTCTGTCATTGGTTCTCCCTATTCCTGTTCATCTTCCGCAGAAATTGCAAACTGGGCCAAACAGGAGGTTAAAGGCACTGACTCTCCAAGTCGGGAGAGTGTTAGTAAAGCGTCTGGAATGTTGCACCCGAGTACCAGGGGACGAAAACTGACACATATTGGAACACGTCTCCCGATCACACGATTGATCATACTCTGGGTTCCACATGCATGTTTTAGCTGAAGGAAGAATACCTTAAACCTGGAGAGTTGAGACCCGTGGAATGGGTACCATGCAATATGACTTCAAAGGGTCTTCATTTGCTCACCGAACCTCTCCAATCCTATCACTGCTGCGTTTATGCCCCTGTACACACGCTTGATTCTCTTTTGGAGACAGCCATCAATAGGTTTTAAGATACTTCCTAGTCAGGTATATTCTTAGGTGTTTAATATGGGGTGTTGAATCCATTTCGTTGAGCAAGGAGTAGCTCTTGTCTATTCCATATTTGGCTTAAGGAACTTTATCTGTGCTCATTTCAATCTCTGGGTTTATGCAGCACCCCAACTCACCTTTCCCCTTAAGCCAGCATAAGTTGATTTTCTAAATTTGAGACCCTGTTCTGTTTTGTAATTCAGTTCCTATGTAGCCAAGTTTACATTCCGTGTATTAGTGATATCTTATGATGTTTCTTTTTCTGTGTGACTTATTTCAGTTAGAATCATCATACCTGAATCCACTCATTATGGTGCTACGGGCCTGATGACATAGATTTTATTGCTGAGTGATATTGCATTGTACGTAAGTACCACAACTTCGTTATCCATTTTTCACTTTCTGCGATATTGAACTTGTACTGTAAACCAGGTTCTTGTAAACAGAGCCGTCCCAACTTTTGGGGTGGCTGTGTCTTTTTGATTTTAATTTCCCTAAGCTATAGGACCATAAGTGGAAGTGCCCTAGGCTCTGTTGCTTTGTTTTTTAGATGTTTCAGGAAACACCATACACTTCTCCAGAGTGGCTGTTGGCAATTTACATCCCGCCCATCAGCATAACAAGGCTCCCAGTTCTCCATGGCCTGTCCTGCCTTTCTGGATTTTACACTTTTTTCAGATGGCCCTTTTGACCGGGGGGAAGTGAGACTTCATTGTAGTGCAGATTTCCTTTGCAAGCTTGCTTGGTTGGCCAAAAAGGGCGTATGCGTTTTTTCCTGAATATATTCAGGAAAAAAAGCATATGCACTTTTTGGCCAAGTGCATCATTGTGGACGTTCTGCCTCTTTTCCTATGCTTTAAATGCAATTCCAGTCTACCTCCTGAAATCGGTTTCCTGCAATTCTGCCCCGCTTTCAAGTCCTCTTGGCAGCCTTACTTCAGTATATTTTTGGACGATAGCTGTCATTTATAACTCTGCAGGTTTGTGAATTACAGTGCCCCTGAGCTCCTTTCTTCAACTCGCTTTCTCGTGAGCTGGCCGCAACATCGGAAGATTGCTTCAGGCCCTAAACTGGTTCCGGCACGGCACACTGAGCCTTTGGTTAATTCCCCTTCCTGGTGGGAAATGAGAGTTAAATTTGCCCGTCCAGACACCTCCAGCTAGTCTGTCATTGGTTCTCCCTCTTCCTGTTCATCTTCCGCAGAAATTGCAAACTGGGCCAAACAGGAGGTTAAAGGCACTGACTCTCCAAGTCGGGAGAGTGTTAGTAAAGCGTCTGGAATGTTGCACCCGAGTACCAGGGGACGAAAACTGACACATATTGGAACACGTCTCCCAATCACACGGTTGATCATACTCTGGGTTCCACATGCATGTTTTAGCTGAAGGAAGAATACCTTAAACCTGGAGAGTTGAGACCCGTGGAATGGGTACCATGCAATATGACTTCAAAGGGTCTTCATTTGCTCACCGAACCTCTCCAATCCTATCACTGCTGCGTTTATGCCCCTGCACACACGCTTGATTCACTTTCGGAGACATAGCAATCCATCGGTTTTAAGATACTTCCTAGTCAGGTACATTTTAGGTGTTTAATATGGGGTGTTGAATCCATTTCGTTGAGCAAGGAGTAGCTCTTGTCTATTCCATATTTGGCTTAAGGAACTTTATCTGTGCTCATTTCAATCTCTGGTTTTATGCAGCACCCCAACTCACCTTTCCCCTTAAGCAAGAATAAGTTGATTTTCTAAATTTGAGACCCTGTTCTGTTTTGTAATTCAGTTCCTATGTAGCCAAGTTTACATTCCGTGTATTAGTGATATCTTATGATGTTTCTTTTTCTGTGTGACTTATTTCAGTTAGAATCATCATACCTGAATCCACTCATTATGCTGCTACGGGCCTGATGACATAGATTTCATTGCTGTGTGATATTGCATTGTACATAAGTACCACAACTTCTTTATCCATTTTTCACTTTCTGCGATATTGAACTTGTACCGTAAACGTGGTTCTTGTAAACAGAGCCGTCCCAACCTTTGGCGTGTCTGTGTCTTTTTGATTTTAATTTCCCTAAGCTATAGGACTATAAGTGGAAGTGCCCTAGGCTCTGTTGCTTTGTTTTTTAGATGTTTCAGGAAACACCTTACACTTCTCCCGAGTGGCTGTTGGCAATTTACATCCCGCCCATCAGCATAACAAGGCTCCCAGTTCTCCATGGCCTGTCCTGCCTTTCTGGATTTTACACTTTTTTCAGATGGCCCTTTTGACCGGGGGGAAGTGAGACTTCATTGTAGTGCAGATTTCCTTTGCAAGCTTGCTTGGTTGGCCAAAAAGGGCGTATGCGTTTTTTCCTGAATATATTCAGGAAAAAACGCATACGCCCTTTTTGTCCAAGTGCATCATTGTGGACGTTCTGCCTCTTTTCCTATGCTTTAAATGCAATTCCAGTCTACCTTCTGAAATCGGTTTCCTGCAATTCTGCCCCGCTTTCAAGTCCTCTTGGCAGCCTTACTTCAGTATATTTTTGGACGATAGCTGTCATTTATACCTCTGCAGGTTTGTGAATTACAGTGCCCCTGAGCTCCTTTCTTCAACTCGCTTTCTCGTGAGCTGGCCGCAACACCGCAGGATGGCTTCAGGCCATAATCTGGTTCCGGCACGGCACGCTGAGCCTTTGGTTAATTCCTCTTCCTGGTGGGAAATGAGAGTTAAATTTGCCCGTCCAGACACCTCCAGCTAGTCTGTCATTGGTTCTCCCTATTCCTGTTCATCTTCCGCAGAAATTGCAAACTGGGCCAAACAGGAGGTTAAAGGCACTGACTGTCCAAGTCGGGAGAGTGTTAGTAAAGCGTCTGGAATGTTGCACCCGAGTACCAGGGGACGAAAACTGACACATATTGGAACACGTCTCCCGATCACACGATTGATCATACTCTGGGTTCCACATGCATGTTTTAGCTGAAGGAAGAATACCTTAAACCTGGAGAGTTGAGACCCGTGGAATGGGTACCATGCAATATGACTTCAAAGGGTCTTCATTTGCTCACCGAACCTCTCCAATCCTATCACTGCTGCGTTTATGCCCCTGCACACACGCTTGATTCTCTTTTGGAGACATAGCCATCAATAGGTTTTAAGATACTTCCTAGTCAGGTATATTCTTAGGTGTTTAATATGGGGTGTTGAATCCATTTCGTTGAGCAAGGAGTAGCTCTTGTCTATTCCATATTTGGCTTAAGGAACTTTATCTGTGCTCATTTCAATCTCTGGTTTTATGCAGCACCCCAACTCACCTTTCCCCTTAAGCCAGCATAAGTTGATTTTCTAAATTTGTGACCCTGTTCTGTTTTGTAATTCAGTTCCTATGTAGCCAAGTTTACATTCCGTGTATTAGTGATATCTTATGATGTTTCTTTTTCTGTGTGACTTATTTCAGTTAGAATCATCATACCTGAATCCACTCAGTATGCTGCTACGGGCCTGATGACATAGATTTTATTGCTGAGTGATATTGTATTGTACGTAAGTACCACAACTTCGTTATCCATTTTTCACTTTCTGCGATATTGAACTTGTACTGTAAACCAGGTTCTTGTAAACAGAGCCTTCCCAACTTTTGGGGTGGCTGTGTCTTTTTGATTTTAATTTCCCTAAGCTATAGGACCATAAGTGGAAGTGCCCTAGGCTCTGTTGCTTTGTTTTTTAGATGTTTCAGGAAACACCATACACTTCTCCAGAGTGGCTGTTGGCAATTTACATCCCGCCCATCAGCATAACAAGGCTCCCAGTTCTCCATGGCCTGTCCTGCCTTTCTGGATTTTACACTTTTTTCAGATGGCCCTTTTGACCGGGGGGAAGTGAGACTTCATTGTAGTGCAGATTTCCTTTGCAAGCTTGCTTGGTTGGCCAAAAAGGGCGTATGCGTTTTTTCCTGAATATATTCAGGAAAAAAAGCATATGCACTTTTTGGCCAAGTGCATCATTGTGGACGTTCTGCCTCTTTTCCTATGCTTTAAATGCAATTCCAGTCTACCTCCTGAAATCGGTTTCCTGCAATTCTGCCCCGCTTTCAAGTCCTCTTGGCAGCCTTACTTCAGTATATTTTTGGACGATAGCTGTCATTTATAACTCTGCAGGTTTGTGAATTACAGTGCCCCTGAGCTCCTTTCTTCAACTCGCTTTCTCGTGAGCTGGCCGCAACATCGGAAGATTGCTTCAGGCCCTAATCTGGTTCCGGCACGGCACGCTGAGCCTTTGGTTAATTCCCCTTCCTGGTGGGAAATGAGAGGTAAATTTGCCCGTCCACACACCTCCAGCTAGTCTCTCATTGGTTCTCCCTATTCCTGTTCATCTTCCGCAGAAATTGCAAACTGGGCCAAACAGGAGGTTAAAGGCACTGACTCTCCAAGTCGGGAGAGTGTTAGTAAAGCGTCTGGAATGTTGCACCCGAGTACCAGGGGACGAAAACTGACACATATTGGAACACGTCTCCCGATCACACGGTTGATCATCCTCTGGGTTCCACATGCATGTTTTAGCTGAAGGAAGAATACCTTAAACCTGGAGAGTTGAGACCCGTGGAATGGGTACCATGCAATATGACTTCAAAGGGTCTTCATTTGCTCACCGAACCTCTCCAGTCCTATCACTGCTGCGTTTATGCCCCTGTACACACGCTTGATTCTCTTTCGGAGACATAGCAATCCATAGGTTTTAAGATACTTCCTAGTCAGGTACATTCTTAGGCGTTTAATATGGGGTGTTGAGTCCATTTCGTTGAGCAAGGAGTAGCTCTTGTCTATACCATATTTGGCTTAAGGAACTTTATCTGTGCTCATTTCAATCTCTGGTTTTATGCAGCACCCCAACTCACCTTTCCCCTTAAGCAAGCATAAGTTGGGTTTCTAAATTTGAGACCCTGTTCTGTTTTGGAATTCAGTTCCTGTGTAGCCAAGGTTACATTCCGTGTATTAGTGATATCTTATGATGTTTCTTTTTCTGTGTGACTTATTTCAGTTAGAATCATCATACCTGAATCCACTCATTATGCTGCTACGGGCCTGATGACATAGATTTCATTGCTGTGTGATATTGCATTGTACATAAGTACCACAACTTCTTTATCCATTTTTCACTTTGTGCGATATTGAACTTGTACCGTAAACGTGGTTCTTGTAAACAGAGCCCTCCCAACCTTTGGGGTGTCTGTGTCTTTTTGATTTTAATTTCCCTAAGCTATAGGACCATAAGTGGAAGTGCCCTAGGCTCTGTTGCTTTGTTTTTTAGATGTTTCAGGAAACACCATACACTTCTCCCGAGTGGCTGTTGGCAATTTACATCCCGCCCATCAGCATAACAAGGCTCCCAGTTCTCCATGGCCTGTCCTGCCTTTCTGGATTTTACACTTTTTTCAGATGGCCCTTTTGACCGGGGGGAAGTGAGACTTCATTGTAGTGCAGATTTCCTTTGCAAGCTTGCTTGGTTGGCAAAAAGGGCGTATGCGTTTTTTCCTGAATATATTCAGGAAAAAACGCATACGCCCTTTTTGGCCAAGTGCATCATTGTGGACGTTCTGCCTCTTTTCCTATGCTTTAAATGCAATTCCAGTCTACCTCCTGAAATCGGTTTCCAGCAATTCTGCCCCGCTTTCAAGTCCTCTTGGCAGCCTTACTTCAGTATATTTTTGGACGATAGCTGTCATTTATATCTCTGCAGGTTTGTGAATTACAGTGCCCCTGAGCTCCTTTCTTCAACTCGCTTTCTCGTGAGCTGGCCGCAACACCGCAGGATGGCTTCAGGCCCTAATCTGGTTCCGGCACGGCACGCTGAGCCTTTGGTTAATTCCTCTTCCTGGTGGGAAATGAGAGTTAAATTTGCCCGTCCAGACACCTCCAGCTAGTCTGTCATTGGTTCTCCCTATTCCTGTTCATCTTCCGCAGAAATTGCAAACTGGGCCAAACAGGAGGTTAAAGGCACTGACTCTCCAAGTCGGGAGAGTGTTAGTAAAGCGTCTGGAATGTTGCACCCGAGTACCAGGGGACGAAAACTGACACATATTGGAACACGTCTCCCGATCACACGGTTGATCATACTCTGGGTTCCACATGCATGTTTTAGCTGAAGGAAGAATACCTTAAACCTGGAGAGTTGAGACCCGTGGAATGGGTACCATGCAATATGACTTCAAAGGGTCTTCATTTGCTCACCGAACCTCTCCAATCCTATCACTGCTGCGTTTATGCCCCTTTACACACGCTTGATTCTCTTTCGGAGACATAGCAATCCATAGGTTTTAAGATACTTCCTAGTCAGGTACATTCTTAGGTGTTTAATATGGGGTGTTGAATCCATTTCGTTGAGCAAGGAGTAGCTCTTGTCTATTCCATATTTGGCTTAAGGAACTTTATCTGTGCTCATTTTAATCTCTGGTTTTATGCAGCACCCCAACTCACCTTTCCCCTTAAGCAAGAATAAGTCGATTTTCTAAATTTGAGACCCTGTTCTGTTTTGTAATTCAGTTCCTATGTAGCCAAGTTTACATTCCGTGTATTAGTGATATCTTATGATGTTTCTTTTTCTGTGTGACTTATTTCAGTTAGAATCATCATACCTGAATCCAC
The DNA here is from genome assembly GCF_949774975.1 of Lagenorhynchus albirostris. Taxonomy (NCBI): domain Eukaryota; kingdom Metazoa; phylum Chordata; class Mammalia; order Artiodactyla; family Delphinidae; genus Lagenorhynchus; species Lagenorhynchus albirostris. Next base: position 141,221 of record NW_026783597.1, on the reverse strand, counting down.
TCAGTATGCTGCTACGGGCCTGATGACATAGATTTCATTGCTGTGTGATATTGCATTGTACATAAGTACCACAACTTCTTTATCCATTTTTCACTTTCTGCGATATTGAACTTGTACCGTAAACGTGGTTCTTGTAAACAGAGCCGTCCCAACCATTGGGGTGTCTGTGTCTTTTTGATTTTAATTTCCCTAAGCTATAGGACCATAAGTGGAAGTGCCCTAGGCTCTGTTGCTTTGTTTTTTAGATGTTTCAGGAAACACCATACACTTCTCCCGAGTGGCTGTTGGCAATTTACATCCCGCCCATCAGCATAACAAGGCTCCCCGTTCTCCATGGCCTGTCCTGCCTTTCTGGATTTTACACTTTTTTCAGATGGCCCTTTTGACCGGGGGGAAGTGAGACTTCATTGTAGTGCAGATTTCCTTTGCAAGCTTGCTTGGTTGGCCAAAAAGGGCGTATGCGTTTTTTCCTGAATATATTCAGGAAAAAAAGCATATGCACTTTTTGGCCAAGTGCATCATTGTGGACGTTCTGCCTCTTTTCCTATGCTTTAAATGCAAATCCAGTCTACCTCCTGAATTCGGTTTCCTGCAATTCTTACCCGCTTTCAAGTCCTCTTGGCAGCCTTACTTCAGTATATTTTTGGACGATAGCTGTCATTTATAACTCTGCAGGTTTGTGAATTACAGTGCCCCTGAGCTCCTTTCTTCAACTCGCTTTCTCGTGAGCTGGCCGCAACACCGCAGGATGGCTTCAGGCCCTAATCTGGTTCCGGCACGGCACGCTGAGCCTTTGGTTAATTCCTCTTCCTGGTGGGAAATGAGAGTTAAATTTGCCTGTCCAGACACCTCCAGCTAGTCTCTCATTGGTTCTCCCTATTTCTGTTCATCTTCCGCAGAAATTGCAAACTGGGCCAAACAGGAGGTTAAAGGCACTGACTCTCCAAGTCGGGAGAGTGTTAGTAAAGCGTCTGGCATGTTGCACCTGAGTACCAGGGAACGAAAAGTGAGACACATTTGAACTTGTTTCTCGATCACATGGTGGATCATACTCTGGGTTCCACATGCATGTTTTAGCTGAAGGAAGTATCCCTTAAACCTGTAGAGTTGAGACCCATGGAATGGGTACCATGCAATATGACTTCAAAGGTCTTCATTTGCTCACCGAACCTCACCAATTTTATGAGCCCCAAGTGTCCAGCCTTATGTGTCACCCAGCTCTGGGTGTAGATGTGGTAAATGCAGGTTGCATCAGAAGCCTTGAATGAATTACTTAAGTATTTCTCTCTATTTCACTGTCATTGTGTTTTGTTTAAGAAATTTATTTTTATTATGGGATTTACCTGATTTTCACTGCTTTAATGCCGCTGTACACACTCTTGATTCTCTTACAGAGATATATAAATCCATAGGTTTTATGATTCTTACTAGTCAGGTATATTCCTAGGCGTTGAATATGGGGTGTTGAGTCCATTTCGTTGAGCAAGGAGTAGCTCTTGTCTATTCCATATTTGGCTTAAGGAACTTTATCTGTGCTCATTTCAATCTCTGGTTTTATGCAGCACCCCAACTCACCTTTCCCCTTAAGCAAGCATAAGTTGGTTTTCTAAATTTGAGACCCTGTTCTGTTTTGCAATTCAGTTCCTGTGTAGCCAAGTTTACATTCCGTGTATTAGTGATACCTTATGATGTTTCTTTTTCTGTGTGACTTATTTCAGTTAGATTCATCGTACTTAGTCCACTCATTATGCTGCTACGGGCCTGATGACATAGATTTCATTGCTGAGTGATATTGCATTGTACGTAAGTACCACAACTTCTTTATCCATTTTTCACTTTCTGCGATATTGAACTTGTACCGTATATGAGGTTCTTGTAAACAGAGCCATCCCAAACTTTGGGGTGGCTGTGTCTTTTTGATTTTAATTGTCCTAAACTATAGTACCATAAGTGGAAGTGCCCTAGGCTCTGTTGCTTTGTTTTTTAGATGTTTCAGTAAACACCAAACACTTCTCCAGAGTGGCTGTTGGCAATTGACATCCCGCCCATCAGCATAACAAGGCTCCCAGTTCTCCATGGCCTGTCCTGCCTTTCTGGATTTTACACTTTTTTCAGATGGCCCTTTTGACCGGGGGGAAGTGAGACTTCATTGTAGTGCAGATTTCCTTTGCAAGCTTGCTTGGTTGGCCAAAAAGTGTGTATGCGTTTTTTCCTGAATATATTCAGGAAAAAACGCATACGCCCTTTTTGGCCAAGTGCATCATTGTGGACGTTCTGCCTCTTTTCCTATGCTTTAAATGCAATTCCAGTCTACCTCCTGAAATCGGTTTCCTGCAATTCTGCCCCGCTTTCAAGTCCTCTTGGCAGCCTTACTTCAGTATATTTTTGGACGATAGCTGTCATTTATAACTCTGCAGGTTTGTGAATTACAGTGCCCCTGAGCTCCTTTCTTCAACTCGCTTTCTCGTGAGCTGGCCGCAACACCGCAGGATGGCTTCAGGCCCTAATCTGGTTCCGGCACGGCACGCTGAGCCTTTGGTTAATTCCTCTTCCTGGTGGGAAATGAGAGTTAAATTTGCCCGTCCAGACACCTCCAGCTAGTCTGTCATTGGTTCTCCCTATTCCTGTTCATCTTCCGCAGAAATTGCAAACTGGGCCAAACAGGAGGTTAAAGGCACTGACTCTCCAAGTCGGGAGAGTGTTAGTAAAGCGTCTGGAATGTTGCACCCGAGTACCAGGGAAAGAAAAGTGAGACACATTTGAACTTGTTTCTCGATCACATGGTGGATCATACTCTGGGTTCCACATGCATGTTTTAGCTGAAGGAAGTATCCCTTAAACCTGGAGAGTTGAGACCCATGGAATGGGTACCATGTAATATGACTTCAAAGGTCTTCATTTGTTCACCGAACCTGACCAATCTTATGAGCCCCAAGTGTCCAGCCTTATGTGTCACACAGCTCTGGGTGTAGATGTGGTAAATGCAGGTTGCATCAGAAGCCTTGAATGAATTACTTAAGTATTTCTCTCTATTTCACTGTCATTGTGTTTTGTTTAAGAAATTTATTTTTATTATGGGATTTACCTGATTTTCACTGCTTTAATGCCGCTGTACACACTCTTGATTCTCTTACAGAGATATATAAATCCATAGGTTTTATGATTCTTACTAGTCAGGTATATTCCTAGGCGTTGAATATGGGGTGTTGAGTCCATTTCGTTGAGCAAGGAGTAGCTCTTGTCTATTCCATATTTGGCTTAAGGAACTTTATCTGTGCTCATTTCAATCTCTGGTTTTATGCAGCACCCCAACTCACCTTTCCCCTTAAGCAAGCATAAGTTGGTTTTCTAAATTTGAGACCCTGTTCTGTTTTGGAATTCAGTTCCTGTGTAGCCAAGTTTACATTCCGTGTATTAGTGATACCTTATGATGTTTCTTTTTCTGTGTGACTTATTTCAGTTAGATTCATCGTACTTAGTCCACTCATTATGCTGCTACGGGCCTGATGACATAGATTTCATTGCTGAGTGATATTGCATTGTACGTAAGTACCACAACTTCTTTATCCATTTTTCACTTTCTGCGATATTGAACTTGTACCGTATATGAGGTTCTTGTAAACAGAGCCATCCCAAACTTTGGGGTGGCTGTGTCTTTTTGATTTTAATTGTCCTAAACTATAGTACCATAAGTGGAAGTGCCCTAGGCTCTGTTGCTTTGTTTTTTAGATGTTTCAGTAAACACCAAACACTTCTCCAGAGTGGCTGTTGGCAATTTACATCCTGCCCATCAGCATAAGATGGCTCCCAGTTCTCCATGGCCTGTCATGCCTTTATGGATTTTACACTTTTTTCAGATGGCCCTTTTGACCAGGGGGAATTGAGACTTCATTGTAGTGCAGATTTCCTTTGCAAGCTTGCTTGGTTGGCCAAAAAGGGCGTATGCGTTTTTTCCTGAATATATTCAGGAAAAAACACATACGACCTTTTTGGGCAAGTCAGGTTTTTGAATTGCAGTAGCCCTTAGCTCCATTTTTCAGCTCTTAGTTTTGTGATCTTGCCCCATATCCACAGGATTCCTTGAAGCCCTATTCTTCTTCTGGGGCACCTTGCTGTGCCTTTGGTTCATTCTTCTTACTGATGTGAAATTAGAGTGACATGTGCCCATTGAAACCGCTACAGCTAGTTTCTCACTGGTTCCCCCTATTCCCATTCATCCTCTGCACTAACTGAAGACTGTGCGATACCAGAACTTAAAGGCATTGACTCTCCATGTGGGGATGTTGTTAGTAAAGTGGCTGGAATGTCGATCCGGAGCCCCAGGAGAGGAAAAATGTGGTGCGTTTTAGAAACCTTTCCCGATCATATGGTATACCAGTCGCTGGGTTTCCCAAGCATGGTTTAGCTGTAGGAAGATTCCCTTCAACCTGGAGTGTTGGGACCCTTGGAATGAGTAGCATGAAGTATTGCATTAAACTTTCGGCAGTTGCTCACCGAAGCTCACCAATCCTCTCAGCCCCAAGTGTCCAGCCTTATGTCTTATCCAGCTGTGGGTTTATATGTGGTCAATCCAGGTTGCATCACAGCCCCTGAGCGAATTTTGTAAGAATTTTTCTCTCTTTCATTGTTTCTGCGTTTTGTTTTTAAAATTTATTTCTATAATGGGGTTTAGCTCATTTTCACTGCTGTGTTTGTGCCGCTCTGCACACACTTGATTCCCTTATGGAGATATATCAATACATGGGTTTTAAGATTCTTATTACTCAGATATATTTCTCTGCGGTGTATAGGGTGTGTTGAGGCCAGTTCATTGAGCAAGGTGTAGATCTTGTCTAATACCTATTTGGTTTCTTGAACGGTATCTGTGCTAATTTCAAACTCTGGTTTTATGCATCACCCCACCTCTCCTTTCCCCTTAAGCTGACATGAGTGTGTTTTCTAAATGTGAGACACTGTTCTGTTCTGTAATTCATTTCTTGTGCAGGCATATTTACCCTCCCTCTATAAGTGATATCTTATGATATGTTTCTTTTTCTGTTTGACTTATTTCAAGTAGTATTATCGGACCTAAATCCACTCTTTATCCTTCTACTAGCCTTATTACATTGATTTCATGGTGAAGAGATATTCCATTGTACATAAGTACCACATCTTCTTTATCCATTGTTCTCTTTCCTGGGATATTTAAGGTGTACTGAAGTTGAGGTTCTTGTAAACAGAGTAGCCCTAAACTGTGGTGTGCTTGTGTCTTGTTGATTTTTAGACTTTCCTAGATATACTCCCATGATTGGAAGTGTCCTATGCTCTGTAGCTCTGTTTTTAGATGATTTAGGAACCACCATACACTTCTCCAGAGTGGCTCTCGGCAGTTCACACACTGCCCATCAGCGTATAAAGGCTCCCTGTTCTCCATGGCCTGTCCTGCATTTCTGGTTTTTACAATTTTTTAGGATGGCCCTTTTGACTGGTGGGAAATGAGACTTCTTTGTTGTGCACATTTGCATTGCTTGCTTGCTTCGTTGCCCATAAAGTGCGTATGCGTTTTTTCCTGGATATAATCAGGAAAACTCGCATACGCCCTTTTGGGCCAACTGCATCATTGTCGAAATTCTGCCGCTTTTCATGTGCGTTAAAGACGAGTCCAATCTATCTCTTGAAATCTGTTTCTTGCAATTCTGTCTTGCATTCAGATCCTCTTCTTTGCCTTACCTCAACATATTTTTGGACGTTAGTTTTCATTTATAACTCTGCAGGTTTGTGAATTGCAGTGACCCTGAGCTCCATGTTTTAAGTTGCTCTTTTGTGAGCTGGCCTCAAACGCGCAGGATTGCTTCAGGCCCTATTTTGGCTCCGGCGAGGCAGGCTGAGCCTTTTTTTAATTCTTATTCTTAATGGGAAATTAGAGTGATATGTGCCCGTCCAAACCCCTACAACTCTTCTCTCATTGGTTCCCCCTCTTCCCGTTCATCCTCCTCACAATTTGCAAAATGTGTGAAACAGAAGTTTAAATGTGCTGATTCTCCAAGTGGGGAGCTTCTAAGTAACGTGGCTGGAATGGTGAACAGGAGCACCAGGAGAGGATAAATGAGGTGCATTTTAGACACATCTCCCGATCACATGGTGTACAGTCCTCTGGGTTTTCCATGCATGTTTTAGCTGTAGGAAGATCCCTTGAACCTGCAGATTTGGGACCCATTGAATGGGTACCAGGTAGTATTACTTTAAAGGGTGTGCATTTCCTCACCCAACCTCACATTTCTCTTAGCGCAAAGTTTCCAGCCTTATGTCTCATCCTGCTGTGGGTCTAGATGTGTTCAATCCATGTTGCATCACCGTCCCTGAGGAAAAGTTGTAAGAGGTTTTCTCTGTCTCTCTGTCGTTTATTTTTTTCAATTTATTACTATATTGGTTACAGCTGATTTTCAAAGCTCTGTTTCTTGCTGCTGTACATCCACTTGATTCACGTACAGAGAGACATCAATAAATTCTTTTTCAGATTCTTACCAGTCGTATATATTCTTTTCCGGTGACTTGAGTGTGCTGAGTGCAGTTCTTTTAGCTACCGTGTAGGCCTTGTTGATTATCAGTTTGGTATTTGGAATGGTATCTTTGCTAATTTCAACCTCCTGGATGATGCCTCACCCCTCCCCACCTTTCCCGTTTAGCAGCCTTATGCGTGTTTTCTACATATTTGACTATGTTTTTGTTTTGTAATTTATTTCATGTGTAGCCATTTTGGATTCCACCTTTAAGTGATATCTTATGATATGTGTCTTTTTCTTTTTGAATTCTGTCACTTAGAATGATCATACGTAACTCCTCCGGAGTTGTTACAGCTGGCCATATTTCATTGATTTCCAGGCTGAATAATATTCCACTCTACCTAAGTACCACATCTCTATCCATTTTTTCCCTCCAGAGACATTTAAGTTATATCCTAGTCGAGGATCTTTTAAACAGAGAGGGGGTAAACATTGGGGTGCCTGTGTCCTCTCGATTTTTGTTTTTCCCAAGATATACGCCCATGAGTGCAAGTGCCCTATGCTCTGTAGCTCATTGTTTAGATGCTTTAGTAAACACAATACACTTCTCCAGAATGGCCGTTGGCAATATACATTTCCACTATAAGTCTCACAGGGCTCCCTCTTCTCCTTGCCCTGTCCTGCATTTCTGTTGTTTACGCTTTATGAGGATGGCTCTTCTGACTGATGCGAAGTGATGTCTTTTGTAGTATTGACTTCCAGTGCCCACCTGTTTGGTTGGCTAAAAAGGTGTACGCTCTTTTCTTGAATATATACACAAAAAAACGCATACACCCTTTTTGGCCAACTGCAATGTTGGCAATGTTCAGCTCCTTTTCTTGTGCTTAATGGCGAGTCCTTTCTACCTCCTCAAATCCCTTTCCTGCCATTCTCCCTTGCTTACAAGTCCTTTTCTCTGACTTTCCTCAAGACATTTTTCAGTGATGGATATTTTCAACTCTGCAGTTTTGTGAATTTTACTGCCCCTGAGTTCTATTGTTCAACTTGTGTTTATGGGAACTGGCCACAAAGCAGCGGGATTTCCTCAAGCCCTATACTGTTTCCATGGGCAACCCTAGCCTTTGGTCAATTCGTCTTCCTGATTGGAAATTAGAGTGACATGTGCCTGTCTGAACACGTAGGACTTGTCTCTCATTGTTCCTCATCCTTCCGCTTCATCCTCTGGACAAATTCCAAACTGTACGCAACAGGATGTTGACAGTGCTGACATCTCCAAGTGGGGAGACTGTTAGTAAAGACGCTGGAGGGGTGAACCCGAGCACCAGGAGATGAGGAGATGAGATGCCTTTTCCAAACTCTTCCCGATCAGACGGTATACCATCCTCTGGGTGTGACAGACATGTTTTAGCAGTAGGAAGAGTCCCATTCATGTAAGGAGAACACCAGGGCTTTTTCAAAATCAGTGTCTCCCCGAAACCCAAACTGGGGAATTTTTTAAGCTACGGCTACACATATGTTCATTAAGGGCCTTGGGAAGTAGGCAGAGTCCAAACTTTAGATGATTGAAGTCTTCAGGGTCAGAAGCACTCACCACCAGCTTCCCTTAGGTTACACCTTAACTGTCATTGATAGATGATGTCAATAAAAATATCTATTCTTTTTCAGATTATTTCCCCTTATAGGTTATTGCAAAATGTTGAGTGTAGTTCCCTGTGCTATACAGTAGTTCCTTGTTGATGATCTATTTTATACATAGCAGTGTGTATGTGTTAATCCCAAACTGTTAATTTATCCCTCCTCCCACCTTTCCCCTTTGGTAATAATAAATTATAATATTTTATACTTCTCAGAAATGGGGGAGCTGAAAGAGAGGTATCATTTTCAATGGAAAAGCATTTAAAACAAGATTGAAGGTTTAACCAAGATTATTAGATGTACATCCTTGGAAAGAAATCACTTCATTTCTCTAATATTGAGCTGACAAATAAGACAAACCTTTTCACTGAACTTGCTTATAATAAAGTGATGGAAATATCCAATGGAAGTGTTAGAAACATCTTATTTTACCCGAGCCTTATACACTGTTCTATGTTAACTACACTTTGGCTCACACATCTGTTCATTGAGGTTACAATAGTCTCAATTTCTGTTACTGATCCTCCAGAGTGGACCCCAACAAGTGTCCCCCTGCCCAGTGTCATTGGGGCCAACAGATCGAGACTGAGTTTGGTTCACAAGCAAAGGAAACTTTATATTTTGATCAGAGAATGGAGAGGTGAGAGCATGTACTACCCCGTGGGCTGTGGGCTGGGCTGCTGTGTAGAGATCCTGTCAGAGTCAGTGGGAGGGAGGGGGCGGAGCTCTCGAGGGCCGGGTTGGCTGTAGCTCAGGCTCTATATCGCGGAGTCTGCACTGGGCCCCAGGAGCTGAGGTGTCGACCCAGCCATTCTGCACTAGGAAATCTGGTCTGAAGTGCCGGGTGTGGAACCTCTGCATGCGGGACCCTAGGAGCACGTGAAATTAGACAAAGCACAAAGGATAAAAAAGGTTAGACTTGACTTTATTGCCCAGATTCTATTTTTATCTCCCAGGGATTTTTAATGGGCTTTGCTGGGGACAAACCCCCCCTCTGCCTTTTGTCCCGTTCCTCATTCTTGGAGTGCTGAGGGTGCAGGCCCTTCTTCTGTAACTGCTGAGTGCTGAGTTGGGAGCCCTCATACCCTGGGGCGAGGGTCAGAGCTTCTCCCCAGCAGCCTCCAGGTGACGTTGATTGTCCCCAGGCCCCCTGCCTCCCTGCTCGTCCACCTGAGCAGCAGCATTGGAAGTGTTATAGATTCTAATGACCTTTAAGGGTCCAGGAAAGAGATGTGCAGAGACGCTGTGGGGGCCGGTTTCACCCCGCCCCACATTTGTTCGGCCACCTTAGGCCGACCGTTTCTGCCAGCCTAGATGCTCTGACCAGTAGTCTGCGCTTTCTTCAATTAGGCCCCTGAATTAACGTACAAACAGCACCAGGTGTCAGAGCCCTGCCCGCTCAACTCCCAGACAGTCCAGGGTCAGTGGTGATCAAGGACCATGATGGCCACTGAGCCAACAGCCTTTTGAAGTAAACAAGAGTCCAGCCGGTCTTACTGGCCACCATCATCACGGTGTCTGTAGGCTTTTCTATGGTGACAGTGTGATATACGGTTCCCCCGCCAAGATTATTAGCTCCCCTCTGGGTGCAGTAAGTCCGGCAAGCAGTAGTCTACTCTTTTGGGACACACTCTTGTTGTTTTATGAGAGAAACTCCAGGTCAAGTGATGTTCACACGAGTCGTCATGGTGCCCTGTTGCCCCCGGTTATCTCTCTGGATGTTGGAGTTGGAGGGCCTCCTCACTCGAGGTCGGTGTGCCCACGGAGCGAACCCTGCAACTTCAGGGCATGGTTGGTGGTTAGGATCACCACGTGGGGTCCTTTTCCCTTAGGAGGGAGGTGGCCTTTTGGGCTGCTGATTTCCAGGGTTTTAGATACCGCCAGTATCTTGGCCAGATGTGGCAGTGGGCCAAGCCCCTTGGTGACCATAGTTTATCCTACCTGGATGGCATTCTTGCATTGTTCCATTTCAAGTGGTCCCAGGTTTTGCACTAATTCTCCAATGGCGATTCACCTTTCACCGGGAATGTAAAGGTCAAAGGGTTTAGCTAAATTAGGGAGTTCCAGGGCAAGGGTCTGAATTGACTGCTCTTTCCATTCTTGAAAGGCCACTTCTGGATTCTATTCAAAAGGATCATCATCTTTTCCTTTCAGTGTTTCATATAGAGGCCCAGCTAGTAGACTGTAGTTAGGGATCCAGAAGCAGCAAACCCTGGCCTCCCCAGGAACCCCTAAGCTGTCTTCTAGTTTTAGAAAGGGGTAAGGCTGAAAATGGTTTCTTCCCTTTCCTGGGATGGACTTCTCCAACCTTCTGTGAGAATGAAGCCCAGGCAGGTCACGGCAGTCTGTGATATTTGAGCTTTTTCTTGGACAACTTCTATCCTTTATTGGCTTGGTAGTTCAGAGGCCTCCTTAGTAGGGCTGGCGATCAGAATGTCGTCTGCATATTGAAGGAGGGTTTCCTTTTCCAGAGGTAGAACTTTTAGGTCTTTAGCTAAGCTTTCCCCAAAGATGGTGTGGGAATTTTTGCACCCTTGGGGCCAGACGGCCCGGAAGTATTGTTTTAGTTGTATGTTGAGTCCTGCCACTCACAAGCCAAAATTTCTTGTGACTCTGGGACTAATGGAATACAAAAGAAGGCATCATTGAAGACTAATACAGAATACCATGTCCTGGTGGTTGGTAGAATGACCAGCAGGGTGTAGGAATTAGGAGCAACTGGAGGTATATCCTCGGTGGCTTCACTGACTGTCCTGACATCCTTTACCAGGTCCCCAGCAGCCCATGGGGCTCTCGTGGTCAGACCAATCCCAGAATATGGAGCTCACCTGGGCAGGTACCCCACCCCCACCCCAGCCCACAGGGCTCTCGTGGTCAGGCCCCTCCCAGGATACAGAGCTACCCTTGCAGGTACCGTGGCAGGGCTGGGCACACAGGAACCGTGCACATAGCCCTCATTGCAGAGCACCCCCAGCTCACCTGTCGCTCAGAGCTGACACAGAGCACCTCAGAGCAGGACTTGAACTAACAAACAGCAGCTGCGACAGGTCTGTGACCCTGGGCATCACTCCGTGAGGCCTCCCTCCACCTGGTCTTCCAGAGACTTCCACTGCACCCGGGGCACCAGGCCTCTGTCTCCAACCACCACCCACCCCTCCTCTCCCTGACTCCTGGGTTCCTCTCATTAGGAGAGGGTTTTCTTGAAGTTGTCTCCCACTCATGGGCCAGATAAAATGATTAGAAAACAAGCCAAAGCTGCAGCCCCTTGTCTATCCTGACTCTCAGGAGCCCACACCTGTTCCTTGGACCTGGCCGGTTCAGCAAGTTCCATTTTCTGCAACTGTGAGCCCCTGAGGGGTGATGATTGGCTGACCTGGGCAGCCTTACCGTGCCGGCCAGCCCTCCCCAGGTGTGCCTGGGCTGAGATCACTATAAATACCACTCCAGGCAGCAAGAGCCCCTGCAGCCGTGCCTGACGCCATTTTCTCTGCCCTGTCAGCAGTCTCGGGGCTGGGCTGGTGGGAGGGAGTGAGAGGCCACGGCTTTGTGGGTGGCCCAGTGTGAGTGGGGCTCTGCTGGACTTTCTGCAGCAGTTGCCAGGCTGCCACCTGCTAAAGAAGAAGATGTGTCACCCATACCTGCTGCTGGAATTTCTCCCTGGGCAGAGGTGAGGAAGGAAAAAAGCAGTGGGGGCAGGGACAGGACGGGTATCTCAGGCAGGGAAATGGAAATCTTCCAGAAGAGCACCCAGGGCCAGGACCATCCTGGCTGGCCTGCAGGCACCAAGTCGGCCGGCATGCTGTCACTCGTGTGGCTCTATGGCCCTCCCTCTAGGCTTTCAAGTCCTTGTATATATTCAGGTGTTTTACCTGGGATGCGTGGGAATAGTTCAGCAGCAACTGGCCTGGGGCTCAGCTCACGTTTACTCACAGATGCCTCGGCACGGTGCCCCAGCTTTGCAATGAGGACGCTTGTTGCGTGGGGGCTGCTGGCTGAATGGGAGACGATTCCCCACCACTGACCAACTTCAGAATTGTTTACAACTGGAGCAAGTGCCCTGATACGGTTTTCCTCTGTGGAACTGGTGGGTTCTGTGTTTTTTTTCTCTTTTTCGTTTTGGGTTCAAGGTAGATTTTATTCCTCTTTTTTGTATTTACAGATATAAGCATGGAAATAATTTATTCATATAAATACATGTATGTGAAGGGAATAATTGTTTTTTCTATTGTTTAAATTTTATTTCTTTTTAATTTTGAATTTTATTTTATATTTTTATACAGCAGGTTCTTATTGGTTATCTATTTTATACATATAAATGTATACATGCTAATCCCAGTCTCTCAACTCCTCCCACCACCCCCCCCAACAGCTTTCCCCCCTTGTTGTCCATACGTTTGTTGTCTACATCTGTTGCTCTATTTATGCCTTGCAAAATGGTTAATCTGTACAGGTTTTCTAGGTTCCACATATATGCATGAATATACAAGATTTGTTTTTCTCTTTCTGACTTACTTCACTCTGTATGACAGTCTCTAGATGCATCGACGTCTCTACAAATGACCCAATTTCATTCCTTTTCATGGCTTAGTAATATTCCATTTTATATATGTACCACGGCTTTATGCATTCGTCTGTCTGTGGGCATTTAGGTTGCTTCCATTACCTCGATATTGTAAATAGTGATGCAATGAACATTGCGGTGAATGTCTCTTTTTGATTTATGGTTTTGTCTGGGTATATGTCCAGTACTGGGATTGCTGTATCATATGGTAATTCTATTGTTAGTTTCTTAAGAAATTCCATATTGTTCTCCATAGTGACTGTATCAATTTATATTCCCAACAATAGTGGAAGAGGGTTCCTTTTCTCCACACCCTTTCCAGCATTTTTTGCTTGTAGATTTTCTATGATGCCTATTCTACCAGGTGTGAGGTGATACCTCATTGTTGAATCCATTTCGTTGAGCAAGGGGTAGGTCTTGTCTATTCCATATTTGGCTTATGGAACGGTATCTGTGCTAATTTCAAACTCTGGTTTAATGCAGCACCCCAACTCACCTTCCCCCTTAAGCAAGCATAAGTTAGTTTTCTAAACTTGAGACCCTGTTCTGTTTTGTAATTCAGTTCATGTGTAGCCAAGTTCCATTCCGTGTATTAGTGATACCTTATGATGTTTCTTTTTCTGTGTGACTTATTTCAGTTAGAATCATCGTGCCTCAATCCACTCATTATGCTGGTACGGGCCTGGTGACATAGATTTCATTGCTGAGTGGTATTCTGTTGTACATAAGTACCGCAACTTCTTTATCCATTATTTGCTCTCTAGGATATTTAACTTGTGCCGTAGAAGAGACTCTAGTAAAAAGAACCGTCCCAACCTTTGGGGTGGCTGTGTCTTTTTTATTTTAATTTCCCAAGCTATAGGACCATAAGTGGAAGTGCCCTAGGCTCTGTTGCTTTGTTTTTTAGATGTTTCAGGAAACACCATACACTTCTCCCGAGTGGCTGTTGGCAATTTACATCCCGCCCATCAGCATAACAAGGCTCCCAGTTCTCCATGGCCTGTCCTGCCTTTCTGGATTTTACACTTTTTTCAGATGGCCCTTTTGACCGGGGGGAAGTGAGACTTCATTGTAGTGCAGATTTCCTTTGCAAGCTTGCTTGGTTGGTCAAAAAGGGCGTATGCGTTTTTTCCTCAATATATTCAGGAAACAACGCATACGCCCTTTTTGGCCAAGTGCATCATTGTGGACGTTCTGCCTCTTTTCCTATGCTTTAAATGCAATTCCAGTCTAACTCCTGAAATCGGTTTCCTGCAATTCTGCACCGCTTTCAAGTCCTCTTGGCAGCCTTACTTCAGTATATTTTTGGACGATAGCTGTCATTTATAACTCTGCAGGTTTGTGAATTACAGTGCCCCTGAGCTCCTTTCTTCAACTCGCTTTCTTGTGAGCTGGCCGCAACACCGCAGGATGGCTTCAGGCCCTAATCTGGTTCCGGCACGGCACGCTGAGCCTTTGGTTAATTCCTCTTCCTGGTGGGAAATGAGAGTTAAATTGGCCCGTCCAGACACCTCCAGCTAGTCTCTCATTGGTTCTCCCTATTCCTGTTCATCTTCCGCAGAAATTGCAAACTGGGCCAAACAGGAGGTTAAAGGAACTGACTCTCCAAGTCGGGAGAGTGTTAGTAAAGCGTCTGGAATGTTGCACCCGAGTACCAGGGGACGAAAACTGACACATATTGGAACACGTCTCCCGATCACACGGTTGATCATACTCTGGGTTCCACATGCATGTTTTAGCTGAAGGAAGAATACCTTAAACCTGGAGAGTTGAGACCCGTGGAATGGGTACCATGCAATATGACTTCAAAGGGTCTTCATTTGCTCACCGAACCTCTCCAATCCTATCACTACTGCGTTTATGCCCCTGAACACAGGCTTGATTCTCTTTCAGAGACATAGCAGTCCATAGGTTTTAAGATACTTCCTAGTCAGGTACATTCTTAGGCGTTTAATATGGGGTGTTGAGTCCATTTCGTTGAGCAAGGAGTAGCTCTTGTCTATTCCATATTTGGCTTAAGGAACTTTATCTGTGCTCATTTCAATCTCTGGTTTTATGCAGCACCCCAACTCACCTTTCCCCTTAAGCAAGCATAAGTTGGTTTTCTAAATTTGAGACCCTGTTCTGTTTTGCAATTCAGTTCCTGTGTAGCCAAGTTTACATTCCGTGTATTAGTGATATCTTATGATGTTTCTTTTTCTGTGTGAATTATTTCAGTTAGAATCATCATACCTGAAACCACTCATTATGCTGCTAGGGCCGTATGACATAGATTTCCTTGCTGAGTGATACTGCATTGTACGTAAGTACCACAACTTCTTTATCCATTTTTCACTTTCTGCGATATTGAACTTGTACCGTAAACGTGGTTCTTGTAAACACAGCCGTGCCAAACTTTGGGGTGGCTGTGTCTTTTTGATTTTAATTTCCCTAAGCTATAGGACCATAAGTGGAAGAGCCCTAGGCTCTGTTGCTTTGTTTTTTAGATGTTTCAGGAAACACCATACACTTCTCCCGAGTGGCTGTTGGCAATTGACATCCCGCCCATCAGCATAACAAGGCTCCCAGTTCTCCATGGCCTGTCCTGCCTTTCTGGATTTTACACTTTTTTCAGATGACCCTTTTGACCGGGGGGAAGTGAGACTTCATTGTAGTGCAGATTTCCTTTGCAAGCTTGCTTGGTTGGCCAAAAAGGGCGTATGTGTTTTTTCCTGAATATATTCAGGAAAAAACGCATACGCCCTTTTTGGCCAAGTGCATCATTGTGGACGTTCTGCCTCTTTTCCTATGCTTTAAATGCAATTCCAGTCTACCTCCTGAAATCGGTTTCCTGCAATTCTGCCCCGCTTTCAAGTCCTCTTGGCAGCCTTACTTCAGTATATTTTTGGACGATAGCTGTCATTTATAACTCTGCAGGTTTGTGAATTACAGTGCCCCTGAGCTCCTTTCTTCAAGTCGCTTTCTCGTGAGCTGGCCACAACACCGCAGGATGGCTTCTGGCCCTAATCTGGTTCCGGCACGGCACGCTGAGCCTTTGGTTAATTCCTCTTCCTGGTGGGAAATGAGAGTTCAATTTGCCCGTCCAGACACCTCCAGCTAGTCTCTCATTGGTTCTCCCTATTCCTGTTCATCTTCCGCAGAAATTGCAAACAGGGCCAAACAGGAGGTTAAAGGCACTGACTCTCCAAGTCGGGAGAGTGTTAGTAAAGCGTCTGGAATGTTGCACCCGAGTACCAGGGGACGAAAACTGACACATATTGGAACACATCTCCCGATCACATGGTTGATCATACTCTGGGTTCCACATGCATGTTTTAGCTGAAGGAAGAATACCTTAAACCTGGAGAGTTGAGACCCGTGGAATGGGTACCATGCAATATGACTTCAAAGGGTCTTCATTTGCTCACCGAACTTCTCCAGTCCTATCACTGCTGCGTTTATGCCCCTGTACACACGCTTGATTCTCTTTCGGAGACATAGCAATCCATAGGTTTTAAGATACTTCCTAGTCAGGTACACTCTTAGGCATTTAATATGGGGTGTTGAGTCCATTTCGTTGAGCAAGGAGTAGCTCTTGTCTATTCCATATTTGGCTTAAGGAACTTTATCTGTGCTCATTTCAATCTCTGGTTTTATGCAGCACCCCAACTCACCTTTCCCCTTAAGCACGCATAAGTTGGGTTTCTAAATTTGAGACCCTGTTCTGTTTTGGAATTCAGTTCCTGTGTAGCCAAGTTTACATTCCGTGTATTAGTGATATCCTATGATGTTTCTTTTTCTGTGTGACTTATTTCAGTTAGAATCATCATACCTGAATCCACTCATTATGCTGCTATGGGCCTGATGACATAGATTTCCTTGCTGAGTGATACTGCATTGTACGTAAGTACCACAACTTCTTTATCCATTTTTCACTTTCTGCGATATTGAACTTGTACCGTAAACCAGGTTCTTGTAAACAGAGCCGTCCCAACTTTTGGGGTGGCTGTGTCTTTTTGATTTTAATTTCCCTAAGCTATAGGACAATAATTGGAAGTGCCCTAGGCTCTGTTGCTTTGTTTTTTAGATGTTTCAGGAAACACCATACACTTCTCCCGAGTGGCTGTTGGCAATTTACATCCCGCCCATCAGCATAACAAGGCTCCCAGTTCTCTAAGCTATAGGACAAGGCTCCCAGTTCCCTAAGCTATAGGACTGGGAACAAGGCTCCCAGTTCCCTAAGCTATAGGACAATAATTGGAAGTGCCCTAGGCTCTGTTGCTTTGTTTTTTAGATGTTTCAGGAAACACCATACACTTCTCCCGAGTGGCTGTTGGCAATTTACATCCCGCCCATCAGCATAACAAGGCTCCCAGTTCTCCATGGCCTGTCCTGCCTTTCTGGATTTTACACTTTTTTCAGATGCCCCTTTTGACCCGGGGGAAGTGAGACTTCATTGTAGTGCAGATTTCCTTTGCAAGCTTGCTTGGTTGGCCAAAAAGGGCGTATGCGTTTTTTCCTGAATATATTCAGGAAAAAACGCATACGCCCTTTTTGGCCAAGTGCATCATTGTGGACGTTCTGCCTCTTTTCCTATGCTTTAAATGCAATTCCAGTCTACCTCCTGAAATCGGTTTCCTGCAATTCTGCCCTGCTTTCAAGTCCTTGGCAGCCTTACTTCAGTATATTTTTGGACGATAGCTGTCATTTATAACTCTGCAGGTTTGTGAATTACAGTGCCCCTGAGCTCCTTTCTTCAACTCGCTTTCTTGTGAGCTGGCCGCAACACCGCAGGATGGCTTCAGGCCCTAATCTGGTTCCGGCACGGCACGCTGAGCATTTGGTTAATTCCTCTTCCTGGTGGGAAATGGGAGTTAAATTTGCCCGTCCAGACACCTCCAGCTAGTCTCTCATTGGTTCTCCCTATTCCTGTTCATCTTCCGCAGAAATTGCAAACTGGGCCAAACAGGAGGTTAAAGGCACTGACTCTCCAAGTCGGGAGAGTGTTAGTAAAGCGTCTGGAATGTTGCACCCGAGTACCAGGGGACGAAAACTGACACATATTGGAACACGTCTCCCGATCACACGGTTGATCATACTCTGGGTTCCACGTGCATCTTTTAGCTGAAGGAAGAATACCTTAAACCTGGAGAGTTGAGACCCGTGGAATGGGTACCATGCAATATGACTTCAAAGGGTCTTCATTTGCTCACCGAACGTCTCCAATCCTATCACTGCTGCGTTTATGCCCCTGTACACACGCTTGATTCTCTTTCAGAGACATAGCAATCCATAGGTTTTAATATACTTCCTAGTCAGGTACACTCTTAGGCATTTAATATGGGGTGTTGAGTCCATTTCGTTGAGCAAGGAGTAGCTCTTGTCTATTCCATATTTGGCTTAAGGAACTTTATCTGTGCTCATTTCAATCTCTGGTTTTATGCAGCACCCCAACTCACCTTTCCCCTTAAGCAAGCATAAGTTGGGTTTCTAAATTTGAGACCCTGTTCTGTTTTGGAATTCAGTTCCTGTGTAGCCAAGGTTACATTCCGTGTATTAGTGATATCTTATGATGTTTCTTTTTCTGTGTGACTTATTTCAGTTAGAATCATCGTACCTGAATCCACTCATTATGCTGCTACGGGCCTGATGACATAGATTTCCTTGCTGAGTGATATTGCATTGTACGTAAGTACCACAACTTCTTTATCCATTTTTCACTTTCTGCGATATTGAACTTGTACCGTAAACCGGGTTCTTGTAAACAGAGCCGTCCCAACCTTTGGGGTGGCTGTGTCTTTTTGATTTTAATTTCCCTAAGCTATAGGACCATAAGTGGAAGTGCCCTAGGCTCTGTTGCTTTGTTTTTTAGATGTTTCAGGAAACACCATACACTTCTCCCGAGTGGCTGTTGGCAATTTACATCCCGCCCATCAGCATAACAAGGCTCCCAGTTCTCCATGGCCTGTCCTGCCTTTCTGGATTTTACACTTTTTTCAGATGGCCCTTTTGACCGGGGGGAAGTGAGACTTCATTGTAGTGCAGATTTCCTTTGCAAGCTTGCTTGGTTGGCCAAAAAGGGCGTATGCGTTTTTTCCTGAATATATTCAGGAAAAAACGCATACGCCCTTTTTGGCCAAGTGCATCATTGTGGACGTTCTATCTCTTTTCCTATGCTTTAAATGCAATTCCAGTCTACCTCCTGAAATCGGTTTCCTGCAATTCTGCCCCGCTTTCAAGTCCTCTTGGCAGCCTTACTTCAGTATATTTTTGGACGATAGCTGTCATTTATAACTCTGCAGGTTTGTGAATTACAGTGCCCCTGAGCTCCTTTCTTCAACTCGCTTTCTCGTGAGCTGGCCGCAACACCGCAGGATTGCTTCAGGCCCTAATCTGGTTCCGGCACGGCACGCTGAGCCTTTGGTTAATTCCTCTTCCTGGTGGGAAATGAGAGTTAAATTTGCCCGTCCAGACACCTCCAGCTAGTCTGTCATTGGTTCTCCCTATTCCTGTTCATCTTCCGCAGAAATTGCAAACTGGGCCAAACAGGAGGTTAAAGGCACTGACTCTCCAAGTCGGGAGAGTGTTAGTAAAGCGTCTGGAATGTTGCACCCGAGTACCAGGGGACGAAAACTGACACATATTGGAACACGTCTCCCGATCACACGGTTGATCATACTCTGGGTTCCACATGCATGTTTTAGCTGAAGGAAGAATACCTTAAACCTGGAGAGTTGAGACCCGTGGAATGGGTACCATGCAATATGACTTCAAAGGGTCTTCATTTGCTCACCGAACCTCTCCAGTCCTATCACTGCTGCGTTTATGCCCCTGTACACACGCTTGATTCTCTTTCGGAGACATAGCAATCCATAGGTTTTAAGATACTTCCTAGTCAGGTACATTCTTAGGCGTCTAATATGGGGTGTTGAGTCCATTTCATTGAGCAAGGAGTAGCTCTTGTCTATTCCATATTTGGCTTAAGGAAGTTTATCTGTGCTCATTTCAATCTCTGGTTTTATGCAGCACCCCAACTCACCTTTCCCCTTAAGCAAGCATAAGTTGGGTTTCTAAATTTGAGACCCTGTTCTGTTTTGGAATTCAGTTCCTGTGTAGCCAAGGTTACATTCCGTGTATTAGTGATATCTTATGATGTTTCTTTTTCTGTGTGACTTATTTCAGTTAGAATCATCATACCTGAATCCACTCATTATGCTGCTACGGGCCTGATGACATAGATTTCATTGCTGAGTGATACTGCATTGTATGTAAGTACCACAACTTCTTTATCTATTTTTCACTTTCTGCGATATTGAACTTGTACCGTAAACCAGGTTCTTGTAAACAGAGCCGTCCCAACCTTTGGGGTGGCTGTGTCTTCTTGATTTTAATTTCCCTAAGCTATAGGACCATAAGTGGAAGTGCCCTAGGCTCTGTTGCTTTGTTTTTTAGATGTTTCAGGAAACACCATACACTTCTCCCGAGTGGCTGTTGGCAATTGACATCCCGCCCATCAGCATAACAAGGCTCCCAGTTCTCCATGGCCTGTCCTGCCTTTCTGGATTTTACACTTTTTTCAGATGGCCCTTTTGACCGGGGGGAAGTGAGACTTCATTGTAGTGCAGATTTCCTTTGCAAGCTTGCTTGGTTGGCCAAAAAGGGCGTATGCGTTTTTTCCTGAATATATTCAGGAAAAAACGCATACGCCCTTTTTGGCCAAGTGCATCATTGTGGACGTTCTGCCTCTTTTCCTATGCTTTAAATGCAATTCCAGTCTACCTCCTGAAATCGGTTTCCTGCAATTCTGCCCCGCTTTCAAGTCCTCTTGGCAGGCTTACTTCAGTATATTTTTGGACGATAGCTGTCATTTATAACTCTGCAGTTTTGTGAATTACAGTGCCCCTGAGCTCCTTTCTTCAACTCGCTTTCTCGTGAGCTGGCCGCAACACCGCAGGATGGCTTCAGGCCCTAATCTGGTTCCGGCACGGCACGCTGAGTCTTTAGTTAATTCCTCTTCCTGGTGCGAAATGAGAGTGAAATTTGCCCGTCCAGACACCTCCAGCTAGTCTCTCATTGGTTCTCCCTATTCCTGTTCATCTTCTGCAGAAATTGCAAACTGGGCCAAACAGGAGGTAAAGGCACTGACTCTCCAAGTCAGGAGAGTGATAGTAAAGTGTCTGGAATGTTGCACCCGAGTACCTGGGGACGAAAACTGAGACATATTGGAACACGTCTCCCGATCACACGGTTGATCATACTCTGGGTTCCACATGCATGTTTTAGCTGAAGGAAGAATACCTTAAACCTGGAGAGTTGAGACCCGTGGAATGGGTACCATGCAATATGACTTCAAAGGGTCTTCATTTGCTCACCGAACCTCTCCAATCCTATCACTGCTGCATTTATGCCCCTGTACACACGCTTGATTCTCTTTCGGAGACATAGCAATCCATAGGTTTTAAGATACTTCCTAGTCAGGTACACTCTTAGGCATTTAATATGGGGTGTTGAGTCCATTTCGTTGAGCAAGGAGTAGCTCTTGTCTATTCCATATTTGGCTTAAGGAACTTTATCTGTGCTCATTTCAATCTCTGGTTTTATGCAGCACCCCAACTCACCTTTCCCCTTAAGCAAGCATAAGTTGGGTTTCTAAATTTGAGACCCTGTTCTGTTTTGGAATTCAGTTCCTGTGTAGCCAAGTTTACATTCCGTGTATTAGTGATATCTTATGATGTTTCTTTTTCTGTGTGACTTATTTCAGTTAGAATCATCATACCTGAATCCACTCATTATGCTGCTACGGGCCTGATGACATAGATTTCCTTGCTGAGTGATACTGCATTGTACGTAAGTACCACAACTTCTTTATCCATTTTTCACTTTCTGCGATATTGAACTTGTACCGTAAACCAGGTTCTTGTAAACAGAGCCGTCCCAACCTTTGGGGTGGCTGTGTCTTTTTGATTTTAATTTCCCTAAGCTATAGGACCATAAGTGGAAGTGCCCTAGGCTCTGTTGCTTTGTTTTTTAGATGTTTCAGGAAACACCATACACTTCTCCCGAGTGGCTGTTGACAATTTACATCCCGCCCATCAGCATAACAAGGCTCCCAGTTCTCCATGGCCTGTCCTGCCTTTCTGGATTTTACACTTTTTTCAGATGGCCCTTTTGACCGGGGGGAAGTGAGACTTCACTGTAGTGCAGATTTCCTTTGCAAGCTTGCTTGGTTGGCCAAAAAGGGCGTATGCGTTTCTTCCTGAATATATTCAGGAAAAAACGCATACGCCCTTTTTGGCCAAGTGCATCATTGTGGACGTTCTGCCTCTTTTCCTATGCTTTAAATGCAATTCCAGTCTACCTCCTGAAATCGGTTTCCTGCAATTCTGCCCCGCTTTCAAGTCCTCTTGGCAGGCTTACTTCAGTATATTTTTGGACGATAGCTGTCATTTATAACTCTGCAGGTTTGTGAATTACAGTGCCCCTGAGCTCCTTTCTTCAACTCGCTTTCTCGTGAGCTGGCCGCAACACCGCAGGATGGCTTCAGGCCCTAATCTGGTTCCGGCACGGCACGCTGAGTCTTTAGTTAATTCCTCTTCCTGGTGCGAAATGAGAGTGAAATTTGCCCGTCCAGACACCTCCAGCTAGTCTCTCATTGGTTCTCCCTATTCCTGTTCATCTTCTGCAGAAATTGCAAACTGGGCCAAACAGGAGGTAAAGGCACTGACTCTCCAAGTCAGGAGAGTGATAGTAAAGTGTCTGGAATGTTGCACCCGAGTACCTGGGGACGAAAACTGAGACATATTGGAACACGTCTCCCGATCACACGGTTGATCATACTCTGGGTTCCACATGCATGTTTTAGCTGAAGGAAGAATACCTTAAACCTGGAGAGTTGAGACCCGTGGAATGGGTACCATGCAATATGACTTCAAAGGGTCTTCATTTGCTCACCGAACCTCTCCAATCCTATCACTGCTGCATTTATGCCCCTGTACACACGCTTGATTCTCTTTCGGAGACATAGCAATCCATAGGTTTTAAGATACTTCCTAGTCAGGTACACTCTTAGGCATTTAATATGGGGTGTTGAGTCCATTTCGTTGAGCAAGGAGTAGCTCTTGTCTATTCCATATTTGGCTTAAGGAACTTTATCTGTGCTCATTTCAATCTCTGGTTTTATGCAGCACCCCAACTCACCTTTCCCCTTAAGCAAGCATAAGTTGGGTTTCTAAATTTGAGACCCTGTTCTGTTTTGGAATTCAGTTCCTGTGTAGCCAAGTTTACATTCCGTGTATTAGTGATATCTTATGATGTTTCTTTTTCTGTGTGACTTATTTCAGTTAGAATCATCATACCTGAATCCACTCATTATGCTGCTACGGGCCTGATGACATAGATTTCCTTGCTGAGTGATACTGCATTGTACGTAAGTACCACAACTTCTTTATCCATTTTTCACTTTCTGCGATATTGAACTTGTACCGTAAACCAGGTTCTTGTAAACAGAGCCGTCCCAACCTTTGGGGTGGCTGTGTCTTTTTGATTTTAATTTCCCTAAGCTATAGGACCATAAGTGGAAGTGCCCTAGGCTCTGTTGCTTTGTTTTTTAGATGTTTCAGGAAACACCATACACTTCTCCCGAGTGGCTGTTGACAATTTACATCCCGCCCATCAGCATAACAAGGCTCCCAGTTCTCCATGGCCTGTCCTGCCTTTCTGGATTTTACACTTTTTTCAGATGGCCCTTTTGACCGGGGGGAAGTGAGACTTCACTGTAGTGCAGATTTCCTTTGCAAGCTTGCTTGGTTGGCCAAAAAGGGCGTATGCGTTTCTTCCTGAATATATTCAGGAAAAAACGCATACGCCCTTTTTGGCCAAGTGCATCATTGTGGACGTTCTGCCTCTTTTCCTATGCTTTAAATGCAATTCCAGTCTACCTCCTGAAATCGGTTTCCTGCAATTCTGCCCCAAGTTCAAGTCCTCTTGGCAGCCTTACTTCAGTATATTTTTGGACGATAGCTGTCATTTATACCTCTGCAGGTTTGTGAATTACAGTGCCCCTGAGCTCCTTTCTTCAACTCGCTTTCTAGTGAGCTGGCCGCAACACCGCAGGATTGCTTCAGGCCCTAATCTGGTTCCGGCATGGAACGCTGAGCCTTAGGTTAATTCCTCTTCCTGGTGGGAAATGAGAGTTAAATTTGCCCGTCCAGACACCTCCAGCTAGTCTCTCATTGGTTCTCCCTATTCCTGTTCATCTTCCGCAGAAATTGCAAACTGGGCCAAACAGGAGGTAAAGGCACTGACTCTCCAAGTCGGGAGAGTGTTAGTAAAGCGTCTCGAATGTTGCACCCGAGTACCAGGGGACGAAAACTGACACATATTGGAACACGTCTCCCGATCACATGGTTGATCATACTCTGGGTTCCACATGCATGTTTTAGCTGAAGGAAGAATACCTTAAACCTGGAGAGTTGAGACCCGTGGAATGGGTACCATGCAATATGACTTCAAAGGGTCTTCATTTGCTCACCGAACTTCTCCAGTCCTATCACTGCTGCGTTTATGCCCCTGTACACACGCTTGATTCTCTTTCGGAGACATAGCAATCCATAGGTTTTAAGATACTTCCTAGTCAGGTACACTCTTAGGCATTTAATATGGGGTGTTGAGTCCATTTCGTTGAGCAAGGAGTAGCTCTTGTCTATTCCATATTTGGCTTAAGGAACTTTATCTGTGCTCATTTCAATCTCTGGTTTTATGCAGCACCCCAACTCACCTTTCCCCTTAAGCACGCATAAGTTGGGTTTCTAAATTTGAGACCCTGTTCTGTTTTGGAATTCAGTTCCTGTGTAGCCAAGTTTACATTCCGTGTATTAGTGATATCTTATGATGTTTCTTTTTCTGTGTGACTTATTTCAGTTAGAATCATCATACCTGAATCCACTCATATGCTGCTACGGGCCTGATGACATAGATTTCCTTGCTGAGTGATATTGCATTGTACGTAAGTACCACAACTTCTTTATCCATTTTTCACTTTCTGCGATATTGAACTTGTACCGTAAACCAGGTTCTTGTAAACAGAGCCGTCCCAACATTATGGGTGGCTCTGTCTTTTTGATTTTAATTTCCCTAAGCTATAGGACCATAAGTGGAAGTGCCCTAGGCTCTGTTGCTTTGTTTTTTAGATGTTTCAGGAAACACCATACACTTCTCCCGAGTGGCTGTTGGCAATTTACATCCCGCCCATCAGCATAACAAGGCTCCCAGTTCTCCATGGCCTGTCCTGCCTTTCTGGATTTTACACTTTTTTCAGATGGCCCTTTTGACCGGGGGGAAGTGAGACTTCATTGTAGTGCAGATTTCCTTTGCAAGCTTGCTTGGTTGGCCAAAAAGGGCGTATGCGTTTTTTCCTGAATATATTCAGGAAAAAACGCATACGCCCTTTTTGGCCAAGTGCATCATTGTGGACGTTCTGCCTCTTTTCCTATGCTTTAAATGCAATTCCAGTCTACCTCCTGAAATCGGTTTCCTGCAATTCTGCCCCGCTTTCAAGTCCTTGGCAGCCTTACTTCAGTATATTTTAGGACGATAGCTGTCATTTATAACTCTGCAGGTTTGTGAATTACAGTGCCCCTGAGCTCCTTTCTTCAACTCGCTTTCTTGTGAGCTGGCCGCAACACCGCAGGATGGCTTCAGGCCCTAATCTGGTTCCGGCACGGCACGCTGAGCATTTGGTTAATTCCTCTTCCTGGTGGGAAATGGGAGTTAAATTTGCCCGTCCAGACACCTCCAGCTAGTCTCTCATTGGTTCTCCCTATTCCTGTTCATCTTCCGCAGAAATTGCAAACTGGGCCAAACAGGAGGTTAAAGGCACTGACTCTCCAAGTCGGGAGAGTGTTAGTAAAGCGTCTGGAATGTTGCACCCGAGTACCAGGGGACGAAAACTGACACATATTGGAACACGTCTCCCGATCACACGGTTGATCATACTCTGGGTTCCACGTGCATCTTTTAGCTGAAGGAAGAATACCTTAAACCTGGAGAGTTGAGACCCGTGGAATGGGTACCATGCAATATGACTTCAAAGGGTCTTCATTTGCTCACCGAACTTCTCCAATCCTATCACTGCTGCGTTTATGCCCCTGTACACACGCTTGATTCTCTTTCAGAGACATAACAATCCATAGGTTTTAATATACTTCCTAGTCAGGTACACTCTTAGGCATTTAATATGGGATGTTGAGTCCATTTCGTTGAGCAAGGAGTAGCTCTTGTCTATTCCATATTTGGCTTAAGGAACTTTATCTGTGCTCATTTCAATCTCTGGTTTTATGCAGCACCCCAACTCACCTTTCCCCTTAAGCAAGCATAAGTTGGTTTTCTAAATTTGAGACCCTGTTCTGTTTTGGAATTCAGTTCCTGTGTAGCCAAGTTTACATTCCGTGTATTAGTGATATCTTATGATGTTTCTTTTTCTGTGTGACTTATTTCAGTTAGAATCATCGTACCTGAATCCACTCATTATGCTGCTACGGGCCTGATGACATAGATTTCATTGCTGAGTGATATTGCATTGTACGTAAGTACCACAACTTCTTTATCCATTTTTCACTTTCTGCGATATTGAACTTGTACCGTAAACCGGGTTCTTGTAAACAGAGCCGTCCCAACCTTTGGGGTGGCTGTGTCTTTTTGATTTTAATTTCCCTAAGCTATAGGACCATAAGTGGAAGTGCCCTAGGCTCTGTTGCTTTGTTTTTTAGATGTTTCAGGAAACACCATACACTTCTCCCGAGTGGCTGTTGGCAATTTACATCCCGCCCATCAGCATAACAAGGCTCCCAGTTCTCCATGGCCTGTCCTGCCTTTCTGGATTTTACACTTTTTTCAGATGGCCCTTTTGACCGGGGGGAAGTGAGACTTCATTGTAGTGCAGATTTCCTTTGCAAGCTTGCTTGGTTGGCCAAAAAGGGCGTATGCGTTTTTTCCTGAATATATTCAGGAAAAAACGCATACGCCCTTTTTGGCCAAGTGCATCATTGTGGACGTTCTGCCTCTTTTCCTATGCTTTAAATGCAATTCCAGTCTACCTCCTGAAATCGGTTTCCTGCAATTCTGCCCCGCTTTCAAGTCCTCTTGGCAGCCTTACTTCAGTATATTTTTGGACGATAGCTGTCATTTATAACTCTGCAGGTTTGTGAATTACAGTGCCCCTGAGCTCCTTTCTTCAACTCGCTTTCTCGTGAGCTGGCCGCAACACCGCAGGATTGCTTCAGGCCCTAATCTGGTTCCGGCACGGCACGCTGAGCCTTTGGTTAATTCCTCTTCCTGGTGGGAAATGAGAGTTAAATTTGCCCGTCCAGACACCTCCAGCTAGTCTGTCATTGGTTCTCCCTATTCCTGTTCATCTTCCGCAGAAATTGCAAACTGGGCCAAACAGGAGGTTAAAGGCACTGACTCTCCAAGTCGGGAGAGTGTTAGTAAAGCGTCTGGAATGTTGCACCCGAGTACCAGGGGACGAAAACTGACACATATTGGAACACGTCTCCCGATCACACGGTTGATCATACTCTGGGTTCCACATGCATGTTTTAGCTGAAGGAAGAATACCTTAAACCTGGAGAGTTGAGACCCGTGGAATGGGTACCATGCAATATGACTTCAAAGGGTCTTCATTTGCTCTCCGAACCTCTCCAGTCCTATCACTGCTGCGTTTATGCCCCTGTACACACGCTTGATTCTCTTTCGGAGACATAGCAATCCATAGGTTTTAAGATACTTCCTAGTCAGGTACATTCTTAGGCGTCTAATATGGGGTGTTGAGTCCATTTCATTGAGCAAGGAGTAGCTCTTGTCTATTCCATATTTGGCTTAAGGAAGTTTATCTGTGCTCATTTCAATCTCTGGTTTTATGCAGCACCCCAACTCACCTTTCCCCTTAAGCAAGCATAAGTTGGGTTTCTAAATTTGAGACCCTGTTCTGTTTTGGAATTCAGTTCCTGTGTAGCCAAGGTTACATTCCGTGTATTAGTGATATCTTATGATGTTTCTTTTTCTGTGTGACTTATTTCAGTTAGAATCATCATACCTGAATCCACTCATTATGCTGCTACGGGCCTGATGACATAGATTTCATTGCTGATTGATACTGCATTGTATGTAAGTACCACAACTTCTTTATCCATTTTTCACTTTCTGCGATATTGAACTTGTACCGTAAACCAGGTTCTTGTAAACAGAGCCGTCCCAACCTTTGGGGTGGCTGTGTCTTCTTGATTTTAATTTCCCTAAGCTACAGGACCATAAGTGGAAGTGCCCTAGGCTCTGTTGCTTTGTTTTTTAGATGTTTCAGGAAACACCATACACTTCTCCCGAGTGGCTGTTGGCAATTGACATCCCGCCCATCAGCATAACAAGGCTCCCAGTTCTCCATGGCCTGTCCTGCCTTTCTGGATTTTACACTTTTTTCAGATGGCCCTTTTGACCGGGGGGAAGTGAGACTTCATTGTAGTGCAGATTTCCTTTGCAAGCTTGCTTGGTTGGCCAAAAAGGGCGTATGCGTTTTTTCCTGAATATATTCAGGAAAAAACGCATACGCCCTTTTTGGCCAAGTGCATCATTGTGGACGTTCTGCCTCTTTTCCTATGCTTTCAATGTAATTCCAGTCTACCTCCTGAAATCGGTTTCCTGCAATTCTGCCCCGCTTTCAAGTCCTCTTGGCAGGCTTACTTCAGTATATTTTTGGACGATAGCTGTCATTTATAACTCTGCAGGTTTGTGAATTACAGTGCCCCTGAGCTCCTTTCTTCAACTCGCTTTCTCGTGAGCTGGCCGCAACACCGCAGGATGGCTTCAGGCCCTAATCTGGTTCCGGCACGGCACGCTGAGTCTTTAGTTAATTCCTCTTCCTGGTGCGAAATGAGAGTGAAATTTGCCCGTCCAGACACCTCCAGCTAGTCTCTCATTGGTTCTCCCTATTCCTGTTCATCTTCTGCAGAAATTGCAAACTGGGCCAAACAGGAGGTTAAAGGCACTGACTCTCCAAGTCAGGAGAGTGATAGTAAAGTGTCTGGAATGTTGCACCCGAGTACCTGGGGACGAAAACTGAGACATATTGGAACACGTCTCCCGATCACACGGTTGATCATACTCTGGGTTCCACATGCATGTTTTAGCTGAAGGAAGAATACCTTAAACCTGGAGAGTTGAGACCCGTGGAATGGGTACCATGCAATATGACTTCAAAGGGTCTTCATTTGCTCACCGAACTTCTCCAATCCTATCACTGCTGCGTTTATGCCCCTGTACACACGCTTGATTCTCTTTCAGAGACATAACAATCCATAGGTTTTAATATACTTCCTAGTCAGGTACACTCTTAGGCATTTAATATGGGATGTTGAGTCCATTTCGTTGAGCAAGGAGTAGCTCTTGTCTATTCCATATTTGGCTTAAGGAACTTTATCTGTGCTCATTTCAATCTCTGGTTTTATGCAGCACCCCAACTCACCTTTCCCCTTAAGCAAGCATAAGTTGGTTTTCTAAATTTGAGACCCTGTTCTGTTTTGGAATTCAGTTCCTGTGTAGCCAAGTTTACATTCCGTGTATTAGTGATATCTTATGATGTTTCTTTTTCTGTGTGACTTATTTCAGTTAGAATCATCGTACCTGAATCCACTCATTATGCTGCTACGGGCCTGATGACATAGATTTCATTGCTGAGTGATATTGCATTGTACGTAAGTACCACAACTTCTTTATCCATTTTTCACTTTCTGCGATATTGAACTTGTACCGTAAACCGGGTTCTTGTAAACAGAGCCGTCCCAACCTTTGGGGTGGCTGTGTCTTTTTGATTTTAATTTCCCTAAGCTATAGGACCATAAGTGGAAGTGCCCTAGGCTCTGTTGCTTTGTTTTTTAGATGTTTCAGGAAACACCATACACTTCTCCCGAGTGGCTGTTGGCAATTTACATCCCGCCCATCAGCATAACAAGGCTCCCAGTTCTCCATGGCCTGTCCTGCCTTTCTGGATTTTACACTTTTTTCAGATGGCCCTTTTGACCGGGGGGAAGTGAGACTTCATTGTAGTGCAGATTTCCTTTGCAAGCTTGCTTGGTTGGCCAAAAAGGGCGTATGCGTTTTTTCCTGAATATATTCAGGAAAAAACGCATACGCCCTTTTTGGCCAAGTGCATCATTGTGGACGTTCTGCCTCTTTTCCTATGCTTTAAATGCAATTCCAGTCTACCTCCTGAAATCGGTTTCCTGCAATTCTGCCCCGCTTTCAAGTCCTCTTGGCAGCCTTACTTCAGTATATTTTTGGACGATAGCTGTCATTTATAACTCTGCAGGTTTGTGAATTACAGTGCCCCTGAGCTCCTTTCTTCAACTCGCTTTCTCGTGAGCTGGCCGCAACACCGCAGGATTGCTTCAGGCCCTAATCTGGTTCCGGCACGGCACGCTGAGCCTTTGGTTAATTCCTCTTCCTGGTGGGAAATGAGAGTTAAATTTGCCCGTCCAGACACCTCCAGCTAGTCTGTCATTGGTTCTCCCTATTCCTGTTCATCTTCCGCAGAAATTGCAAACTGGGCCAAACAGGAGGTTAAAGGCACTGACTCTCCAAGTCGGGAGAGTGTTAGTAAAGCGTCTGGAATGTTGCACCCGAGTACCAGGGGACGAAAACTGACACATATTGGAACACGTCTCCCGATCACACGGTTGATCATACTCTGGGTTCCACATGCATGTTTTAGCTGAAGGAAGAATACCTTAAACCTGGAGAGTTGAGACCCGTGGAATGGGTACCATGCAATATGACTTCAAAGG
Organism: Lagenorhynchus albirostris; assembly: GCF_949774975.1. Classification (NCBI taxonomy): domain Eukaryota; kingdom Metazoa; phylum Chordata; class Mammalia; order Artiodactyla; family Delphinidae; genus Lagenorhynchus; species Lagenorhynchus albirostris. The sequence continues at coordinate 110,733 of NW_026783597.1, read as the reverse complement.
GTCTTCATTTGCTCTCCGAACCTCTCCAGTCCTATCACTGCTGCGTTTATGCCCCTGTACACACGCTTGATTCTCTTTCGGAGACATAGCAATCCATAGGTTTTAAGATACTTCCTAGTCAGGTACATTCTTAGGCGTCTAATATGGGGTGTTGAGTCCATTTCATTGAGCAAGGAGTAGCTCTTGTCTATTCCATATTTGGCTTAAGGAAGTTTATCTGTGCTCATTTCAATCTCTGGTTTTATGCAGCACCCCAACTCACCTTTCCCCTTAAGCAAGCATAAGTTGGGTTTCTAAATTTGAGACCCTGTTCTGTTTTGGAATTCAGTTCCTGTGTAGCCAAGGTTACATTCCGTGTATTAGTGATATCTTATGATGTTTCTTTTTCTGTGTGACTTATTTCAGTTAGAATCATCATACCTGAATCCACTCATTATGCTGCTACGGGCCTGATGACATAGATTTCATTGCTGATTGATACTGCATTGTATGTAAGTACCACAACTTCTTTATCCATTTTTCACTTTCTGCGATATTGAACTTGTACCGTAAACCAGGTTCTTGTAAACAGAGCCGTCCCAACCTTTGGGGTGGCTGTGTCTTCTTGATTTTAATTTCCCTAAGCTACAGGACCATAAGTGGAAGTGCCCTAGGCTCTGTTGCTTTGTTTTTTAGATGTTTCAGGAAACACCATACACTTCTCCCGAGTGGCTGTTGGCAATTGACATCCCGCCCATCAGCATAACAAGGCTCCCAGTTCTCCATGGCCTGTCCTGCCTTTCTGGATTTTACACTTTTTTCAGATGGCCCTTTTGACCGGGGGGAAGTGAGACTTCATTGTAGTGCAGATTTCCTTTGCAAGCTTGCTTGGTTGGCCAAAAAGGGCGTATGCGTTTTTTCCTGAATATATTCAGGAAAAAACGCATACGCCCTTTTTGGCCAAGTGCATCATTGTGGACGTTCTGCCTCTTTTCCTATGCTTTCAATGTAATTCCAGTCTACCTCCTGAAATCGGTTTCCTGCAATTCTGCCCCGCTTTCAAGTCCTCTTGGCAGGCTTACTTCAGTATATTTTTGGACGATAGCTGTCATTTATAACTCTGCAGGTTTGTGAATTACAGTGCCCCTGAGCTCCTTTCTTCAACTCGCTTTCTCGTGAGCTGGCCGCAACACCGCAGGATGGCTTCAGGCCCTAATCTGGTTCCGGCACGGCACGCTGAGTCTTTAGTTAATTCCTCTTCCTGGTGCGAAATGAGAGTGAAATTTGCCCGTCCAGACACCTCCAGCTAGTCTCTCATTGGTTCTCCCTATTCCTGTTCATCTTCTGCAGAAATTGCAAACTGGGCCAAACAGGAGGTTAAAGGCACTGACTCTCCAAGTCAGGAGAGTGATAGTAAAGTGTCTGGAATGTTGCACCCGAGTACCTGGGGACGAAAACTGAGACATATTGGAACACGTCTCCCGATCACACGGTTGATCATACTCTGGGTTCCACATGCATGTTTTAGCTGAAGGAAGAATACCTTAAACCTGGAGAGTTGAGACCCGTGGAATGGGTACCATGCAATATGACTTCAAAGGGTCTTCATTTGCTCACCGAACCTCTCCAATCCTATCACTGCTGCATTTATGCCCCAGTACACACGCTTGATTCTCTTTCGGAGACATAGCAATCCATAGGTTTTAAGATACTTCCTAGTCAGGTACACTCTTAGGCATTTAATATGGGGTGTTGAGTCCATTTCGTTGAGCAAGGAGTAGCTCTTGTCTATTCCATATTTGGCTTAAGGAACTTTATCTGTGCTCATTTCAATCTCTGGTTTTATGCAGCACCCCAACTCACCTTTCCCCTTAAGCAAGCATAAGTTGGGTTTCTAAATTTGAGACCCTGTTCTGTTTTGGAATTCAGTTCCTGTGTAGCCAAGTTTACATTCCGTGTATTAGTGATATCTTATGATGTTTCTTTTTCTGTGTGACTTATTTCAGTTAGAATCATCATACCTGAATCCACTCATTATGCTGCTACGGGCCTGATGACATAGATTTCCTTGCTGAGTGATACTGTATTGTACGTAAGTACCACAACTTCTTTATCCATTTTTCACTTTCTGCGATATTGAACTTGTACCGTAAACCAGGTTCTTGTAAACAGAGCCGTCCCAACCTTTGGGGTGGCTGTGTCTTTTTGATTTTAATTTCCCTAATCTATAGGACCATAAGTGGAAGTGCCCTAGGCTCTGTTGCTTTGTTTTTTAGATGTTTCAGGAAACACCATACACTTCTCCCGAGTGGCTGTTGGCAATTTACATCCCGCCCATCAGCATAACAAGGCTCCCAGTTCTCCATGGCCTGTCCTGCCTTTCTGGATTTTACACTTTTTTCAGATGGCCCTTTTGACCGGGGGGAAGTGAGACTTCATTGTAGTGCAGATTTCCTTTGCAAGCTTGCTTGGTTGGCCAAAAAGGGCGTATGCGTTTCTTCCTGAATATATTCAGGAAAAAACGCATACGCCCTTTTTGGCCAAGTGCATCATTGTGGACGTTCTGCCTCTTTCCCTATGCTTTAAATGCAATTCCAGTCTACCTCCTGAAATCGGTTTCCTGCAATTCTGCCCCAAGTTCAAGTCCTCTTGGCAGCCTTACTTCAGTATATTTTTGGACGATAGCTGTCATTTATACCTCTGCAGGTTTGTGAATTACAGTGCCCCTGAGCTCCTTTCTTCAACTCGCTTTCTAGTGAGCTGGCCGCAACACCGCAGGATTGCTTCAGGCCCTAATCTGGTTCCGGCATGGAACGCTGAGCCTTAGGTTAATTCCTCTTCCTGGTGGGAAATGAGAGTTAAATTTGCCCGTCCAGACACCTCCAGCTAGTCTCTCATTGGTTCTCCCTATTCCTGTTCATCTTCCGCAGAAATTGCAAACTGGGCCAAACAGGAGGTTAAAGGCACTGACTCTCCAAGTCGGGAGAGTGTTAGTAAAGCGTCTGGAATGTTGCACCCGAGTACCAATGGGACGAAAACTGACACATATTGGAACACGTCTCCCGATCACACGGTTGATCATACTCTGGGTTCCACATGCATGTTTTAGCTGAAGGAAGAATACCTTAAACCTGGAGAGTTGAGACCCGTGGAATGGTTACCATGCAATATGACTTCAAAGGGTCTTCATTTGCTCACCGAACCTCTCCAATCCTATCACTGCTGCGTTTATGCCCCTGTACACACGCTTGATTCTCTTTCGGAGACATAGCAGTCCATAGGTTTTAAGATACTTCCTAGTTAGGTACATTTTAGGCGTTTAATTTGGGGTGTTGAGTCCATTTCGTTGAGCAAGGAGTAGCTCTTGTCTATTCCATATTTGGCTTAAGGAACTTTATCTGTGCTCATTTCAATCTCTGGTTTTATGCAGCACCCCAACTCACCTTTCCCCTTAAGCAAGCATAAGTTGGTTTTCTAAATTTGAGACCCTGTTCTGTTTTGTAATTCAGTTCCTGTGTAGCCAAGTTTACATTCCGTGTATTAGTGATATCTTATGATGTTTCTTTTTCTGTGTGACTTATTTCAGTTAGAATCATCATACCTGAATCCACTCATTATGCTGCTACGGGCCTGATGACATAGATTTCCTTGCTGAGTCATATTGCATTGTACGTAAGTACCACAACTTCTTTATCCATTTTTCACTTTCTGCGATATTGAACTTGTACCGTAAACCAGGTTCTTGTAAACAGAGCCGTCTCAACCTTTTGGGTGGCTCTGTCTTTTTGATTTTAATTTCCCTAAGCTATAGGACCATAAGTGGAAGTGCCCTAGGCTCTGTTGCTTTGTTTTTTAGATGTTTCAGGAAACACCATACACTTCTCCCGAGTGGCTGTTGGCAATTTACATCCCGCCCATCAGCATAACAAGGCTCCCAGTTCTCCATGGCCTGTCCTGCCTTTCTGGATTTTACACTTTTTTCAGATGGCCCTTTTGACCGGGGGGAAGTGAGACTTCATTGTAGTGCAGATTTCCTTTGCAAGCTTGCTTGGTTGGCCAAAAAGGGCGTATGCGTTTTTTCCTGAATATATTCAGGAAAAAACGCATACGCCCTTTTTGGCCAAGTGCATCATTGTGGATGTTCTGCCTCTTTTCCTATGCTATAAATGCAATTCCAGTCTACCTCCTGAAATCGGTTTCCTGCAATTCTGCCCCAAGTTCAAGTCCTCTTGGCAGCCTTACTTCAGTATATTTTTGGACGATAGCTGTCATTTATAACTCTGCAGGTTTGTGAATTACAGTGCCCCTGAGCTCCTTTCTTCAACTCGCTTTCTCGTGAGCTGGCCGCAGCACCGCAGGATGGCTTCAGGCCCTAATCTGGTTCCGGCATGGCACGCTGAGCCTTTGGTTAATTCCTCTTCCTGGTGGGAAATGAGAGTTAAATTTGCCCGTCCAGACACCTCCAGCTAGTCTCTCATTGGTTTTCCCTATTCCTGTTCATCTTCCGCAGAAATTGCAAACTGGGCCAAACAGGAGGTTAAAGGCGCTGACTCTCCAAGTCGGGAGAGTGTTAGTAAAGCGTCTGGAATGTTGCACCCGAGTACCAGGGGATGAAAACTGACACATATTGGAACACGTCTCCCAATCACACGGTTGATCATACTCTGGGTTCCACATGCATGTTTTAGCTGAAGGAAGAATACCTTAAACCTGGAGAGTTGAGACCCTTGGAATGGGTACCATGCAATATGACTTCAAAGGGTCTTCATTTGCTCACCGAACCTCTCCAATCCTATCACTGCTGCGTTTATGCCCCTGTACACACGCTTGATTCTCTTTCAGAGACATAGCAATCCATAGGTTTTAAGATACTTCCTAGTCAGGTACATTCTTCGGCGTTTAATATGGGGTGTTGAGTCCATTTCGTTGAGCAAGGAGTAGCTCTTGTCTATTCCATATTTGGCTTAAGGAAGTTTATCTGTGCTCATTTCAATCTCTGGTTTTATGCGGCCCCCCAACTCACCTTTCCCCTTAAGCAAGCATAAGTTGGGTTTCTAAATTTGAGACCCTGTTCTGTTTTGTAATTCAGTTCCTGTGTAGCCAAGTTTACATTCCGTGTATTAGTGATATCTTATGATGTTTCTTTTTCTGTGTGACTTATTTCAGTTAGAATCATCATACCTGAATCCACTCATTATGCTGCTACGGGCCTGATGATATAGATTTCATTGCTGAGTGATATTTCATTGTTCGTAAGTACCACAACTTCTTTATCCATTTTTCAGTTTCTGCGATATTGAACTTGTACCGTAAACGTGGTTCTTGTAAACACAGCCGTGCCAAACTTTGGGGTTGCTGTGTCTTTTTGATTTTAATTTCCCTAAGCTATAGGACCATAAGTGGAAGTGCCCTAGGCTCTGTTGCTTTGTTTTTTAGATGTTTCAGGAAACACCATACACTTCTCCAGAGTGGCTGTTGGCAATTTACATCCCGCCCATCAGCATAACAAGGCTCCCAGTTCTCCATGGCCTGTCCTGCCTTTCTGGATTTTACACTTTTTTCAGATGGCCCTTTGACCGGGGGGAAGTGAGACTTCATTGTAGTGCAGATTTCCTTTGCAACCTTGCTTGGTTGGCCAAAAAGGGCGTATGCGTTTCTTCCTGAATATATTCAGGAAAAAACGCATACGCCCTTTTTGGCCAAGTGCATCATTGTGGACGTTCTGCCTCTTTCCCTATGCTTTAAATGCAATTCCAGTCTACCTCCTGAAATCGGTTTCCTGCAATTCTGCCCCAAGTTCAAGTCCTCTTGGCAGCCTTACTTCAGTATATTTTTGGACGATAGCTGTCATTTATAACTCTGCAGGTTTGTGAATTACAGTGCCCCTGAGCTCCTTTCTTCAACTCGCTTTCTCGTGAGCTGGCCGCAACACCGCAGGATGGCTTCAGGTCCTAATCTGGTTCCGGCATGGAACGCTGAGCCTTAGGTTAATTCCTCTTCCTGGTGGGAAATGAGAGTTAAATTTGCCCGTCCAGACACCTCCAGCTAGTCTCTCATTGGTTCTCCCTATTCCTGTTCATCTTCTGCAGAAATTGCAAACTGGGCCAAACAGGAGGTTAAAGGCACTGACTCTCCAAGTCGGGAGAGTGTTAGTAAAGCGTCTGGAATGTTGCACCCGAGTACCAATGGGACGAAAACTGACACATATTGGAACACGTCTCCCGATCACACGGTTGATCATACTCTGGGTTCCACATGCATGTTTTAGCTGAAGGAAGAATACCTTAAACCTGGAGAGTTGAGACCCGTGGAATGGTTACCATGCAATATGACTTCAAAGGGTCTTCATTTGCTCACCGAACCTCTCCAATCCTATCACTGCTGCGTTTATGCCCCTGTACACACGCTTGATTCTCTTTCGGAGACATAGCAGTCCATAGGTTTTAAGATACTTCCTAGTCAGGTACATTTTAGGCGTTTAATATGGGGTGTTGAGTCCATTTCGTTGAGCAAGGAGTAGCTCTTGTCTATTCCATATTTGGCTTAAGGAACTTTATCTGTGCTCATTTCAATCTCTGGTTTTATGCAGCACCCCAACTCACCTATCCCCTTAAGCAAGCATAAGTTGGTTTTCTAAATTTGAGACCCTGTTCTGTTTTGTAATTCAGTTCCTGTGTAGCCAAGTTTACATTCCGTGTATTAGTGATATCTTATGATGTTTCTTTTTCTGTGTGACTTATTTCAGTTAGAATCATCATACCTGAATCCACTCATTATGCTGCTACGGGCCTGATGATATAGATTTCCTTGGTGAGTCATATTGCATTGTACGTAAGTACCACAACTTCTTTATCCATTTTTCACTTTCTGCGATATTGAACTTGTACCGTAAACCAGGTTCTTGTAAACAGAGCCGTCCCAACCTTTGGGGTGGCTGTGTCTTTTTGATTTTAATTTCCCTAAGTTATAGGACCATAAGTGGAAGGGCCCTAGGCTCTGTTGCTTTGTTTTTTAGATGTCTCAGGAAACACCATACACTTCTCCCTAGTGGCTATTGGCAATTTACATCCCGCCCATCAGCATAACAAGGCTCCCAGTTCTCCATGGCCTGTCCTGCCTTTCTGGATTTTACACATTTTTCAGATGGCCCTTTTGACCGGGGGGAAGTGAGACTTCATTGTAGTGCAGATTTCCTTTGCAAGCTTGCTTGGTTGGCCAAAAAGGGCGTATACGTTTTTTCCTGATTATATTCAGTAAAAAACGCATACGCCCTTTTTGGCCAAGTGCATCATTGTGGACGTTCTGCCTCTTTTCCTATGCTTTAAATGCAATTCCAGTCTACCTCCTGAAATCGGTTTCCTGCAATTCTGCCCCAAGTTCAAGTCCTCTTGGCAGCCTTACTTCAGTATATTTTTGGACGATAGCTGTCATTTATAACTCTGCAGGTTTGTGAATTACAGTGCCCCTGAGCTCCTTTCTTCAACTCGCTTTCTCGTGAGCTGGCCGCAACACCGCAGGATGGCTTCAGGCCCTAATCTGGTTCCGGCACGGCATGCTGAGCCTTTGGTTAATTCCTCTTCCTGGTGGGAAATGAGAGTTAAATTTGCCCGTCCACACACCTCCAGCTAGTCTCTCATTGGTTCTCCCTATTCCTGTTCATCTTCCGCAGAAATTTCAAACTGGGCCAAACAGGAGGTTAAAGGCACTGACTCTCCAAGTCGGGAGAGTGTTAGTAAAGCGTCTGGAATGTTGCACCGAGTACCAGGGGATGAAAACTGACACATATTTGAACACGTCTCCCGATCACACTGTTGATCATACTCTGGGTTCCACATGCATGTTTTAGCTGAAGGAAGAATGCCTTAAACCTGGAGAGTTGAGACCCGTGGAATGGGTACCATGCAATATGACTTCAAAGGGTCTTCATTTGCTCACCGAACCTCTCCAATCCTATATTTGCTGTGTTTATGCCCCTGTACACACGCTTGATTCTCTTTCGGAGACATAGCAATCCTTATGGTTTAAGCTACTTAATAGTCAGGTACATTCTTAGGTGTTTAATATTGGGTGATGAGTCCGTTTCGTTGAGCAAGGAGTAGCTGTTGTCTGTTCCATAATTGGCTTAAGGAACTTTATCTGTGCTCATTTCAATCTCTGGTTTTATGCAGCACCCCAACTCACCTTTCCCCTTAAGCAAGCATAAGTTGGGTTTCTAAATTTGAGACCCTGTTCTGTTTTGTAATTCAGTTCCTGTGTAGCCAAGGTTACATTCCGTGTATTAGTGATATCTTATGATGTTTCTTTTTCTGTGTGACTTATTTCAGTTAGAATCATCGTACTTGAATCCACTCATTATGCTGCTACGGGCCTGATGACATAGATTTCATTGCTGAGTGATACTGCATTGTACGTAAGTACCACAACTTCTTTATCCATTTTTCACTTTCTGCGATATTGAACTTGTACCGTAAACCAGGTTCTTGTAAACAGAGCCGTCCCAACCTTTGGGGTGGCTGTGTCTTTTGATTTTAATTTCCCTAAGCTATAGGACCATAAGTGGAAGTGCCCTAGGCTCTGTTGCTTTGTTTTTTAGATGTTTCAGGAAACACCATACACTTCTCCCGAGTGGCTGTTGGCAATTTACATCCCGCCCATCAGCATAACAAGGCTCCCAGTTCTCCATGGCCTGTCCTGCCTTTCTGGATTTTACACTTTTTTCAGATGGCCCTTTTGAGCGGGGGAAGTGAGACTTCATTGTAGTGCAGATTTCCTTTGCAAGCTTGCTTGGTTGGCCAAAAAGAGCGTATGCGTTTTTTCCTGAATATATTCAGGAAAAATCGCATACGCCCTTTTTGGCCAAGTGCATCATTGTGGACGTTCTGCCTCTTTTCCTATGCTTTAAATGCAATTCCAGTCTACCTCCTGAAATCGGTTTCCTGCAATTCTGCCCCGCTTTCAAGTCCTCTTGGCAGCCTTACTTCAGTATATTTTTGGACGATAGCTGTCATTTATAACTCTGCAGGTTTGTGAATTACAGTGCCCCTGAGCTCCTTTCTTCAACTCGCTTTCTCGTGAGATGGCCGCAACACCGCAGGATGGCTTCAGGCCCTAATCTGGTTCCGGCACGGCACGCTGAGCCTTTGGTTAATTCCTCTTCCTGGTGGGAAATGAGAGTTAAATTTGCCCGTCCAGACACCTCCAGCTAGTCTGTCATTGGTTCTCCCTATTCCTGTTCATCTTCTGCAGAAATTGCAAACTGGGCCAAACAGGAGGTTAAAGGCACTGACTCTCCAAGTCGGGAGAGTGTTAGTAAAGCGTCTGGAATGTTGCACCCGTGTACCAGGGGACGAAAACTGACACATATTGGAACACGTCTCCCGATCACACGGTTGATCATACTCTGGGTTCCACATGCATGTTTTAGCTGAAGGAAGAATGCCTTAAACCTGGAGAGTTGAGACCCGTGGAATGGGTACCATGCAATATGACTTCAAAGGGTCTTCATTTGCTCACCGAACCTCTCCAATCCTATCACTGCTGCGTTTATGCCCCTGTACACACGCTTGATTCTCTTTCGGAGACATAGCAATCCATAGGTTTTAAGATACTTCCTAGTCAGGTATATTCTTAGGTGTTTAATATGGGGTGTTCAGTCCATTTCGTTGAGCAAGGAGTAGCTCTTGTCTATTCCATATTTGACTTAAGGAACTTTATCTGTGCTCATTTCAATCTCTGGTTTTATGCAGCACCCCAACTCACCTTTCCCCTTAAGCAAGCATAAGTTGGTTTTCTAAATTTGAGACCCTGTTCTGTTTTGTAATTCAGTTCCTGTGTAGCCAAGTTTACATTCCGTGTATTAGTGATATCTTATGATGTTTCTTTTTCTGTGTGACTTATTTCAGTTAGAATCATCATACCTGAATCCACTCATTATGCTGCTACGGGCCTGATGACATAGATTTCCTTGCTGAGTGATATTGCATTGTACGTAATTACCACAACTTCTTTATCCATTTTTCACTTTCTGCGATATTGAACTTGTACCGTAAACCAGGTTCTTGTAAACAGAGCCGTCCCAACCTTTGATTTTAATTTTTGATTTTAATTTCCCTAAGCTATAGGACCATAAGTGGAAGTGCCCTAGGCTCTGTTGCTTTGTTTTTTAGATGTTTCAGGAAACACCATACACTTCTCCCGAGTGGCTGTTGGCAATTTACATCCCGCCCATCAGCATAACAAGGCTCCCAGTTCTCCATGGCCTGTCCTGCCTTTCTGGATTTTACACTTTTTTCAGATGGCCCTTTTGACCGGGGGGAAGTGAGACTTCATTGTAGTGCAGATTTCCTTTGCAAGCTTGCTTGGTTGGCCAAAAAGGGCGTATGCGTTTTTTCCTGAATATATTCAGGAAAAAACGCATACGCCCTTTTTGGCCAAGTGCATCATTGTGGACGTTCTGCCTCTTTTCCTATGCTTTAAATGCAATTCCAGTCTACCTCCTGAAATCGGTTTCCTGCAATTCTGCCCCGCTTTCAAGTCCTCTTGGCAGCCTTACTTCAGTATATTTTTGGACGATAGCTATCATTTATAACTCTGCAGGTTTGTGAATTACAGTGCCCCTGAGCTCCTTTCTTCAACTCGCTTTCTCGTGAGATGGCCGCAACACCGCAGGATTGCTTCGGGCCCTAATCTGGTTCCGGCACGGCACGCTGAGCCTTTGGTTAATTCCTCTTCCTGGTGGGAAATGAGAGTTAAATTTGCCCGTCCAGACACCTCCAGCTAGTCTGTCATTGGTTCTCCCTATTCCTGTTCATCTTCCGCAGAAATTGCAAACTGGGCCAAACAGGAGGTTAAAGGCACTGACTCTCCAAGTCGGGAGAGTGTTAGTAAAGCGTCTGGAATGTTGCACCCGAGTACCAGGGGACGAAAACTGACACATATTGGAACACGTCTCCCGATCACACGGTTGATCATACTCTGGGTTCCACATGCATGTTTTAGCTGAAGGAAGAATACCTTAAACCTGGAGAGTTGAGACCCGTGGAATGGGTACCATGCAATATGACTTCAAAGGGTCTTCATTTGCTCACCGAACCTCTCCAGTCCTATCACTGCTGCGTTTATGCCCCTGTACACACGCTTGATTCTCTTTCGGAGACATAGCAATCCATAGGTTTTAAGATACTTCCTAGTCAGGTACATTCTTAGGCGTCTTATATGGGGTGTTGAGTCCATTTCGTTGAGCAAGGAGTAGCTCTTGTCTATTCCATATTTGGCTTAAGGAAGTTTATCTGTGCTCATTTCAATCTCTGGTTTTATGCAGCACCGCAACTCACCTTTCCCCTTAAGCAAGCATAAGTTGGGTTTCTAAATTTGAGACCCTGTTCTGTTTTGGAATTCAGTTCCTGTGTAGCCAAGTTTACATTCCGTGTATTAGTGATATCTTATGATGTTTCTTTTTCTGTGTGACTTATTTCAGTTAGAATCATCATACCTGAATCCACTCATTATGCTGCTATGGGCCTGATGACATAGATTTCATTGCTGAGTTATACTGCATTGTACGTAAGTACCACAACTTCTTTATCCATTTTTCACTTTCTGCGATATTGAACTTGTACCGTAAACGTGGTTCTTGTAAACACAGCCGTGCCAAACTTTGGGGTTGCTGTGTCTTTTTGATTTTAATTTCCCTAAGCTATAGGACCATAAGTGGAAGTGCCCTAGGCTCTGTTGCTTTGTTTTTTAGATGTTTCAGGAAACACCATACACTTCTCCAGAGTGGCTGTTGGCAATTTACATCCTGCCCATCAGCATAACAAGGCTCCCAGTTCTCCATGGCCTGTCCTGCCTTTCTGGATTTTACACTTTTTTCAGATGGCCCTTTTGACCGGGGGGAAGTGAGACTTCATTGTAGTGCAGATTTCCTTTGCAAGCTTGCTTGGTTGGCCAAAAAGGGCGTATGCGTTTTTTCCTGAATATATTCAGGAAAAAACGCATACGCCCTTTTTGGCCAAGTGCATCATTGTGGACGTTCTGCCTCTTTCCCTATGCTTTAAATGCAATTCCAGTCTACCTCCTGAAATCGGTTTCCTGCAATTCTGCCCCAAGTTCAAGTCCTCTTGGCAGCCTTACTTCAGTATATTTTTGGACGATAGCTGTCATTTATACCTCTGCAGGTTTGTGAATTACAGTGCCCCTGAGCTCCTTTCTTCAACTCGCTTTCTAGTGAACTGGCCGCAATACCGCAGGATTGCTTCAGGCCATAATCTGGTTCTGGCATGGAACGCTGAGCCTTAGGTTAATTCCTCTTCCTGGTGGGAAATGAGAGTTAAATTTGCCCGTCCAGACACCTCCAGCTAGTCTGTCATTGGTTCTCCCTATTCCTGTTCATCTTCCGCAGAAATTGCAAACTGGGCCAAACAGGAGGTTAAAGGCACTGACTCTCCAAGTCGGGAGAGTGTTAGTAAAGCGTCTGGAATGTTGCACCCGAGTACCAATGGGACGAAAACTGAGACATATTGGAACACGTCTCCCGATCACACGGTTGATCATACTCTGGGTTCCACATGCATGTTTTAGCTGAAGGAAGAATACCTTAAACCTGGAGAGTTGAGACCCGTGGAATGGTTACCATGCAATATGACTTCAAAGGGTCTTCATTTGCTCACCGAACCTCTCCAATCCTATCACTGCTGCGTTTATGCCCCTGTACACACGCTTGATTCTCTTTCAGAGACATAGCAGTCCATAGGTTTTAAGATACTTCCTAGTCAGGTACATTTTAGGCATTTAATATGGGGTGTTGAGTCCATTTCGTTGAGCAAGGAGTAGCTCTTGTCTATTCCATATTTGGCTTAAGGAACTTTATCTGTGCTCATTTCAATCTCTGGTTTTATGCAGCACCCCAACTCACCTTTCCCCTTAAGCAAGCATAAGTTGGGTTTCTAAATTTGAGACCCTGTTCTGTTTTGTAATTCAGTTCCTGTGTAGCCAAGTTTACATTCCGTGTATTAGTGATATCTTATGATGTTTCTTTTTCTGTGTGACTTATTTCAGTTAGAATCATCATACCTGAATCCACTCATTATGCTGCTACGGGCCTGATGACATAGATTTCCTTGCTGAGTGATATTGCATTGTACGTAAGTACCACAACTTCTTTATCCATTTTTCACTTTCTGCGATATTGAACTTGTACCGTAAACCAGGTTCTTGTAAACAGAGCCGTCCCAACCTTTGGGGTGGCTGTGTCTTTTTGATTTTAATTTCCCTAAGCTATAGGACCATAAGTGGAAGTGCCCTAGGCTCTGTTGCTTTGTTTTTTAGATGTTTCAGGAAACACCATACACTTCTCCCGAGTGGCTGTTGGCAATTGACATCCTGCCCATCAGCATAACAAGGCTCCCAGTTCTCCATGGCCTGTCCTGCCTTTCTGGATTTTACACTTTTTTCAGATGGCCCTTTTGACCGGGAGGAAGTGAGACTTCATTGTAGTGCAGATTTCCTTTGCAAGCTTGCTTGGTTGGCCAAAAAGGGCGTATGCGTTTTTTCCTGAATATATTCAGGAAAAAACGCATACGCCCTTTTTGGCCAAGTGCATCATTGTGGACGTTCTGCCTCTTTTCCTATGCTTTAAATGCAATTCCAGTCTACCTCCTGAAATCGGTTTCCTGCAATTCTGCCCCGCTTTCAAGTCCTCTTGGCAGCCTTACTTCAGTATATTTTTGGACGATAGCTGTCATTTATACCTCTGCAGGTTTGTGAATTACAGTGCCCCTGAGCTCCTTTCTTCAACTCGCTTTCTCGTGAGATGGCCGCAACACCGCAAGATTGCTTCAGGCCCTAATCTTGTTCCGGCATGGCACGCTGAGCCTTTGGTTAATTCCTCTTCCTGGTGCGAAATGAGAGTTAAATTTGCCCGTCCAGACACCTCCATCTAGTCTGTCATTGCTTCTCCCTATTCCTGTTCATCTTCCGCAGAAATTGCAAACTGGGCCAAACAGGAGGTTAAAGGCACTGACTCTCCAAGTCGGGAGAGTGTTAGTAAAGCGTCTGGAATGTTGCACCCGAGTACCAGGGGACGAAAACTGACACATATTTGAACACGTCTCCCGATCACACGGTTGATCATACTCTGGGTTCCACATGCATGTTTTAGCTGAAAGAAGAATGCCTTAAACCTGGAGAGTTGAGACCCGTGGAATGGGTACCATGCAATATGACTTCAAAGGGTCTTCATTTGCTCACCGAACCTCTCCAATCCTATCACTGCTGCGTTTATGCCCCTGTACACACGCTTGATTCTCTTTCGGAGACTAAGCAATCCATAGGTTTTAAGATACTTCCTAGTCAGGTATATTCTTAGGCGTTTAATATGGGGTGTTGAGTCCATTTCGTTGAGCAAGGAGTAGCTCTTGTCTATTCCATATTTGGCTTAAGGAACTTTATCTGTGCTCATTTCAATCTCTGGTTTTATGCAGCACCCCAACTCACCTTAACCCTTAAGCAAGCATAAGTTGGTTTTCTAAATTTGAGACCCTGTTCTGTTTTGTAATTCAGTTCCTGTGTAGCCAAGGTTACATTCCGTGTATTAGTGATATCTTATGCTGTTTCTTTTTCTGTGTGACTTATTTCAGTTAGAATCATCATACCTGAATCCACTCATTATGCTGCTACGGGCCTGATGACATAGATTTCCTTGCTGAGTGATATTGCATTGTACGTAAGTACCACAACTTCTTTATCCATTTTTCACTTTCTGCGATATTGAACTTGTACCGTAAACCAGGTTCTTGTAAACAGAGCCATCCCAACCTTTGGGGTGGCTGTGTCTTTTGATTTTAATTTCCCTAAGCTATAGGACCATAAGTGGAAGTGCCCTAGGCTCTGTTGCTTTGTTTTTTAGATGTTTCAGGAAACACCATACACTTCTCCCGAGTGGCTGTTGGCAATTTACATCCCGCCCATCAGCATAACAAGGCTCCCAGTTCTCCATGGCCTGTCCTGCCTTTCTGGATTTTACACTTTTTTCAGATGGCCCTTTTGACCGGGGGGAAGTGAGACTTCATTGTAGTGCAGATTTCCTTTGCAAGCTTGCTTGGTTGGCCAAAAAGGGCGTATGCGTTTTTTCCTGAATATATTCAGGAAAAAACGCATACGCCCTTTTTGGCCAAGTGCATCATTGTGGACGTTCTGCCTCTTTTCCTATGCTTTAAATGCAATTCCAGTCTACCTCCTGAAATCGGTTTCCTGCAATTCTGCCCCGCTTTCAAGTCCTCTTGGCAGCCTTACTTCAGTATATTTTTGGACGATAGCTATCATTTATAACTCTGCAGGTTTGTGAATTACAGTGCCCCTGAGCTCCTTTCTTCAACTCGCTTTCTCGTGAGCTGGCCGCAACACCGCAGGATTGCTTCGGGCCCTAATCTGGTTCCGGCACGGCACGCTGAGCCTTTGGTTAATTCCTCTTCCTGGTGGGAAATGAGAGTTAAATTTGCCCGTCCAGACACCTCCAGCTAGTCTGTCATTGGTTCTCCCTATTCCTGTTCATCTTCCGCAGAAATTGCAAACTGGGCCAAACAGGAGGTTAAAGGCACTGACTCTCCAAGTCGGGAGAGTGTTAGTAAAGCGTCTGGAATGTTGCACCCGAGTACCAGGGGACGAAAACTGACACATATTGGAACACGTCTCCCGATCACACGGTTGATCATACTCTGGGTTCCACATGCATGTTTTAGCTGAAGGAAGAATACCTTAAACCTGGAGAGTTGAGACCCGTGGAATGGGTACCATGCAATATGACTTCAAAGGGTCTTCATTTGCTCACCGAACCTCTCCAGTCCTATCACTGCTGCGTTTATGCCCCTGTACACACGCTTGATTCTCTTTCGGAGACATAGCAATCCATAGGTTTTAAGATACTTCCTAGTCAGGTACATTCTTAGGCGTCTTATATGGGGTGTTGAGTCCATTTCGTTGAGCAAGGAGTAGCTCTTGTCTATTCCATATTTGGCTTAAGGAAGTTTATCTGTGCTCATTTCAATCTCTGGTTTTATGCAGCACCGCAACTCACCTTTCCCCTTAAGCAAGCATAAGTTGGGTTTCTAAATTTGAGACCCTGTTCTGTTTTGGAATTCAGTTCCTGTGTAGCCAAGTTTACATTCCGTGTATTAGTGATATCTTATGATGTTTCTTTTTCTGTGTGACTTATTTCAGTTAGAATCATCATACCTGAATCCACTCATTATGCTGCTATGGGCCTGATGACATAGATTTCATTGCTGAGTTATACTGCATTGTACGTAAGTACCACAACTTCTTTATCCATTTTTCACTTTCTGCGATATTGAACTTGTACCGTAAACGTGGTTCTTGTAAACACAGCCGTGCCAAACTTTGGGGTTGCTGTGTCTTTTTGATTTTAATTTCCCTAAGCTATAGGACCATAAGTGGAAGTGCCCTAGGCTCTGTTGCTTTGTTTTTTAGATGTTTCAGGAAACACCATACACTTCTCCAGAGTGGCTGTTGGCAATTTACATCCTGCCCATCAGCATAACAAGGCTCCCAGTTCTCCATGGCCTGTCCTGCCTTTCTGGATTTTACACTTTTTTCAGATGGCCCTTTTGACCGGGGGGAAGTGAGACTTCATTGTAGTGCAGATTTCCTTTGCAAGCTTGCTTGGTTGGCCAAAAAGGGCGTATGCGTTTTTTCCTGAATATATTCAGGAAAAAACGCATACGCCCTTTTTGGCCAAGTGCATCATTGTGGACGTTCTGCCTCTTTCCCTATGCTTTAAATGCAATTCCAGTCTACCTCCTGAAATCGGTTTCCTGCAATTCTGCCCCGCTTTCAAGTCCTCTTGGCAGCCTTACTTCAGTATATTTTTGGACGATAGCTGTCATTTATACCTCTGCAGGTTTGTGAATTACAGTGCCCCTGAGCTCCTTTCTTCAACTCGCTTTCTAGTGAACTGGCCGCAATACCGCAGGATTGCTTCAGGCCATAATCTGGTTCTGGCATGGAACGCTGAGCCTTAGGTTAATTCCTCTTCCTGGTGGGAAATGAGAGTTAAATTTGCCCGTCCAGACACCTCCAGCTAGTCTGTCATTGGTTCTCCCTATTCCTGTTCATCTTCCGCAGAAATTGCAAACTGGGCCAAACAGGAGGTTAAAGGCACTGACTCTCCAAGTCGGGAGAGTGTTAGTAAAGCGTCTGGAATGTTGCACCCGAGTACCAATGGGACGAAAACTGAGACATATTGGAACACGTCTCCCGATCACACGGTTGATCATACTCTGGGTTCCACATGCATGTTTTAGCTGAAGGAAGAATACCTTAAACCTGGAGAGTTGAGACCCGTGGAATGGTTACCATGCAATATGACTTCAAAGGGTCTTCATTTGCTCACCGAACCTCTCCAATCCTATCACTGCTGCGTTTATGCCCCTGTACACACGCTTGATTCTCTTTCAGAGACATAGCAGTCCATAGGTTTTAAGATACTTCCTAGTCAGGTACATTTTAGGCATTTAATATGGGGTGTTGAGTCCATTTCGTTGAGCAAGGAGTAGCTCTTGTCTATTCCATATTTGGCTTAAGGAACTTTATCTGTGCTCATTTCAATCTCTGGTTTTATGCAGCACCCCAACTCACCTTTCCCCTTAAGCAAGCATAAGTTGGGTTTCTAAATTTGAGACCCTGTTCTGTTTTGTAATTCAGTTCCTGTGTAGCCAAGTTTACATTCCGTGTATTAGTGATATCTTATGATGTTTCTTTTTCTGTGTGACTTATTTCAGTTAGAATCATCATACCTGAATCCACTCATTATGCTGCTACGGGCCTGATGACATAGATTTCCTTGCTGAGTGATATTGCATTGTACGTAAGTACCACAACTTCTTTATCCATTTTTCACTTTCTGCGATATTGAACTTGTACCGTAAACCAGGTTCTTGTAAACAGAGCCGTCCCAACCTTTGGGGTGGCTGTGTCTTTTTGATTTTAATTTCCCTAAGCTATAGGACCATAAGTGGAAGTGCCCTAGGCTCTGTTGCTTTGTTTTTTAGATGTTTCAGGAAACACCATACACTTCTCCCGAGTGGCTGTTGGCAATTGACATCCCGCCCATCAGCATAACAAGGCTCCCAGTTCTCCATGGCCTGTCCTGCCTTTCTGGATTTTACACTTTTTTCAGATGGCCCTTTTGACCGGGAGGAAGTGAGACTTCATTGTAGTGCAGATTTCCTTTGCAAGCTTGCTTGGTTGGCCAAAAAGGGCGTATGCGTTTTTTCCTGAATATATTCAGGAAAAAACGCATACGCCCTTTTTGGCCAAGTGCATCATTGTGGACGTTCTGCCTCTTTTCCTATGCTTTAAATGCAATTCCAGTCTACCTCCTGAAATCGGTTTCCTGCAATTCTGCCCCGCTTTCAAGTCCTCTTGGCAGCCTTACTTCAGTATATTTTTGGACGATAGCTGTCATTTATACCTCTGCAGGTTTGTGAATTACAGTGCCCCTGAGCTCCTTTCTTCAACTCGCTTTCTCGTGAGATGGCCGCAACACCGCAAGATTGCTTCAGGCCCTAATCTTGTTCCGGCATGGCACGCTGAGCCTTTGGTTAATTCCTCTTCCTGGTGCGAAATGAGAGTTAAATTTGCCCGTCCAGACACCTCCATCTAGTCTGTCATTGCTTCTCCCTATTCCTGTTCATCTTCCGCAGAAATTGCAAACTGGGCCAAACAGGAGGTTAAAGGCACTGACTCTCCAAGTCGGGAGAGTGTTAGTAAAGCGTCTGGAATGTTGCACCCGAGTACCAGGGGACGAAAACTGACACATATTTGAACACGTCTCCCGATCACACGGTTGATCATACTCTGGGTTCCACATGCATGTTTTAGCTGAAAGAAGAATGCCTTAAACCTGGAGAGTTGAGACCCGTGGAATGGGTACCATGCAATATGACTTCAAAGGGTCTTCATTTGCTCACCGAACCTCTCCAATCCTATCACTGCTGCGTTTATGCCCCTGTACACACGCTTGATTCTCTTTCGGAGACTAAGCAATCCATAGGTTTTAAGATACTTCCTAGTCAGGTATATTCTTAGGCGTTTAATATGGGGTGTTGAGTCCATTTCGTTGAGCAAGGAGTAGCTCTTGTCTATTCCATATTTGGCTTAAGGAACTTTATCTGTGCTCATTTCAATCTCTGGTTTTATGCAGCACCCCAACTCACCTTAACCCTTAAGCAAGCATAAGTTGGTTTTCTAAATTTGAGACCCTGTTCTGTTTTGTAATTCAGTTCCTGTGTAGCCAAGGTTACATTCCGTGTATTAGTGATATCTTATGCTGTTTCTTTTTCTGTGTGACTTATTTCAGTTAGAATCATCATACCTGAATCCACTCATTATGCTGCTACGGGCCTGATGACATAGATTTCCTTGCTGAGTGATATTGCATTGTACGTAAGTACCACAACTTCTTTATCCATTTTTCACTTTCTGCGATATTGAACTTGTACCGTAAACCAGGTTCTTGTAAACAGAGCCATCCCAACCTTTGGGGTGGCTGTGTCTTTTGATTTTAATTTCCCTAAGCTATAGGACCATAAGTGGAAGTGCCCTAGGCTCTGTTGCTTTGTTTTTTAGATGTTTCAGGAAACACCATACACTTCTCCCGAGTGGCTGTTGGCAATTTACATCCCGCCCATCAGCATAACAAGGCTCCCAGTTCTCCATGGCCTGTCCTGCCTTTCTGGATTTTACACTTTTTTCAGATGGCCCTTTTGACCGGGGGGAAGTGAGACTTCATTGTAGTGCAGATTTCCTTTGCAAGCTTGCTTGGTTGGCCAAAAAGGGCGTATGCGTTTTTTCCTGAATATATTCAGGAAAAAACGCATACGCCCTTTTTGGCCAAGTGCATCATTGTGGACGTTCTGCCTCTTTTCCTATGCTTTAAATGCAATTCCAGTCTACCTCCTGAAATCGGTTTCCTGCAATTCTGCCCCGCTTTCAGGTCCTCTTGGCAGCCTTACTTCAGTATATTTTTGGACGATAGCTATCATTTATAACTCTGCAGGTTTGTGAATTACAGTGCCCCTGAGCTCCTTTCTTCAACTCGCTTTCTCGTGAGCTGGCCGCAACACCGCAGGATTGCTTCGGGCCCTAATCTGGTTCCGGCACGGCACGCTGAGCCTTTGGTTAATTCCTCTTCCTGGTGGGAAATGAGAGTTAAATTTGCCCGTCCAGACACCTCCAGCTAGTCTGTCATTGGTTCTCCCTATTCCTGTTCATCTTCCGCAGAAATTGCAAACTGGGCCAAACAGGAGGTTAAAGGCACTGACTCTCCAAGTCGGGAGAGTGTTAGTAAAGCGTCTGGAATGTTGCACCCGAGTACCAGGGGACGAAAACTGACACATATTGGAACACGTCTCCCGATCACACGGTTGATCATACTCTGGGTTCCACATGCATGTTTTAGCTGAAGGAAGAATACCTTAAACCTGGAGAGTTGAGACCCGTGGAATGGGTACCATGCAATATGACTTCAAAGGGTCTTCATTTGCTCACCGAACCTCTCCAGTCCTATCACTGCTGCGTTTATGCCCCTGTACACACGCTTGATTCTCTTTCGGAGACATAGCAATCCATAGGTTTTAAGATACTTCCTAGTCAGGTACATTCTTAGGCGTCTTATATGGGGTGTTGAGTCCATTTCGTTGAGCAAGGAGTAGCTCTTGTCTATTCCATATTTGGCTTAAGGAAGTTTATCTGTGCTCATTTCAATCTCTGGTTTTATGCAGCACCCCAACTCACCTTTCCCCTTAAGCAAGCATAAGTTGGGTTTCTAAATTTGAGACCCTGTTCTGTTTTGGAATTCAGTTCCTGTGTAGCCAAGTTTACATTCCGTGTATTAGTGATATCTTATGATGTTTCTTTTTCTGTGTGACTTATTTCAGTTAGAATCATCATACCTGAATCCACTCATTATGCTGCTATGGGCCTGATGACATAGATTTCATTGCTGAGTGATACTGCATTGTACGTAAGTACCACAACTTCTTTATCCATTTTTCACTTTCTGCGATATTGAACTTGTACCGTAAACGTGGTTCTTGTAAACACAGCCGTGCCAAACTTTGGGGTTGCTGTGTCTTTTTGATTTTAATTTCCCTAAGCTATAGGACCATAAGTGGAAGTGCCCTAGGCTCTGTTGCTTTGTTTTTTAGATGTTTCAGGAAACACCATACACTTCTCCAGAGTGGCTGTTGGCAATTTACATCCTGCCCATCAGCATAACAAGGCTCCCAGTTCTCCATGGCCTGTCCTGCCTTTCTGGATTTTACACTTTTTTCAGATGGCCCTTTTGACCGGGGGGAAGTGAGACTTCATTGTAGTGCAGATTTCCTTTGCAAGCTTGCTTGGTTGGCCAAAAAGGGCGTATGCGTTTTTTCCTGAATATATTCAGGAAAAAACGCATACGCCCTTTTTGGCCAAGTGCATCATTGTGGACGTTCTGCCTCTTTCCCTATGCTTTAAATGCAATTCCAGTCTACCTCCTGAAATCGGTTTCCTGCAATTCTGCCCCAAGTTCAAGTCCTCTTGGCAGCCTTACTTCAGTATATTTTTGGACGATAGCTGTCATTTATACCTCTGCAGGTTTGTGAATTACAGTGCCCCTGAGCTCCTTTCTTCAACTCGCTTTCTAGTGAACTGGCCGCAATACCGCAGGATTGCTTCAGGCCATAATCTGGTTCTGGCATGGAACGCTGAGCCTTAGGTTAATTCCTCTTCCTGGTGGGAAATGAGAGTTAAATTTGCCCGTCCAGACACCTCCAGCTAGTCTGTCATTGGTTCTCCCTATTCCTGTTCATCTTCCGCAGAAATTGCAAACTGGGCCAAACAGGAGGTTAAAGGCACTGACTCTCCAAGTCGGGAGAGTGTTAGTAAAGCGTCTGGAATGTTGCACCCGAGTACCAATGGGACGAAAACTGAGACATATTGGAACACGTCTCCCGATCACACGGTTGATCATACTCTGGGTTCCACATGCATGTTTTAGCTGAAGGAAGAATACCTTAAACCTGGAGAGTTGAGACCCGTGGAATGGTTACCATGCAATATGACTTCAAAGGGTCTTCATTTGCTCACCGAACCTCTCCAATCCTATCACTGCTGCGTTTATGCCCCTGTACACACGCTTGATTCTCTTTCGGAGACATAGCAGTCCATAGGTTTTAAGATACTTCCTAGTCAGGTACATTTTAGGCATTTAATATGGGGTGTTGAGTCCATTTCGTTGAGCAAGGAGTAGCTCTTGTCTATTCCATATTTGGCTTAAGGAACTTTATCTGTGCTCATTTCAATCTCTGGTTTTATGCAGCACCCCAACTCACCTTTCCCCTTAAGCAAGCATAAGTTGGGTTTCTAAATTTGAGACCCTGTTCTGTTTTGTAATTCAGTTCCTGTGTAGCCAAGTTTACATTCCGTGTATTAGTGATATCTTATGATGTTTCTTTTTCTGTGTGACTTATTTCAGTTAGAATCATCATACCTGAATCCACTCATTATGCTGCTACGGGCCTGATGACATAGATTTCCTTGCTGAGTGATATTGCATTGTACGTAAGTACCACAACTTCTTTATCCATTTTTCACTTTCTGCGATATTGAACTTGTACCGTAAACCAGGTTCTTGTAAACAGAGCCGTCCCAACCTTTGGGGTGGCTGTGTCTTTTTGATTTTAATTTCCCTAAGCTATAGGACCATAAGTGGAAGTGCCCTAGGCTCTGTTGCTTTGTTTTTTAGATGTTTCAGGAAACACCATACACTTCTCCCGAGTGGCTGTTGGCAATTTACATCCCGCCCATCAGCATAACAAGGCTCCCAGTTCTCCATGGCCTGTCCTGCCTTTCTGGATTTTACACTTTTTTCAGATGGCCCTTTTGACCGGGGGGAAGTGAGACTTCATTGTAGTGCAGATTTCCTTTGCAAGCTTGCTTGGTTGGCCAAAAAGGGCGTATGCGTTTTTTCCTGAATATATTCAGGAAAAAACGCATACGCCCTTTTTGGCCAAGTGCATCATTGTGGACGTTCTGCCTCTTTTCCTATGCTTTAAATGCAATTCCAGTCTACCTCCTGAAATCGGTTTCCTGCAATTCTGCCCCGCTTTCAAGTCCTCTTGGCAGCCTTACTTCAGTATATTTTTGGACGATAGCTGTCATTTATACCTCTGCAGGTTTGTGAATTACAGTGCCCCTGAGCTCCTTTCTTCAACTCGCTTTCTCGTGAGATGGCCGCAACACCGCAAGATTGCTTCAGGCCCTAATCTTGTTCCGGCATGGCACGCTGAGCCTTTGGTTAATTCCTCTTCCTGGTGCGAAATGAGAGTTAAATTTGCCCGTCCTGACACCTCCATCTAGTCTGTCATTGGTTCTCCCTATTCCTGTTCATCTTCTGCAGAAATTGCAAACTGGGCCAAACAGGAGGTTAAAGGCACTGACTCTCCAAGTCGGGAGAGTGTTAGTAAAGCGTCTGGAATGTTGCACCCGAGTACCAGGGGACGAAAACTGACACATATTTGAACACGTCTCCCGATCACACGGTTGATCATACTCTGGGTTCCACATGCATGTTTTAGCTGAAAGAAGAATGCCTTAAACCTGGAGAGTTGAGACCCGTGGAATGGGTACCATGCAATATGACTTCAAAGGGTCTTCATTTGCTCACCGAACCTCTCCAATCCTATCACTGCTGCGTTTATGCCCCTGTACACACGCTTGATTCTCTTTCGGAGACATAGCAATCCATAGGTTTTAAGATACTTCCTAGTCAGGTATATTCTTAGGCGTTTAATATGGGGTGTTGAGTCCATTTCGTTGAGCAAGGAGTAGCTCTTGTCTATTCCATATTTGGCTTAAGGAACTTTATCTGTGCTCATTTCAATCTCTGGTTTTATGCAGCACCCCAACTCACCTTTCCCCTTAAGCAAGCATAAGTTGGTTTTCTAAATTTGAGACCCTGTTCTGTTTTGTAATTCAGTTCCTGTGTAGCCAAGTTTACATTCCGTGTATTAGTGATATCTTATGATGTTTCTTTTTCTGTGTGACTTATTTCAGTTAGAATCATCATACCTGAATCCACTCATTATGCTGCTACGGGCCTGATGACATAGATTTCCTTGCTGAGTGATATTGCATTGTACGTAAGTACCACAACTTCTTTATCCATTTTTCACTTTCTGCGATATTGAACTTGTACCGTAAACCAGGTTCTTGTAAACAGAGCCGTCCCAACCTTTGGGGTGGCTGTGTCTTTTGATTTTAATTTCCCTAAGCTATAGGACCATAAGTGGAAGTGCCCTAGGCTCTGTTGCTTTGTTTTTTAGATGTTTCAGGAAACACCATACACTTCTCCCGAGTGGCTGTTGGCAATTTACATCCCGCCCATCAGCATAACAAGGCTCCCAGTTCTCCATGGCCTGTCCTGCCTTTCTGGATTTTACACTTTTTTCAGATGGCCCTTTTGACCGGGGGGAAGTGAGACTTCATTGTAGTGCAGATTTCCTTTGCAAGCTTGCTTGGTTGGCCAAAAAGGGCGTATGCGTTTTTTCCTGAATATATTCAGGAAAAAACGCATACGCCCTTTTTGGCCAAGTGCATCATTGTGGACGTTCTGCCTCTTTTCCTATGCTTTAAATGCAATTCCAGTCTACCTCCTGAAATCGGTTTCCTGCAATTCTGCCCCGCTTTCAAGTCCTCTTGGCAGCCTTACTTCAGTATATTTTTGGACGATAGCTGTCATTTATAACTCTGCAGGTTTGTGAATTACAGTGCCCCTGAGCTCCTTTCTTCAACTCGCTTTCTCGTGAGCTGGCCGCAACACCACAGGATGGCTTCAGGCCCTAATCTGGTTCCGGCACGGCACGCTGAACCTTTGGTTAATTCCTCTTCCCGGTGGGAAATGAGAGTTAAATTTGCCCGTCCAGACACCTCCAGCTAGTCTGTCATTGGTTCTCCCTATTCCTGTTCATCTTCCGCAGAAATTGCAAACTGGGCCAAACAGGAGGTTAAAGGCACTGACTCTCCAAGTCGGGAGAGTGTTAGTAAAGCGTCTGGAATGTTGCACCCGAGTACCAGGGGACGAAAACTGACACATATTTGAACACGTCTCCCAATCACACGGTTGATCATACTCTGGGTTCCACATGCATGTTTTAGCTGAAGGAAGAATCCCTTAAACCTGGAGAGTTGAGACCCGTGGAATGGGTACCATGCAATATGACTTCAAAGGGTCTTCATTTGCTCACCGAACCTCTCCAATCCTATCACTGCTGCGTTTATGCCCCTGTACACACGCTTGATTCTCTTTCGGAGACATAGCAATCCATAGGTTTTAAGATACTTCCTAGTCAGGTATATTCTTAGGTGTTTAATATGGGGTGTTGAGTCCATTTCGTTGAGCAAGGAGTAGCTCTTGTCTATTCCATATTTGGCTTAAGGAACTTTATCTGTGCTCATTTCAATCTCTGGTTTTATGCAGCACCCCAACTCACCTTTCCCCTTAAGCAAGCATAATTTGGTTTTCTAAATTTGAGACCCTGTTCTGTTTTGTAATTCAGTTCCTGTGTAGCCAAGTTTACATTCCGTGTATTAGTGATATCTTATGATGTTTCTTTTTCTGTGTGACTTATTTCAGTTAGAATCATCATACCTGAATCCACTCATTATGCTGCTACGGGCCTGATGACATAGATTTCCTTGCTGAGTGATATTGCATTGTACGTAAGTACCACAACTTCTTTATCCATTTTTCACTTTCTGCGATATTGAACTTGTACCGTAAACCAGGTTCTTGTAAACAGAGCCGTCCCAACCTTTGGGGTGGCTGTGTCTTTTTGATTTTAATTTCCCTAAGCTATAGGACCATAAGTGGAAGTGCCCTAGGCTCTGTTGCTTTGTTTTTTAGATGTTTCAGGAAACACCATACACTTCTCCCGAGTGGCTGTTGGCAATTTACATCCCGCCCATCAGCATAACAAGGCTCCCAGTTCTCCATGGCCTGTCCTGCCTTTCTGGATTTTACACTTTTTTCAGATGGCCCTTTTGACCGGGGGGAAGTGAGACTTCATTGTAGTGCAGATTTCCTTTGCAAGCTTGCTTGGTTGGCCAAAAAGGGCGTATGCGTTTTTTCCTGAATATATTCAGGAAAAAACGCATACGCCCTTTTTGGCCAAGTGCATCATTGTGGACGTTCTGCCTCTTTTCCTATGCTTTAAATGCAATTCCAGTCTACTTCCTGAAATCGGTTTCCTGCAATTCTGCCCCGCTTTCAAGTCCTCTTGGCAGCCTTACTTCAGTATATTTTTGGACGATAGCTATCATTTATAACTCTGCAGGTTTGTGAATTACAGTGCCCCTGAGCTCCTTTCTTCAACTCGCTTTCTCGTGAGCTGGCCGCAACACCGCAGGATTGCTTCAGGCCCTAATCTGGTTCCGGCACGGCACGCTGAGCCTTTGGTTAATTCCTCTTCCTGGTGCGAAATGAGAGTTAAATTTGCCCGTCCAGACACCTCCAGCTAGTCTGTCATTGGTTCTCCCTATTCCTGTTCATCTTCCGCAGAAATTGCAAACTGGGCCAAACAGGAGGTTAAAGGCACTGACTCTCCAAGTCGGGAGAGTGTTAGTAAAGCGTCTGGAATGTTGCACCGAGTACCAGGGGATGAAAACTGACACATATTTGAACACGTCTCCCGATCACACGGTTGATCATACTCTGGGTTCCACATGCATGTTTTAGCTGAAGGAAGAATGCCTTAAACCTGGAGAGTTGAGACCCGTGGAATGGGTACCATGCAATATGACTTCAAAGGGTCTTCATTTGCTCACCGAACCTCTCCAGTCCTATCACTGGTGCGTTTATGCCCCTGTACACACGCTTGATTCTCTTTCGGAGACATAGCAATCCTTATGGTTTAAGCTACTTAATAGTCAGGTACATTCTTAGGTGTTTAATATTGGGTGATGAGTCCGTTTCGTTGAGCAAGGAGTAGCTGCTGTCTGTTCCATATTTGGCTTAAGGAACTTTATCTGTGCTCATTTCAATCTCTGGTTTTATGCAGCACCCCAACTCACCTTTCCCCTTAAGCAAGCATAAGTTGGGTTTCTAAATTTGAGACCCTGTTCTGTTTTGTAATTCAGTTCCTGTGTAGCCAAGGTTACATTCCGTGTATTAGTGATATCTTATGATGTTTCTTTTTCTGTGTGACTTATTTCAGTTAGAATCATCGTACCTGAATCCACTCATTATGCTGCTACGGGCCTGATGACATAGATTTCATTGCTGAGTGATACTGCATTGTACGTAAGTACCACAACTTCTTTATCCATTTTTCACTTTCTGCGATATTGAACTTGTACCGTAAACCAGGTTCTTGTAAACAGAGCCGTCCCAACCTTTGGGGTGGCTGTGTCTTTTGATTTTAATTTCCCTAAGCTATAGGACCATAAGTGGAAGTGCCCTAGGCTCTGTTGCTTTGTTTTTTAGATGTTTCAGGAAACACCATACACTTCTCCCGAGTGGCTGTTGGCAATTTACATCCCGCCCATCAGCATAACAAGGCTCCCAGTTCTCCATGGCCTGTCCTGCCTTTCTGGATTTTACACTTTTTTCAGATGGCCCTTTTGACCGGGGGGAAGTGAGACTTCATTGTAGTGCAGATTTCCTTTGCAAGCTTGCTTGGTTGGCCAAAAAGGGCGTATGCGTTTTTTCCTGAATATATTCAGGAAAAAACGCATACGCCCTTTTTGGCCAAGTGCATCATTGTGGACGTTCTGCCTCTTTTCCTATGCTTTAAATGCAATTCCAGTCTACCTCCTGAAATCGGTTTCCTGCAATTCTGCCCCGCTTTCAAGTCCTCTTGGCAGCCTTACTTCAGTATATTTTTGGACGATAGCTGTCATTTATAACTCTGCAGGTTTGTGAATTACAGTGCCCCTGAGCTCCTTTCTTCAACTCGCTTTCTCGTGAGCTGGCCGCAACACCACAGGATGGCTTCAGGCCCTAATCTGGTTCCGGCACGGCACGCTGAACCTTTGGTTAATTCCTCTTCCCGGTGGGAAATGAGAGTTAAATTTGCCCGTCCAGACACCTCCAGCTAGTCTGTCATTGGTTCTCCCTATTCCTGTTCATCTTCCGCAGAAATTGCAAACTGGGCCAAACAGGAGGTTAAAGGCACTGACTCTCCAAGTCGGGAGAGTGTTAGTAAAGCGTCTGGAATGTTGCACCCGAGTACCAGGGGACGAAAACTGACACATATTTGAACACGTCTCCCAATCACACGGTTGATCATACTCTGGGTTCCACATGCATGTTTTAGCTGAAGGAAGAATCCCTTAAACCTGGAGAGTTGAGACCCGTGGAATGGGTACCATGCAATATGACTTCAAAGGGTCTTCATTTGCTCACCGAACCTCTCCAATCCTATCACTGCTGCGTTTATGCCCCTGTACACACGCTTGATTCTCTTTCGGAGACATAGCAATCCATAGGTTTTAAGATACTTCCTAGTCAGGTATATTCTTAGGTGTTTAATATGGGGTGTTGAGTCCATTTCGTTGAGCAAGGAGTAGCTCTTGTCTATTCCATATTTGGCTTAAGGAACTTTATCTGTGCTCATTTCAATCTCTGGTTTTATGCAGCACCCCAACTCACCTTTCCCCTTAAGCAAGCATAATTTGGTTTTCTAAATTTGAGACCCTGTTCTGTTTTGTAATTCAGTTCCTGTGTAGCCAAGGTTACATTCCGTGTATTAGTGATATCTTATGCTGTTTCTTTTTCTGTGTGACTTATTTCAGTTAGAATCATCATACCTGAATCCACTCATTATGCTGCTACGGGCCTGATGACATAGATTTCCTTGCTGAGTGATATTGCATTGTACGTAAGTACCACAACTTCTTTATCCATTTTTCACTTTCTGCGATATTGAACTTGTACCGTAAACCAGGTTCTTGTAAACAGAGCCATCCCAACCTTTGGGGTGGCTGTGTCTTTTGATTTTAATTTCCCTAAGCTATAGGACCATAAGTGGAAGTGCCCTAGGCTCTGTTGCTTTGTTTTTTAGATGTTTCAGGAAACACCATACACTTCTCCCGAGTGGCTGTTGGCAATTTACATCCCGCCCATCAGCATAACAAGGCTCCCAGTTCTCCATGGCCTGTCCTGCCTTTCTGGATTTTACACTTTTTTCAGATGGCCCTTTTGACCGGGGGGAAGTGAGACTTCATTGTAGTGCAGATTTCCTTTGCAAGCTTGCTTGGTTGGCCAAAAAGGGCGTATGCGTTTTTTCCTGAATATATTCAGGAAAAAACGCATACGCCCTTTTTGGCCAAGTGCATCATTGTGGACGTTCTGCCTCTTTTCCTATGCTTTAAATGCAATTCCAGTCTACCTCCTGAAATCGGTTTCCTGCAATTCTGCCCCGCTTTCAGGTCCTCTTGGCAGCCTTACTTCAGTATATTTTTGGACGATAGCTATCATTTATAACTCTGCAGGTTTGTGAATTACAGTGCCCCTGAGCTCCTTTCTTCAACTCGCTTTCTCGTGAGCTGGCCGCAACACCGCAGGATTGCTTCGGGCCCTAATCTGGTTCCGGCACGGCACGCTGAGCCTTTGGTTAATTCCTCTTCCTGGTGGGAAATGAGAGTTAAATTTGCCCGTCCAGACACCTCCAGCTAGTCTGTCATTGGTTCTCCCTATTCCTGTTCATCTTCCGCAGAAATTGCAAACTGGGCCAAACAGGAGGTTAAAGGCACTGACTCTCCAAGTCGGGAGAGTGTTAGTAAAGCGTCTGGAATGTTGCACCCGAGTACCAGGGGACGAAAACTGACACATATTGGAACACGTCTCCCGATCACACGGTTGATCATACTCTGGGTTCCACATGCATGTTTTAGCTGAAGGAAGAATACCTTAAACCTGGAGAGTTGAGACCCGTGGAATGGGTACCATGCAATATGACTTCAAAGGGTCTTCATTTGCTCACCGAACCTCTCCAGTCCTATCACTGCTGCGTTTATGCCCCTGTACACACGCTTGATTCTCTTTCGGAGACATAGCAATCCATAGGTTTTAAGATACTTCCTAGTCAGGTACATTCTTAGGCGTCTTATATGGGGTGTTGAGTCCATTTCGTTGAGCAAGGAGTAGCTCTTGTCTATTCCATATTTGGCTTAAGGAAGTTTATCTGTGCTCATTTCAATCTCTGGTTTTATGCAGCACCCCAACTCACCTTTCCCCTTAAGCAAGCATAAGTTGGGTTTCTAAATTTGAGACCCTGTTCTGTTTTGGAATTCAGTTCCTGTGTAGCCAAGTTTACATTCCGTGTATTAGTGATATCTTATGATGTTTCTTTTTCTGTGTGACTTATTTCAGTTAGAATCATCATACCTGAATCCACTCATTATGCTGCTATGGGCCTGATGACATAGATTTCATTGCTGAGTTATACTGCATTGTACGTAAGTACCACAACTTCTTTATCCATTTTTCACTTTCTGCGATATTGAACTTGTACCGTAAACGTGGTTCTTGTAAACACAGCCGTGCCAAACTTTGGGGTTGCTGTGTCTTTTTGATTTTAATTTCCCTAAGCTATAGGACCATAAGTGGAAGTGCCCTAGGCTCTGTTGCTTTGTTTTTTAGATGTTTCAGGAAACACCATACACTTCTCCAGAGTGGCTGTTGGCAATTTACATCCTGCCCATCAGCATAACAAGGCTCCCAGTTCTCCATGGCCTGTCCTGCCTTTCTGGATTTTACACTTTTTTCAGATGGCCCTTTTGACCGGGGGGAAGTGAGACTTCATTGTAGTGCAGATTTCCTTTGCAAGCTTGCTTGGTTGGCCAAAAAGGGCGTATGCGTTTTTTCCTGAATATATTCAGGAAAAAACGCATACGCCCTTTTTGGCCAAGTGCATCATTGTGGACGTTCTGCCTCTTTCCCTATGCTTTAAATGCAATTCCAGTCTACCTCCTGAAATCGGTTTCCTGCAATTCTGCCCCAAGTTCAAGTCCTCTTGGCAGCCTTACTTCAGTATATTTTTGGACGATAGCTGTCATTTATACCTCTGCAGGTTTGTGAATTACAGTGCCCCTGAGCTCCTTTCTTCAACTCGCTTTCTAGTGAACTGGCCGCAATACCGCAGGATTGCTTCAGGCCATAATCTGGTTCTGGCATGGAACGCTGAGCCTTAGGTTAATTCCTCTTCCTGGTGGGAAATGAGAGTTAAATTTGCCCGTCCAGACACCTCCAGCTAGTCTGTCATTGGTTCTCCCTATTCCTGTTCATCTTCCGCAGAAATTGCAAACTGGGCCAAACAGGAGGTTAAAGGCACTGACTCTCCAAGTCGGGAGAGTGTTAGTAAAGCGTCTGGAATGTTGCACCCGAGTACCAATGGGACGAAAACTGAGACATATTGGAACACGTCTCCCGATCACACGGTTGATCATACTCTGGGTTCCACATGCATGTTTTAGCTGAAGGAAGAATACCTTAAACCTGGAGAGTTGAGACCCGTGGAATGGTTACCATGCAATATGACTTCAAAGGGTCTTCATTTGCTCACCGAACCTCTCCAATCCTATCACTGCTGCGTTTATGCCCCTGTACACACGCTTGATTCTCTTTCGGAGACATAGCAGTCCATAGGTTTTAAGATACTTCCTAGTCAGGTACATTTTAGGCATTTAATATGGGGTGTTGAGTCCATTTCGTTGAGCAAGGAGTAGCTCTTGTCTATTCCATATTTGGCTTAAGGAACTTTATCTGTGCTCATTTCAATCTCTGGTTTTATGCAGCACCCCAACTCACCTTTCCCCTTAAGCAAGCATAAGTTGGGTTTCTAAATTTGAGACCCTGTTCTGTTTTGTAATTCAGTTCCTGTGTAGCCAAGTTTACATTCCGTGTATTAGTGATATCTTATGATGTTTCTTTTTCTGTGTGACTTATTTCAGTTAGAATCATCATACCTGAATCCACTCATTATGCTGCTACGGGCCTGATGACATAGATTTCCTTGCTGAGTGATATTGCATTGTACGTAAGTACCACAACTTCTTTATCCATTTTTCACTTTCTGCGATATTGAACTTGTACCGTAAACCAGGTTCTTGTAAACAGAGCCGTCCCAACCTTTGGGGTGGCTGTGTCTTTTTGATTTTAATTTCCCTAAGCTATAGGACCATAAGTGGAAGTGCCCTAGGCTCTGTTGCTTTGTTTTTTAGATGTTTCAGGAAACACCATACACTTCTCCCGAGTGGCTGTTGGCAATTTACATCCCGCCCATCAGCATAACAAGGCTCCCAGTTCTCCATGGCCTGTCCTGCCTTTCTGGATTTTACACTTTTTTCAGATGGCCCTTTTGACCGGGGGGAAGTGAGACTTCATTGTAGTGCAGATTTCCTTTGCAAGCTTGCTTGGTTGGCCAAAAAGGGCGTATGCGTTTTTTCCTGAATATATTCAGGAAAAAACGCATACGCCCTTTTTGGCCAAGTGCATCATTGTGGACGTTCTGCCTCTTTTCCTATGCTTTAAATGCAATTCCAGTCTACCTCCTGAAATCGGTTTCCTGCAATTCTGCCCCGCTTTCAAGTCCTCTTGGCAGCCTTACTTCAGTATATTTTTGGACGATAGCTGTCATTTATACCTCTGCAGGTTTGTGAATTACAGTGCCCCTGAGCTCCTTTCTTCAACTCGCTTTCTCGTGAGATGGCCGCAACACCGCAAGATTGCTTCAGGCCCTAATCTTGTTCCGGCATGGCACGCTGAGCCTTTGGTTAATTCCTCTTCCTGGTGCGAAATGAGAGTTAAATTTGCCCGTCCTGACACCTCCATCTAGTCTGTCATTGGTTCTCCCTATTCCTGTTCATCTTCTGCAGAAATTGCAAACTGGGCCAAACAGGAGGTTAAAGGCACTGACTCTCCAAGTCGGGAGAGTGTTAGTAAAGCGTCTGGAATGTTGCACCCGAGTACCAGGGGACGAAAACTGACACATATTTGAACACGTCTCCCGATCACACGGTTGATCATACTCTGGGTTCCACATGCATGTTTTAGCTGAAAGAAGAATGCCTTAAACCTGGAGAGTTGAGACCCGTGGAATGGGTACCATGCAATATGACTTCAAAGGGTCTTCATTTGCTCACCGAACCTCTCCAATCCTATCACTGCTGCGTTTATGCCCCTGTACACACGCTTGATTCTCTTTCGGAGACTAAGCAATCCATAGGTTTTAAGATACTTCCTAGTCAGGTATATTCTTAGGCGTTTAATATGGGGTGTTGAGTCCATTTCGTTGAGCAAGGAGTAGCTCTTGTCTATTCCATATTTGGCTTAAGGAACTTTATCTGTGCTCATTTCAATCTCTGGTTTTATGCAGCACCCCAACTCACCTTTCCCCTTAAGCAAGCATAAGTTGGTTTTCTAAATTTGAGACCCTGTTCTGTTTTGTAATTCAGTTCCTGTGTAGCCAAGTTTACATTCCGTGTATTAGTGATATCTTATGATGTTTCTTTTTCTGTGTGACTTATTTCAGTTAGAATCATCATACCTGAATCCACTCATTATGCTGCTACGGGCCTGATGACATAGATTTCCTTGCTGAGTGATATTGCATTGTACGTAAGTACCACAACTTCTTTATCCATTTTTCACTTTCTGCGATATTGAACTTGTACCGTAAACCAGGTTCTTGTAAACAGAGCCGTCCCAACCTTTGGGGTGGCTGTGTCTTTTGATTTTAATTTCCCTAAGCTATAGGACCATAAGTGGAAGTGCCCTAGGCTCTGTTGCTTTGTTTTTTAGATGTTTCAGGAAACACCATACACTTCTCCCGAGTGGCTGTTGGCAATTTACATCCCGCCCATCAGCATAACAAGGCTCCCAGTTCTCCATGGCCTGTCCTGCCTTTCTGGATTTTACACTTTTTTCAGATGGCCCTTTTGACCGGGGGGAAGTGAGACTTCATTGTAGTGCAGATTTCCTTTGCAAGCTTGCTTGGTTGGCCAAAAAGGGCGTATGCGTTTTTTCCTGAATATATTCAGGAAAAAACGCATACGCCCTTTTTGGCCAAGTGCATCATTGTGGACGTTCTGCCTCTTTTCCTATGCTTTAAATGCAATTCCAGTCTACCTCCTGAAATCGGTTTCCTGCAATTCTGCCCCGCTTTCAAGTCCTCTTGGCAGCCTTACTTCAGTATATTTTTGGACGATAGCTGTCATTTATAACTCTGCAGGTTTGTGAATTACAGTGCCCCTGAGCTCCTTTCTTCAACTCGCTTTCTCGTGAGCTGGCCGCAACACCACAGGATGGCTTCAGGCCCTAATCTGGTTCCGGCACGGCACGCTGAACCTTTGGTTAATTCCTCTTCCCGGTGGGAAATGAGAGTTAAATTTGCCCGTCCAGACACCTCCAGCTAGTCTGTCATTGGTTCTCCCTATTCCTGTTCATCTTCCGCAGAAATTGCAAACTGGGCCAAACAGGAGGTTAAAGGCACTGACTCTCCAAGTCGGGAGAGTGTTAGTAAAGCGTCTGGAATGTTGCACCCGAGTACCAGGGGACGAAAACTGACACATATTTGAACACGTCTCCCAATCACACGGTTGATCATACTCTGGGTTCCACATGCATGTTTTAGCTGAAGGAAGAATCCCTTAAACCTGGAGAGTTGAGACCCGTGGAATGGGTACCATGCAATATGACTTCAAAGGGTCTTCATTTGCTCACCGAACCTCTCCAATCCTATCACTGCTGCGTTTATGCCCCTGTACACACGCTTGATTCTCTTTCGGAGACATAGCAATCCATAGGTTTTAAGATACTTCCTAGTCAGGTATATTCTTAGGTGTTTAATATGGGGTGTTGAGTCCATTTCGTTGAGCAAGGAGTAGCTCTTGTCTATTCCATATTTGGCTTAAGGAACTTTATCTGTGCTCATTTCAATCTCTGGTTTTATGCAGCACCCCAACTCACCTTTCCCCTTAAGCAAGCATAAGTTGGTTTTCTAAATTTGAGACCCTGTTCTGTTTTGTAATTCAGTTCCTGTGTAGCCAAGTTTACATTCCGTGTATTAGTGATATCTTATGATGTTTCTTTTTCTGTGTGACTTATTTCAGTTAGAATCATCATACCTGAATCCACTCATTATGCTGCTACGGGCCTGATGACATAGATTTCCTTGCTGAGTGATATTGCATTGTACGTAAGTACCACAACTTCTTTATCCATTTTTCACTTTCTGCGATATTGAACTTGTACCATAAACCAGGTTCTTGTAAACAGAGCCGTCCCAACCTTTGGGGTGGCTGTGTCTTTTTGATTTTAATTTCCCTAAGCTATAGGACCATAAGTGGAAGTGCCCTAGGCTCTGTTGCTTTGTTTTTTAGATGTTTCAGGAAACACCATACACTTCTCCCGAGTGGCTGTTGGCAATTTACATCCCGCCCATCAGCATAACAAGGCTCCCAGTTCTCCATGGCCTGTCCTGCCTTTCTGGATTTTACACTTTTTTCAGATGGCCCTTTTGACCGGGGGGAAGTGAGACTTCATTGTAGTGCAGATTTCCTTTGCAAGCTTGCTTGGTTGGCCAAAAAGGGCGTATGCGTTTTTTCCTGAATATATTCAGGAAAAAACGCATACGCCCTTTTTGGCCAAGTGCATCATTGTGGACGTTCTGCCTCTTTTCCTATGCTTTAAATGCAATTCCAGTCTACTTCCTGAAATCGGTTTCCTGCAATTCTGCCCCGCTTTCAAGTCCTCTTGGCAGCCTTACTTCAGTATATTTTTGGACGATAGCTATCATTTATAACTCTGCAGGTTTGTGAATTACAGTGCCCCTGAGCTCCTTTCTTCAACTCGCTTTCTCGTGAGCTGGCCGCAACACCGCAGGATGGCTTCAGGCCCTAATCTGGTTCCGGCACGGCACGCTGAGCCTTTGGTTAATTCCTCTTCCTGGTGCGAAATGAGAGTTAAATTTGCCCGTCCAGACACCTCCAGCTAGTCTGTCATTGGTTCTCCCTATTCCTGTTCATCTTCCGCAGAAATTGCAAACTGGGCCAAACAGGAGGTTAAAGGCACTGACTCTCCAAGTCGGGAGAGTGTTAGTAAAGCGTCTGGAATGTTGCACCGAGTACCAGGGGATGAAAACTGACACATATTTGAACACGTCTCCCGATCACACGGTTGATCATACTCTGGGTTCCACATGCATGTTTTAGCTGAAGGAAGAATGCCTTAAACCTGGAGAGTTGAGACCCGTGGAATGGGTACCATGCAATATGACTTCAAAGGGTCTTCATTTGCTCACCGAACCTCTCCAGTCCTATCACTGGTGCGTTTATGCCCCTGTACACACGCTTGATTCTCTTTCGGAGACATAGCAATCCTTATGGTTTAAGCTACTTAATAGTCAGGTACATTCTTAGGTGTTTAATATTGGGTGATGAGTCCGTTTCGTTGAGCAAGGAGTAGCTGCTGTCTGTTCCATATTTGGCTTAAGGAACTTTATCTGTGCTCATTTCAATCTCTGGTTTTATGCAGCACCCCAACTCACCTTTCCCCTTAAGCAAGCATAAGTTGGGTTTCTAAATTTGAGACCCTGTTCTGTTTTGTAATTCAGTTCCTGTGTAGCCAAGGTTACATTCCGTGTAGTAGTGATATCTTATGATGTTTCTTTTTCTGTGTGACTTATTTCAGTTAGAATCATCGTACCTGAATCCACTCATTATGCTGCTACGGGCCTGATGACATAGATTTCATTGCTGAGTGATACTGCATTGTACGTAAGTACCACAACTTCTTTATCCATTTTTCACTTTCTGCGATATTGAACTTGTACCGTAAACCAGGTTCTTGTAAACAGAGCCGTCCCAACCTTTGGGGTGGCTGTGTCTTTTGATTTTAATTTCCCTAAGCTATAGGACCATAAGTGGAAGTGCCCTAGGCTCTGTTGCTTTGTTTTTTAGATGTTTCAGGAAACACCATACACTTCTCCCGAGTGGCTGTTGGCAATTTACATCCCGCCCATCAGCATAACAAGGCTCCCAGTTCTCCATGGCCTGTCCTGCCTTTCTGGATTTTACACTTTTTTCAGATGGCCCTTTTGACCGGGGGGAAGTGAGACTTCATTGTAGTGCAGATTTCCTTTGCAAGCTTGCTTGGTTGGCCAAAAAGGGCGTATGCGTTTTTTCCTGAATATATTCAGGAAAAAACGCATACGCCCTTTTTGGCCAAGTGCATCATTGTGGACGTTCTGCCTCTTTTCCTATGCTTTAAATGCAATTCCAGTCTACCTCCTGAAATCGGTTTCCTGCAATTCTGCCCCGCTTTCAAGTCCTCTTGGCAGCCTTACTTCAGTATATTTTTGGACGATAGCTGTCATTTATAACTCTGCAGGTTTGTGAATTACAGTGCCCCTGAGCTCCTTTCTTCAACTCGCTTTCTCGTGAGCTGGCCGCAACACCACAGGATGGCTTCAGGCCCTAATCTGGTTCCGGCACGGCACGCTGAACCTTTGGTTAATTCCTCTTCCCGGTGGGAAATGAGAGTTAAATTTGCCCGTCCAGACACCTCCAGCTAGTCTGTCATTGGTTCTCCCTATTCCTGTTCATCTTCCGCAGAAATTGCAAACTGGGCCAAACAGGAGGTTAAAGGCACTGACTCTCCAAGTCGGGAGAGTGTTAGTAAAGCGTCTGGAATGTTGCACCCGAGTACCAGGGGACGAAAACTGACACATATTTGAACACGTCTCCCAATCACACGGTTGATCATACTCTGGGTTCCACATGCATGTTTTAGCTGAAGGAAGAATCCCTTAAACCTGGAGAGTTGAGACCCGTGGAATGGGTACCATGCAATATGACTTCAAAGGGTCTTCATTTGCTCACCGAACCTCTCCAATCCTATCACTGCTGCGTTTATGCCCCTGTACACACGCTTGATTCTCTTTCGGAGACATAGCAATCCATAGGTTTTAAGATACTTCCTAGTCAGGTATATTCTTAGGTGTTTAATATGGGGTGTTGAGTCCATTTCGTTGAGCAAGGAGTAGCTCTTGTCTATTCCATATTTGGCTTAAGGAACTTTATCTGTGCTCATTTCAATCTCTGGTTTTATGCAGCACCCCAACTCACCTTTCCCCTTAAGCAAGCATAATTTGGTTTTCTAAATTTGAGACCCTGTTCTGTTTTGTAATTCAGTTCCTGTGTAGCCAAGTTTACATTCCGTGTATTAGTGATATCTTATGATGTTTCTTTTTCTGTGTGACTTATTTCAGTTAGAATCATCATACCTGAATCCACTCATTATGCTGCTACGGGCCTGATGACATAGATTTCCTTGCTGAGTGATATTGCATTGTACGTAAGTACCACAACTTCTTTATCCATTTTTCACTTTCTGCGATATTGAACTTGTACCATAAACCAGGTTCTTGTAAACAGAGCCGTCCCAACCTTTGGGGTGGCTGTGTCTTTTTGATTTTAATTTCCCTAAGCTATAGGACCATAAGTGGAAGTGCCCTAGGCTCTGTTGCTTTGTTTTTTAGATGTTTCAGGAAACACCATACACTTCTCCCGAGTGGCTGTTGGCAATTTACATCCCGCCCATCAGCATAACAAGGCTCCCAGTTCTCCATGGCCTGTCCTGCCTTTCTGGATTTTACACTTTTTTCAGATGGCCCTTTTGACCGGGGGGAAGTGAGACTTCATTGTAGTGCAGATTTCCTTTGCAAGCTTGCTTGGTTGGCCAAAAAGGGCGTATGCGTTTTTTCCTGAATATATTCAGGAAAAAACGCATACGCCCTTTTTGGCCAAGTGCATCATTGTGGACGTTCTGCCTCTTTTCCTATGCTTTAAATGCAATTCCAGTCTACTTCCTGAAATCGGTTTCCTGCAATTCTGCCCCGCTTTCAAGTCCTCTTGGCAGCCTTACTTCAGTATATTTTTGGACGATAGCTATCATTTATAACTCTGCAGGTTTGTGAATTACAGTGCCCCTGAGCTCCTTTCTTCAACTCGCTTTCTCGTGAGCTGGCCGCAACACCGCAGGATGGCTTCAGGCCCTAATCTGGTTCCGGCACGGCACGCTGAGCCTTTGGTTAATTCCTCTTCCTGGTGCGAAATGAGAGTTAAATTTGCCCGTCCAGACACCTCCAGCTAGTCTGTCATTGGTTCTCCCTATTCCTGTTCATCTTCCGCAGAAATTGCAAACTGGGCCAAACAGGAGGTTAAAGGCACTGACTCTCCAAGTCGGGAGAGTGTTAGTAAAGCGTCTGGAATGTTGCACCGAGTACCAGGGGATGAAAACTGACACATATTTGAACACGTCTCCCGATCACACGGTTGATCATACTCTGGGTTCCACATGCATGTTTTAGCTGAAGGAAGAATGCCTTAAACCTGGAGAGTTGAGACCCGTGGAATGGGTACCATGCAATATGACTTCAAAGGGTCTTCATTTGCTCACCGAACCTCTCCAGTCCTATCACTGGTGCGTTTATGCCCCTGTACACACGCTTGATTCTCTTTCGGAGACATAGCAATCCTTATGGTTTAAGCTACTTAATAGTCAGGTACATTCTTAGGTGTTTAATATTGGGTGATGAGTCCGTTTCGTTGAGCAAGGAGTAGCTGCTGTCTGTTCCATATTTGGCTTAAGGAACTTTATCTGTGCTCATTTCAATCTCTGGTTTTATGCAGCACCCCAACTCACCTTTCCCCTTAAGCAAGCATAAGTTGGGTTTCTAAATTTGAGACCCTGTTCTGTTTTGTAATTCAGTTCCTGTGTAGCCAAGGTTACATTCCGTGTATTAGTGATATCTTATGATGTTTCTTTTTCTGTGTGACTTATTTCAGTTAGAATCATCGTACCTGAATCCACTCATTATGCTGCTACGGGCCTGATGACATAGATTTCATTGCTGAGTGATACTGCATTGTACGTAAGTACCACAACTTCTTTATCCATTTTTCACTTTCTGCGATATTGAACTTGTACCGTAAACCAGGTTCTTGTAAACAGAGCCGTCCCAACCTTTGGGGTGGCTGTGTCTTTTGATTTTAATTTCCCTAAGCTATAGGACCATAAGTGGAAGTGCCCTAGGCTCTGTTGCTTTGTTTTTTAGATGTTTCAGGAAACACCATACACTTCTCCCGAGTGGCTGTTGGCAATTTACATCCCGCCCATCAGCATAACAAGGCTCCCAGTTCTCCATGGCCTGTCCTGCCTTTCTGGATTTTACACTTTTTTCAGATGGCCCTTTTGACCGGGGGGAAGTGAGACTTCATTGTAGTGCAGATTTCCTTTGCAAGCTTGCTTGGTTGGCCAAAAAGGGCGTATGCGTTTTTTCCTGAATATATTCAGGAAAAAACGCATACGCCCTTTTTGGCCAAGTGCATCATTGTGGACGTTCTGCCTCTTTTCCTATGCTTTAAATGCAATTCCAGTCTACCTCCTGAAATCGGTTTCCTGCAATTCTGCCCCGCTTTCAAGTCCTCTTGGCAGCCTTACTTCAGTATATTTTTGGACGATAGCTGTCATTTATACCTCTGCAGGTTTGTGAATTACAGTGCCCCTGAGCTCCTTTCTTCAACTCGCTTTCTCGTGAGATGGCCGCAACACCGCAAGATTGCTTCAGGCCCTAATCTTGTTCCGGCATGGCACGCTGAGCCTTTGGTTAATTCCTCTTCCTGGTGCGAAATGAGAGTTAAATTTGCCCGTCCTGACACCTCCATCTAGTCTGTCATTGGTTCTCCCTATTCCTGTTCATCTTCTGCAGAAATTGCAAACTGGGCCAAACAGGAGGTTAAAGGCACTGACTCTCCAAGTCGGGAGAGTGTTAGTAAAGCGTCTGGAATGTTGCACCCGAGTACCAGGGGACGAAAACTGACACATATTTGAACACGTCTCCCGATCACACGGTTGATCATACTCTGGGTTCCACATGCATGTTTTAGCTGAAAGAAGAATGCCTTAAACCTGGAGAGTTGAGACCCGTGGAATGGGTACCATGCAATATGACTTCAAAGGGTCTTCATTTGCTCACCGAACCTCTCCAATCCTATCACTGCTGCGTTTATGCCCCTGTACACACGCTTGATTCTCTTTCGGAGACTAAGCAATCCATAGGTTTTAAGATACTTCCTAGTCAGGTATATTCTTAGGCGTTTAATATGGGGTGTTGAGTCCATTTCGTTGAGCAAGGAGTAGCTCTTGTCTATTCCATATTTGGCTTAAGGAACTTTATCTGTGCTCATTTCAATCTCTGGTTTTATGCAGCACCCCAACTCACCTTTCCCCTTAAGCAAGCATAAGTTGGTTTTCTAAATTTGAGACCCTGTTCTGTTTTGTAATTCAGTTCCTGTGTAGCCAAGTTTACATTCCGTGTATTAGTGATATCTTATGATGTTTCTTTTTCTGTGTGACTTATTTCAGTTAGAATCATCATACCTGAATCCACTCATTATGCTGCTACGGGCCTGATGACATAGATTTCCTTGCTGAGTGATATTGCATTGTACGTAAGTACCACAACTTCTTTATCCATTTTTCACTTTCTGCGATATTGAACTTGTACCGTAAACCAGGTTCTTGTAAACAGAGCCGTCCCAACCTTTGGGGTGGCTGTGTCTTTTGATTTTAATTTCCCTAAGCTATAGGACCATAAGTGGAAGTGCCCTAGGCTCTGTTGCTTTGTTTTTTAGATGTTTCAGGAAACACCATACACTTCTCCCGAGTGGCTGTTGGCAATTTACATCCCGCCCATCAGCATAACAAGGCTCCCAGTTCTCCATGGCCTGTCCTGCCTTTCTGGATTTTACACTTTTTTCAGATGGCCCTTTTGACCGGGGGGAAGTGAGACTTCATTGTAGTGCAGATTTCCTTTGCAAGCTTGCTTGGTTGGCCAAAAAGGGCGTATGCGTTTTTTCCTGAATATATTCAGGAAAAAACGCATACGCCCTTTTTGGCCAAGTGCATCATTGTGGACGTTCTGCCTCTTTTCCTATGCTTTAAATGCAATTCCAGTCTACCTCCTGAAATCGGTTTCCTGCAATTCTGCCCCGCTTTCAAGTCCTCTTGGCAGCCTTACTTCAGTATATTTTTGGACGATAGCTGTCATTTATAACTCTGCAGGTTTGTGAATTACAGTGCCCCTGAGCTCCTTTCTTCAACTCGCTTTCTCGTGAGCTGGCCGCAACACCACAGGATGGCTTCAGGCCCTAATCTGGTTCCGGCACGGCACGCTGAACCTTTGGTTAATTCCTCTTCCCGGTGGGAAATGAGAGTTAAATTTGCCCGTCCAGACACCTCCAGCTAGTCTGTCATTGGTTCTCCCTATTCCTGTTCATCTTCCGCAGAAATTGCAAACTGGGCCAAACAGGAGGTTAAAGGCACTGACTCTCCAAGTCGGGAGAGTGTTAGTAAAGCGTCTGGAATGTTGCACCCGAGTACCAGGGGACGAAAACTGACACATATTTGAACACGTCTCCCAATCACACGGTTGATCATACTCTGGGTTCCACATGCATGTTTTAGCTGAAGGAAGAATCCCTTAAACCTGGAGAGTTGAGACCCGTGGAATGGGTACCATGCAATATGGCTTCAAAGGGTCTTCATTTGCTCACCGAACCTCTCCAATCCTATCACTGCTGCGTTTATGCCCCTGTACACACGCTTGATTCTCTTTCGGAGACATAGCAATCCATAGGTTTTAAGATACTTCCTAGTCAGGTATATTCTTAGGTGTTTAATATGGGGTGTTGAGTCCATTTCGTTGAGCAAGGAGTAGCTCTTGTCTATTCCATATTTGGCTTAAGGAACTTTATCTGTGCTCATTTCAATCTCTGGTTTTATGCAGCACCCCAACTCACCTTTCCCCTTAAGCAAGCATAATTTGGTTTTCTAAATTTGAGACCCTGTTCTGTTTTGTAATTCAGTTCCTGTGTAGCCAAGTTTACATTCCGTGTATTAGTGATATCTTATGATGTTTCTTTTTCTGTGTGACTTATTTCAGTTAGAATCATCATACCTGAATCCACTCATTATGCTGCTACGGGCCTGATGACATAGATTTCCTTGCTGAGTGATATTGCATTGTACGTAAGTACCACAACTTCTTTATCCATTTTTCACTTTCTGCGATATTGAACTTGTACCATAAACCAGGTTCTTGTAAACAGAGCCGTCCCAACCTTTGGGGTGGCTGTGTCTTTTTGATTTTAATTTCCCTAAGCTATAGGACCATAAGTGGAAGTGCCCTAGGCTCTGTTGCTTTGTTTTTTAGATGTTTCAGGAAACACCATACACTTCTCCCGAGTGGCTGTTGGCAATTTACATCCCGCCCATCAGCATAACAAGGCTCCCAGTTCTCCATGGCCTGTCCTGCCTTTCTGGATTTTACACTTTTTTCAGATGGCCCTTTTGACCGGGGGGAAGTGAGACTTCATTGTAGTGCAGATTTCCTTTGCAAGCTTGCTTGGTTGGCCAAAAAGGGCGTATGCGTTTTTTCCTGAATATATTCAGGAAAAAACGCATACGCCCTTTTTGGCCAAGTGCATCATTGTGGACGTTCTGCCTCTTTTCCTATGCTTTAAATGCAATTCCAGTCTACTTCCTGAAATCGGTTTCCTGCAATTCTGCCCCGCTTTCAAGTCCTCTTGGCAGCCTTACTTCAGTATATTTTTGGACGATAGCTATCATTTATAACTCTGCAGGTTTGTGAATTACAGTGCCCCTGAGCTCCTTTCTTCAACTCGCTTTCTCGTGAGCTGGCCGCAACACCGCAGGATGGCTTCAGGCCCTAATCTGGTTCCGGCACGGCACGCTGAGCCTTTGGTTAATTCCTCTTCCTGGTGGGAAATGACAGTTAAATTTGCCCGTCCAGACACCTCCAGCTAGTCTGTCATTGGTTCTCCCTATTCCTGTTCATCTTCCGCAGAAATTGCAAACTGGGCCAAACAGGAGG
Organism: Lagenorhynchus albirostris; assembly: GCF_949774975.1. Taxonomy (NCBI): domain Eukaryota; kingdom Metazoa; phylum Chordata; class Mammalia; order Artiodactyla; family Delphinidae; genus Lagenorhynchus; species Lagenorhynchus albirostris. The sequence goes on along the minus strand of NW_026783597.1, from coordinate 66,739 downwards.
TTAAAGGCACTGACTCTCCAAGTCGGGAGAGTGTTAGTAAAGCGTCTGGAATGTTGCACCGAGTACCAGGGGACGAAAACTGACACATATTTGAACACGTCTCCCGATCACACGGTTGATCATACTCTGGGTTCCACATGCATGTTTTAGCTGAAGGAAGAATGCCTTAAACCTGGAGAGTGGAGACCCGTGGAATGGGTACCATGCAATATGACTTCAAAGGGTCTTCATTTGCTCACCGAACCTCTCCAATCCTATCACTGCTGCGTTTATGCCCCTGTACACACGCTTGATTCTCTTTCGGAGACATAGCAATCCATAGGTTTTAAGATACTTCCTAGTCAGGTATATTCTTAGGTGTTTAATATGGGGTGTTAAGTCCATTTCGTTGAGCAAGGAGTAGCTCTTGTCTATTCCATATTTGGCTTAAGGAACTTTATCTGTGCTCATTTCAATCTCTGGTTTTATGCAGCACCCCAACTCACCTTTCCCCTTAAGCAATCATAAGTTGGTTTTCTAAATTTGAGACCCTGTTCTGTTTTGTAATTCAGTTCCTGTGTAGCCAAGTTTACATTCCGTGTATTAGTGATATCTTATGATGTTTCTTTTTCTGTGTGACTTATTTCAGTTAGAATCATCATACCTGAATCCACTCATTATGCTGCTACGGGCCTGATGACATAGATTTCCTTGCTGAGTGATATTGCATTGTACGTAAGTACCACAACTTCTTTATCCATTTTTCACTTTCTGCGATATTGAACTTGTACCGTAAACCAGGTTCTTGTAAACAGAGCCGTCCCAACCTTTGGGGTGGCTGTGTCTTTTGATTTTAATTTCCCTAAGCTATAGGACCATAAGTGGAAGTGCCCTAGGCTCTGTTGCTTTGTTTTTTAGATGTTTCAGGAAACACCATATTCTTCTCCCGAGTGGCTGTTGGCAATTTACATCCCGCCCATCAGCATAACAAGGCTCCCAGTTCTCCATGGCCTGTCCTGCCTTTCTGGATTTTACACTTTTTTCAGATGGCCCTTTTGACCGGGGGGAAGTGAGACTTCATTGTAGTGCAGATTTCCTTTGCAAGCTTGCTTGGTTGGCCAAAAAGGGCGTATGCGTTTTTTCCTGAATATATTCAGGAAAAAACGCATACGCCCTTTTTGGCCAAGTGCATCATTGTGGACGTTCTGCCTCTTTTCCTATGCTTTAAATGCAATTCCAGTCTACCTCCTGAAATCGGTTTCCTGCAATTCTGCCCCGCTTTCAAGTCCTCTTGGCAGCCTTACTTCAGTATATTTTTGGACGATAGCTGTCATTTATAACTCTGCAGGTTTGTGAATTACAGTGCCCCTGAGCTCCTTTCTTCAACTCGCTTTCTCGTGAGCTGGCCGCAACACCGCAGGATGGCTTCAGGCCCTAATCTGGTTCCGGCATGGCACGCTGAGCCTTTGGTTAATTCCTCTTCCTGGTGGGAAATGAGAGTTAATTTGCCCGTCCAGACACCTCCAGCTAGTCTGTCATTGGTTCTCCCTATTCCTGTTCATCTTCCGCAGAAATTGCAAACTGGGCCAAACAGGAGGTTAAAGGCACTGACTCTCCAAGTCGGGAGAGTGTTAGTAAAGCGTCTGGAATGTTGCACCCGAGTACCAGGGGACGAAAACTGACACATATTGGAACACGTCTCCCGATCACACGGTTGATCATACTCTGGGTTCCACATGCATGTTTTAGCTGAAAGAAGAATGCCTTAAACCTGGAGAGTTGAGACCTGTGGAATGGGTACCATGCAATATGACTTCAAAGGGTCTTCATTTGCTCACCGAACCTCTCCAATCCTATCACTGCTGCGTTTATGCCCCTGTACACACGCTTGATTCTCTTTCGGAGACATAACAATCCATAGGTTTTAAGATACTTCCTAGTCAGGTATATTCTTAGGTGTTTAATATGGGGTGTTGAGTCCATTTCGTTGAGCAAGGAGTAGCTCTTGTCTATTCCATATTTGGCTTAAGGAACTTTATCTGTGCTCATTTCAATCTCTGGTTTTATGCAGCACCCCAACTCACCTTTCCCCTTAAGCAAGCATAAGTTGGGTTTCTAAATTTGAGACCCTGTTCTGTTTTGGAATTCAGTTCCTGTGTAGCCAAGGTTACATTCCGTGTATTAGTGATATCTTATGATGTTTCTTTTTCTGTGTGACTTATTTCAGTTAGAATCATCATACCTGAATCCACTCATTATGCTGCTACGGGCCTGATGACATAGATTTCATTGCTGAGTGATACTGCATTGTACGTAATTACCACAACTTCTTTATCCATTTTTCACTTTCTGCGATATTGCACTTGTACCGTAAACCAGGTTCTTGTAAACAGAGCCGTCCGAACCGTTGGGGTGTCTGTGTCTTTTTGATTTTAATTTCCCTAAGCTATAGGACCATAAGTGGAAGTGCCCTAGGCTCTGTTGCTTTGTTTTTTAGATGTTTCAGGAAACACCATACACTTCTCCCGAGTGGCTGTTGGCAATTTACATCCCGCCCATCAGCATAACAAGGCTCCCAGTTCTCCATGGCCTGTCCTGCCTTTCTGGATTTTACACTTTTTTCAGATGGCCCTTTTGACCGGGGGGAAGTGAGACTTCATTGTAGTGTAGATCTCCTTTGCAAGCTTGCTTGGTTGGCCAAAAACGGTGTATGCGTTTTTTCCTGAATATATTCAGGAAAAAATGCATACACGCTTTTTATCCAAGTGCATCATTGTGGACGTTCTGCCTCTTTTCCTATGCTTTAAATGCAATTCCAGTCTACCTCCTGAAATCGGTTTCCTGCAATTCTGCCCCGCTTTCAAGTCCTCTTGGCAGCCTTACTTCAGTATATTTTTGGACGATAGCTATCATTTATAACTCTGCAGGTTTGTGAATTACAGTGCCCCTGAGCTCCTTTCTTCAACTCGCTTTCTCGTGAGCTGGCCGCAACACCGCAGGAGTGTTTCAGGCCCTATTCTGGTTCAGGCACGGCACGCTGAGCCTTTGGTTAATTCCCCTTCCTGGTGGGAAATGAGAGTTAAATTTGCCCGTCCAGACACCTCTAGCTAGTCTGTCATTGGTTCTCCCTATTCCTGTTCATCTTCCGCAGAAATTGCAAACTGGGCCAATCAGGAGGTTAAAGGCACTGACTCTCCAAGTCGGGAGAGTGTTAGTAAAGCATCTGGAATGTTGCACCCGAGTACCAGGGGACGAAAACTGAGACATATTTGAACACGTCTCCCGCTCTGATGGTTGATCATACTCTGGGTTCCACATGCATGTTTTAGCTGAAGGAAGAATACCTTAAACCTGGAAAGTTGAGACCCGTGGAATGGGTACCATTCAATATGACTTCAAAGGGTCTTCATTTGCTCACCGAACCTCTCCAATCCTATCACTGCTGCGTTTATGCCCCTGTACACACGCTTGATTCTCTTTCGGAGTCATAGCAGTCCATAGGTTTTAAGATACTTCCTAGTCAGGTACATTCTTAGGTGTTTAATATTGGGTGATGAGTCCGTTTCGTTGAGCAAGGAGTAGCTGTTGTCTGTTCCATATTTGGCTTAAGGAACTTTATCTGTGCTCATTTCAATCTCTGGTTTTATGCAGCACCCCAACTCACCTTTCCCCTTAAGCAAGCATAAGTTGGTTTTCTAAATTTGAGACCCTGTTCTGTTTTGTAATTCAGTTCCTGTGTAGCCAAGGTTACATTCCGTGTATTAGTGATATCTTATGATGTTTCTTTTTCTGTGTGACTTATTTCAGTTACAATCATCGTACCTGAATCCACTCATTATGCTGCTACGGGCCTGATGACATAGATTTCATTGCTGAGTGATACTGCATTGTACGTAAGTACCACAACTTCTTTATCCATTTTTCACTTTCTGCGATATTGAACTTGTACCGTAAACCAGGTTCTTGTAAACAGAGCCGTCCCAACCTTTGGGGTGGCTGTGTCTTTTGATTTTAATTTCCCTAAGCTATAGGACCATAAGTGGAAGTGCCCTAGGCTCTGTTGCTTTGTTTTTTAGATGTTTCAGGAAACACCATACACTTCTCCGGAGTGGCTGTTGGCAATTTACATCCCGCCCATCAGCATAACAAGGCTCCCAGTTCTCCATGGCCTGTCCTGCCTTTCTGGATTTTACACTTTTTTCAGATGGCCCTTTTGACCGGGGGGAAGTGAGACTTCATTGTAGTGCAGATTTCCTTTGCAAGCTTGCTTGGTTGGCCAAAAAGGGCGTATGCGTTTTTTCCTGAATATATTCAGGAAAAAACGCATACGCCCTTTTTGGCCAAGTGCATCATTGTGGACGTTCTGCCTCTTTTCCTATGCTTTAAATGCAATTCCAGTCTACCTCCTGAAATCGGTTTCCTGCAATTCTGCCCCGCTTTCAAGTCCTCTTGGCAGCCTTACTTCAGTATATTTTTGGACGATAGCTGTCATTTATAACTCTGCAGGTTTGTGAATTACAGTGCCCCTGAGCTCCTTTCTTCAACTCGCTTTCTCGTGAGATGGCCGCAACACTGCAGGATGGCTTCAGGCCCTAATCTGGTTCCGGCACGGCACGCTGAGCCTTTGGTTAATTCCTCTTCCTGGTGGGAAATGAGAGTTAAATTTGCCCGTCCAGACACCTCCAGCTAGTCTGTCATTGGTTCTCCCTATTCCTGTTCATCTTCCGCAGAAATTGCAAACTGGGCCAAACAGGAGGTTAAAGGCACTGACTCTCCAAGTCGGGAGAGTGTTAGTAAAGCGTCTGGAATGTTGCACCCTGGTACCAGGGGACGAAAACTGACACATATTGGAACACGTCTCCCGCTCACACGGTTGATCATACTCTGGGTTCCACATGCATGTTTTAGCTGAAGGAAGAATGCCTTAAACCTGGAGAGTTGAGACCCGTGGAATGGGTACCATGCAATATGACTTCAAAGGGTCTTCATTTGCTCACCGAACCTCTCCAATCCTATCACTGCTGCGTTTATGCCCTGTACACACGCTTGATTCTCTTTCGGAGACATAGCAGTCCATAGGTTTTAAGATACTTCCTAGTCAGGTACATTTTAGGCGTTTAATATGGGGTGTTGAGTCCATTTCGTTGAGCAAGGAGTAGCTCTTGTCTATTCCATATTTGGCTTAAGGAACTTTATCTGTGCTCATTTCAATCTCTGGTTTTATGCAGCACCCCAACTCACCTTTCCCCTTAAGCAAGCATAAGTTGGTTTTCTAAATTTGAGACCCTGTTCTGTTTTGTAATTCAGTTCCTGTGTAGCCAAGTTTACATTCCGTGTATTAGTGATATCTTATGATGTTTCTTTTTCTGTGTGACTTATTTCAGTTAGAATCATCGTACCTGAATCCACTCATTATGCTGCTACGGGCCTGATGACATAGATTTCATTGCTGAGTGATACTGCATTGTACGTAAGTACCACAACTTCTTTATCCATTTTTCACTTTCTGCGATATTGAACTTGTACCGTAAACCAGGTTCTTGTAAACAGAGCCGTCCCAACCTTTGGGGTGGCTGTGTCTTTTGATTTTAATTTCCCTAAGCTATAGGACCATAAGTGGAAGTGCCCTAGGCTCTGTTGCTTTGTTTTTTAGATGTTTCAGGAAACACCATACACTTCTCCGGAGTGGCTGTTGGCAATTTACATCCCGCCCATCAGCATAACAAGGCTCCCAGTTCTCCATGGCCTGTCCTGCCTTTCTGGATTTTACACTTTTTTCAGATGGCCCTTTTGACCGGGGGGAAGTGAGACTTCATTGTAGTGCAGATTTCCTTTGCAAGCTTGCTTGGTTGGCCAAAAAGGGCGTATGCGTTTTTTCCTGAATATATTCAGGAAAAAACGCATACGCCCTTTTTGGCCAAGTGCATCATTGTGGACGTTCTGCCTCTTTTCCTATGCTTTAAATGCAATTCCAGTCTACCTCCTGAAATCGGTTTCCTGCAATTCTGCCCCGCTTTCAAGTCCTCTTGGCAGCCTTACTTCAGTATATTTTTGGACGATAGCTGTCATTTATAACTCTGCAGGTTTGTGAATTACAGTGCCCCTGAGCTCCTTTCTTCAACTCGCTTTCTCGTGAGATGGCCGCAACACCGCAGGATGGCTTCAGGCCCTAATCTGGTTCCGGCACGGCACGCTGAGCCTTTGGTTAATTCCTCTTCCTGGTGGGAAATGAGAGTTAAATTTGCCCGTCCAGACACCTCCAGCTAGTCTGTCATTGGTTCTCCCTATTCCTGTTCATCTTCCGCAGAAATTGCAAACTGGGCCAAACAGGAGGTTAAAGGCACTGACTCTCCAAGTCGGGAGAGTGTTAGTAAAGCGTCTGGAATGTTGCACCCTGGTACCAGGGGACGAAAACTGACACATATTGGAACACGTCTCCCGCTCACACGGTTGATCATACTCTGGGTTCCACATGCATGTTTTAGCTGAAGGAAGAATGCCTTAAACCTGGAGAGTTGAGACCCGTGGAATGGGTACCATGCAATATGACTTCAAAGGGTCTTCATTTGCTCACTGAACCTCTCCAATCCTATCACTGCTGCGTTTATGCCCTGTACACACGCTTGATTCTCTTTCGGAGACATAGCAGTCCATAGGTTTTAAGATACTTCCTAGTCAGGTACATTTTAGGCGTTTAATATGGGGTGTTGAGTCCATTTCGTTGAGCAAGGAGTAGCTCTTGTCTATTCCATATTTGGCTTAAGGAACTTTATCTGTGCTCATTTCAATCTCTGGTTTTATGCAGCACCCCAACTCACCTTTCCCCTTAAGCAAGCATAAGTTGGTTTTCTAAATTTGAGACCCTGTTCTGTTTTGTAATTCAGTTCCTGTGTAGCCAAGTTTACATTCCGTGTATTAGTGATATCTTATGATGTTTCTTTTTCTGTGTGACTTATTTCAGTTAGAATCATCGTACCTGAATCCACTCATTATGCTGCTACGGGCCTGATGACATAGATTTCATTGCTGAGTGATACTGCATTGTACGTAAGTACCACAACTTCTTTATCCATTTTTCACTTTCTGCGATATTGAACTTGTACCGTAAACCAGGTTCTTGTAAACAGAGCCGTCCCAACCTTTGGGGTGGCTGTGTCTTTTGATTTTAATTTCCCTAAGCTATAGGACCATAAGTGGAAGTGCCCTAGGCTCTGTTGCTTTGTTTTTTAGATGTTTCAGGAAACACCATATACTTCTCCGGAGTGGCTGTTGGCAATTTACATCCCGCCCATCAGCATAACAAGGCTCCCAGTTCTCCATGGCCTGTCCTGCCTTTCTGGATTTTACACTTTTTTCAGATGGCCCTTTTGACCGGGGGGAAGTGAGACTTCATTGTAGTGCAGATCTCCTTTGCAAGCTTGCTTGGTTGGCCAAAAAGAGCGTATGCGTTTTTTCCTGAATATATTCAGGAAAAAACGCATACGCCCTTTTTGGCCAAGTGCATCATTGTGGACGTTCTGCCTCTTTTCCTATGCTTTAAATGCAATTCCAGTCTACCTCCTGAAATCGGTTTCCTGCAATTCTGCCCCGCTTTCAAGTCCTCTTGGCAGCCTTACTTCAGTATATTTTTGGACGATAGCTGTCATTTATAACTCTGCAGGTTTGTGAATTACAGTGCCCCTGAGCTCCTTTCTTCAACTCGCTTTCTCGTGAGCTGGCCGCAACACCGCAGGATGGCTTCAGGCCCTAATCTGGTTCCGGCACGGCACGCTGAGCCTTTGGTTAATTCCTCTTCCTGGTGGGAAATGAGAGTTAAATTTGCCCGTCCAGACACCTCCAGCTAGTCTGTCATTGGTTCTCCCTATTCCTGTTCATCTTCCGCAGAAATTGCAAACTGGGCCAAACAGGAGGTTAAAGGCACTGACTCTCCAAGTCGGGAGAGTGTTAGTAAAGCGTCTGGAATGTTGCACCCGAGTACCAGGGGACGAAAACTGACACATATTGGAACACGTCTCCCGATCACACGGTTGATCATACTCTGGGTTCCACATGCATGTTTTAGCTGAAGGAAGAATGCCTTAAACCTGGAGAGTTGAGACCCGTGGAATGGGTACCATGCAATATGACTTCAAAGGGTCTTCATTTGCTTACCGAACCTCTCCAATCCTATCACTGCTGCGTTTATGCCCTGTACACACGCTTGATTCTCTTTCGGAGACATAGCAGTCCATAGGTTTTAAGATACTTCCTAGTCATGTACATTTTAGGCGTTTAATATGGGGTGTTGAGTCCATTTCGTTGAGCAAGGAGTAGCTCTTGTCTATTCCATATTTGGCTTAAGGAACTTTATCTGTGCTCATTTCAATCTCTGGTTTTATGCAGCACCCCAACTCACCTTTCCCCTTAAGCAAGCATAAGTTGGTTTTCTAAATTTGAGACCCTGTTCTGTTTTGTAATTCAGTTCCTGTGTAGCCAAGTTTACATTCCGTGTATTAGTGATATCTTATGATGTTTCTTTTTCTGTGTGACTTATTTCAGTTAGAATCATCATAGCTGAATCCACTCATTATGCTGCTACGGGCCTGATGACATAGATTTCCTTGCTGAGTGATATTGCATTGTACGTAAGTACCACAACTTCTTTATCCATTTTTCACTTTCTGCGATATTGAACTTGTACCGTAAACCAGGTTCTTGTAAACAGAGCCGTCCCAACTTTTGGGGTGGCTGTGTCTTTTTGATTTTAATTTCCCTAAGCTATAGGACCATAAGTGGAAGTGCCCTAGGCTCTGTTGCTTTGTTTTTTAGATGTTTCAGGAAACACCATACACTTCTCCCGAGTGGCTGTTGGCAATTTACATCCCGCCCATCAGCATAACAAGGCTCCCAGTTCTCCATGGCCTGTCCTGCCTTTCTGGATTTTACACTTTTTTCAGATGGCCCTTTTGACCGGGGGGAAGTGAGACTTCATTGTAGTGCAGATTTCCTTTGCAAGCTTGCTTGGTTGGCCAAAAAGGGCGTATGCGTTTTTTCCTGAATATATTCAGGAAAAAACGCATACGCCTTTTTGGCCAAGTGCATCATTGTGGACGTTCTGCCTCTTTTCCTATGCTTTAAATGCAATTCCAGTCTACCTCCTGATATCGGATTCCTGCAATTCTGCACCGCTTTCAAGTCCTCTTGGCAGCCTTACTTCAGTATATTTTTGAACGATAGCTGTCATTTATAACTCTGCAGGTTTGTGAATTACAGTGCCCCTGAACTCCTTTCTTCAACTCGCTTTCTCGTGAGCTGGCCGCAACACCGCAGGATTGCTTCAGGCCCTAATCTGGTCCCGGCACGGCACGCTGAGCCTTTGTTTAATTCCTCTTCCTGGTGGGAAATGAGAGTTAAATTTGCCCGTCCAGACAGCTCCAGCTAGTCTGTCATTGGTTCTCCCTATTCCTGTTCATCTTCCGCAGAAATTGCAAACTGGACCAATCAGGAGGTTAAAGGCACTGACTCTCCAAGTCGGGAGAGTGTTAGTAAAGCATCTGGAATGTTGCACCCGAGGACCAGGGGACGAAAACTGAGACATATTTGAACACGTCTCCCGCTCTCATGGTTGATCATACTCTGGGTTCCACATGCATGTTTTAGCTGAAGTAAGAATACCTTAAACCTGGAAAGTTGAGACCCGTGGAATGGGTACCATGCAATATGACTTCAAAGGGTCTTCATTTGCTCACCGAACCTCTCCAATCCTATCACCTCTGCGTTTATGCCCCTGTACACACGCTTGATTCTCTTTCGGAGTCATAGCAGTCCATAGGTTTTAAGATACTTCCTAGTCAGGTACATTCTTAGGTGTTTAATATTGGGTGATGAGTCCGTTTCGTTGAGCAAGGAGTAGCTGTTGTCTGTTCCATATTTGGCTTAAGGAACTTTATCTGTGCTCATTTCAATCTCTGGTTTTATGCAGCACCCCAACTCACCTTTCCCCTTAAGCAAGCATAAGTTGGTTTTCTAAATTTGAGACCCTGTTCTGTTTTGTAATTCAGTTCCTGTGTAGCCAAGGTTACATTCCGTGTATTAGTGATATCTTTTGATATTTCTTTTTCTGTGTGACTTATTTCAGTTAGAATCATCGTACCTGAATCCACTCATTATGCTGCTACGGGCCTGATGACATAGATTTCATTGCTGAGTGATACTGCATTGTACGTAAGTACCACCACTTCTTTATCCATTTTTCACTTTCTGCGATATTGAACTTGTACGGTAAACCAGGTTCTTGTAAACAGAGCCGTCCCAACCTTTGGGGTCGCTGTGTCTTTTTGACTTTAATTTCCCTAAGCTATAGGACCATAAGTGGAATTGCCCTAGGCTCTGTTGCTTTGTTTTTTAGATGTTTCAGGAAACACCATACACTTCTCCCAAGTGGCTGTTTGCAATTTACATCCCGCCCATCAGCATAATAAGGCTCCCAGTTCTCCATGGCCTGTCCTGCCTTTCTGGATTTTACACTTTTTTCAAATGGCCCTTTTGACCGCGGGGAAGTGAGACTTCATTGTAGTGCAGATTTCCTTTGCAAGCTTGCTTGGTTGGCCAAAAAGGGCGTATGCGTTTTTTCCTGAATATATTCAGGAAAAAACGCATACACCCTTTTTGGCCAAGTGCATCATTGTGGAAGTTCTGCCTCTTTTCCTATGCTTTAAATGCAATTCCAGTCTACCTCCTGAATTCGGTTTCCTGCAATTCTGCACTGCTTTCAAGTCCTCTTGGCAGCCTTAGTTCAGTATATTTTTGGACGATAGCTGTCATTTATAACTCTGCAGGTTTGTGAATTACAGTGCCCCTGAGCTCCTTTCTTCAACTCGCTTTCTCGTGAGCTGGCCGCAACACCGCATGTTGGCTTCAGGCCCTAATCTGGTTCCGGCACGGCACGCTGAGCCTTTGGTTAATTCCTCTTCCTGGTGGGAAATGAGAGTTAAATTTGCCCGTCCAGACACTTCCAGCTAGTCTGTCATTAGTTCTCCCTATTCCTGTTCATCTTCCGCAGAAATTGCAAACTGGGCCAAACAGGAGGTTAAAGGCACTGACTCTCCAAGTCGGGAGAGTGTTAGTAAAGCATCTGGAATGTTGCACCCGAGTACCAGGGGACGAAAACTGACACATATTGGAACACGTCTCCCGATCACACGGTTGATCATACTCTGGGTTCCACATGCATGTTTTAGCTGAAGGAAGAATGCCTTAAACCTGGAGAGTTGAGACCCGTGGAATGGGTACCATGCAATATGACTTCAAAGGGTCTTCATTTGCTCACCGAACCTCTCCAATCCTATCACTGCTGCATTTATGCCCCTGTACACACGCTTGATTCTCTTTCGGAGACATAGCAATCCTTATGGTTTAAGCTACTTAATAGTCAGGTACATTCTTAGGTGTTTAATATTGGGTGATGAGTCCGTTTCGTTGAGCAAGGAGTAGCTGCTGTCTGTTCCATATTTGGCTTAAGGAACTTTATCTGTGCTCATTTCAATCTCTGGTTTTATGCAGCACCCCAACTCACCTTTCCCCTTAAGCAAGCATAAGTTGGTTTTCTAAATTTGAGACCCTGTTCTGTTTTGTAATTCAGTTCCTGTGTAGCCAAGGTTACATTCCGTGTATTAGTGATATCTTATGATGTTTCTTTTTCTGTGTGACTTATTTCAGTTAGAATCATCGTACCTGAATCCACTCATTATGCTGCTACGGGCCTGATGACATAGATTTCCTTGCTGAGTGATACTGCATTGTACGTAAGTACCACCACTTCTTTATCCATTTTTCACTTTCTGCGATATTGAACTTGTACCGTAAACCAGGTTCTTGTAAACAGAGCCGTCCCAACCTTTGGGGTGGCTGTGTCTTTTGATTTTAATTTCCCTAAGCTATAGGACCATAAGTGGAAGTGGCCTAGGCTCTGTTGCTTTGTTTTTTAGATGTTTCAGGAAACACCATACACTTCTCCCGAGTGGCTGTTCGCAATTTACATCCCGCCCATCAGCATAACAAGGCTCCCAGTTCTCCATGGCCTGTCCTGCCTTTCTGGATTTTACACTTTTTTCAGATGGCCCTTTTGACCGGGGGGAAGTGAGACTTCATTGTAGTGCAGATTTCCTTTGCAAGCTTGCTTGGTTGGCCAAAAAGGGCGTATGCGTTTTTTCCTGAATATATTGAGGAAAAAACGCATACGCCCTTTTTGTCCAAGTGCATCATTGTGGACGTTCTGCCTCTTTTCCTATGCTTTAAATGCAATTCCAGTCTACCTCCTGAAATCGGTTTCCTGCAATTCTGCCCCGCTTTCAAGTCCTCTTGGCAGCCTTACTTCAGTATATTTTTGGACGATAGCTGTCATTTATAACTCTGCAGGTTTGTGAATTACAGTGCCCCTGAGCTCCTTTCTTCAACTCGCTTTCTCGTGAGCTGGCCGCAACACCGCAGGATGGCTTCAGGCCCTAATCTTGTTCCGGCACGGCATGCTGAGCCTTTGGTTAATTCCTCTTCCTGGTGGGAAATGAGAGTTAAATTTGCCCGTCCAGACACCTCCAGGTAGTCTGTCATTGGTTCTCCCTATTCCTGTTCATCTTCCGCAGAAATTGCAAACTGGGCCAAACAGGAGGTTAAAGGCACTGACTCTCCAAGTCGGGAGAGTGTTAGTAAAGCGTCTGGAATGTTGCACCGAGTACCAGGGGATGAAAACTGACACATATTTGAACACATCTCCCGATCACACGGTTGATCATACTCTGGGTTCCACATGCATGTTTTAGCTGAAGGAAGAATGCCTTAAACCTGGAGAGTTGAGACCCGTGGAATGGGTACCATGCAATATGACTTCAAAGGGTCTTCATTTGCTCACTGAACCTCTCCAATCCTATCACTGCTGCGTTTATGCCCCTGTACACACGCTTGATTCTCTTTCGGAGACATAGCAATCCATAGGTTTTAAGATACTTCCTAGTCAGGTATATTCTTAGGTTTTTAATATGGGGTGTTGAGTCCATTTCGTTGAGCAAGGAGTAGCTCTTGTCTATTCCATATTTGGCTTAAGGAACTTTATCTGTGCTCATTTCAATCTCTGGTTTTATGCAGCACCCCAACTCACCTTTCCCCTTAAGCAAGCATAAGTTGGTTTTCTAAATTTGAGACACTGTTCTGTTTTGTAATTCAGTTCCTGTGTAGCCAAGTTTACATTCGGTGTATTAGTGATATCTTATGATGTTTCTTTTTCTGTGTGACTTATTTCAGTTAGAATCATCATACCTGAATCCACTCATTATGCTGCTACGGGCCTGATGACATAGATTTCCTTGCTGAGTGATATTGCATTGTACGTAAGTACCACAACTTCTTTATCCATTTTTCACTTTCTGCGATATTGAACTTGTACCGTAAACCAGGTTCTTGTAAACAGAGCCGTCCCAACCTTTGGGGTGGCTGTGTCTTTTTGATTTTAATTTCCCTAAGCTATAGGACCATAAGTGGAAGCGCCCTAGGCTCTGTTGCTTTGTTTTTTAGATGTTTCAGGAAACACCATACACTTCTCCCGAGTGGCTGTTGGCAATTTACATCCCGCCCATCAGCATAACAAGGCTCCCAGTTCTCCATGGCCTGTCCTGCCTTTCTGGATTTTACACTTTTTTCAGATGGCCCTTTTGACCGGGGGGAAGTGAGACTTCATTGTAGTGCAGATTTCCTTTGCAAGCTTGCTTGGTTGGCCAAAAAGGGCGTATGCGTTTTTTCCTGAATATATTCAGGAAAAAACGCATACGCGCTTTTTGGCCAAGTGCATCATTGTGGACGTTCTGCCTCTTTTCCTATGCTTTAAATGCAATTCCAGTCTACCTCCTGAAATCGGTTTCCTGCAATTCTGCCCTGCATTCAAGTCCTCTTGGCAGCCTTACTTCAGTATATTTTTGGACGATAGCTATCATTTATAACTCTGCAGGTTTGTGAATTACAGTGCCCCTGAGCTCCTTTCTTCAACTCGCTTTCTCGTGAGCTGGCCGCAACACCGCAGGATGGCTTCAGGCCCTAATCTGGTTCCGGCACGGCATGCTGAGCCTTTGGTTAATTCCTCTTCCTGGTGGGAAATGAGAGTTAAATTTGCCCGTCCAGACACCTCCAGCTAGTCTGTCATTGGTTCTCCCTATTCCTGTTCATCTTCCGCAGAAATTGCAAACTGGGCCAAACAGGAGGTTAAAGGCACTGACTCTCCAAGTCGGGAGAGTGTTAGTAAAGCGTCTGGAATGTTGCACCGAGTACCAGGGGATGAAAACTGACACATATTTGAACACATCTCCCGATCACACGGTTGATCATACTCTGGGTTCCACATGCATGTTTTAGCTGAAGGAAGAATGCCTTAAACCTGGAGAGTTGAGACCCGTGGAATGCGTACCATGCAATATGACTTCAAAGGGTCTTCATTTGCTCACCGAACCTCTCCAATCCTATCACTGCTGCGTTTATGCCCCTGTACACACGCTTGATCCTCTTTCGGAGACATAGCAATCCTTATGGTTTAAGCTACTTAATAGTCAGGTACATTCTTAGGTGTTTAATATTGGGTGATGAGTCCGTTTCGTTGTGCAAGTAGTAGCTCTTGTCTATTCCATATTTGGCTTAAGGAAGTTTATCTGTGCTCATTTCAATCTCTGGTTTTATGCAGCACCCCAACTCACCTTTCCCCTTAAGCAAGCATAAGTTGGTTTTCTAAATTTGAGACCCTGTTCTGTTTTGTAATTCAGTTCCTGTGTAGCCAAGTTTACATTCCGTGTATTAGTGATATCTTATGATGTTTCTTTTTCTGTGTGACTTATTTCAGTTAGAATCATCGTACCTGAATCCACTCATTATGCTGCTACGGGCCTGATGACATAGATTTCATTGCTGAGTGATACTGCATTGTACGTAAGTACCACAACTTCTTTATCCATTTTTCACTTTCTGCGATATTGAACTTGTACCGTAAACCAGGTTCTTGTAAACAGAGCCGTCCCAACCTTTGGGGTGGCTGTGTCTTTTGATTTTAATTTCCCTAAACTATAGGACCATAAGTGGAAGTGCCCTAGGCTCTGTTGCTTTGTTTTTTAGATGTTTCAGGAAACACCATACACTTCTCCCGAGTGGCTGTTGGCAATTTACATCCCGCCCATCAGCATAACAAGGCTCCCAGTTCTCCATGGCCTGTCCTGCCTTTCTGGATTTTACACTTTTTTCAGATGGCCCTTTTGACCGGGGGGAAGTGAGACTTCATTGTAGTGCAGATTTCCTTTGCAAGCTTGCTTGGTTGGCCAAAAAGAGCGTATGCGTTTTTTCCTGAATATATTCAGGAAAAAACGCATACGCCCTTTTTGGCCAAGTGCATCATTGTGGACGTTCTGCCTCTTTTCCTATGCTTTAAATGCAATTCCAGTCTACCTCCTGAAATCGGTTTCCTGCAATTCTGCCCCGCTTTCAAGTCCTCTTGGTAGCCTTACTTCAGTATATTTTTGGACGATAGCTGTCATTTATAACTCTGCAGGTTTGTGAATTACAGTGCCCCTGAGCTCCTTTCTTCAACTCGCTTTCTCGTGAGCTGGCCACAACACCGCAGGATGGCTTCAGGCCCTAATCTGGTTCCGGCACGGCACGCTGAGCCTTTGGTTAATTCCTCTTCCTGGTGGGAAATGAGAGTTAAATTTGCCCGTCCAGACACCTCCAGCTAGTCTGTCATTGGTTCTCCCTATTCCTGTTCATCTTCCGCAGAAATTGCAAACTGGGCCAAACAGGAGGTTAAAGGCACTGACTCTCCAAGTCGGGAGAGTGTTAGTAAAGCGTCTGGAATGTTGCACCCGAGTACCAGGGGACGAAAACTGACACATATTGGAGCACGTCTCCCGATCACACGGTTGATCATACTCTGGGTTCCACATGCATGTTTTAGCTGAAGGAAGAATGCCTTAAACCTGGAGAGTTGAGACCCGTGGAATGGGTACCATGCAATATGACTTCAAAGGGTCTTCATTTGCTCACCGAACTTCTCCAATCCTATCACTGCTGCGTTTTTGCCCCTGTACACACGCTTGATTTTCTTTCGGAGACATAGCAATCCATAGGTTTTAAGATACTTCCTAGTCAGGTACACTCTTAAGCATTTAATATGGGGTGTTGAGTGCATTTCGTTGAGCAAGGAGTAGCTGTTGTCTATTCCATATTTGGCATAAGGAACTTTATCTGTGCTCATTTCAATCTCTGGTTTTATGCAGCACCCCAACTCACCTTTCCCCTTAAGGAAGCATAAGTTGGTTTTCTTAATTTGAGACCCTGTTCTGTTTTGTAATTCAGTTCCTGTGTAGCCAAGTTTACATTCCGTGTATTAGTGATATCTTATGATGTTTCTTTTTCTGTGTGACTTATTTCAGTTAGAATCATCATACCTGAATCCACTCATTATGCTGCTACGGGCCTGATGACATAGATTTCCTTGCTGAGTGATATTGCATTGTACGTAAGTACCACAACTTCTTTATCCATTTTTCACTTTCTGCGATATTGAACTTGTACCGTAAATCAGGTTCTTGTAAACAGAGCCGTCCCAACTTTTGGGGTGGCTCTGTCTTTTTGATTTTAATTTCCCTAAGCTATAGGACCATAAGTGGAAGTGCCCTAGGCTCTGTTGCTTTGTTTTTTAGATGTTTCAGGAAACACCATACACTTCTCCCGAGTGGCTGTTGGCAATTTACATCCCGCCCATCAGCATAACAAGGCTCCCAGTTCTCCATGGCCTGTCCTGCCTTTCTGGATTTTACACTTTTTTCAGATGGCCCTTTTGACCGGGGGGAAGTGAGACTTCATTGTAGTGCAGATTTCCTTTGCAAGCTTGCTTGGTTGGCCAAAAAGGGCGTATGCGTTTTTTCCTGAATATATTCAGGAAAAAACGCATACGCCCTTTTTGGCCAAGTGCATCATTGTGGACGTTCTGCCTCTTTTCCTATGCTTTAAATGCAATTCCAGTCTACCTCCTGAAATCGGTTTCCTGCAATTCTGCCCCACTTTCAAGTCCTCTTGGTAGCCTTACTTCAGTATATTTTTGGACGATAGCTGTCATTTATAACTCTGCAGGTTTGTGAATTACAGTGCCCCTGAGCTCCTTTCTTCAACTCGCTTTCTCGTGAGCTGGCCGCAACACCGCAGGATGGCTTCAGGCCCTAATCTGGTTCCGGCATGGCACGCTGAGCCTTTGGTTAATTCCTCTTCCTGGTGGGAAATGAGAGTTAAATTTGCCCGTCCAGAAACCTCCAGCTAGTCTCTCATTGGTTCTCCCTATTCCTGTTCATCTTCCGCAGAAATTGCAAACTGGGCCAAACAAGAGGTTAAAGGCACTGACTCTCCAAGTCGGGAGAGTGTTAGTAAAGCGTCTGGAATGTTGCACCCGAGTACCAGGGGACGAAAACTGACACATATTGGAACACGTCTCCCGATCTCACGGTTGATCATACTCTGGGTTCCACATGCATGTTTTAGCTGAAGGAAGAATCCCTTAAACCTGGAAAGTTGAGACCCGTGGAATGGGTACCATGCAATATGACTTCAAAGGGTCTTCATTTGCTCACCGAACCTCTCCAATCCTATCACTGCTGCGTTTATGCCCCTGTACACACGCTTGATTCTCTTTCGGAGACATAGCAGTCCATAGGTTTTAAGATATTTCCTAGTCAGGTACATTCTTAGGCGTTTAATATGGGGTGTTGAGTCCATTTCGTTGAGCAAGGAGTAGCTCTTGTCTATTCCATATTTGACTTAAGGAACTTTATCTGTGCTCATTTCAATCTCTGGTTTTATTCATTACCCCAACTCCCCTTTCCCCTTAAGGAAGCATAAGTTGGTTTTCTTAATTTGAGACCCTGTTGTGTTTTGTAATTCAGTTCCTGTGTAGCCAAGGTTACATTCCGTGTATTAGTGATATCTTATGATGTTTCTTTTTCTGTGTGACTTATTTCAGTTAGAATCATCATACCTGAATCCACTCATTATGCTGCTACGGGCCTGATGACATAGATTTCCTTGCTGAGTGATATTGCATTGTACGTAAGTACCACAAATTCTTTATCCATTTTTCACTTTCTGCGATATTGAACTTGTACCGTAAACCAGGTTCTTGTAAACAGAGCCGTCCCAACCTTTGAGGTGGCTGTGTCTTTTTGATTTTAATTTACCTAAGCTATAGGACCATAAGTGGAAGTGCCCTAGGCTCTGTTGCTTTGTTTTTTAGATGTTTCAGGAAACACCATACACTTCTCCCGAGTGGCTGTTGGCAATTTACATCCCGCCCATCAGCATAACAAGGCTCCCAGTTCTCCATGGCCTGTCCTGCCTTTCTGGATTTTACACTTTTTTCAGATGGCCCTTTTGACCGGGGGGAAGTGAGACTTCATTGTAGTGCAGATTTCCTTTGCAAGCTTGCTTGGTTGGCCAAAAAGAGCGTATGCGTTTTTTCCTGAATATATTCAGGAAAAAACGCATACGCCCTTTTTGGCCAAGTGCATCATTGTGGACGTTCTGCCTCTTTTCCTATGCTTTAAATGCAATTCCAGTCTACCTCCTGAAATCGGTTTCCTGCAATTCTGCCCCGCTTTCAAGTCCTCTTGGTAGCCTTACTTCAGTATATTTTTGGACGATAGCTGTCATTTATAACTCTGCAGGTTTGTGAATTACAGTGCCCCTGAGCTCCTTTCTTCAACTCGCTTTCTCGTGAGCTGGCCACAACACCGCAGGATGGCTTCAGGCCCTAATCTGGTTCCGGCACGGCACGCTGAGCCTTTGGTTAATTCCTCTTCCTGGTGGGAAATGAGAGTTAAATTTGCCCGTCCAGACACCTCCAGCTAGTCTGTCATTGGTTCTCCCTATTCCTGTTCATCTTCCGCAGAAATTGCAAACTGGGCCAAACAGGAGGTTAAAGGCACTGACTCTCCAAGTCGGGAGAGTGTTAGTAAAGCGTCTGGAATGTTGCACCCGAGTACCAGGGGACGAAAACTGACACATATTGGAGCACGTCTCCCGATCACACGGTTGATCATACTCTGGGTTCCACATGCATGTTTTAGCTGAAGGAAGAATGCCTTAAACCTGGAGAGTTGAGACCCGTGGAATGGGTACCATGCAATATGACTTCAAAGGGTCTTCATTTGCTCACCGAACTTCTCCAATCCTATCACTGCTGCGTTTTTGCCCCTGTACACACGCTTGATTTTCTTTCGGAGACATAGCAATCCATAGGTTTTAAGATACTTCCTAGTCAGGTACACTCTTAAGCATTTAATATGGGGTGTTGAGTGCATTTCGTTGAGCAAGGAGTAGCTGTTGTCTATTCCATATTTGGCATAAGGAACTTTATCTGTGCTCATTTCAATCTCTGGTTTTATGCAGCACCCCAACTCACCTTTCCCCTTAAGGAAGCATAAGTTGGTTTTCTTAATTTGAGACCCTGTTCTGTTTTGTAATTCAGTTCCTGTGTAGCCAAGTTTACATTCCGTGTATTAGTGATATCTTATGATGTTTCTTTTTCTGTGTGACTTATTTCAGTTAGAATCATCATACCTGAATCCACTCATTATGCTGCTACGGGCCTGATGACATAGATTTCCTTGCTGAGTGATATTGCATTGTACGTAAGTACCACAACTTCTTTATCCATTTTTCACTTTCTGCGATATTGAACTTGTACCGTAAATCAGGTTCTTGTAAACAGAGCCGTCCCAACTTTTGGGGTGGCTCTGTCTTTTTGATTTTAATTTCCCTAAGCTATAGGACCATAAGTGGAAGTGCCCTAGGCTCTGTTGCTTTGTTTTTTAGATGTTTCAGGAAACACCATACACTTCTCCCGAGTGGCTGTTGGCAATTTACATCCCGCCCATCAGCATAACAAGGCTCCCAGTTCTCCATGGCCTGTCCTGCCTTTCTGGATTTTACACTTTTTTCAGATGGCCCTTTTGACCGGGGGGAAGTGAGACTTCATTGTAGTGCAGATTTCCTTTGCAAGCTTGCTTGGTTGGCCAAAAAGGGCGTATGCGTTTTTTCCTGAATATATTCAGGAAAAAACGCATACGCCCTTTTTGGCCAAGTGCATCATTGTGGACGTTCTGCCTCTTTTCCTATGCTTTAAATGCAATTCCAGTCTACCTCCTGAAATCGGTTTCCTGCAATTCTGCCCCACTTTCAAGTCCTCTTGGTAGCCTTACTTCAGTATATTTTTGGACGATAGCTGTCATTTATAACTCTGCAGGTTTGTGAATTACAGTGCCCCTGAGCTCCTTTCTTCAACTCGCTTTCTCGTGAGCTGGCCGCAACACCGCAGGATGGCTTCAGGCCCTAATCTGGTTCCGGCATGGCACGCTGAGCCTTTGGTTAATTCCTCTTCCTGGTGGGAAATGAGAGTTAAATTTGCCCGTCCAGAAACCTCCAGCTAGTCTCTCATTGGTTCTCCCTATTCCTGTTCATCTTCCGCAGAAATTGCAAACTGGGCCAAACAAGAGGTTAAAGGCACTGACTCTCCAAGTCGGGAGAGTGTTAGTAAAGCGTCTGGAATGTTGCACCCGAGTACCAGGGGACGAAAACTGACACATATTGGAACACGTCTCCCGATCTCACGGTTGATCATACTCTGGGTTCCACATGCATGTTTTAGCTGAAGGAAGAATCCCTTAAACCTGGAAAGTTGAGACCCGTGGAATGGGTACCATGCAATATGACTTCAAAGGGTCTTCATTTGCTCACCGAACCTCTCCAATCCTATCACTGCTGCGTTTATGCCCCTGTACACACGCTTGATTCTCTTTCGGAGACATAGCAGTCCATAGGTTTTAAGATATTTCCTAGTCAGGTACATTCTTAGGCGTTTAATATGGGGTGTTGAGTCCATTTCGTTGAGCAAGGAGTAGCTCTTGTCTATTCCATATTTGACTTAAGGAACTTTATCTGTGCTCATTTCAATCTCTGGTTTTATTCATTACCCCAACTCCCCTTTCCCCTTAAGGAAGCATAAGTTGGTTTTCTTAATTTGAGACCCTGTTGTGTTTTGTAATTCAGTTCCTGTGTAGCCAAGGTTACATTCCGTGTATTAGTGATATCTTATGATGTTTCTTTTTCTGTGTGACTTATTTCAGTTAGAATCATCATACCTGAATCCACTCATTATGCTGCTACGGGCCTGATGACATAGATTTCCTTGCTGAGTGATATTGCATTGTACGTAAGTACCACAAATTCTTTATCCATTTTTCACTTTCTGCGATATTGAACTTGTACCGTAAACCAGGTTCTTGTAAACAGAGCCGTCCCAACCTTTGAGGTGGCTGTGTCTTTTTGATTTTAATTTACCTAAGCTATAGGACCATAAGTGGAAGTGCCCTAGGCTCTGTTGCTTTGTTTTTTAGATGTTTCAGGAAACACCATACACTTCTCCCGAGTGGCTGTTGGCAATTTACATCCCGCCCATCAGCATAACAAGGCTCCCAGTTCTCCATGGCCTGTCCTGCCTTTCTGGATTTTACACTTTTTTCAGATGGCCCTTTTGACCGGGGGGAAGTGAGACTTCATTGTAGTGCAGATTTCCTTTGCAAGCTTGCTTGGTTGGCCAAAAAGGGCGTATGCGTTTTTTCCTGAATATATTCAGGAAAAAACGCATACGCCCTTTTTGGCCAAGTGCATCATTGTGGACGTTCTGCCTCTTTTCCTATGCTTTAAATGCAATTCCAGTCTACCTCCTGAAATCGGTTTCCTGCAATTCTGCACTGCTTTCAAGTCCTCTTGGCAGCCTTAGTTCAGTATATTTTTGGACGATAGCTGTCATTTATAACTCTGCAGGTTTGTGAATTACAGTGCCCCAGAGCTCCTTTCTTCAACTCGCTTTCTCGTGAGCTGGCCGCAACACCGCATGTTGGCTTCAGGCCCTAATCTGGTTCCGGCACGGCACGCTGAGCCTTTGGTTAATTCCTCTTCCTGGTGGGAAATGAGAGTTAAATTTGCCCGTCCAGACACTTCCAGCTAGTCTGTCATTGGTTCTCCCTATTCCTGTTCATCTTCCGCAGAAATTGCAAACTGGGCCAAACAGGAGGTTAAAGGCACTGACTCTCCAAGTCGGGAGAGTGTTAGTAAAGTGTCTGGAATGTTGCACCCGAGTACCAGGGGACGAAAACTGACACATATTGGAACACGTCTCCCGATCACACGGTTGATCATACTCTGGGTTCCACATGCATGTTTTAGCTGAAGGAAGAATGCCTTAAACCTGGAGAGTTGAGACCCGTGGAATGGGTACCATGCAATATGAATTCAAAGGGTCTTCATTTGCTCACCGAACCTCTCCAATACTATCACTGCTGCGTTTATGCCCCTGTACACACGCTTGATTCTCTTTCAGAGACATAGCAATCCATAGGTTTTAAGATACTTCCTAGTCAGGTATATTCTTAGGTGTTTAATATGGGGTGTTGAGTCCATTTCGTTGAGCAAGGAGTAGCTCTTGTCTATTCCATATTTGGCTTAAGGAACTTTATCTGTGCTCATTTCAATCTCTGGTTTTATGCAGCACCCCAACTCACCTTTCCCCTTAAGCAAGCATAAGTTGGTTTTCTAAATCTGAGACCCTGTTCTGTTTTGTAATTCAGTTCCTGTGTAGCCAAGGTTACATTCCGTGTATTAGTGATATCTTATGATGTTTCTTTTCCTGTGTGACTTATTTCAGTTAGAATCATCATATCTGAATCCACTCATTATGCTGCTACGGGCCTGATGACATAGATTTCATTGCTGAGTGATATTGCATTGTACGTAAGTACCACAACTTCTTTATCCATTTTTCACTTTCTGCGATATTGAACTTGTACCGTAAACCAGTTTCTTGTAAACAGAGCCGTCCCAACCTTTGGGGTGGCTGTGTCTTTTGATTTTAATTTCCCTAAGCTATAGGACCATAAGTGGAAGTGCCCTAGGCTCTGTTGCTTTGTTTTTTAGATGTTTCAGGAAACACCATACACTTCTCCCGAGTGGCTGTTGGCAATTTACATCCCGCCCATCAGCATAACAAGGCTCCCAGTTCTCCATGGCCTGTCCTGCCTTTCTGGATTTTATACTTTTTTCAGATGGCCCTTTTGACCGGGGGGAAGTGAGACTTCATTGTAGTGCAGATTTCCTTTGCAAGCTTGCTTGGTTGGCCAAAAAGGGCGTATGCGTTTTTTCCTGAATATATTCAGGAAAAAACGCATACGCCCTTTTTGGCCAAGTGCATCATTGTGGACGTTCTGCCTCTTTTCCTATGCTTTAAATGCAATTCCAGTCTACCTCCTGAAATCGGTTTCCTGCAATTCTGCCCCGCTTTCAAGTTCTCTTGGCAGCCTTACTTCAGTATATTTTTGAACGATAGCTGTCATTTATAACTCTGCAGGTTTGTGAATTACAGTGCCCCTGAGCTCCTTTCTTCAACTCGCTTTCTCGTGAGCTGGCCGCAACACCGCAGGATGGCTTCAGGCCCTAATCTTGTTCCGGCATGGCACGCTGAGCCTTTGGTTAATTCCACTTCCTGGTGGGAAATGAGAGTTAAATTTGCCCGTCCAGACACCTCCATCTAGTCTCTCATTGGTTCTCCCTATTCCTGTTCATCTTCCGCAGAAATTGCAAACTGGGCCAAACAGGAGGTTAAAGGCACTGACTCTCCAAGTCGGGAGAGTGTTAGTAAAGCGTCTGGAATGTTGCACCCGAGTACCAGGGGACGAAAACTGAGACATATTGGAACACGTCTCCCGATCACACGGTTGATCATACTCTGGGTTCCACATGCATGTTTCAGCTGAAGGAAGAATACCTTAAACCTGGAGAGTTGAGACCCGTGGAATGGGTACCATGCAATATGACTTCAAAGGGTCTTCATTTGCTCACCGAACTTCTCCAATCCTATCACTGCTGCGTTTTTGCCCCTGTACACACGCTTGATTCTCTTTCGGAGACATAGCAATCCATAGGTTTTAAGATACTTCCTAGTCAGGTACACTCTTAAGCATTTAATATGGGGTGTTGAGTCCATTTCGTTGAGCAAGGAGTAGCTCTTGTCTATTCCATATTTGGCTTAAGGAACTTTATCTGTGCTCATTTCAATCTCTGGTTTTATGCAGCACCCCAACTCACCTTTCCCCTTAAGCAAGCATAAGTTGGGTTTCTAAATTTGAGACCCTGTTCTGTTTTGTAATTCAGTTCCTGTGTAGCCAAGGTTACATTCCGTGTATTAGTGATATCTTATGATGTTTCTTTTTCTGTGTGACTTATTTCAGTTAGAATCATCATACCTGAATCCACTCATTATGCTGCTACGGGCCTGATGACATAGATTTCCTTGCTGAGTGATATTGCATTGTACGTAAGTACCACAACTTCTTTATCCATTTTTCACTTTCTGCGATATTGAACTTGTACCGTAAACCAGGTTCTTGTAAACAGAGCCGTCCCAACCTTTGGGGTGGCTGTGTCTTTTGATTTTAATTTCCCTAAGCTATAGGACCATAAGTGGAAGTGCCCTAGGCTCTGTTGCTTTGTTTTTTAGATGTTTCAGGAAACACCATACACTTCTCCCGAGTGGCTGTTGGCAATTTACATCCCGCCCATCAGCATAACAAGGCTCCCAGTTCTCCATGGCCTGTCCTGCCTTTCTGGATTTTACACTTTTTTCAGATGGCCCTTTTGACCGGGGGGAAGTGAGACTTCATTGTAGTGCAGATTTCCTTTGCAAGCTTGCTTGGTTGGCCAAAAAGGGCGTATGCGTTTTTTCCTGAATATATTCAGGAAAAAACGCATACGCCCTTTTTGGCCAAGTGCATCATTGTGGACGTTCTGCCTCTTTTCCTATGCTTTCAATGCAATTCCAGTCTACCTCCTGAAATCGGTTTCCTGCAATTCTGCCCCGCTTTCAAGTCCTCTTGGCAGCCTTACTTCAGTATATTTTTGGACGATAGCTATCATTTATAACTCTGCAGGTTTGTGAATTACAGTGCCCCTGAGCTCCTTTCTTCAACTCGCTTTCTCGTGAGCTGGCCGCAACACCGCAGGATGGCTTCAGGCCCTAATCTGGTTCCGGCACGGCACGCTGAGCCTTTGGTTAATTCCTCTTCCTGGTGGGAAATGAGAGTTAAATTTGCCCGTCCAGACACCTCCAGCTAGTCTGTCATTGGTTCTCCCTATTCCTGTTCATCTTCCGCAGAAATTGCAAACTGGGCCAAACAGGAGGTTAAAGGCACTGACTCTCCAAGTCGGGAGAGTGTTAGTAAAGCATCTGGAATGTTGTACCGAGTACCAGGGGATGAAAACTGAGACATATTGGAACACTTCTCCCGATCACACGGTTGATCATACTCTGGGTTCCACATGCATGTTTTAGCTGAAGGAAGAATGCCTTAAACCTGGAGAGTTGAGACCCGTGGAATGGGTACCATGCAATATGACTTCAAAGGGTCTTCATTTGCTCACCGAACCTCTCCAATCCTATCACTGCTGCGTTTATGCCCCTGTACACACGCCTTATTCTCTTTCGGAGTCATAGCAGTCCATAGGTTTTAAGATACTTCCTAGTCAGGTACATTCTTAGGTGTTTAATATTGGGTGATGAGTCCGTTTCGTTGAGCAAGGAGTAGCTGTTGTCTGTTCCATATTTGGCTTAAGGAACTTTATCTGTGCTCATTTCAATCTCTGGTTTTATGCAGCACCCCAACTCACCTTTCCCCTTAAGCAAGCATAAGTTGGTTTTCTAAATTTGAGACCCTGTTCTGTTTTGTAATTCAGTTCCTGTGTAGCCAAGGTTACATTCCGTGTATTAGTGATATCTTATGATGTTTCTTTTTCTGTGTGACTTATTTCAGTTAGAATCATCGTACCTGAATCCACTCATTATGCTGCTACCGGCCTGATGACATAGATTTCATTGCTGAGTGATACTGCATTGTACGTAAGTACCACAACTTCTTTATCCATTTTTCACTTCCTGCGATATTGAACTTGTACCGTAAACCAGGTTCTTGTAAACAGAGCCGTCCCAACCTTTGGGGTGGCTGTGTCTTTTTGATTTTAATTTCCCTAAGCTATAGGACCATAAGTGGAAATGCCCTAGGCTCCGTTGCTTTGTTTTTCAGATGTTTCAGGAAACACCATACAGTTCTCCCGAGTGGCTGTTGGCAATTTACATCCCGCCCATCAGCATAACAAGGCTCCCAGTTCTCCATGGCCTGTCCTGCCTTTCTGGATTTTACACTTTTTTCAGATGGCCCTTTTGACCGGCGGGAAGTGAGACTTCATTGTAGTGCAGATTTCCTTTGCAAGCTTGCTTGGTTGGCCAAAAAGGGCGTATGCGTTTTTTCCTGAATATATTCAGGAAAAAACGCATACGCCCTTTTTGGCCAAGTGCATCATTGTGGACGTTCTGCCTCTTTTCCTATGCTTTAAATGCAATTCCAGTCTACCTCCTGAAATCGGTTTCCTGCAATTCTGCCCCGCTTTCAAGTCCTCTTGGCAGCCTTACTTCAGTATATTTATGGACGATAGCTGTCATTTATAACTCTGCAGGTTTGTGAATTACAGTGCCCCTGAGCTCCTTTCTTCAACTCGCTTTCTCGTGAGCTGGCCGCAACACCGCAGGATGGCTTCAGGCCCTAATCTGGTTCCGGCACGGCACGCTGAGCCTTTGGTTAATTCCACTTCCTGGTGGGAAATGAGAGTTAAATTTGCCCGTCCAGACACCTCCAGCTAGTCTGTCATTGGTTCTCCCTATTCCTGTTCATCTTCCGCAGAAATTGCAAACTGGGCCAAACAGGAGGTTAAAGGCACTGACTCTCCAAGTCGGGAGAGTGTTAGTAAAGCGTCTGGAATGTTGCACCCGAGTACTAGGGGACGAAAACTGAGACATATTGGAACACGTCTCCCGATCACACGGTTGATCATACTCTGGGTTCCACATGCATGTTTTAGCTGAAGGAAGAATGCCTTAAACCTGGAGAGTTGAGACCCGTGGAATGGGTACCATGCAATATGACTTCAAAGGGTCTTCATTTGCTCACCGAACTTCTCCAGTCCTATCACTGCTGCGTTTATGCCCCTGTACACACGCTTGATTCTCTTTCGGAGACATAGCAATCCATAGGTTTTAAGATACTTCCTAGTCAGGTACACTCTTAGGCATTTAATATGGGGTGTTGAGTCCATTTCGTTGAGCAAGGAGTAGCTCTTGTCTATTCCATATTTGGCTTAAGGAACTTTATCTGTGCTCATTTCAATCTCTGGTTTTATGCAGCACCCCAACTCACCTTTCCCCTTAAGCACGCATAAGTTGGGTTTCTAAATTTGAGACCCTGTTCTGTTTTGGAATTCAGTTCCTGTGTAGCCAAGTTTACATTCCGTGTATTAGTGATATCCTATGATGTTTCTTTTTCTGTGTGACTTATTTCAGTAAGAATCATCATACCTGAATCCACTCATTATGCTGCTACGGGCCTGATGACATAGATTTCATTGCTGAGTGATATTGCATTGTACGTAAGTACCACAACTTCTTTATCCATTTTTCACTTTCTGTGATATTGAACTTGTACCGTAAACCAGGTTCTTGTAAACAGAGCCGTCTCAATCTTTGGGGTGGCTGTGTCTTTTTGATTTTAATTTCCCTAAGCTATAGGACCATAAGTGGAAGTGCCCTAGGCTCTGTTGCTTTGTTTTTTAGATGTTTCAGGAAACACCATACACTTCTCCCGAGTGGCTGTTGGCAATTTACATCCCGCCCATCAGCATAACAAGGCTCCCAGTTCTCCATGGCCTGTCCTGCCTTTCTGGATTTTACACTTTTTTCAGATGGCCCTTTTGACCGGGGGGAAGTGAGACTTCACTGTAGTGCAGATTTCCTTTGCAAGCTTGCTTGGTTGGCCAAAAAGGGCGTATGCGTTTTTTCCTGAATATATTCAGGAAAAAACGCATACGCCCTTTTTGGCCAAGTGCATCATTGTGGACGTTCTGCCTCTTTTCCTATGCTTTAAATGCAATTCCAGTCTACCTCCTGAAATCGGTTTCCTGCAATTCTGCCCCGCTTTCAAGTCCTCTTGGCAGCCTTACTTCAGTATATTTTTGGACGATAGCTGTCATTTATAACTCTGCAGGTTTGTGAATTACAGTGCCCCTGAGCTCCTTTCTTCAACTCGCTTTCTCGTTAGCTGGCCGCAACACCGCAGGATGGCTTCAGGCCCTAATCTGGTTCCGGCATGGCACTCTGAGCCTCTGTTTAATTCCCCTTCCTGGTGGGAAATGAGAGTTAAATTTGCCCGTCCAGACACCTCCAGCTAGTCTGTCATTGGTTCTCCCTATTCCTGTTCACCTTCCGCAGAAATTGCAAACTGGGCCAAACAGGAGGTTAAAGGCACTGACTCTCCAAGTCGGGAGAGAGTAAAGCGTCTGGAATGTTGCACCCGAGCACCAGGGGACGAAAACTGACACATATTGGAACACGTCTCCCGATCACACGGTTGATCATACTCTGGGTTCCACATGCATGTTTTAGCTGAAGGAAGAATACCTTAAACCTGGAGAGTTGAGACCCGTGGAATGGGTACCATGCAATATGACTTCAAAGGGTCTTCATTTGCTCACCGAACCTCTCCAATCCTATCACTGCTGCGTTTATGCCCCTGTACACACGCTTGATTCTCTTTCGGAGACATAGAAGTCCATAGGTTTTAAGATACTTCCTAGTCAGGTACATTCTTAGGCATTTAATATGGGGTGTTGAGTCCATTTCGTTGAGCAAGGAGTAGCTCTTGTCTATTCCATATTTGACTTAAGGAACTTTATCTGTGCTCATTTCAATCTCTGGTTTTATGCAGCACCCCAACTCACCTTTCCCCTTAAGCAAGCATAAGTTGGGTTTCTAAATTTGAGACCCTGTTCTGTTTTGGAATTCAGTTCCTGTGTAGCCAAGTTTACATTCCGTGTATTAGTGATATCTTATGATGTTTCTTTTTCTGTGTGACTTATTTCAGTTAGAATCATCATACCTGAATCCACTCATTATGTTGCTACGGGCCTGATGACATAGATTTCATTGCTGAGTGATACTGCATTGTACGTAAGTACCACAACTTCTTTATCCATTTTTCACTTTCTGCGATATTGAACTTGTACCGTATATGAGGTTCTTGTAAACAGAGCCATCCCCAACTTTGGGGTGGCTGTGTCTTTTGATTTTAATTTCCCTAAGCTATAGGACCATAAGTTGAAGCGCCCTAGGCTCTGTTGCTTTGTTTTTTAGATGTTTCAGGAAACACCATACACTTCTCCCGAGTGGCTGTTGGCAATTTACATCCCGCCCATCAGCATAACAAGGCTCCCAGTTCTCCATGGCCTGTCCTGCCTTTCTGGATTTTACACTTTTTTCAGATGGCCCTTTTGACCGGGGGGAAGTGAGACTTCATTGTAGTGCAGATTTCCTTTGCAAGCTTGCTTGGTTGGCCAAAAAGGGCGTATGCGTTTTTTCCTGAATATATTCAGGAAAAAACGCATACGCCCTTTTTGGCCAAGTGCATCATTGTGGACGTTCTGCCTCTTTTCCTATGCTTTCAATGCAATTCCAGTCTACCTCCTGAAATCGGTTTCCTGCAATTCTGCCCCGCTTTCAAGTCCTCTTGGCAGCCTTACTTCAGTATATTTTTGGACGATAGCTATCATTTATAACTCTGCAGGTTTGTGAATTACAGTGCCCCTGAGCTCCTTTCTTCAACTCGCTTTCTCGTGAGCTGGCCGCAACACCGCAGGATGGCTTCAGGCCCTAATCTGGTTCCGGCACGGCACGCTGAGCCTTTGGTTAATTCCTCTTCCTGGTGGGAAATGAGAGTTAAATTTGCCCGTCCAGACACCTCCAGCTAGTCTGTCATTGGTTCTCCCTATTCCTGTTCATCTTCCGCAGAAATTGCAAACTGGGCCAAACAGGAGGTTAAAGGCACTGACTCTCCAAGTCGGGAGAGTGTTAGTAAAGCATCTGGAATGTTGTACCGAGTACCAGGGGATGAAAACTGAGACATATTGGAACACTTCTCCCGATCACACGGTTGATCATACTCTGGGTTCCACATGCATGTTTTAGCTGAAGGAAGAATGCCTTAAACCTGGAGAGTTGAGACCCGTGGAATGGGTACCATGCAATATGACTTCAAAGGGTCTTCATTTGCTCACCGAACCTCTCCAATCCTATCACTGCTGCGTTTATGCCCCTGTACACACGCTTGATTCTCTTTCGGAGACTAAGCAATCCATAGGTTTTAAGATACTTCCTAGTCAGGTACATTCTTAGGCGTTTAATATGGGGTGTTGAGTCCATTTCGATGAGCAAGGAGTAGCTCTTGTCTATTCCATATTTGGCTTAAGGAACTTTATCTGTGCTCATTTCAATCTCTGGTTTTATGCAGCACCCCAACTCACCTTTCCCCTTAAGCACGCATAAGTTGGGTTTCTAAATTTGAGACCCTGTTCTGTTTTGGAATTCAGTTCCTGTGTAGCCAAGTTTACATTCCGTGTATTAGTGATATCCTATGATGTTTCTTTTTCTGTGTGACTTATTTCAGTAAGAATCATCATACCTGAATCCACTCATTATGCTGCTACGGGCCTGATGACATAGATTTCATTGCTGAGTGATACTGCATTGTACGTAAGTACCACAACTTCTTTATCCATTTTTCACTTTCTGCGATATTGAACTTGTACCGTAAACCAGGTTCTTGTAAACAGAGCCGTCCCAACCTTTGGGGTGGCTGTGTCTTTTGATTTTAATTTCCCTAAGCTATAGGACCATAAGTGGAAGTGCCCTAGGCTCTGTTGCTTTGTTTTTTAGATGTTTCAGGAAACACCATACACTTCTCCCGAGTGGCTGTTGGCAATTTACATCCCGCCCATCAGCATAACAAGGCTCCCAGTTCTCCATGGCCTGTCCTGCCTTTCTGGATTTTATACTTTTTTCAGATGGCCCTTTTGACCGGGGGGAAGTGAGACTTCATTGTAGTGCAGATTTCCTTTGCAAGCTTGCTTGGTTGGCCAAAAAGGGCGTATGCGTTTTTTCCTGAATATATTCAGGAAAAAACGCATACGCCCTTTTTGGCCAAGTGCATCATTGTGGACGTTCTGCCTCTTTTCCTATGCTTTAAATGCAATTCCAGTCTACCTCCTGAAATCGGTTTCCTGCAATTCTGCCCCGCTTTCAAGTCCTCTTGGCAGCCTTACTTCAGTATATTTTTGAACGATAGCTGTCATTTATAACTCTGCAGGTTTGTGAATTACAGTGCCCCTGAGCTCCTTTCTTCAACTCGCTTTCTCGTGAGCTGGCCGCAACACCGCAGGATGGCTTCAGGCCCTAATCTTGTTCCGGCATGGCACGCTGAGCCTTTGGTTAATTCCACTTCCTGGTGGGAAATGAGAGTTAAATTTGCCCGTCCAGACACCTCCATCTAGTCTCTCATTGGTTCTCCCTATTCCTGTTCATCTTCCGCAGAAATTGCAAACTGGGCCAAACAGGAGGTTAAAGGCACTGACTCTCCAAGTCGGGAGAGTGTTAGTAAAGCGTCTGGAATGTTGCACCCGAGTACCAGGGGACGAAAACTGAGACATATTGGAACACGTCTCCCGATCACACGGTTGATCATACTCTGGGTTCCACATGCATGTTTCAGCTGAAGGAAGAATACCTTAAACCTGGAGAGTTGAGACCCGTGGAATGGGTACCATGCAATATGACTTCAAAGGGTCTTCATTTGCTCACCGAACTTCTCCAATCCTATCACTGCTGCGTTTTTGCCCCTGTACACACGCTTGATTCTCTTTCGGAGACATAGCAATCCATAGGTTTTAAGATACTTCCTAGTCAGGTACACTCTTAAGCATTTAATATGGGGTGTTGAGTCCATTTCGTTGAGCAAGGAGTAGCTCTTGTCTATTCCATATTTGGCTTAAGGAACTTTATCTGTGCTCATTTCAATCTCTGGTTTTATGCAGCACCCCAACTCACCTTTCCCCTTAAGCAAGCATAAGTTGGGTTTCTAAATTTGAGACCCTGTTCTGTTTTGTAATTCAGTTCCTGTGTAGCCAAGGTTACATTCCGTGTATTAGTGATATCTTATGATGTTTCTTTTTCTGTGTGACTTATTTCAGTTAGAATCATCATACCTGAATCCACTCATTATGCTGCTACGGGCCTGATGACATAGATTTCCTTGCTGAGTGATATTGCATTGTACGTAAGTACCACAACTTCTTTATCCATTTTTCACTTTCTGCGATATTGAACTTGTACCGTAAACCAGGTTCTTGTAAACAGAGCCGTCCCAACCTTTGGGGTGGCTGTGTCTTTTGATTTTAATTTCCCTAAGCTATAGGACCATAAGTGGAAGTGCCCTAGGCTCTGTTGCTTTGTTTTTTAGATGTTTCAGGAAACACCATACACTTCTCCCGAGTGGCTGTTGGCAATTTACATCCCGCCCATCAGCATAACAAGGCTCCCAGTTCTCCATGGCCTGTCCTGCCTTTCTGGATTTTACACTTTTTTCAGATGGCCCTTTTGACCGGGGGGAAGTGAGACTTCATTGTAGTGCAGATTTCCTTTGCAAGCTTGCTTGGTTGGCCAAAAAGGGCGTATGCGTTTTTTCCTGAATATATTCAGGAAAAAACGCATACGCCCTTTTTGGCCAAGTGCATCATTGTGGACGTTCTGCCTCTTTTCCTATGCTTTCAATGCAATTCCAGTCTACCTCCTGAAATCGGTTTCCTGCAATTCTGCCCCGCTTTCAAGTCCTCTTGGCAGCCTTACTTCAGTATATTTTTGGACGATAGCTATCATTTATAACTCTGCAGGTTTGTGAATTACAGTGCCCCTGAGCTCCTTTCTTCAACTCGCTTTCTCGTGAGCTGGCCGCAACACCGCAGGATGGCTTCAGGCCCTAATCTGGTTCCGGCACGGCACGCTGAGCCTTTGGTTAATTCCTCTTCCTGGTGGGAAATGAGAGTTAAATTTGCCCGTCCAGACACCTCCAGCTAGTCTGTCATTGGTTCTCCCTATTCCTGTTCATCTTCCGCAGAAATTGCAAACTGGGCCAAACAGGAGGTTAAAGGCACTGACTCTCCAAGTCGGGAGAGTGTTAGTAAAGCATCTGGAATGTTGTACCGAGTACCAGGGGATGAAAACTGAGACATATTGGAACACTTCTCCCGATCACACGGTTGATCATACTCTGGGTTCCACATGCATGTTTTAGCTGAAGGAAGAATGCCTTAAACCTGGAGAGTTGAGACCCGTGGAATGGGTACCATGCAATATGACTTCAAAGGGTCTTCATTTGCTCACCGAACCTCTCCAATCCTATCACTGCTGCGTTTATGCCCCTGTACACACGCCTTATTCTCTTTCGGAGTCATAGCAGTCCATAGGTTTTAAGATACTTCCTAGTCAGGTACATTCTTAGGTGTTTAATATTGGGTGATGAGTCCGTTTCGTTGAGCAAGGAGTAGCTGTTGTCTGTTCCATATTTGGCTTAAGGAACTTTATCTGTGCTCATTTCAATCTCTGGTTTTATGCAGCACCCCAACTCACCTTTCCCCTTAAGCAAGCATAAGTTGGTTTTCTAAATTTGAGACCCTGTTCTGTTTTGTAATTCAGTTCCTGTGTAGCCAAGGTTACATTCCGTGTATTAGTGATATCTTATGATGTTTCTTTTTCTGTGTGACTTATTTCAGTTAGAATCATCGTACCTGAATCCACTCATTATGCTGCTACCGGCCTGATGACATAGATTTCATTGCTGAGTGATACTGCATTGTACGTAAGTACCACAACTTCTTTATCCATTTTTCACTTCCTGCGATATTGAACTTGTACCGTAAACCAGGTTCTTGTAAACAGAGCCGTCCCAACCTTTGGGGTGGCTGTGTCTTTTTGATTTTAATTTCCCTAAGCTATAGGACCATAAGTGGAAATGCCCTAGGCTCCGTTGCTTTGTTTTTCAGATGTTTCAGGAAACACCATACAGTTCTCCCGAGTGGCTGTTGGCAATTTACATCCCGCCCATCAGCATAACAAGGCTCCCAGTTCTCCATGGCCTGTCCTGCCTTTCTGGATTTTACACTTTTTTCAGATGGCCCTTTTGACCGGCGGGAAGTGAGACTTCATTGTAGTGCAGATTTCCTTTGCAAGCTTGCTTGGTTGGCCAAAAAGGGCGTATGCGTTTTTTCCTGAATATATTCAGGAAAAAACGCATACGCCCTTTTTGGCCAAGTGCATCATTGTGGACGTTCTGCCTCTTTTCCTATGCTTTAAATGCAATTCCAGTCTACCTCCTGAAATCGGTTTCCTGCAATTCTGCCCCGCTTTCAAGTCCTCTTGGCAGCCTTACTTCAGTATATTTATGGACGATAGCTGTCATTTATAACTCTGCAGGTTTGTGAATTACAGTGCCCCTGAGCTCCTTTCTTCAACTCGCTTTCTCGTGAGCTGGCCGCAACACCGCAGGATGGCTTCAGGCCCTAATCTGGTTCCGGCACGGCACGCTGAGCCTTTGGTTAATTCCACTTCCTGGTGGGAAATGAGAGTTAAATTTGCCCGTCCAGACACCTCCAGCTAGTCTGTCATTGGTTCTCCCTATTCCTGTTCATCTTCCGCAGAAATTGCAAACTGGGCCAAACAGGAGGTTAAAGGCACTGACTCTCCAAGTCGGGAGAGTGTTAGTAAAGCGTCTGGAATGTTGCACCCGAGTACTAGGGGACGAAAACTGAGACATATTGGAACACGTCTCCCGATCACACGGTTGATCATACTCTGGGTTCCACATGCATGTTTTAGCTGAAGGAAGAATGCCTTAAACCTGGAGAGTTGAGACCCGTGGAATGGGTACCATGCAATATGACTTCAAAGGGTCTTCATTTGCTCACCGAACTTCTCCAGTCCTATCACTGCTGCGTTTATGCCCCTGTACACACGCTTGATTCTCTTTCGGAGACATAGCAATCCATAGGTTTTAAGATACTTCCTAGTCAGGTACACTCTTAGGCATTTAATATGGGGTGTTGAGTCCATTTCGTTGAGCAAGGAGTAGCTCTTGTCTATTCCATATTTGGCTTAAGGAACTTTATCTGTGCTCATTTCAATCTCTGGTTTTATGCAGCACCCCAACTCACCTTTCCCCTTAAGCACGCATAAGTTGGGTTTCTAAATTTGAGACCCTGTTCTGTTTTGGAATTCAGTTCCTGTGTAGCCAAGTTTACATTCCGTGTATTAGTGATATCCTATGATGTTTCTTTTTCTGTGTGACTTATTTCAGTAAGAATCATCATACCTGAATCCACTCATTATGCTGCTACGGGCCTGATGACATAGATTTCATTGCTGAGTGATATTGCATTGTACGTAAGTACCACAACTTCTTTATCCATTTTTCACTTTCTGTGATATTGAACTTGTACCGTAAACCAGGTTCTTGTAAACAGAGCCGTCTCAATCTTTGGGGTGGCTGTGTCTTTTTGATTTTAATTTCCCTAAGCTATAGGACCATAAGTGGAAGTGCCCTAGGCTCTGTTGCTTTGTTTTTTAGATGTTTCAGGAAACACCATACACTTCTCCCGAGTGGCTGTTGGCAATTTACATCCCGCCCATCAGCATAACAAGGCTCCCAGTTCTCCATGGCCTGTCCTGCCTTTCTGGATTTTACACTTTTTTCAGATGGCCCTTTTGACCGGGGGGAAGTGAGACTTCACTGTAGTGCAGATTTCCTTTGCAAGCTTGCTTGGTTGGCCAAAAAGGGCGTATGCGTTTTTTCCTGAATATATTCAGGAAAAAACGCATACGCCCTTTTTGGCCAAGTGCATCATTGTGGACGTTCTGCCTCTTTTCCTATGCTTTAAATGCAATTCCAGTCTACCTCCTGAAATCGGTTTCCTGCAATTCTGCCCCGCTTTCAAGTCCTCTTGGCAGCCTTACTTCAGTATATTTTTGGACGATAGCTGTCATTTATAACTCTGCAGGTTTGTGAATTACAGTGCCCCTGAGCTCCTTTCTTCAACTCGCTTTCTCGTTAGCTGGCCGCAACACCGCAGGATGGCTTCAGGCCCTAATCTGGTTCCGGCATGGCACTCTGAGCCTCTGTTTAATTCCCCTTCCTGGTGGGAAATGAGAGTTAAATTTGCCCGTCCAGACACCTCCAGCTAGTCTGTCATTGGTTCTCCCTATTCCTGTTCACCTTCCGCAGAAATTGCAAACTGGGCCAAACAGGAGGTTAAAGGCACTGACTCTCCAAGTCGGGAGAGAGTAAAGCGTCTGGAATGTTGCACCCGAGCACCAGGGGACGAAAACTGACACATATTGGAACACGTCTCCCGATCACACGGTTGATCATACTCTGGGTTCCACATGCATGTTTTAGCTGAAGGAAGAATACCTTAAACCTGGAGAGTTGAGACCCGTGGAATGGGTACCATGCAATATGACTTCAAAGGGTCTTCATTTGCTCACCGAACCTCTCCAATCCTATCACTGCTGCGTTTATGCCCCTGTACACACGCTTGATTCTCTTTCGGAGACATAGAAGTCCATAGGTTTTAAGATACTTCCTAGTCAGGTACATTCTTAGGCATTTAATATGGGGTGTTGAGTCCATTTCGTTGAGCAAGGAGTAGCTCTTGTCTATTCCATATTTGACTTAAGGAACTTTATCTGTGCTCATTTCAATCTCTGGTTTTATGCAGCACCCCAACTCACCTTTCCCCTTAAGCAAGCATAAGTTGGGTTTCTAAATTTGAGACCCTGTTCTGTTTTGGAATTCAGTTCCTGTGTAGCCAAGTTTACATTCCGTGTATTAGTGATATCTTATGATGTTTCTTTTTCTGTGTGACTTATTTCAGTTAGAATCATCATACCTGAATCCACTCATTATGTTGCTACGGGCCTGATGACATAGATTTCATTGCTGAGTGATACTGCATTGTACGTAAGTACCACAACTTCTTTATCCATTTTTCACTTTCTGCGATATTGAACTTGTACCGTATATGAGGTTCTTGTAAACAGAGCCATCCCCAACTTTGGGGTGGCTGTGTCTTTTGATTTTAATTTCCCTAAGCTATAGGACCATAAGTTGAAGCGCCCTAGGCTCTGTTGCTTTGTTTTTTAGATGTTTCAGGAAACACCATACACTTCTCCCGAGTGGCTGTTGGCAATTTACATCCCGCCCATCAGCATAACAAGGCTCCCAGTTCTCCATGGCCTGTCCTGCCTTTCTGGATTTTACACTTTTTTCAGATGGCCCTTTTGACCGGGGGGAAGTGAGACTTCATTGTAGTGCAGATTTCCTTTGCAAGCTTGCTTGGTTGGCCAAAAAGGGCGTATGCGTTTTTTCCTGAATATATTCAGGAAAAAACGCATACGCCCTTTTTGGCCAAGTGCATCATTGTGGACGTTCTGCCTCTTTTCCTATGCTTTCAATGCAATTCCAGTCTACCTCCTGAAATCGGTTTCCTGCAATTCTGCCCCGCTTTCAAGTCCTCTTGGCAGCCTTACTTCAGTATATTTTTGGACGATAGCTATCATTTATAACTCTGCAGGTTTGTGAATTACAGTGCCCCTGAGCTCCTTTCTTCAACTCGCTTTCTCGTGAGCTGGCCGCAACACCGCAGGATGGCTTCAGGCCCTAATCTGGTTCCGGCACGGCACGCTGAGCCTTTGGTTAATTCCTCTTCCTGGTGGGAAATGAGAGTTAAATTTGCCCGTCCAGACACCTCCAGCTAGTCTGTCATTGGTTCTCCCTATTCCTGTTCATCTTCCGCAGAAATTGCAAACTGGGCCAAACAGGAGGTTAAAGGCACTGACTCTCCAAGTCGGGAGAGTGTTAGTAAAGCATCTGGAATGTTGTACCGAGTACCAGGGGATGAAAACTGAGACATATTGGAACACTTCTCCCGATCACACGGTTGATCATACTCTGGGTTCCACATGCATGTTTTAGCTGAAGGAAGAATGCCTTAAACCTGGAGAGTTGAGACCCGTGGAATGGGTACCATGCAATATGACTTCAAAGGGTCTTCATTTGCTCACCGAACCTCTCCAATCCTATCACTGCTGCGTTTATGCCCCTGTACACACGCCTTATTCTCTTTCGGAGTCATAGCAGTCCATAGGTTTTAAGATACTTCCTAGTCAGGTACATTCTTAGGTGTTTAATATTGGGTGATGAGTCCGTTTCGTTGAGCAAGGAGTAGCTGTTGTCTGTTCCATATTTGGCTTAAGGAACTTTATCTGTGCTCATTTCAATCTCTGGTTTTATGCAGCACCCCAACTCACCTTTCCCCTTAAGCAAGCATAAGTTGGTTTTCTAAATTTGAGACCCTGTTCTGTTTTGTAATTCAGTTCCTGTGTAGCCAAGGTTACATTCCGTGTATTAGTGATATCTTATGATGTTTCTTTTTCTGTGTGACTTATTTCAGTTAGAATCATCGTACCTGAATCCACTCATTATGCTGCTACCGGCCTGATGACATAGATTTCATTGCTGAGTGATACTGCATTGTACGTAAGTACCACAACTTCTTTATCCATTTTTCACTTCCTGCGATATTGAACATGTACCGTAAACCAGGTTCTTGTAAACAGAGCCGTCCCAACCTTTGGGGTGGCTGTGTCTTTTTGATTTTAATTTCCCTAAGCTATAGGACCATAAGTGGAAATGCCCTAGGCTCCGTTGCTTTGTTTTTCAGATGTTTCAGGAAACACCATACAGTTCTCCCGAGTGGCTGTTGGCAATTTACATCCCGCCCATCAGCATAACAAGGCTCCCAGTTCTCCATGGCCTGTCCTGCCTTTCTGGATTTTACACTTTTTTCAGATGGCCCTTTTGACCGGCGGGAAGTGAGACTTCATTGTAGTGCAGATTTCCTTTGCAAGCTTGCTTGGTTGGCCAAAAAGGGCGTATGCGTTTTTTCCTGAATATATTCAGGAAAAAACGCATACGCCCTTTTTGGCCAAGTGCATCATTGTGGACGTTCTGCCTCTTTTCCTATGCTTTAAATGCAATTCCAGTCTACCTCCTGAAATCGGTTTCCTGCAATTCTGCCCCGCTTTCAAGTCCTCTTGGCAGCCTTACTTCAGTATATTTATGGACGATAGCTGTCATTTATAACTCTGCAGGTTTGTGAATTACAGTGCCCCTGAGCTCCTTTCTTCAACTCGCTTTCTCGTGAGCTGGCCGCAACACCGCAGGATGGCTTCAGGCCCTAATCTGGTTCCGGCACGGCACGCTGAGCCTTTGGTTAATTCCACTTCCTGGTGGGAAATGAGAGTTAAATTTGCCCGTCCAGACACCTCCAGCTAGTCTGTCATTGGTTCTCCCTATTCCTGTTCATCTTCCGCAGAAATTGCAAACTGGGCCAAACAGGAGGTTAAAGGCACTGACTCTCCAAGTCGGGAGAGTGTTAGTAAAGCGTCTGGAATGTTGCACCCGAGTACTAGGGGACGAAAACTGACACATATTGGAACACGTCTCCCGATCACACGGTTGATCATACTCTGGGTTCCACATGCATGTTTTAGCTGAAGGAAGAATGCCTTAAACCTGGAGAGTTGAGACCCGTGGAATGGGTACCATGCAATATGACTTCAAAGGGTCTTCATTTGCTCACCGAACTTCTCCAGTCCTATCACTGCTGCGTTTATGCCCCTGTACACACGCTTGATTCTCTTTCGGAGACATAGCAATCCATAGGTTTTAAGATACTTCCTAGTCAGGTACACTCTTAGGCATTTAATATGGGGTGTTGAGTCCATTTCGTTGAGCAAGGAGTAGCTCTTGTCTATTCCATATTTGGCTTAAGGAACTTTATCTGTGCTCATTTCAATCTCTGGTTTTATGCAGCACCCCAACTCACCTTTCCCCTTAAGCACGCATAAGTTGGGTTTCTAAATTTGAGACCCTGTTCTGTTTTGGAATTCAGTTCCTGTGTAGCCAAGTTTACATTCCGTGTATTAGTGATATCCTATGATGTTTCTTTTTCTGTGTGACTTATTTCAGTAAGAATCATCATACCTGAATCCACTCATTATGCTGCTACGGGCCTGATGACATAGATTTCATTGCTGAGTGATATTGCATTGTACGTAAGTACCACAACTTCTTTATCCATTTTTCACTTTCTGTGATATTGAACTTGTACCGTAAACCAGGTTCTTGTAAACAGAGCCGTCTCAATCTTTGGGGTGGCTGTGTCTTTTTGATTTTAATTTCCCTAAGCTATAGGACCATAAGTGGAAGTGCCCTAGGCTCTGTTGCTTTGTTTTTTAGATGTTTCAGGAAACACCATACACTTCTCCCGAGTGGCTGTTGGCAATTTACATCCCGCCCATCAGCATAACAAGGCTCCCAGTTCTCCATGGCCTGTCCTGCCTTTCTGGATTTTACACTTTTTTCAGATGGCCCTTTTGACCGGGGGGAAGTGAGACTTCACTGTAGTGCAGATTTCCTTTGCAAGCTTGCTTGGTTGGCCAAAAAGGGCGTATGCGTTTTTTCCTGAATATATTCAGGAAAAAACGCATACGCCCTTTTTGGCCAAGTGCATCATTGTGGACGTTCTGCCTCTTTTCCTATGCTTTAAATGCAATTCCAGTCTACCTCCTGAAATCGGTTTCCTGCAATTCTGCCCCGCTTTCAAGTCCTCTTGGCAGCCTTACTTCAGTATATTTTTGGACGATAGCTGTCATTTATAACTCTGCAGGTTTGTGAATTACAGTGCCCCTGAGCTCCTTTCTTCAACTCGCTTTCTCGTTAGCTGGCCGCAACACCGCAGGATGGCTTCAGGCCCTAATCTGGTTCCGGCATGGCACTCTGAGCCTCTGTTTAATTCCCCTTCCTGGTGGGAAATGAGAGTTAAATTTGCCCGTCCAGACACCTCCAGCTAGTCTGTCATTGGTTCTCCCTATTCCTGTTCACCTTCCGCAGAAATTGCAAACTGGGCCAAACAGGAGGTTAAAGGCACTGACTCTCCAAGTCGGGAGAGAGTAAAGCGTCTGGAATGTTGCACCCGAGCACCAGGGGACGAAAACTGACACATATTGGAACACGTCTCCCGATCACACGGTTGATCATACTCTGGGTTCCACATGCATGTTTTAGCTGAAGGAAGAATACCTTAAACCTGGAGAGTTGAGACCCGTGGAATGGGTACCATGCAATATGACTTCAAAGGGTCTTCATTTGCTCACCGAACCTCTCCAATCCTATCACTGCTGCGTTTATGCCCCTGTACACACGCTTGATTCTCTTTCGGAGACATAGAAGTCCATAGGTTTTAAGATACTTCCTAGTCAGGTACATTCTTAGGCATTTAATATGGGGTGTTGAGTCCATTTCGTTGAGCAAGGAGTAGCTCTTGTCTATTCCATATTTGACTTAAGGAACTTTATCTGTGCTCATTTCAATCTCTGGTTTTATGCAGCACCCCAACTCACCTTTCCCCTTAAGCAAGCATAAGTTGGGTTTCTAAATTTGAGACCCTGTTCTGTTTTGGAATTCAGTTCCTGTGTAGCCAAGTTTACATTCCGTGTATTAGTGATATCTTATGATGTTTCTTTTTCTGTGTGACTTATTTCAGTTAGAATCATCATACCTGAATCCACTCATTATGTTGCTACGGGCCTGATGACATAGATTTCATTGCTGAGTGATACTGCATTGTACGTAAGTACCACAACTTCTTTATCCATTTTTCACTTTCTGCGATATTGAACTTGTACCGTATATGAGGTTCTTGTAAACAGAGCCATCCCCAACTTTGGGGTGGCTGTGTCTTTTGATTTTAATTTCCCTAAGCTATAGGACCATAAGTTGAAGCGCCCTAGGCTCTGTTGCTTTGTTTTTTAGATGTTTCAGGAAACACCATACACTTCTCCCGAGTGGCTGTTGGCAATTTACATCCCGCCCATCAGCATAACAAGGCTCCCAGTTCTCCATGGCCTGTCCTGCCTTTCTGGATTTACACTTTTTTCAGATGGCCCTTTTGACCGGGGGGAAGTGAGACTTCATTGTAGTGCAGATTTCCTTTGCAAGCTTGCTTGGTTGGCTAAAAAGTGTGTATGCGTTTTTTCCTGAATATATTCAGGAAAAAACGCATACACGCTTTTTGGCCAAGTGCATCATTGTGGACGTTCTGCCTCTTTTCCTATGCTTTAAATGCAATTCCAGTCTACCTCCTGAAATCGGTTTCCTGCAATTCTGCCCTGCTTTCAAGTCCTCTTGGCAGCCTTACTTCAGTATATTTTTGGACGACAGCTATCATTTATAACTCTGCAGGTTTGTGAATTACAGTGCCCCTGAGCTCCTTTCTTCAACTCGCTTTCTCGTGAGCTGGCCACAACACCGCAGGATTGCTTCAGGCCCTAATCTGGTCCCGGCACGGCACGCTGAGCCTTTGGTTAATTCCTCTTCCTGGTGCGAAATGAGAGTTAAATTTGCCCGTCCAGACACCTCCAGCTAGTCTGTCATTGGTTCTCCCTATTCCTGTTCATCTTCCGCAGAAATTGCAAACTGGGCCAAACAGGAGGTTAAAGGCACTGACTCTCCAAGTCGGGAGAGTGTTAGTAAAGCGTCTGGAATGTTGCACCCGAGTACCAGGGGACGAAAACTGACACATATTGGAACACGTCTCCCGATCACACGGTTGATCATACTCTGGGTTCCACATGCATGTTTTAGCTGAAGGAAGAATACCTTAAACCTGGAAAGTTGAGACCCGTGGAATGGGTACCATGCAATATGACTTCAAAGGGTCTTCATTTGCTCACCGAACCTCTCCAATCCTATCACTGCTGCGTTTATGCCCCTGTACACACGCTTGATTCTCTTTCGGAGACATAGCAATCCATAGGTTTTAAGATACTTCCTAGTCAGGTACATTCTTAGGCGTTTAATATGGGGTGTTGAGTCCATTTCGATGAGCAAGGAGTAGCTCTTGTCTATTCCATATTTGGCTTAAGGAACTTTATCTGTGCTCATTTCAATCTCTGGTTTTATGCAGCACCCCAACTCACCTTTCCCCTTAAGCAAGCATAAGTTGGGTTTCTAAATTTGCGACCTGTTCTGTTTTGGAATTCAGTTCCTGTGTAGCCAAGGTTACATTCCGTGTATTAGTGATATCTTATGATGTTTCTTTTTCTGTGTGACTTATTTCAGTTAGAATCATCATACCTGAAT
Source organism: Lagenorhynchus albirostris (assembly GCF_949774975.1). NCBI lineage: Eukaryota > Metazoa > Chordata > Mammalia > Artiodactyla > Delphinidae > Lagenorhynchus > Lagenorhynchus albirostris. Next base: position 23,471 of record NW_026783597.1, on the reverse strand, counting down.
CCACTCATTATGCTGCTACGGGCCTGATGACATAGATTTCCTTGCTGAGTGATATTGCATTGTACGTAAGTACCACAACTTTTTTATCCATTTTTCACTTTCTGCGATATTGAACTTGTACCGTAAACCAGGTTCTTGTAAACAGAGCCGTCCCAACCGTTGGGGTGGCTGTGTCTTTTTCATTTTAATTTCCCTAAGCTATAGGACCATAAGTGGAAGTGCCCTAGGCTCTGTTGCTTTGTTTTTTAGATGTTTCAGGAAACACCATACAGTTCTCCCGAGTGGCTGTTGGCAATTTACATCCCGCCCATCAGCATAACAAGGCTCCCACTTCTCCATGGCCTGTCCTGCCTTTCTGGATTTTACACTTTTTTCAGATGGCCCTTTTGACCGGGGGGAAGTGAGACTTCATTGTAGTGCAGATTTCCTTTGCAAGCTTGCTTGGTTGGCCAAAAAGGGCGTATGCGTTTTTTCCTGAATATATTCAGGAAAAAACGCATACGCCCTTTTTGGCCAAGTGCATCATTGTGGACGTTCTGCCTCTTTTCCTATGCTTTCAATGCAATTCCAGTCTACCTCCTGAAATCGGTTTCCTGCAATTCTGCCCCGCTTTCAAGTCCTCTTGGCAGCCTTACTTCAGTATATTTTTGGACGATAGCTGTCATTTATAACTCTGCAGGTTTGTGAATTACAGTGCCCCTGAGCTCCTTTCTTCAACTCGCTTTCTCGTGAGCTGGCCGCAACACCGCAGGATGGCTTCAGGCCCTAATCTGGTTCCGGCACGGCACGCTGAGCCTCTGTTTAATTCCTCTTCCTGGTGGGAAATGAGAGTTAAATTTGCCCGTCCAGACACCTCCAGCTAGTCTGTCATTGGTTCTCCCTATTCCTGTTCATCTTCCGCAGAAATTGCAAACTGGGCCAAACAGGAGGTTAAAGGCACTGACTCTCCAAGTCGGGAGAGTGTTAGTAAAGCGTCTGGAATGTTGCACCCGAGTACCAGGGGACGAAAACTGACACATATTGGAACACGTCTCCCGCTCACACGGTTGATCATACTCTGGGTTCCACATGCATGTTTTAGCTGAAGGAAGAATACCTTAAACCTGGAGAGTTGAGACCCGTGGAATGGGTACCATGCAATATGACATCAAAGGGTCTTCATTTGCTCACCGAACCTCTCCAGTCCTATCACTGCTGCGTTTATGCCCCTGTACACATGCTTGATTCTCCTTAGGAGACATAGCAATCCATAGGTTTTAAGATACTTCCTAGTCAGGTATATTCTTAGGTGTTTAATACGGGGTGTTGAATCCATTTCGTTGAGCAAGGAGTAGCTCTTGTCTATTCCATATTTGGCTTAAAGAACTTTATCTGTGCTCATTTCAATCTCTGGTTTTATGCATTACCCCAACTCACCTTTCCCCTTAAGCAAGCATAAGTTGGGTTTCTAAATTTGTGACCCTGTTCTGTTTTGTAATTCAGTTCCTGTGTAGCCAAGTTTACATTCCGTGTATTAGTGATATCTTATGATGTTTCTTTTTCTGTGTGACTTATTTCAGTTAGAATCATCATACCTGAATCCACTCATTATGCTGCTACGGGCCTGATGACATAGATTTCATTGCTGAGTGATACTGCATTGTACGTAAGTACCACAACTTCTTTATCCATTTTTCACTTTCTGCAATATTGAACTTGTACCGTAAACCAGGTTCTTGTAAACAGAGCCGTCCCAACCTTTGGGGTGGCTGTGTCTTTTTGATTTTAATTTCCCTAAGCTATAGGACCATAAGTGGAAGTGCCCTAGGCTCTGTTGCTTTGTTTTTTAGATGTTTCAGGAAACACCATACACTTCTCCCGAGTGGCTGTTGGCAATTTACATCCCGCCCATCAGCATAACAAGGCTCCTAGTTCTCCATGGCCTGTCCTGCCTTTCTGGATTTTACACTTTTTTCAGATGGCCCTTTTGACCGGGGGGAAGTGAGACTTCATTGTAGTGCAGATTTCCTTTGCAAGCTTGCTTGGTTGGCCAAAAAGGGCGTATGCGTTTTTTCCTGAATATATTCAGGAAAAAACGCATACGCCCTTTTTGGCCAAGTGCATCATTGTGGACGTTCTGCCTCTTTTCCTATGCTTTAAATGCAATTCCAGTCTACCTCCTGAAATCGGTTTCCTGCAATTCTGCCCCGCTTTCAAGTCCTCTTGGCAGCCTTACTTCAGTATATTTTTGGACGATAGCTGTCATTTATAACTCTGCAGGTTTGTGAATTACAGGGCCCCTGAGCTCCTTTCTTCAACTCGCTTTCTCGTGAGCTGGCCGCAACACCGCAGGATGGCTTCAGGCCCTAATCTGGTTCCGGCACGGCACGCTGAGCCTTTGGTTAATTCCTCTTCCTGGTGGGAAATGAGAGTTAAATTTGCCCGTCCAGACACCTCCAGCTAGTCTGTCATTGGTTCTCCCTATTCCTGTTCATCTTCCGTAGAAATTGCAAACTGGGCCAATCAGGAGGTTAAAGGCACTGACTCTCCAAGTCGGGAGAGTGTTAGTAAAGCATCTGGAATGTTGCACCCGAGTACCAGGGGACGAAAACTGACACATATTGGAACACGTCTCCCGATCACACGGTTGATCATACTCTGGGTTCCACATGCATGTTTTAGCTGAAGGAAGAATACCTTAAACCTGGAGAGTTGAGACCCGTGGAATGGGTACCATGCAATATGACTTCAAAGGGTCTTCATTTGCTCACCGAACCTCTCCAGTCCTATCACTGCTGCGTTTATGCCCCTGTACACACGCTTGATTCTCTTTCGGAGACATAGCAATCCATAGGTTTTAAGATACTTCCTAGTCAGGTACATTCTTAGGTGTTTAATATGGGGTGTTGAGTCCATTTCGTTGAGCAAGGAGTAGCTCTTGTCTATTCCATATTTGGCTTAAGGAACTTTATCTGTGCTCATTTCAATCTCTGGTTTTATGCAGCACCCCAACTCACCTTTCCCCTTAAGCAAGCATAAGTTGGGTTTCTAAATTTGAGACCCTGTTCTGTTTTGGAATTCAGTTCCTGTGTAGCCAAGTTTACATTCCGTGTATTAGTGATATCTTATGATGTTTCTTTTTCTGTGTGACTTATTTCAGTTAGAATCATCATACCTGAATCCACTCATTATGCTGCTACGGGCTTGATGACATAGATTTCATTGCTGAGTGATACTGCATTGTACGTAAGTACCACAACTTCTTTATCCATTTTTCACTTTCTGCGATATTGAACTTGTACCGTAAACCAGGTTCTTGTAAACAGAGCCGTCCCAACCGTTGGGGTGGCTGTGTCTTTTTGATTTTAATTTCCCTAAGCTATAGGACCATAAGTGGAAGCGCCCTAGGCTCTGTTGCTTTGTTTTTTAGATGTTTCAGGAAACACCATACACTTCTCCCGAGTGGCTGTTGGCAATTTACATCCCGCCCATCAGCATAACAAGGCTCCCAGTTCTCCATGGCCTGTCCTGCCTTTCTGGATTTTACACTTTTTTCAGATGGCCCTTTTGACCGGGGGGAATTGAGACTTCATTGTAGTGCAGATTTCCTTTGCAAGCTTGCTTGGTTGGCCAAAACGGGCGTATGCGTTTTTTCCTGAATATATTCAGGAAAAAACGCATACGCCCTTTTTGGCCAAGTGCATCATTGTGGACGTTCTGCCTCTTTTCCTATGCTTTAAATGCAATTCCAGTCTACCTCCTGAAATCGGTTTCCTGCAATTCTGCCCCGCTTTCAAGTCCTCTTGGCAGCCTTACTTCAGTATATTTTTGGACGATAGCTGTCATTTATAACTCTGCAGGTTTGTGAATTACAGTGCCCCTGAGCTCCTTTCTTCAACTCGCTTTCTCGTGAGCTGGCCGCAACACCGCAGGATGGCTTCAGGCCCTAAACTTGTTCCGGCACGGCACGCTGAGCCTTTGCTTAATTCCTCTTCCTGGTGCGAAATGAGAGTTAAATTTGCCCGTCCAGACACCTCCAGCTAGTCTGTCATTGGTTCTCCCTATTCCTGTTCATCTTCCGCAGAAATTGCAAACTGGGCCAAACAGGAGGTTAAAGGCACTGACTCTCCAAGTCGGGAGAGTGTTAGTAAAGCGTCTGGAATGTTGCACCCGAGTACCAGGGGACGAAAACTGACACATATTGGAACACGTCTCCCGATCACACGGTTGATCATACTCTGGGTTCCACATGCATGTTTTAGCTGAAGGAAGAATACCTTAAACCTGGAGAGTTGAGACCCGTGGAATGGGTACCATGCAATATGACTTCAAAGGGTCTTCATTTGCTCACCGAACCTCTCCAGTCCTATCACTGCTGCGTTTATGCCCCTGTACACACGCTTGATTCTCTTTCGGAGACATAGCAATCCATAGGTTTTAAGATACTTCCTAGTCAGGTACATTCTTAGGCGTTTAATATGGGGTGTTGAGTCCATTTCGTTGAGCAAGGAGTAGCTCTTGTCTATTCCATATTTGGCTTAAGGAACTTTATCTGTGCTCATTTCAATCTCTGGTTTTATGCAGCACCCCAACTCACCTTTCCCCTTAAGCAAGCATAAGTTGGGTTTCTAAATTTGAGACCCTGTTCTGTTTTGGAATTCAGTTCCTGTGTAGCCAAGTTTACATTCCGTGTATTAGTGATATCTTATGATGTTTCTTTTTCTGTGTGACTTATTTCAGTTAGAATCATCGTACCTGAATCCACTCATTATGCTGCTACGGGCCTGATGACATAGAATTCATTGCTGTGTGATATTGCATTGTACGTAAGTACCACAACTTCTTTATCCATTTTTCACTTTCTGCGATATTGAACTTGTACCGTAAACCAGGTTCTTGTAAACAGAGCCGTCCCAAGCGTTGGGGTGGCTGTGTCTTTTTGATTTTAATTTCCCTAAGCTATAGGACCATAAGTGGAAGTGCCCTAGGCTCTGTTGCTTTGTTTTTTAGATGTTTCAGGAAACACCATACACTTCTCCCGAGTGGCTGTTGGCAATTTACATCCCGCCCATCAGCATAACAAGGCTCCCAGTTCTCCATGGCCTGTCCTGCCTTTCTGGATTTTACACTTTTTTCAGATGGCCCTTTTGACCGGGGGGAAGTGAGACTTCATTGTAGTGCAGATTTCCTTTGCAAGCTTGCTTGGTTGGCCAAAAAGGGCGTATGCGTTTTTTCCTGAATATATTCAGGAAAAAACGCATACGCCCTTTTTGGCCAAGTGCATCATTGTGGACGTTCTGCCTCTTTTCCTATGCTTTAAATGCAATTCCAGTCTACCTCCTGAAATCGGTTTCCTGCAATTCTGCCCCGCTTTCAAGTCCTCTTGGCAGCCTTACTTCAGTATATTTTTGGACGATAGCTGTCATTTATAACTCTGCAGGTTTGTGAATTACAGTGCCCCTGAGCTCCTTTCTTCAACTCGCTTTCTCGTGAGCTGGCCGCAACACCGCAGGATGGCTTCAGGCCCTAATCTGGTTCTGGCACGGCACGCTGAGCCTCTGTTTAATTCCTCTTCCTGGTGGGAAATGAGAGTTAAATTTGCCCGTCCAGACACCTCCAGCTAGTCTGTCATTGGTTCTCCCTATTCCTGTTCATCTTCCGCAGAAATTGCAAACTGGGCCAAACAGGAGGTTAAAGGCACTGACTCTCCAAGTCGGGAGAGTGTTAGTAAAGCGTCTGGAATGTTGCACCCGAGTACCAGGGGACGAAAACTGACACATATTGGAACACGTCTCCCGCTCACACGGTTGATCATACTCTGGGTTCCACATGCATGTTTTAGCTGAAGGAAGAATACCTTAAACCTGGAGAGTTGAGACCCGTGGAATGGGTACCATGCAATATGACATCAAAGGGTCTTCATTTGCTCACCGAACCTCTCCAGTCCTATCACTGCTGCGTTTATGCCCCTGTACACATGCTTGATTCTCCTTAGGAGACATAGCAATCCATAGGTTTTAAGATACTTCCTAGTCAGGTATATTCTTAGGTGTTTAATACGGGGTGTTGAATCCATTTCGTTGAGCAAGGAGTAGCTCTTGTCTATTCCATATTTGGCTTAAAGAACTTTATCTGTGCTCATTTCAATCTCTGGTTTTATGCATTACCCCAACTCACCTTTCCCCTTAAGCAAGCATAAGTTGGGTTTCTAAATTTGTGACCCTGTTCTGTTTTGTAATTCAGTTCCTGTGTAGCCAAGTTTACATTCCGTGTATTAGTGATATCTTATGATGTTTCTTTTTCTGTGTGACTTATTTCAGTTAGAATCATCATACCTGAATCCACTCATTATGCTGCTACGGGCCTGATGACATAGATTTCATTGCTGGGTGATACTGCATTGTACGTAAGTACCACAACTTCTTTATCCATTTTTCACTTTCTGCAATATTGAACTTGTACCGTAAACCAGGTTCTTGTAAACAGAGCCGTCCCAACCTTTGGGGTGGCTGTGTCTTTTTGATTTTAATTTCCCTAAGCTATAGGACCATAAGTGGAAGTGCCCTAGGCTCTGTTGCTTTGTTTTTTAGATGTTTCAGGAAACACCATACACTTCTCCCGAGTGGCTGTTGGCAATTTACATCCCGCCCATCAGCATAACAAGGCTCCTAGTTCTCCATGGCCTGTCCTGCCTTTCTGGATTTTACACTTTTTTCAGATGGCCCTTTTGACCGGGGGGAAGTGAGACTTCATTGTAGTGCAGATTTCATTTGCAAGCTTGCTTGGTTGGCCAAAAAGGGCGTATGCGTTTTTTCCTGAATATATTCAGGAAAAAACGCATACGCCCTTTTTGGCCAAGTGCATCATTGTGGACGTTCTGCCTCTTTTCCTATGCTTTAAATGCAATTCCAGTCTACCTCCTGAAATCGGTTTCCTGCAATTCTGCCCCGCTTTCAAGTCCTCTTGGCAGCCTTACTTCAGTATATTTTTGGACGATAGCTGTCATTTATAACTCTGCAGGTTTGTGAATTACAGTGCCCCTGAGCTCCTTTCTTCAACTCGCTTTCTCGTGAGCTGGCCGCAACACCGCAGGATGGCTTCAGGCCCTAATCTGGTTCCGGCACGGCACGCTGAGCCTTTGGTTAATTCCTCTTCCTGGTGGAAAATGAGAGTTAAATTTGCCCGTCCAGACACCTCCAGCTAGTCTGTCATTGGTTCTCCCTATTCCTGTTCATCTTCCGCAGAAATTGCAAACTGGGCCAATCAGGAGGTTAAAGGCACTGACTCTCCAAGTCGGGAGAGTGTTAGTAAAGCATCTGGAATGTTGCACCCGAGTACCAGGGGACGAAAACTGACACATATTGGAACACGTCTCCCGCTCACACGGTTGATCATACTCTGGGTTCCACATGCATGTTTTAGCTGAAGGAAGAATACCTTAAACCTGGAGAGTTGAGACCCGTGGAATGGGTACCATGCAATATGACTTCAAAGGGTCTTCATTTGCTCACCGAACCTCTCCAGTCCTATCACTGCTGCGTTTATGCCCCTGTACACACGCTTGATTCTCTTTCGGAGACATAGCAATCCATAGGTTTTAAGATACTTCCTAGTCAGGTACATTCTTAGGTGTTTAATATGGGGTGTTGAGTCCATTTCGTTGAGCAAGGAGTAGCTCTTGTCTATTCCATATTTGGCTTAAGGAACTTTATCTGTGCTCATTTCAATCTCTGGTTTTATGCAGCACCCCAACTCACCTTTCCCCTTAAGCAAGCATAAGTTGGGTTTCTAAATTTGAGACCCTGTTCTGTTTTGTAATTCAGTTCCTGTGTAGCCAAGTTTACATTCCGTGTATTAGTGATATCTTATGATGTTTCTTTTTCTGTGTGACTTATTTCAGTTAGAATCATCATACCTGAATCCACTCATTATGCTGCTACGGGCCTGATGACATAGATTTCATTGCTGAGTGATACTGCATTGTACGTAAGTACCACAACTTCTTTATCCATTTTTCACTTTCTGCGATATTGAACTTGTACCGTAAACCAGGTTCTTGTAAACAGAGCCGTCCCAACCTTTGGGGTGGCTGTGTCTTTTTGATTTTAATTTCCCTAAGCTATAGGACCATAAGTGGAAGTGCCCTAGGCTCTGTTGCTTTGTTTTTTAGATGTTTCAGGAAACACCATACACTTCTCCCGAGTGGCTGTTGGCAATTTACATCCCGCCCATCAGCATAACAAGGCTCCCAGTTCTCCATGGCCTGTCCTGCCTTTCTGGATTTTACACTTTTTTCAGATGGCCCTTTTGACCGGGGGGAAGTGAGACTTCATTGTAGTGCAGATTTCCTTTGCAAGCTTGCTTGGTTGGCCAAAACGGGCGTATGCGTTTTTTCCTGAATATATTCAGGAAAAAACGCATACGCCCTTTTTGGCCAAGTGCATCATTGTGGACGTTCTGCCTCTTTTCCTATGCTTTAAATGCAATTCCAGTCTACCTCCTGAAATCGGTTTCCTGCAATTCTGCCCCGCTTTCAAGTCCTCTTGGCAGCCTTACTTCAGTATATTTTTGGACGATAGCTGTCATTTATAACTCTGCAGGTTTGTGAATTACAGTGCCCCTGAGCTCCTTTCTTCAACTCGCTTTCTCGTGAGCTGGCCGCAACACCGCAGGATTGCTTCAGGCCCTAAACTTGTTCCGGCACGGCACGCTGAGCCTTTGCTTAATTCCTCTTCCTGGTGGGAAATGAGAGTTAAATTTGCCCGTCCAGACACCTCCAGCTAGTCTGTCATTGGTTCTCCCTATTCCTGTTCATCTTCCGCAGAAATTGCAAACTGGGCCAAACAGGAGATTAAAGGCACTGACTCTCCAAGTCGGGAGAGTGTTAGTAAAGCGTCTGGAATGTTGCACCCGAGTACCAGGGGACGAAAACTGACACATATTGGAACACGTCTCCCGATCACACGGTTGATCATACTCTGGGTTCCACATGCATGTTTTAGCTGAAGGAAGAATACCTTAAACCTGGAGAGTTGAGACCCGTGGAATGGGTACCATGCAATATGACTTCAAAGGGTTTTCATTTGCTCACCGAACCTCTCCAGTCCTATCACTGCTGCGTTTATGCCCCTGTACACACGCTTGATTCTCTTTCGGAGACATAGCAATCCATAGGTTTTAAGATACTTCCTAGTCAGGTACATTCTTAGGCGTTTAATATGGGGTGTTGAGTCCATTTCGTTGAGCAAGGAGTAGCTCTTGTCTATTCCATATTTGGCTTAAGGAACTTTATCTGTGCTCATTTCAATCTCTGGTTTTATGCAGCACCCCAACTCACCTTTCCCCTTAAGCAAGCGTAAGTTGGGTTTCTATATTTGAGACCCTGTTCTGTTTTGTAATTCAGTTCCTGTGTAGCCAAGGTTACATTCCGTGTATTAGTGATATCTTATGATGTTTCTTTTTCTGTGTGACTTATTTCAGTTAGAATCATCATACCTGAATCCACTCATTATGCTGCTACGGGCCTGATGACATAGATTTCCTTGCTGAGTGATATTGCATTGTACGTATGTACCACAACTTCTTTATCCATTTTTCACTTTCTGCAATATTGAACTTGTACCGTAAACCAGGTTCTTGTAAACAGAGCCGTCCCAACCTTTGTGGTGGCTGTGTCTTTTTGATTTTAATTTCCCTAAGCTATAGGACCATAAGTGGAAATGCCCTAGGCTCTGTTGCTTTGTTTTTTAGATGTTTCAGGAAACACCATACACTTCTCCCGAGTGGCTGTTGGCAATTTACATCCCGCCCATCAGCATAACAAGGCTCCCAGTTCTCCATGGCCTGTCCTGCCTTTCTGGATTTTACACTTTTTTCAGATGGCCCTTTTGACTGGGGGGAAGTGAGACTTCATTGTAGTGCAGATTTCCTTTGCAAGCTTGCTTGGTTGGCCAAAAAGGGCGTATGCGTTTTTTCCTGAATATATTCAGGAAAAAACGCATACGCCCTTTTTGGCCAAGTGCATCATTGTGGACGTTCTGCCTCTTTTCCTATGCTTTAAATGCAATTCCAGTCTACCTCCTGAAATCGGTTTCCTGCAATTCTGCCCCGCTTTCAAGTCCTCTTGGCAGCCTTACTTCAGTATATTTTTGGACGATAGCTGTCATTTATAACTCTGCAGGTTTGTGAATTACAGTGCCCCTGAGCTCCTTTCTTCAACTCGCTTTCTCGTGAGCTGGCCGCAACACCGCAGGATGGCTTCAGGCCCTAATCTGGTCCCGGCACAGCACGCTGAGCCTTTGGTTAATTCCTCTTCCTGGTGGGAAATGAGAGTTAAATTTGCCCGTCCATACACCTCCAGCTAGTCTCTCATTGGTTCTCCCTATTCCTGTTCATCTTCCGCAGAAATTGCAAACTGTGCCAAACAAGAGGTTAAAGGCACTACTCTCCAAGTCGGGAGAGTGTTAGTAAAGCGTCTGGAATGTTGCACCCGAGTACCAGGGGACGAAAACTGACACATATTGGAACACGTCTCCCGATCACACGGTTGATCATACTCTGGGTTCCACATGCATGTTTTAGCTGAAGGAAGAATACCTTAAACCTGGAAAGTTGAGACCCGTGGAATAGGTACCATGCAATATGACTTCAAAGGGTCTTCATTTGCTCACCGAACCTCTCCAATCCTATCACTGCTGCGTTTATGCCCCTGTACACACGCTTGATTCTCTTTCGGAGACATAGAAGTCCATAGGTTTTAAGATACTTCCTAGTCAGGTACATTCTTAGGCGTTTAATATTGGGTGTTGAGTCCATTTCGTTGAGCAAGGAGTAGCTCTTGTCTATTCCATATTTGGCTTAAGGAACTTTATCTGTGCTCATTTCAATCTCTGGTTTTATGCAGCACCCCAACTCACCTTTCCCCTTAAGCAAGCATAAGTTGGGTTTCTAAATTTGAGACCCTGTTCTGTTTTGTAATTCAGTTCCTGTGTAGCCAAGTTTACATTCCGTGTATTAGTGATATCTTATGATGTTTCTTTTTCTGTGTGACTTATTTCAGTTAGAATCATCATACCTGAATCCACTCATTATGCTGCTACGGGCCTGATGACATAGATTTCATTGCTGAGTGATACTGCATTGTACGTAAGTACCACAACTTCTTTATCCATTTTTCACTTTCTGCGATATTGAACTTGTACCGTAAACCAGGTTCTTGTAAACAGAGCCGTCCCAACCTTTGGGGTGGCTGTGTCTTTTTGATTTTAATTTCCCTAAGCTATAGGACCATAAGTGGAAGTGCCCTAGGCTCTGTTGCTTTGTTTTTTAGATGTTTCAGGAAACACCATACACTTCTCCCGAGTGGCTGTTGGCAATTTACATCCCGCCCATCAGCATAACAAGGCTCCCAGTTCTCCATGGCCTGTCCTGCCTTTCTGGATTTTACACTTTTTTCAGATGGCCCTTTTGACCGGGGGGAAGTGAGACTTCATTGTAGTGCAGATTTCCTTTGCAAGCTTGCTTGGTTGGCCAAAACGGGCGTATGCGTTTTTTCCTGAATATATTCAGGAAAAAACGCATACGCCCTTTTTGGCCAAGTGCATCATTGTGGACGTTCTGCCTCTTTTCCTATGCTTTAAATGCAATTCCAGTCTACCTCCTGAAATCGGTTTCCTGCAATTCTGCCCCGCTTTCAAGTCCTCTTGGCAGCCTTACTTCAGTATATTTTTGGACGATAGCTGTCATTTATAACTCTGCAGGTTTGTGAATTACAGTGCCCCTGAGCTCCTTTCTTCAACTCGCTTTCTCGTGAGCTGGCCGCAACACCGCAGGATTGCTTCAGGCCCTAAACTTGTTCCGGCACGGCACGCTGAGCCTTTGCTTAATTCCTCTTCCTGGTGGGAAATGAGAGTTAAATTTGCCCGTCCAGACACCTCCAGCTAGTCTGTCATTGGTTCTCCCTATTCCTGTTCATCTTCCGCAGAAATTGCAAACTGGGCCAAACAGGAGATTAAAGGCACTGACTCTCCAAGTCGGGAGAGTGTTAGTAAAGCGTCTGGAATGTTGCACCCGAGTACCAGGGGACGAAAACTGACACATATTGGAACACGTCTCCCGATCACACGGTTGATCATACTCTGGGTTCCACATGCATGTTTTAGCTGAAGGAAGAATACCTTAAACCTGGAGAGTTGAGACCCGTGGAATGGGTACCATGCAATATGACTTCAAAGGGTTTTCATTTGCTCACCGAACCTCTCCAGTCCTATCACTGCTGCGTTTATGCCCCTGTACACACGCTTGATTCTCTTTCGGAGACATAGCAATCCATAGGTTTTAAGATACTTCCTAGTCAGGTACATTCTTAGGCGTTTAATATGGGGTGTTGAGTCCATTTCGTTGAGCAAGGAGTAGCTCTTGTCTATTCCATATTTGGCTTAAGGAACTTTATCTGTGCTCATTTCAATCTCTGGTTTTATGCAGCACCCCAACTCACCTTTCCCCTTAAGCAAGCGTAAGTTGGGTTTCTATATTTGAGACCCTGTTCTGTTTTGTAATTCAGTTCCTGTGTAGCCAAGGTTACATTCCGTGTATTAGTGATATCTTATGATGTTTCTTTTTCTGTGTGACTTATTTCAGTTAGAATCATCATACCTGAATCCACTCATTATGCTGCTACGGGCCTGATGACATAGATTTCCTTGCTGAGTGATATTGCATTGTACGTATGTACCACAACTTCTTTATCCATTTTTCACTTTCTGCAATATTGAACTTGTACCGTAAACCAGGTTCTTGTAAACAGAGCCGTCCCAACCTTTGTGGTGGCTGTGTCTTTTTGATTTTAATTTCCCTAAGCTATAGGACCATAAGTGGAAATGCCCTAGGCTCTGTTGCTTTGTTTTTTAGATGTTTCAGGAAACACCATACACTTCTCCCGAGTGGCTGTTGGCAATTTACATCCCGCCCATCAGCATAACAAGGCTCCCAGTTCTCCATGGCCTGTCCTGCCTTTCTGGATTTTACACTTTTTTCAGATGGCCCTTTTGACTGGGGGGAAGTGAGACTTCATTGTAGTGCAGATTTCCTTTGCAAGCTTGCTTGGTTGGCCAAAAAGGGCGTATGCGTTTTTTCCTGAATATATTCAGGAAAAAACGCATACGCCCTTTTTGGCCAAGTGCATCATTGTGGACGTTCTGCCTCTTTTCCTATGCTTTAAATGCAATTCCAGTCTACCTCCTGAAATCGGTTTCCTGCAATTCTGCCCCGCTTTCAAGTCCTCTTGGCAGCCTTACTTCAGTATATTTTTGGACGATAGCTGTCATTTATAACTCTGCAGGTTTGTGAATTACAGTGCCCCTGAGCTCCTTTCTTCAACTCGCTTTCTCGTGAGCTGGCCGCAACACCGCAGGATGGCTTCAGGCCCTAATCTGGTCCCGGCACAGCACGCTGAGCCTTTGGTTAATTCCTCTTCCTGGTGGGAAATGAGAGTTAAATTTGCCCGTCCATACACCTCCAGCTAGTCTCTCATTGGTTCTCCCTATTCCTGTTCATCTTCCGCAGAAATTGCAAACTGTGCCAAACAAGAGGTTAAAGGCACTACTCTCCAAGTCGGGAGAGTGTTAGTAAAGCGTCTGGAATGTTGCACCCGAGTACCAGGGGACGAAAACTGACACATATTGGAACACGTCTCCCGATCACACGGTTGATCATACTCTGGGTTCCACATGCATGTTTTAGCTGAAGGAAGAATACCTTAAACCTGGAAAGTTGAGACCCGTGGAATAGGTACCATGCAATATGACTTCAAAGGGTCTTCATTTGCTCACCGAACCTCTCCAATCCTATCACTGCTGCGTTTATGCCCCTGTACACACGCTTGATTCTCTTTCGGAGACATAGAAGTCCATAGGTTTTAAGATACTTCCTAGTCAGGTACATTCTTAGGCGTTTAATATTGGGTGTTGAGTCCATTTCATTGAGCAAGGAGTAGCTCTTGTCTATTCCATATTTGACTTAAGGAACTTTATCTGTGCTCATTTCAATCTCTGGTTTTATGCATTACCCCAACTCACCTTTCCCCTTAAGGAAGCATAAGTTGGTTTTCTTAATTTGAGACCCTGTTGTGTTTTGTAATTCAGTTCCTGTGTAGCCAAGGTTACATTCCGTGTATTAGTGATAACTTATGATGTTTCTTTTTCTGTGTGACTTATTTCAGTTAGAATCATCATACCTGAATCCACTCATTATGCTGCTACGGGCCTGATGACATAGATTTCATTGCTGAGTGATATTGCATTGTACGTAAGTACCACAAATTCTTTATCCATTTTTCACTTTCTGCGATATTGAACTTGTACCGTAAACCAGGTTCTTGTAAACAGAGCCGTCCCAACCTTTGGGGTGGCTGTGTCTTTTTGATTTTAATTTCCCTAAGCTATAGGACCATAAGTGGAAGTGCCCTAGGCTCTGTTGCTTTGTTTTTTAGATGTTTCAGGAAACACCATACACTTCTCCCGAGTGGCTGTTGGCAATTTACATCCCGCCCATCAGCATAACAAGGCTCCCAGTTCTCCATGGCCTGTCCTGCCTTTCTGGATTTTACACTTTTTTCAGATGGCCCTTTTGACCGGGAGGAAGTGAGACTTCAATGTAGTGCAGATTTCCTTTGCAAGCTTGCTTGGTTGGCCAAAAAGGGCGTATGCGTTTTTTCCTGAATATATTCAGGAAAAAACGCATACGCCCTTTTTGGCCAAGTGCATCATTGTGGACGTTCTGCCTCTTTTCCTATGCTTTAAATGCAATTCCAGTCTACCTCCTGAAATCGGATTCCTGCAATTCTGCACCGCTTTCAAGTCCTCTTGGCAGCCTTACTTCAGTATATTTTTGGACGATAGCTGTCATTTATAACTCTGCAGGTTTGTGAATTACAGTGCCCCTGAGCTCTTTTCTTCAACTCGCTTTCTCGTGAGCTGGCCGCAACACCGCAGGATTGCTTCAGGGCCTAATCTGGTCCCGGCACAGCACGCTGAGCCTTTGTTTATTTCCTCTTCCTGGTGGGAAATGAGAGTTAAATTTGCCCGTCCAGACAGCTCCAGCTAGTCTGTCATTGGTTCTCCCTATTCCTGTTCATCTTCCGCAGAAATTGCAAACTGGGCCAAACAGGAGGTTAAAGGCACTGACTCTCCAAGTCGGGAGAGTGTTAGTAAAGCATCTGGAATGTTGCACCCGAGTACCAGGGGACGAAAACTGACACATATTGGAACACGTCTCCCGCTCACATTGTTGATCATACTCTGGGTTCCACATGCATGTTTTAGCTGAAGGAAGAATACCTTAAACCTGGAAAGTTGAGACCCGTGGAATGGGTACCATGCAATATGACTTCAAAGGGTCTTCATATGCTCACCGAACCTCTCCAATCCTATCACTGCTGCGTTTATGCCCCTGTACACACGCTTGATTCTCTTTCGGAGTCATAGCAGTCCATAGGTTTTAAGATACTTCCTAGTCAGGTACATTCTTAGGCGTTTAATATGGGGTGTTGAATCCATTTCGTTGAGCAAGGAGTAGCTCTTGTCTATTCCATATTTGGCTTAAGGAACTTTATCTGTGCTCATTTCAATCTCTGGTTTTATGCAGCACCCCAACTCACCTTTCCCCTTAAGGAAGCATAAGTTGGTTTTCTTAATTTGAGACCCTGTTCTGTTTTGTAATTCAGTTCCTGTGTAGCCAAGTTTACATTCCGTGTATTAGTGATATCTTATGATGTTTCTTTTTCTGTGTGACTTATTTCAGTTAGAATCATCATACCTGAATCCACTCATTATGCTGCTACGGGCCTGATGACATAGATTTCCTTGCTGAGTGATATTGCATTGTACGTAAGTACCACAACTTCTTTATCCATTTTTCACTTTCTGCGATATTGAACTTGTACCGTAAAACAGGTTCTTGTAAACAGAGCCGTCTCAATCTTTGGGGTGGCTGTGTCTTTTTGATTTTAATTTCCCTAAGCTATAGGACCATAAGTGGAAGTGCCCTAGGCTCTGTTGCTTTGTTTTTTAGATGTTTCAGGAAACACCATACACTTCTCCCGAGTGGCTGTTGGCAATTTACATCCCGCCCATCAGCATAACAAGGCTCCCAGTTCTCCATGGCCTGTCCTGCCTTTCTGGATTTTACACTTTTTTCAGATGGCCCTTTTGACCGGGGGGAAGTGAGACTTCATTGTAGTGCAGATTTCCTTTGCAAGCTTGCTTGGTTGGCAAAAAGGGCGTATGCGTTTTTTCCTGAATATATTCAGGAAAAAACGCATACGCCCTTTTTGGCCAAGTGCATCATTGTGGACGTTCTGCCTCTTTTCCTATGCTTTAAATGCAATTCCAGTCTACCTCCTGAAATCGGTTTCCTGCAATTCTGCCCCGCTTTCAAGTCCTCTTGGCAGCCTTACTTCAGTATATTTTTGGACGATAGCTGTCATTTATAACTCTGCAGGTTTGTGAATTACAGTGCCCCTGAGCACCTTTCTTCAACTCGCTTTCTCGTTAGCTGGCCGCAACACCGCAGGATGGCTTCAGGCCCTAATCTGGTTCCGGCATGGCACGCTGAGCCTCTGTTTAATTCCCGTTCCTGGTGGGAAATGAGAGTTAAATTTGCCCGTCCAGACACCTCCAGCTAGTCTGTCATTGGTTCTCCCTATTCCTGTTCACCTTCCGCAGAAATTGCAAACTGGGCCAAACAGGAGGTTAAAGGCACTGACTCTCCAAGTCGGGAGAGTGTTAGTAAAGCGTCTGGAATGTTGCACCCGAGCACCAGGGGACGAAAACTGACACATATTGGAACACGTCTCCCGCTCACACGGTTGATCATACTCTGGGTTCCACATGCATGTTTTTGCTGAAGGAAGAATACCTTAAACCTGGAGAGTTGAGACCCGTGGAATGGGTACCATGCAATATGACTTCAAAGGGTCTTCATTTGCTCACCGAACCTCTCCAATCCTATCACTGCTGCGTTTATGCCCCTGTACACACGCTTGATTCTCTTTCGGAGACATAGAAGTCCATAGGTTTTAAGATACTTCCTAGTCAGGTACATTCTTAGGCATTTAATATGGGGTGTTGAGTCCATTTCGTTGAGCAAGGAGTAGCTCTTGTCTATTCCATATTTGACTTAAGGAACTTTATCTGTGCTCATTTCAATCTCTGGTTTTATGCAGCACCCCAACTCACCTTTCCCCTTAAGCAAGCATAAGTTGGGTTTCTAAATTTGAGACCCTGTTCTGTTTTGTAATTCAGTTCCTGTGTAGCCAAGTTTACATTCCGTGTATTAGTGATATCTTATGATGTTTCTTTTTCTGTGTGACTTATTTCAGTTAGAATCATCATACCTGAATCCACTCATTTTGTTGCTACGGGCCTGATGACATAGATTTCATTGCTGAGTGATTCTGCATTGTACGTAAGTACCACAACTTCTTTATCCATTTTTCACTTTCTGCGATATTGATCTTGTACCGTATATGAGGTTCTTGTAAACAGAGCCATCCCCAACTTTGGGGTGGCTGTGTCTTTTGATTTTAATTTCCCTAAGCTATAGGACCATAAGTGGAAGTGCCCTAGGCTCTGTTGCTTTGTTTTTTAGATGTTTCAGGAAACACCATACACTTCTCCGGAGTGGCTGTTGGCAATTTACATCCCGCCCATCAGCATAACAAGGCTCCCAGTTCTCCATGGCCTGTCCTGCCTTTCTGGATTTACACTTTTTTCAGATGGCCCTTTTGACCGGGGGGAAGTGAGACTTCATTGTAGTGCAGATTTCCTTTGCAAGCTTGCTTGGTTGGCCAAAAAGCGTGTATGCGTTTTTTCCTGAATATATTCAGGAAAAAACGCATACACGCTTTTTGGCCAAGTGCATCATTGTGGACGTTCTGCCTCTTTTCCTATGCTTTAAATGCAATTCCAGTCTACCTCCTGAAATCGGTTTCCTGCAATTCTGCCCTGCTTTCAAGTCCTCTTGGCAGCCTTACTTCAGTATATTTTTGGACGACAGCTATCATTTATAACTCTGCAGGTTTGTGAATTACAGTGCCCCTGAGCTCCTTTCTTCAACTCGCTTTCTCGTGAGCTGGCCGCAACACCGCAGGATTGCTTCAGGCCCTAATCTGGTCCCGGCACGGCACGCTGAGCCTTTGGTTAATTCCTCTTCCTGGTGGGAAATGAGAGTTAAATTTGCCCGTCCAGACACCTCCAGCTAGTCTGTCATTGGTTCTCCCTATTCCTGTTCATCTTCCGCAGAAATTGCAAACTGGGCCAAACAGGAGGTTAAAGGCACTGACTCTCCAAGTCGGGAGAGTGTTAGTAAAGCGTCTGGAATGTTGCACCCGAGTACCAGGGGACGAAAACTGAGACATATTGGAACACGTCTCCCGATCACACGGTTGATCATACTCTGGGTTCCACATGCATGTTTTAGCTGAAGGAAGAATACCTTAAACCTGGAAAGTTGAGACCCGTGGAATGGGTACCATGCAATATGACTTCAAAGGGTCTTCATTTGCTCACCGAACCTCTCCAATCCTATCACTGCTGCGTTTATGCCCCTGTACACACGCTTGTTTCTCTTTCGGAGTCATAGCAGTCCATAGGTTTTAAGATACTTCCTAGTCAGGTACATTCTTAGGCGTTTAATATTGGGTTTTGAGTCCATTTCGTTGAGCAAGGAGTAGCTCTTGTCTATTCCATATTTGACTTAAGGAACTTTATCTGTGCTCATTTCAATCTCTGGTTTTATGCATTACCCCAACTCACCTTTCCCCTTAAGGAAGCATAAGTTGGTTTTCTAAATTTGAGACCATGTTGTGTTTTGTAATTCAGTTCCTGTGTAGCCAAGGTTACATTCCGTGTATTAGTGATATCTTATGATGTTTCTTTTTCTGTGTGACTTATTTCAGTTAGAATCATCATACCTGAATCCACTCATTATGCTGCTACGGGCCTGATGACATAGAATTCATTGCTGTGTGATATTGCATTGTACGTAAGTACCACAACTTCTTTATCCATTTTTCACTTTCTGCGATATTGAACTTGTACCGTAAACCAGGTTCTTGTAAAAAGAGCCGTCCCAACCTTTGGGGTGGCTGTGTCTTTTTGATTTTAATTTCCCTAAGCTATAGGACCATAAGTGGAAGTGCCCTAGGCTCTGTTGCTTTGTTTTTTAGATGTTTCAGGAAACACCATACACTTCTCCCGAGTGGCTGTTGGCAATTTACATCCCGCCCATCAGCATAACAAGGCTCCCAGTTCTCCATGGCCTGTCCTGCCTTTCTGGATTTTACACTTTTTTCAGATGGCCCTTTTGACCGGGGGGAAGTGAGACTTCAATGTAGTGCAGATTTCCTTTGCAAGCTTGCTTGGTTGGCCAAAAAGGGCGTATGTGTTTTTTCCTGAATATATTCAGGAAAAAACGCATACGCCCTTTTTGGCCAAGTGCATCATTGTGGACGTTCTGCCTCTTTTCCTATGCTTTAAATGCAATTCCACTCTACCTCCTGAAATCGGTTTCCTGCAATTCTGCCCCGCTTTCAAGTCCTCTTGGCAGCCTTACTTCAGTATATTTTTGGACGATAGCTGTCATTTATAACTCTGCAGGTTTGTGAATTACAGTGCCCCTGAGCTCCTTTCTTCAACTCGCTTTCTCGTGAGCTGGCCGCAACACCGCAGGATTGCTTCAGGCCCTAAACTTGTTCCGGCACGGCACGCTGAGCCTTTGGTTAATTCCTCTTCCTGGTGCGAAATGAGAGTTAAATTTGCCCGTCCAGACACCTCCAGCTAGTCTGTCATTGGTTCTCCCTATTCCTGTTCATCTTCCGCAGAAATTGCAAACTGGGCCAAACAGGAGATTAAAGGCACTGACTCTCCAAGTCGGGAGAGTGTTAGTAAAGCGTCTGGAATGTTGCACCCGAGTACCAGGGGACGAAAACTGACACATATTGGAACACGTCTCCCGATCACACGGTTGATCATACTCTGGGTTCCACATGCATGTTTTAGCTGAAGGAAGAATACCTTAAACCTGGAGAGTTGAGACCCGTGGAATGGGTACCATGCAATATGACTTCAAAGGGTCTTCATTTGCTCACCGAACCTCTCCAATCCTATCACTGCTGCGTTTATGCCCCTGTACACACGCTTGATTCTCTTTCGGAGACATAGCAATCCATAGGTTTTAAGATACTTCCTAGTCAGGTACATTCTTAGGCGTTTAATATGGGGTGTTGAGTCCATTTCGTTGAGCAAGGAGTAGCTCTTGTCTATTCCATATTTGGCTTAAGGAACTTTATCTGTGCTCATTTCAATCTCTGGTTTTATGCAGCACCCCAACTCACCTTTCCCCTTAAGCAAGCATAAGTTGGGTTTCTAAATTTGAGACCCTGTTCTGTTTTGGAATTCAGTTCCTGTGTAGCCAAGTTTACATTCCGTGTATTAGTGATATCTTATGATGTTTCTTTTTCTGTGTGACTTATTTCAGTTAGAATCATCGTACCTGAATCCACTCATTATGCTGCTACGGGCCTGATGACATAGAATTCATTGCTGTGTGATATTGCATTGTACGTAAGTACCACAACTTCTTTATCCATTTTTCACTTTCTGCGATATTGAACTTGTACCGTAAACCAGGTTCTTGTAAACAGAGCCGTCCCAAGCGTTGGGGTGGCTGTGTCTTTTTGATTTTAATTTCCCTAAGCTATAGGACCATAAGTGGAAGTGCCCTAGGCTCTGTTGCTTTGTTTTTTAGATGTTTCAGGAAACACCATACACTTCTCCCGAGTGGCTGTTCCAATTTACATCCCGCCCATCAGCATAACAAGGCTCCCAGTTCTCCATGGCCTGTCCTGCCTTTCTGGATTTTACACTTTTTTCAGATGGCCCTTTTGACCGGGGGGAAGTGAGACTTCACTGTAGTGCAGATTTCCTTTGCAAGCTTGCTTGGTTGGCCAAAAAGGGCGTATGCGTTTTTTCCTGAATATATTCAGGAAAAAACGCATACGCCCTTTTTGGCCAAGTGCATCATTGTGGACGTTCTGCCTCTTTTCCTATGCTTTAAATGCAATTCCAGTCTACCTCCTGAAATCGGTTTCCTGCAATTCTGCCCCGCTTTCAAGTCCTCTTGGCAGCCTTACTTCAGTATATTTTTGGACGATAGCTGTCATTTATAACTCTGCAGGTTTGTGAATTACAGTGCCCCTGAGCTCCTTTCTTCAACTCGCTTTCTCGTGAGCTGGCCGCAACACCGCAGGATGGCTTCAGGCCCTAATCTTGTTCCGGCACGGCACGCTGAGCCTTTGGTTAATTCCTCTTCCTGGTGCGAAATGAGAGTTAAATTTGCCCATCCAGACACCTCCAGCTAGTCTGTCATTGGTTCTCCCTATTCCTGTTCATCTTCCGCAGAAATTGCAAACTGGGCCAAACAGGAGGTTAAAGGCACTGACTCTCCAAGTCGGGAGAGTGTTAGTAAAGCGTCTGGAATGTTGCACCCGAGTACCAGGGGACGAAAACTGACACATATTGGAACACGTCTCCCGATCACACGGTTGATCATACTCTGGGTTCCACATGCATGTTTTAGCTGAAGGAAGAATACCTTAAACCTGGAGAGTTGAGACCCGTGGAATGGGTACCATGCAATATGACTTCAAAGGGTCTTCATTTGCTCACCGAACCTCTCCAATCCTATCACTGCTGCGTTTATGCCCCTGTACACACGCTTGATTCTCTTTCGGAGACATAGAAGTCCATAGGTTTTAAGATACTTCCTAGTCAGGTACATTCTTAGGCATTTAATATGGGGTGTTGAGTCCATTTCGTTGAGCAAGGAGTAGCTCTTGTCTATTCCATATTTGACTTAAGGAACTTTATCTGTGCTCATTTCAATCTCTGGTTTTATGCAGCACCCCAACTCACCTTTCCCCTTAAGCAAGCATAAGTTGGGTTTCTAAATTTGAGACCCTGTTCTGTTTTGTAATTCAGTTCCTGTGTAGCCAAGTTTACATTCCGTGTATTAGTGATATCTTATGATGTTTCTTTTTCTGTGTGACTTATTTCAGTTAGAATCATCATACCTGAATCCACTCATTTTGTTGCTACGGGCCTGATGACATAGATTTCATTGCTGAGTGATTCTGCATTGTACGTAAGTACCACAACTTCTTTATCCATTTTTCACTTTCTGCGATATTGATCTTGTACCGTATATGAGGTTCTTGTAAACAGAGCCATCCCCAACTTTGGGGTGGCTGTGTCTTTTGATTTTAATTTCCCTAAGCTATAGGACCATAAGTGGAAGTGCCCTAGGCTCTGTTGCTTTGTTTTTTAGATGTTTCAGGAAACACCATACACTTCTCCGGAGTGGCTGTTGGCAATTTACATCCCGCCCATCAGCATAACAAGGCTCCCAGTTCTCCATGGCCTGTCCTGCCTTTCTGGATTTACACTTTTTTCAGATGGCCCTTTTGACCGGGGGGAAGTGAGACTTCATTGTAGTGCAGATTTCCTTTGCAAGCTTGCTTGGTTGGCCAAAAAGGGTGTATGCGTTTTTTCCTGAATATATTCAGGAAAAAACGCATACACGCTTTTTGGCCAAGTGCATCATTGTGGACGTTCTGCCTCTTTTCCTATGCTTTAAATGCAATTCCAGTCTACCTCCTGAAATCGGTTTCCTGCAATTCTGCCCTGCTTTCAAGTCCTCTTGGCAGCCTTACTTCAGTATATTTTTGGACGACAGCTATCATTTATAACTCTGCAGGTTTGTGAATTACAGTGCCCCTGAGCTCCTTTCTTCAACTCGCTTTCTCGTGAGCTGGCCGCAACACCGCAGGATTGCTTCAGGCCCTAATCTGGTCCCGGCACGGCACGCTGAGCCTTTGGTTAATTCCTCTTCCTGGTGGGAAATGAGAGTTAAATTTGCCCGTCCAGACACCTCCAGCTAGTCTGTCATTGGTTCTCCCTATTCCTGTTCATCTTCCGCAGAAATTGCAAACTGGGCCAAACAGGAGGTTAAAGGCACTGACTCTCCAAGTCGGGAGAGTGTTAGTAAAGCGTCTGGAATGTTGCACCCGAGTACCAGGGGACGAAAACTGAGACATATTGGAACACGTCTCCCGATCACACGGTTGATCATACTCTGGGTTCCACATGCATGTTTTAGCTGAAGGAAGAATACCTTAAACCTGGAAAGTTGAGACCCGTGGAATGGGTACCATGCAATATGACTTCAAAGGGTCTTCATTTGCTCACCGAACCTCTCCAATCCTATCACTGCTGCGTTTATGCCCCTGTACACACGCTTGTTTCTCTTTCGGAGTCATAGCAGTCCATAGGTTTTAAGATACTTCCTAGTCAGGTACATTCTTAGGCGTTTAATATTGGGTTTTGAGTCCATTTCGTTGAGCAAGGAGTAGCTCTTGTCTATTCCATATTTGACTT